>NC_141538.1:85598750-86305000 GCF_021556685.1 Rattus norvegicus
CAACAGAGGAATGGATACAGAAAATGTGGTACATCTACACAATGGAATATTACTCAGCTATCAAAAACAACGACTTTATGAAATTCGTAGGCAAATGGTTGGAACTGGAAAATATCATCCTGAGTGAGCTAACCCAATCACAGAAAGACATACATGGTATGCACTCACTGATAAGTTGCTATTAGCCCAAATGCTTGAATTACCCTAGATGTCTAGAACAAATGAAACTCAAGACGGATGATCAAAATGTGAATGCTTCACTCCTTCTTTAAAAGGGGAACAAGAATACCCTTGGCAGGGAATAGAGAGGCAAAGATTAAAACAGACACAGAAGGAACACCCATTCAGAGCTTGCCCCACATGTGGCCCATACATATATAGCCATCCAATTAGACAAGATGGATGAAGCAAAGAAGTGCAGGCCGACAGGAACTGGATGTAGATTGCTCCTGAGAGACACAGCCAGAATACAGCAAACACATAGGTGAATGCCAGCAGCAAACCACTGAACTGAGAATAGGACCCCCGTTGAAGGAATCAGAGAAAGAACTGGAAGAGCTTGAAGGGGCTCGAGACTCCATATGTACAACAATGCCAAGCAACCAGAGCTTCCAGGGACTAAGCCACTACCTAAAGACTAAACATGGACTGACCCTGGACTCTGACCTCATAGGTAGCAATGAATATCCTAGTAAGAGCACCAGTGGAAGGGGAAGCCCTGGGTCCTGCTAAGACTGAACCCCCAGTGAACTAGATTGTTGGGGGGAGGGCGGCAATGGGGGGAGGATGGGGAGGGGAACACCCATCAGGAAGGGGAGGGGGGAGGGGGATGTTTGCCCGGAAACCGGGAAAGGGAATAACACTCGAAATGTATATAAGAAATACTCAAGTTAATAAAAAAAAAAAACCAAAAAACTCATTAAGTCTAATGTTCATATTTCATGTATGTGTGACTTCTACTTGAATATGGTTGGCTTACCAAGGTCTGTAATATTAAATATATTTGCCATTCCATCTCACAGCAGCTGTCAGCTGCCATTAGATCTTCAGCTATAGACATGACTTCATGTACATGTTTCCACTTTGGTACCAGGCTTTTGTCTAGCTTGATCTTGTGCAGGTCTTGTGCATGCTATCTCAACTGCATGATGTGCAGCAGCCCTCCTGTGTGTGTGTGAAACAATTTTCTTATAGTCTTTCTCATCCCTGGCTCCTAAAAACTTTCCATATCCTGGTTATCATTGATCCCAGTTCCTTGACAGGTATGTTATATAAATGTTCCACTTATGGATGAACACGCCTAAATATCAGATTCTCTGAACTATGACTGGTTGTATATCTTTATGTTGCTATCAACTGCAACAAAAACTCCTATGCTACAATACTGAAAAGTAATATCAAAATAACAAAATCTGTAAATTAATATAAACATCAAATATAAACTTATTCATAAGCTATTATACATAGGAATGTGCACTAAGAAGGGGTTAAGAGGACACAGAAATAAATCACTTGTTAATTACATAGGAGTTAGACAAAGGAATAGTTAAGGTTCTATGTGCCACACAGAAAGCAGAAGTGTTGTTTGAATTCCAAGCTTATTAAATATCAAACAAATGTTAAAATTAAAGACTATTTTCTAAGTAGAATGCATAATTTTCAATTGAAAACAAGTAACATTATAAATCTAGAAAATGACAAGAAAAGAAGGGAGATGAAGCAAGATACAGAACCTTGATGGAATGCAACCTTAGTAGCGAAAATTAATGTCCACACTCATGTTCAGTGTGGGTAGGTCATAAAACATACTAATCAGACTAAAGAAGAAAAATGACAAAGGTTTCACACACTCAGAGACATACATATGGTAGTAATGTATGTACTTTTTGTAGCACTTGAAATTCTACTCTGAACTGTGGATATTTACAAACAAGAATATGGTTTTCATGTCCAAGTACAAGAATTCATTTTAAGATATAAGAAATGAGAACTAAAATGGCCAAAAAGAATTTCCATACTGTATTGATAACTTTTAGTATCTTTAAAATTAATATCTCTTTCTTTCTTCCTTCCTTTCTTTCTTTCTTTCTTTCATTTTTATTTATTAATTTGTATGAATGTTTTGTCTACATGCTTGCATGTTCAGCACATGCATGTCTTGTACATACAGGGGCCAGGAGAGGGCACTGGATTCCTTGAGGCTTGAGCGATGGATGGTTATAAATCACCATGTAGATGCTATGAGCTGTGCCTGGGTTCTCTGCAAGAACAACACGAATTCTTAAACATTAAATCATTGTTTCAACCACTTCACTTAATTATTTCTGAATTTGGAAGCATCTTTGAAAAATACTAACATAATTCATTTCATTTGTAAAGTGTGTTTCATTTTGTTATACTTTCTTGCCACCAGACTTCATTAAATACTTGAAATCTTCCATCCATAGGAACAAGATGTAACATAAAATATCTCCCACCTTAGAGAATTCCTAGGCTTTAGATTTTAAGTCACACCCGAAACCTCATCTCTGTGAACTCACAGCCCATATCCCATGAAAATATCCATGACATGATGTCTTTAGAGGTAGTACGTATCTAAAGAACAGAGACTAAATTATGGTTCCTGTGACTTACAGAAATAACAGAAATCAGTAAAAAATAAAAACCTTATGAGATGCAATAAGTATAAAAAAGGTTGAACGATCAAGTACAGGCATAGTCTGAGGTATAGCTTAGCTTTTGTATGATCATAAAGGACAGGCTACCAGAGCTAAAACACTTCCAATGATTTTGTTCCTTGAGGCAAGAAAGCTGTCTTTGATATCTCAGAATCCACTTGGTTTATGCATTCATACAGTAGAGGTGGAGGCTCTGAGCCAACATCTGCAGAACTCAAGAAAGGAGTGTAGGAAGCTATGAATTCAAAACAATGGTCAACAATTACAAAACTAGAATGTGAATTTATTCTGTACTATAGGGAGCATCTGGGTAAGACTGGAAATATCCTCCCATTGCGTCAGCTTTTGCATGCCCATATCTCTACATTTTAAGAAGAGTAGCTTTTTAGATTAGGCCCTAGGTTGGCAAATCTGGCTTCCAAGATCCTACTGAGTGTTATGTCCTTTAACACTTGCAAGGTGCTTCATATCAGCAACACTTTCATTCTTAATGCTGTAAATCTCAAACTAAATGACCCAGAAATATTGACAAGAAAGAGGTCAAATTTCTTGTTTCCACATTTCTGAGCTCACTGACAGAATGTTAACTTGTTGACATTCTTAAAAATCCACGTGACCATTCATCAAGAAATTATTTAAGTTATAATATGTGTCTGATCCTGGAGATTAAAAGCAATGCATATGTAGAGACAGGTCAATAATTTGAGAGAAGTGGGGACATTAGAGGAGTTTGACAAGGAAGAAGAGAGGAAGAAGTGATATAAATTGAGTACTCATAAGAACTCATGTGTGAAATTCAAAAATGTACACTTAAAACCTGTATATTTTATGCTTGTACTCAAGGAGATTACATGATGGTTGAATGAATAAGGCATATGATTGATAGTTTTATATATATGAGATGCACCTTCTATGACTCATGAGAGACAACATACTTAGTGATTGATACTATTTGCTGAGGGCATTTAAGAAGAGGAAGAGGTAAATGCATTTAAATATGTTTGAATATAGCTTCATATAATGTGATAAATTGAGTTCATCAAAATATTAAAAATAGTATGACTTATTGACTTAATTGTTCATTGAGCAGATATTTCATAAGACCTGTTGTACATAAAACACTGAAGCATTGACTGTAGGGCCTTGAGCAAGACAAGACTTTCTATAAGCTTAGTGCTTATAGAATAGCAGGACAAACAATTTGGATTTAATACATAGATAGTGAAATGATGTCACGACTCTGTAGAAAAGCATCAGGATAACAGAGGAGGCCCTGATTTGCTTTTAGGAATTGAAGAATATATCTCAAAAGACTTTATGTTTGTCATGAGTCAAATATTGAAAAAGAATATAAAGAATAAAGAAATGAATACTCCAGCTGTTGAATAAAGAATCTTTGACTCTGATGTTGGCTTATGTTTATCCCATGAACAAAGTGTACAGGAGGAGCTCAGTTTCACACAGCGCCCTTGAAGGATTCGATAAGAAATTGGAACTCATTCCAAATATAAAGTGAACAGCACAAGAAAGCTGAAAGAGAAAATTAAAGTAGTTCTAGATATGTATTTTATGAAAATCTGCCAAAGTGAAGAATGAATTGGAGAAAAAGAAGACTGTAGTAGAAAGATAATATGTTGATGAGCCGTCACATGATAATAGCTATACAAAAAACAGACATTAAGGTTACATGTTAAATGTTGGGTGGACAGACCTGCAAAATAAATTGGAAATGAAATGTAAAAGAAAAATTAAGAGCAAGTTTATGTTCAGGCTTGAACAACTAAGTTAGTAGGTTGAAGAATTATAACCAAAGCCGTGAGAATAGAGCAGAAAGTAATTTTGAACAATAGAACTCAGAAAGTCATCCATGGATGGTAATACCTTGGCAGAAGTTAGGAGGAAAGACATTTAAAAAACACTAAGATGGAGACAGAAATTTCCTGTTTGGGGGATGAGAACTACACTTATCTGTGGGTATAGGGACAAACATTTAGAATGCAGTAAGAGATTGTGCTGGTTTAGTAAGAAACTGTTGGTTGTAGATTGTCCTGTCCAGGGATGAGCACACCAACTGATTGTCCAATACAAAGAGGTTGTCCCTGAAGTTGTGTAAATGAGTGGCTTTATTCAAACTGAGATGTTTATGTTTATGAATATATGCATATATATTTATACACAGATACACATAGCATGATTTAAAAGAAAGAGAAGAAAGAGATCAAAGAGGACTACAGGAGAAAATTTAAAGGAAGGGAAGGAGAGAATGATGTAATTATATTTTAATCTCAAATATAAAAAAGGAAAAAAAGACTGAGATGAAAGAAAGTGGTATGCTGGAGATAAAAAGAGCAATGTGAACTAAAACAAGGGGACACAATTGAGGGAATGAAAGGGGAGAGTGGTACTGGGAAGGAAAGATTGCTTAGTATGGACATGTTACCATCTGGATAGAAGACTGATACATGCAGCAGACCTGGGGAGCCAAAATATTTGAAATTAATGCTGGCAACAGATGTAATCATTGGAGTATTTCACACAGTGAAGTAACATGTTCAGACCTGGTTTGCATGTGTTTTTAGGAAAAACATCTCCAGAATTTTGGGAGCTCTATCAGGGAGCAAAAATAGTGTTGGAGAATGAGACATTTTGGGAAAATTGAAATATATGCAATCTTTTTTTAGCATCTCTAACAGATCAGTTTAAGAATATGAGCATGCATTATGTATAATTTGGGTTGTTTTTAAAAGGATCGTGTTTGTTATATATAGAATTGCTATGGCCTGAGCATCTCGTGGAATAGATTTTATTTGCCCATTAGGAAAGAGAAGGGGGTGTGGTGACTAGCCATTGCTCAACAATATTGCCCTGTCACATCTTGTCACTTCCAGTGTGTATCTTTATGTCTGTTTCATAATTTAAAAAAGGCAAAACTAGTTCTGTTTTTATTTTAAATGGTTTGCTCTACTGCCCACTAAATGGTCTTTAGGAACGCAAACAAAAGAAAGGAAAATACATCTGAGATACTGGAATATTCACATATGCAAATCATATGTGCATATAAAGAATATGTACATAGAATGGGTACATATGCATATGGACATTTTTATATAATACTTACTTTTGTGTGTCTTATATCTCTCCTCCCCTTGTGTTTTGTGTCTGTCACTAGACATAAGCTCACAATTTAAGCTTGATGAACAGGAGGCTGAAGGCATCTGCAGATCACTGCTCTGTTGGCATTGGCATAAACATTACAGCCACACACCTTATACTTTGGCTTTTGATTCAGGCTCTGGAAATCCAAATTCAAGCCATTGTTTGCATGGCAGGTACATCACTGCCTAAACCATCACCTGAACCCACATATATTTATACTTACAATCTTTTTTTTGACCCAATTGATAAGCTATAATTGCCCACTTAAACATACCAAGCCCAGTACCATTCATCCCTTAAGAACATTAATAACAACCTGTAAATACACAGAGTGGAATCTTAACATCAGCCTCCATTGTCCTGCCATGGCTTCGCCTATACTTACAATCTTAAAGTCCTTATTTTTAATGAAAGCAATGCCCTTGACTAGGACTTAGAAAAGTTATTTTTCAAAGAGCCAGATTGCAAATATTTTAGGCCTTGGTGCTCTAAGCTCTCTTTCACACCCCCTTTGCTTTGTAATGCAGACATAGTCCTATACAACAAATGAACAAGGGATAATGGCTGTGTCCCAATAAAACTTTATGTATTATCTGAGATGATGGACTGCAGTTTGCTGACCTTTCCCCACATACCCTAAATCTGCTATCAAGAGGAATTTATTTTTTATATTTTTGCCCTCTTTAGCAATGTTTTTCTTATCCTTTCTGTAGACAACGTGGCTTACAGAGCACAAGGATATTTATCATTTCAGGGATTGCTCAGTTAATTTATATGCAGCTGAGTCAATGCCTAGTGAAGGTGACATGACAGCCTCTTATCTTAATGGTATGAATAAGTGAGCCTATTCCTAACCTAGTTTTGTGTCCACCAGTTTATCTTGAGTGTTCATGGAACTTTCTGCATAGTAACTAATTGCCTCTCTCCTTCAGATTAAATTTTCAGTCACCTGAAGTGATGAGAAAGAGAAGAAGCAAGCAGAAGATAAAGGAGAGACTAAATAGAAGTCAGGGTCCATGCTCTGCCAAACTATGGCAAATATTGTATAATTTCCATTTTAAACTGAAAGGCGAAAGGCTGTGGCAACCACTTTAACAGTAACAGTGCAGATTTCTTTGAAGGTAGACACCGGGCAAGCTTCAGAATGCAAATAGCTTGTCTCGAAGGTCGTCATAGAAAATAAGGTGAAGAACTACATAAGTCTTCTAGGAAAGGGTCAGGAAGTAGACTGAATATGTCTGTTCTACCAAGAAGGTAGTTGACTGCCAGTCTTTCATTGGTCATATTTGGAGAATATAGAACCCATGTCATTGCTCTCCCACGCAGAATAAAGAAAGCCAAAGTATTTAGGCTGTCAATTGTCATTTCTCTCTCTCTCTCTCTCTCTCTCTCTCTCTCTCTCTCTCTCTCTCTCTCTCTCTCTGTCTGTCTCTCCCTCTCTCCCTTCGTTGATTTATCTCTTTATTCACTTTACGTTATGATCAAAGCCCCAATCCCTACTCTCCACCCAGTCCCACCCTGACCCCCTTTACCTCCATTCTTCCCTCTGCACTTCTCAGAGAAGGGGAAGCCGCCCATGGCTACCAGCTCCCCTTGGCATATCAAGTCACAGCAGGACTAAGTGCATCTTCTCCCAGTGAGGCAAGACAGGTAGCTCGGCTCAGGATAAGAGATCCAAAGCAGGCAATAGAGGCACAGGCATGCCCTGTTCCAATTGTTAGGGGACCCACGTGAAGACCAAGCTGCACAGCTGTTACCTATGTGTAGCAGGCCTAGGTTCAGCCCATGCATGCTCTTTGATTAGTGATTCAGTTTCTGTGAGTCCCCATCTCTTGATTGCTAATTATGTTTCTGAACTATTAACCCTTTGAATCCTCTATCTTCATTCCTCCGCAGCCCACCAATGGAATTGATACCACTCCTAGTGTTTCAGAGAACTTGTTGAGGAAATGTAAGCATGCTGGAGGGAAGAAGCTGATGCTATCTGAGGAAGTGGTAGCCTTGGGATATGTGTGGAGCATCATAGTAATTTTTATATGCCACACACAGTTTGAGGCAGAAGATTGATGCTATGTTTCCTGACTCATGCTCATTATTTACCTGCCCTTCCTTACTCAGAACCATCAACAGTCATAGATTAGAATGGAATCTGGAGCCAATTTCCAGAAAGACACATCCCATGAGCACTTTCTTGTCAGTTTGTCAGATCCCACAAAGACTCTGGTTTCTGTACAGTCTGTCGTGGAAAGTTTTAAGGGAAAAGAAATCAAAGCTTCATAGCCACAGTCCACCTTCTTATCCTCATGGAATACAAAGGCAGGGCTAAGTGTAAAAATCAGTAGCTGTGGCTCCCAGGTTAAACGATGGAAACCTAAATAAAATTTCTAGCTTTGCTTGACTGCAGTAAGCAGATCTTTGAGTAAAATGGAATAGAGACAGTAGGCACCTTCTCCCCTTATATGTTCTTCATTTGTATGTCCACCTCCATCCAGCCTGATTATCAGCCATGTGGAAAGCCTGCTGGAGCTTTTCTTCCATCTTCCTGAGATGTCAGCAATGGCAGCAGCATACACATGGCTTCTCCATCTTTGTCACTACCCTTGTGCTCCTGGGCATCTGAAATTTTTCAAGCTCTTGAACTCTCCATCAGTCCATCCAAATATATCATTAAAAGCTGACCTCTTTCTTGTGAGAGGATCCTGCACAAGATTCTGCACAAGGATCCTTTCTTTCTTGTGCAGCAATCTGGCTGTTTATTCCTGCTTGGAAGCTAAAGATTGATTAAAGGCCCCTCCCCCTTGTTCCTGATTACACTGTTAACATCTAATTTCCATAGCTTCCCATTCCAAAGACTACCTCTTTGTTAACAAAATGATAGTTATTTCAATAGTAATTGAAGATATTTGGAGAATCACACTTAAGAAAAAATAAAATAAACACTTTATCAGGTGTTAGGCATTATCAAATCATTGATATTTTCTTAAGTAATTATTGTTTTTAATACAGGCTCTCCTTTGCTTTGAATGTGCCTTCCAGAATGGTATCAGCTGAGAACTGGTTTATTTATGGCCTAAGGCTAGCAGATGGGAAGGGCATAAAGTTTCTTTTTTCTTTTTCCTCTGAAGAACAGGTCTACAGATGAGGGGGACAGAAGCCATAACTTGATAATCAAGCACACACTCTCTCTCTCAGCACTATCTAAGGCAAGTTCCCTGCCTTGTGAAGTAGCAAGCTCCCAGCACTGGAGATTCTAGCTCTTGACTTGCTGGCTTGGAAATAGGAGGAAAATGGCCTTGAGTCAGAGCTGAGAAAAGATGATCCGTGAAGGAGTTGTCTTTTATCTAAAAGTCCAAAATCAGTCTTGCTCTGTTACTTTAACCCACTTTTAAGTTCAGTTCTTCAAGTTATACAATGGATTTGCTTTGAATACTTCCTTAGATGATGTATATAAAATGCCTCACCATGCTCATTGTTCAGGGTTTATACTGCTATTATTACTGTCATTGAGGACTTTATAAGAAGTTATGGCCTTGTGCAGAAATCCTCTCAACAGCTCTTCTGAGCATTCTGCTTGTCTTAGGCTTGAGCTAAACTCCAAACTGCCAAAATAAATACAACAGGTATTTTTGGAAAAGGAATGTCTTAAGTATTAACTAGTCCAATGAGTCCTGCTGAATTTGGTCTCATGGGTTGGTAAATTCGGGGGCAGCCTAGTGTCTTGACCTAGGTAAGGGCTGCTCTTAATTGTGCTACAAATAGCTGATCATTGTGGTTCTGTGCTATTTCTTCAGAGGTCATGATCAAATGGCGTGAACTTCACAGAGAAGCAAAACTCAAATATTTGGGCCGAACAATGAAAGTGAGCACTAGAAATGGCACTTTAACAGGCTCATAAAATCAGGAAGAATAAATAAAGAGGCTGTAAAGAATTACAGTTTGTTGAGTATTTACTAAATGTCAGGTATCACCTTGGATATTTATAAACATTGTTATATTTTACCATTTCTTCCCTATTGCCATTAGTACCACTCTATAGAAGAGAAGACAAGATTTGAAGAGAATATACCATTTATGTGGGATCACAGGGTACAAAGGTAAGATTTCCAGGTCAATTACTTGTTTAGGATATAAGGATTATTGGGAAAGATCCATGTTTCTAGCTATTGGTCTAAGTCATAAACTGTGCTTGCTCCTGGGAGGGAAGCCATGAATCTTAGACTGGAGTTCTCTGGCTGCCTTATTTTCACCATCTGTGTCACCCTGTCTGTGACCTGGAATCACACCTGTCTACAAAACTGCTTTGAGAGGAGGAAAGTGAAGCAGGGAAAGAGAACAAGGTAGCAGTTGCCATGGAGATTCAGGAACCTTTGTGCAGCCCTGTAACTAGATGGTGACAGTGACAAAAGCCAGTAAGGGGGGAATACTCTCCTGTGACCCTATACCAAAGTGGGAAGAACTCAAGTGACACCTCATCAAAACGCCATGGCCAATGAACTCTAACTATGTAGGTACATTGAAGTACCTAGCCCAGGGTTACCCGTCTTAGGTTCAATGTTATTTTCCAGCTGTGGGATCTTGAAGGAGTCATTTAACTTCTTTTGTTTACAACATTTTTTTTAATTAACAGAGTCAATTTTGCAAGATTGCTGTAAAAGTCAAACGTGTTGAATGTCAGATATTAACCAAAACCTTCCAAACGATTAATGGTATCTGACTGTCTCTTGACTGTGAATTGATTTTACTGAGTGTTTCTGGTTAGGTTTTTATGAAACTGGCAGAATGGGGCAGAACACAACTATTTTTTGGCTGTGTCAAAGCAGAAATAGTTTCCTCTGCCAATTTCACTGAGGTCCATCTTGGTGGAAAATCAAACACAGAAAATTGTGTTCCAAATCCTCACAGGAAGAAGTGTGTATAGGGGGTCACTCTTGCTCTACCATCTGTTGGCTTCCTTTCCTGGATATTTAAAAATAATATTTCACTAGTGAAGCAAGACCCATTGTTGTCCAACATGAAAGCAGGGAGGACGGAGGGTTTTTTTTCCTTTGCCTTTATTATTGGTCTATATCCAAGCCTGCTGACAAGAAAGCAGCTATCAGTGTTAGAAGGTTGGAAGCTGAAGGGGAGCAATATGTAAGGCTTTCCAGGATACCATGCCCAGACTTGAAAGCAGGGACTACTGCAAAATGAAGTCTAGCCATAGGCAAGGGATAAAAGACTTTACGGTTGTGTGGTTGCATTCCTCTCTACTGCCCAAACCTTCTAAACCTCTTGATTGGAATTTGGCTTCTGTTCAAATCTTCTCTATTCTATCCAAGCATCCACCTCTGACTTCTCTTTCCATTCAGGTTCTATACCACAGAGTTAGAAGTATGAAATTAATGGGTGTTTAACAGAAGGATTCTAGAAAAAAGAATTTGAACACTGTGTGGGTGATCAGTCAGTTCCTCCATGTATACCTGCATGACTGTGCCCTCAGAGTCTCTGTTTCTCCAGTATAAATGGAAAACAATACTTTCTACCCTGAGAGGTTTTCTGAGCTTGGAGACTGATAGTCAATTTATGCATTTATAAACATATACACTCTGAGGAGAAATAGAGGTGAAAATGACAATATAATTTTGTCCTTATGGGAAATCTAGGTTAACTGTATGTTTTTTGGGGAAGTCAGATGGTCAACACATGCTGATCTGCTCTGCAAATCATCAATGGAAAGACAGTCTCAGTGGAGAAGGAATAAGTAGAAAAAATCAGGAAATAAGATTATATTTTAGAATATTTGGAGGCTGCAACCAGATAGTAGGAAACAAAGGAAATGCTGGGGATTGAGGAGAGATTATAATGTTTAACTTCAGACAGTGGGGTACCTATAAGAAAAATCTATGTGAGGTGAAGGGTTGCTACACCTTGGGAGTGGCTCAAAAAGATAACCTTTAGCTTGGGCCACGGGGCAAAGTTGATGTCAGTGGAAATATTTTCACTGGAAATTATATGGATGAAATGAGGAGAAAACGCAATATTAGAGGGAAATAAAGAGCATTGTTGACAGAGAGAAAGTCAAGGGGCCGTAGGAAGTAGAGAGAAAGTGTCTACGACAGATTTTGTGGGTTGAAATATTAAACCTTTGAGACAAGTTGTCTTCTCTGCCCCCTAGGATGGAAAAATTATGATACTGCAGTTGAAGAACCACATCTACAGTAATAAGGTAAGAGAGACACTGTGAGACACAAAAACAGTGTTCATATTTAAAACCTAGGCCTTTTTTAATCTAATTAAACTTTATTTATCTATTCATGTTTACTGAATATATAATAGCTGTTATTTAAAGCATTTCATTGTTCAAAGAACTGGCACAGAATTAATTGCTATGTTTTATAGATTCTTAAATTATAGGTGATAAAAACAAAATTCTTGAAGCAGAGAATGTATTAAACAATCTTTGAATATGGAGTTTTTCTTCTTCAATGTGAAATGCTAATTGGAATTATTTTTTGTTGTTCATCATTCATTTGAAAATTTTATGTCCATACCTTCTATGAAATATAGGAAAGTATATAAGGAGCTGAACTGACATTAAAGAACAGTTTCAATAAAATTCTTCCCAGTATGTTTAGGCAAGCCCTCCCTTGTCAAAGTCACTACATTTCCACTTCATTATCTGTAAAATTAGGAAGGCCTTTTCTAAGACACTAAAGCTTGTCTGCTCTAATAGTAAGTAATTTTTTTTTCATTCTGCAATGCTGTGAATGTTATCGACAGAAGCAAGGTGGCTCCTTACTTCAAGGAACTTACATATTGCTTACAAAGGAAAGATACATGTGTGTGCCTGTACACATCTATAAAATCTATGATTACATATTCCTAATTATAGTTTATCTTGCTCATCTTAAAATGAAGCTAAGATAATGTTATCTGATTGTTCTATGAGGAATATAGTAACATGAAAATAATTGTTACAAGGTCAAGATCAAATGATTTAACTTGCTATTACCACTATGACATGTATGCTTGAAGTTTGGACTCTCAACAACTAAACCTATTCTTTAGAATAAAATGCATTGTATTTTATAAACCTATATTTGGTTCAGTATAGATAAATCAGAAGCCAATATTTACTTAACCCTTTGCACTCTATGAGAGGCATTTCTTTCACTTATTTTTCTCAGTCTGTGCACTTTAGAATACATTTTGTTCTGAGTAGTGGTTTTGCTTTGATTAGAAAACTGTAGTTGTAGACATAAAGCAACTTTTGTTAGTGGCAGGGAATCTTTTGCGTTACTCCATCTCTGGCTATTTCTGCTAGTTTGTCTGGACTAATTTGGTGGAAACATAACATCCCAAAATTTGAAGATCAAATAGGAATGGTCTCATCTCCAGGCTAGAATTCTAGTATCTCAATGCAGAATAGGATAAAAAGGTACAGTTTCATATGCTTCATCTCTACAGTATATATTAGTGCCCATTCTTGTTTTAGTGGTTTGGATATGAGCGATTGGAATGAGAATAAAGGATATTAAAGTGATAACTCTCTGTAGCCAATATTTGAGACTATTATGAAGCATTTACTCCTTGACAGCATTTTACAAACACTTTATTTACTACTTTTATATTTCTTTTATATAACACTTTTATATTAATACTCATAGTTTTCTGGGAATATGATTCTTACAAGATTGTAGTATTAGAATATTGCACAAAAGAGAATATTGTTAGAGGCACCCAAATCTGAAATGCTGAAATCTAAGAGTTATGGATTCTTGCTTGGCTTTCTATTTGGAATCTTAGTTTCCTAACTTGTGAATAGAAGCACATTTTCCATATTAATATTCAAGTTCTATTGTGAAGAGCAAACCAAATAACATCTGGTTGTGAATATGACTTTTCTGCTAGCAGTGCATGCATTGAGAAATATCACTTCGGGATTGATTATAATATAGAAAATGGGGTTTCAAGTATTGTGCTTGTAAAAATAAAGTTCAAACTTTAGTGTAACTTGATAAAGGAAAAAATCAAAACATAACTCAGCAGTAAAAAACCAATGTGTGCACACAGTTTCGTTCTACAGTTTTGTTCTACAGAATTCTTCTCTGTTGTTGTATGTTTTGAATGGATTTTGATGGCTATTCAAGAGATAATGTGGTTGAATGTTGATTCAGGTTGTGTAGCAGAAAACAGAGAGCAAAGGAGAATGATGTGAAAAGGAGAAAGGTGCAAAACAATAAGTAAATCAGGACTCTACAGACAGATTCAGGTGAACAAATCCTTTGTCCAGCACCTTCCAAAGCATATCTGGGTAAACACTCATTGTTCATTGTCAGTGCCATTTCTCCCACCCCCACTTCCCTGCCTAGTGTTTGCCAGTATCAATTTCTGAGCCCCAACAATGGGGAAGAATTTTTTTGCATGCCAATTCGTATATGTAAGCATCTGCCTGTAATGCAGCATTAGCCAGAGGCAGAGCTCAGGAAGACTACTCCAGCCAGGGCAAGAATCCACATTCCTGCCTTGTCAAAGAAGGTGGTATTTTGCAAAGTGTAAATTATATCCTCTTGGATATTAGATCTCCATGTAACTTTGATGTTTTGTAAAATAATGCATAAAGATTTAGGGAGTGATTGAAGTTTGTCTGAGGTGTGCCTGTGCAACTTAATGTGTTGTTCTTTTCAGATGAATACTCTGTTACTTAGAGATCTGATGCACAATGCATCTGAAAGGAAACTGGTGAAACAGGTCACTGAAGAGCTAATGACAGCCACTGAGTCCCTGCTCACATCAGCTTTGTAAATCAATGCTTCATTGCTCTGAGTTTACCCATCCTTTCAGTGTCTCATCTGACTGCTTCAGGTGCCCCAGAAACAGAAGGATCTGTACTTTATGTCAAAATGCTAGTGATAGATATAATTAGATGAATATCTTCTATGGCAGCCTGATATTTGGCAAAGGTTCTGTCACACATTAACTGTGTAGAGTTAAGACCAGGGCAATCACTACACAATAGTGAGCTGAAAAGCACCGACATCTAGCTGCTCCAGGTCTTTCTTTAAACACTAGCATATGCTAATTACACAAAGTAATGAGGTTCTTTGTGGCATTTCATACACATGTGTAATATAATTAGAGCACACTCACCCTACTCATTACCCTGTCTTGTGCTCCTGCTTCAAGTCCCTTCTAGAATGCTACACACTTAGAAAGGGGGGAAGAGTAGATACCAAGTGAGATGTGTGTGACAGAGAGGCTATGGCAAAGTCCTGACTGTCTTCCTTTCCATAGCCAGTGAATCTCTATACTTATGCTCTTCAAACTCTGCTGGAATGATTTTTTTTCAAATCTCAGGTATATTTTTGTCAGCAAAATTCAATTAAAGTGAAATAGAAAGTGACATTTAAATAGACATACAAAATACAAGGACACATATTATGTTTGACTTGACAGAATTAATATTACATTGTCAAATTGATATAAAACTTTCCTGTAACTTTTTCTAAGAGTTCTAAGGTTGTTTCTCCAAATATGGGCTACAAGTGGCTTATGTACCAGTCTGTGGCTCAAGTGTTCACTGTAGAGTAGGTTCTAATGAACATTAGAGATAGAGAATAGATTCAGATTATCAACAGACTTGAAAATTTAGCTGTATTCTATAAGAGTTGTTTCTTTCCACTTAGGGAATGTAATCATCGTGTAGGAAGGGGTTATCGTATGTTTTATAAACTAGGTGACTCCAAAACTTAGAATAAGAAGAAGTGATTGGTAAATTCAAACATTTGCATAGGAATGTGTGACTTATCGAAGGATAAGAAGGATAGAGAAGAAGTAAAAAAAGAAAAGTTCAACAAACAGATCAAACGCCATACACCTACATTGGCACATATATAGAGAGAATCAATGCTAAAGAATTCATCTGAAACTACTAATCAAAACATTAAATTAATGTGTGTAACTTATCACTGTAACACATTAGGCAAAGATTACTAATTTAAAATGCATAGACTGATCACAGAGAAGAATTCATGAATCTATAGCAGGAATTAGAAAACAGACAAAAATAAGAAAACAAATCATAGATGTAAAAAATAGAAATTTTGTGAAATTGTATAATTATTCATAAAAATATAACAGAGTCAGACTGAATTACTTAACAATAAAGACAAATGACTATTTGGAATATATTGAATAAAAGAAATTCAACCAAATTCTTCAGAGATGCTAGCAACTAAGGAAAACGAAAGTAGGAGAGAGATACCCAAGGCAGATTGAACAGCTCCAGGTTAGCTTCTCCAGTGGAAGGGTCCAGGTTGATTTACTCAAGAGAAAGGAAGGAAAAAAAATCAATGGGTTCTTTCTGAATTGTTATAGAACTGAAGGCACAAGTTTTAGTTCATCAAAGAGTTTACACAGAAGAATTTATGATAACAGATCCATGGCAAAATGCTGAATAGAAAAGCAAAACAAGTGCAAAAACCCAAGCTTAAAAACATGGATAATGATAAAATTACTATATTATAATCTTAAAATATAAGCAGAATAACTTTTTAAAATTCCAAGAGGTAAAAGACAGACAAAAATGAAGAAGAGAATTGAGACTGACAAGTGATGTCTTGTCCCGTGGTAGTCATCATACTCAAAGACCAAACTTTTAGTATTTCATGTATTGAGGGAAAGCATTTTATACCCAGTTAAACTATATATAAACATTGTACTTGACAATGTAGTTTAAAGAGAATTCAATATATTTAGGCCCTTTCTAGAAACACAATAATAAGGATATGAGAAAAAAATTACAAATGACAAAAATTTAACTTGTATGAAAAGATTAAGTTATCAGTAATTTAATTTTGTATGAAGCCTTTATATATTGCAGTGTAAAACATTTAAAATGATTGCCTAACAATAAACTACCTAATGGTACAGAAACTACAAATAAGATCTGCTATTTTTTTCTATCAAACTGTTAAATAGCAAAATTCCACAACAAAAAAAAATGTGAAGAATCCACTTGCCATAAGTTCAAATTTTTCCAGGGTCAACACTATTTAAAATTAAAGGATCAACACAAGGGTATGTTCTATTCCAAGAAGTTGAAATTTTGCTGCACCAATTTGAGTTAGCCAACCACATAAATATGTGAGCCTAAGCTCTGACTAGTCAGAGTGAGGTACAGTAGACCTTTGGGTTAGAAATATAACTGGGTTCACTCAAAATTCAGGGTGGTTACTTGATTTGGCATGGTTATGCCCCTTCTGCACAACTGAAACTTTTTGCCTTTTTGAAATAGTTTGGACTGTGTGGCAATTTTCTAGAGATCTCAGACTCATTTCTAACAACAGGAGAAGTCATGCTTGTTGTTTTTGTTATTCATAAGAAGATAGTTTTAAAACTTGAATACTAAACAGTTAAATTATTATAATTTTCCATGTAGATAAATTGAAGAATGTCTGGAAAAGCAAGCATATTACTTAGCCTTCTTAAAGTGTCAATAAAAACAATAAATACTGCTGTAACATGTTCAGGATCAGAGGGGAGGAGACCACAACATCTGCCCCTACATCTGGAATAACTGGGACTTACAGAATCCAGGGATGCAGGAACCATCACCCAGCCAGGGACATAGGTCTCTTCCAGTCTGAAAGGGTACCCTGAGCAGACCTTAGGCACTGACTCAGCACCCAGTCCTATAACAAGCCTTACTCTGAGGTGATCTAACACGCTCAGGATCAGAGTTTGAACCTGTACCCAGAGCAGACTTGGGGCACTTGCTCTGCCTCCATGTCTGCAGCTCCCTGAGGGAGCCCAACTCCTAGGTCCTCCTAGGATCACAGAAAATGCCACAATATCTACAGCAATACCCAGAAGAACTGGGTCCTCCAGGATCCATGGAAACCCAACCCAGCCATTGGAACTGGTATCTTCCAGATCGAACATGGCCCGTAAGCAGACCTGCGGTGCTGGCTCTGCATCCACTCTTACAACATGCAGAGGGAGACCAATTCCCAACTTTTTTGAAAAGACCAGGATCACAGGATCACAGAGGAAGATTGACATCCAGGATATTGGACACAACAAGGAACATTTGATTTCTGACAAGATTAAGATCACAGTTGATGCCAAAACATCTTTCTCAACACCCAGTGTAAATGGGACCCCTACAGGAACCACGGAAACCCACACCTTGTTAGGCAAAGGCACAGGTTCCTAGTGACTTGCCCCTGTGCCTGAAGCAAACATAGGGATCTGGCTCCCTAACCACTCCTGCAACTCCCTGAAAAAACTTGAAATACAGGAGCTCTGACAACCGAATCTTAGAGTTTAGTCACACCAGAATGTGACTAAAGGATTAGTTTAGTCACATTCTAGAGGATTCTAGAGGCAGCTAGACCACTAGAAGCTATGACTCACCAATCTGATCACAGGATCGTAGAATCACTGGCTCATAGAGACAGATGGACTCTGAAGAGTTCTGACACAACATGATCACAGAAGGGATAAGTTCCAGTCAAGAGACAGCAAGAGTAGGCAGCACAAGAGATAAGCAGATGGCAAGAGGCAAGCACAAGAACATGAGCAAAAGAAATCCAGGCTTCTTGGCATTATCAGAAACCAGTTCTTCCACCACACCAAGTCCTGGATAACCAATCACAAGAAAAGCAAGATTTGTAATTAAAATCACTTCTCATGATGATGATAGAAGACATTTGGAAGAACATAATAACTCCCTTAAAGAAATAGAGGACAACACAGGTGTACAAGTAGAAGCCTTTAAAGAGTAAACACAAGAATCGCTTAAAGAAGTAGAGGGAAACAACCAATCAGGAGAAAGAATTGAACAAAACTGTCCAGGATCTAAAAATGTAAATAGAAATAATAAATGAATCACAAAGAGAGAAAATATTGGAGATAGAAAACAGATCAGGAGTCATAGATGTAAGCATCACCAACAGAATGCAATTAGACAGAAGAGAGAATCACAAGTGCAGAAAATATCATAGAAAACATTGACACAACAAAGAAAATGCAAAATGCAAAACACTCCTAACCCAAAACATCCAGGAAATTAAGGACACAATGAGAAGACCAAATGTAAGGATAAGAGGTATAGAAGAGAGAGGAGAATCCCAACTTAAAGAGCCAGAAAACATCTTCAATAAAATTATAGAAGAAAACTATCCTATCCTAAAAATTAAAAGTAATGCCCATGACCATACAAGAAATATACAGAACTCCAAATAGACTGGGACAGAAAGGAAACTCCTTCCATCACAAAATAATCAAGAACCAAATGCATAAAACAAAGAATATTAAAAGCAGTAAGGAAAAAATGTCAAGTAACATATAAAGGCAGACGTATAAGAATTATACTAGACTTCTCACCAGAAACTATGAAAGTCAGAAGATCCTGGGCAGATGTCATACAGAGCCTAAGAGAACACAAATGCCAGTCCAGGCTACTCTATCCAGCAAAAATCTCAATTAACATAGATGAAGAAACCAGATATTCCATGACAAAACCAAATTTACATAGTATTTTTTCACAAATCCAGCTTTACAAAGGATAGTAGATGGAAAACTGGAAGACAAGGAGGAAAACTACACCCTAGAAAAAGAAAGTAATCTTTCATCAAGCACAAAAAAAGGATAGCCACAGAAACATAATCCCATCTTTAACAACAAAAATAACAGAAAACAACAACCACATCTCCTTAATTTCTCTTAACATCAATGGACTCAATTCCCCAATTAAAAAACATAGACTACCCGACTGAATATATAAATAGGACCCAGCATTTTGCTGTATACAGGAAACATACCTCATTGACAAAGATAGACACTACCTCAGAATAAAAGGGAGGAAAAAGGTTGTCTAAGCAAGTGTGCCCAAGAAAGTAGCTGGGGGAAGACAGTATCCAGGAGCACTACCACAGTTGAGAGCAGAGGTAAGACCCATTTTTCTGCTACAAAGTGACCTGCTTGGTGGATTCATGATATATCAAGGCAGAAGTCCTCTGGGTCATGGCACTTCCTGATTCTGGCCTTGCCCAGAATTGAACTGATACCATCCCACAGTTCCCTGCACCCAAATCACTTGGGGAAGAGAGCTGACCACCCAGGAGTGCAGACATCTTGAGACCTCAGGACAGACGGCCACCTCTGCATACCTCTGCCCACAACCCTGGTCCAAGGGGAAACTTCACAGTGCCTCTGGACACAGGGATATAGGAACAGACAGCCTCTGGTACCCACGGTTCTAGTCTGTGTCAAGGACTGAACTGAATATGCCAAACAGCTCCCTGCACCCAAATCCTGTTGGGGAGAGAGCTGGACCCTCAGAAATGTGGATACTCCTGAGAAGTCAGAGGAGAATACCTTCTGCCCACAGTCCAGACCCAAGAGAGATTCACATAGTGCCAATTGTGTCTGCTGGGTGCAAGGACCTGCACTAGTAATCAGGGACAGGACCCTTTGATTCCTGCCTATGCCTAGAGCTGGAAGACACTATGCATTGGAGTGGCCATAAAGCTGAAATCAGAGCACCCGTTCTCAGGAAAGGCTGCAAGAAAACAGTTCTACAGGAGTGCTAACACAGAGGCCTACAGAAGGGTCAAGTCACTCTCAGAAACAGCAAGACAAGCAAACACCAGAGAAAACACAATGGCTAGAGGCAAGAACAGGAACCTAAGAAACAGACAACAAGAAGCTCAAGAAGAAGAATGACCAATATGTGGATGTTCCCATTCTTTCTTAAAAGGGGAAAAAGTATCCATAGGAAGGGATATAGAAGCAATGTTTAGAGCAGCAACTCAAGGAACGGCCATTCAGAGCCTGACCCACATGTGGCCCATATATATACAGCCACCAAAACCAGATAAGATTGATGAAGCTAAAAAATGCATGCAAAAAGGGACTGGATATAGATCTCTCCTGAGAGACAATCCTGAGCATGTCCAATACAGAGGTCAAAGCTAGCAGCAAACCACCGAATTGATAATAGGACCACACTGGGGGGAATTAGAGGTGGTATTGAAAGAGTTGAAGGAGCTTGCAACCCCATAAAAATAACAATGCCAACCAACCAGAGCTTCAGGGACTAAACCACTACCGAAAGACTATACATGGACTGACCCAGGGCTCCAACTGCATATGAAGCAGAGAATAACCTTGTTGGGGCACCAGTGGAAGGGGAAGCCCTTGGTCCTGCCAAGGTTGGACCCCTAGTGCAGGAGAATATGGGTGGGGCAGTAAGGGGGATGCATAGGGGGAATACCTGTATTGGAGAGGGGGAAGGGAGGGAATGGAGACTTATGGACTGGAAACCAGGAAGGGAAATAAGGTTTGAAATGTAAGTTAAAGAAATATATTTAATAAAAAATTTAAAAAAAGAAAGTAGCTGGAGTAGCCATTGTAATATAAAATCGACTTTCAACTAAAGATTATGGAGGATACTTCATACTCATCAATGGACAAAACTACCAAGATTAACTCTCAATTCTGAACATCTATGCTCCAAATCAAAGGCCCAACACTCATCAAATTAACTGTATTAAAGCTCAAAGCATACATAGCACCACATGCAATAATAGTGGGAGACTTCAACACCCCACTTTCAGCATTGTGAAGATGATGGAAACAGAACCTAAACAGAGACTCAGTAAAAGTGACAGAAGTTGTGAAACAAATGGATTTAACGCATATCTATAGAACATTACATCCGAAAAAAAAAAAAAAGAATATACCTTATTCTCAGAACCTCATGGTACTTTCTCCAAAACTGATCATGTAATTCTTTACAAAACAGGCTTCAACTGGTACACCAAGGAGGTTGAAATTATCCTATGGATCCTATCAGATCACCACTGTACAAGACTGGTCTTCAGTAACAAAAACAAACAAACAAACAAACAAAAACAACAACAACAACAACAAAAACAAAACAGGAAGCCCACAACACATGAAAGCTGAACAAAGCTCTCCTCAAGGATAACTTGGCCAAAGAAGAAATGAAAAAAAACTAAAGACTTTTTTTAGAATTTAATGAAAATGAAGGCACAACATATCCAAACTTATGGTATTTAATGAAAACAGTGCTAAGAGGAAGACTCATAGCTCTGAGTGCCTCCAAAAAGAAAGTGGAGACAGCATACACTAGCAGCTTGACAGCACATCTTGAAGCTCTAGAACAGAAAAAAGCAAATACACCCAAGAGGATTAGAGAGCAGGGGATAATCAAACACAGGGTTGAAATCAACTAAGTAGAAACAAAAAGGACTATACAAAGAATCAACAAATCCAGGAGCTGGTTCTTTGAGAAAATCAACAAGATAGATAAACCTCAAGCCAGGGTAACCAGAGGGAACAGAGACACTATCCAAATTAACAAAATCAGAAATGAAAAAGAAGACATAGAAATAGAATATGGGGAATTCAAAATATCATCAGATCCTATTATAAAAGCCAATACTCAACAAAACTGGGAAGTCTTGATGAAATGGAAAATTTTCTAAAGAAATATCAAGTACCAAAGTTAAATCAGGATCAGATACACCATCTATATAGAACAATAGCCCCTAAAGAAATAGTAGCACTCATTAAAATCTCCCAACCCAGAGAAGCCAGGGCCAGCTGGATTTAGTGGAGAATTCTATCAGACCTTCAAAGAAGACCTAATACCAATACCCCTTTTTTCCCCATCTTTATTAACTTGAGTATTTCTTATTTACATTTCAATTGTTATTCCCCTTCCTGGTTTCCCTGCCAACATTCCCCTAGCCCCTCCCCCTCCTCTTCTCTATCGGTGTTCCCCTCCCCATTCTCCTCCCCATTACCACCCTCCCCACAACAATCACATTCACTGGGGGTTCAGTCTTGGCAGGACCAAGGGCTTCCCCTTCCACTGGTGCTCTTACTAGGCTATTCATTGCTACCTATGAGGTCAGAGTTCAGGGTCAGTCCATGTATAGTCTTTGGGTAGGGGCTTAGTCCTGGAAGCTCTGGTTGGTTGGCATTGTTGTTCAAACAGGGTCTCAAACCCCTTCAAGCTCTTCCAGTCCTTTCTAAGATTCCTTCAACGGGGTTCCCATTCTCAGTTCAGTGGTTTGCTGCTGGCATTCGCCTATTTATTTGCTGTATTCTGGCTGTGTCTCTCAGGAAAGATCTACATCCGGTTCCTGTCAGCCTGTACTTCTTTGCTTCATCCATCTTATCTAGTTTGGTGGCTGTATATGTATGAGCCACATGTGGGGCAGTTCCTTCTGCCTCTGTTCTACACTTTGCCTCCCTATTCCCTGCCAATGGTATTCTTGTTCCCCTTTTAAAGAAGGAGTGAAGCATTCACATTTTGGTCATCCTTCTTGAGTTTCATGTGTTTTGTGTATTCAGGTTAACACCAATACTCTTAAAACTCATAAAAAAGAGACAGAAGGAATACTAACCACTTCTATGATGGCACAATTATGCTTATACCTAAAGCACACAAAGTCCCAACAAAAAAGTGAACTTCAGACCGATTTCCCTTATCAATATACATGCAAAAACACCCACTAGTATGCTTGCAAAACAAGTTCAAGAACATATCAGAACTATCATGCATCATGATCCATTGGTCTTTATCCCAGTGATGCAGAGATGTTTCAATATACGAAAATCTATCAACATAATCCACTATATAAATAAACTCAAAGAAAGAAAACCACATGATCACTCACTAGAAATTTATAAAGTATTTGACAAATTTCAACAGCCATTCATGTTAAAAGTCTTAGAAAGATCAGGAATTCAAGGTCCATACCTAAAAGCAATGTTCAGCAAAGAAGTAGCCTACATCAAACTAAATGGAGAGAACTTCAAGCAATCCCACCAAAATCCAGGACTAGAAGAGGCTGCCTACTCTCTCCCTACCTATTCAGTATAGTAATCAAAATACTAGTGGGAGAAATTAGACAACAAAACAAGGTCCAAAGATATGAATTTGAAAGGAATAAGACAAAATAACACTATTTAGAGATGTTATGATAGTTTATGTGTGTGACCCAAAAAGTTTCACCAGAGAACTAATAAGACTGATAAACAACTTCAGCAAAGTGGCTGGGTATAAAATTAACTCAAACAAATCAGTAGCCTTCCTCTACTCAAAGAATAAATAGGCTGAGAAAGAAACTGTGGAAGCAACACCATTCACAATTGTCACAAATAATAAAAAAATTCCTTGATGTGACTTTAACAAAGCAAGTGAAAAATCTGTATGACAAGAACTTCAAATCTCTGAAGAAAGGTCTCAAGGAAGATCTCAGAAGATGGAAAGATCTCCTATGCTCATGGATTGGCAGAATTAATATAGTAAAATTGGCCATTTTGCTGAAAGCAATCTACAGATTCAACTCAATGCCCATCAAAATTCCAACTCAACTCTTCATAGAGTTAGAAAGAGCAATTTGCAAATTCATTTGGAATAATAAAAAACCCAGGATAGTGAAAACTTTTCTCAAGAATAAAAAAAAAAGTCTGTGAAAATCACCATCATTAACCTCAAGCTATATTACATAGCAATAGTGATAAAAACTGCATCATATTGGTACTAAGACAGGCAGGTAGATCAATGGATAGAACTGAAGAGCCAGACAAGAACCCACACACCTATGGCCACTTGATCTTGGACAAGGGAACTAAAACCATCCAATAGTAAAAGACAGCATTCTGAACAAATGGTGGTGGTTCACCCAGAGGTCAGCATGTAAAAGAAGGCAAATCGATCCATTGTTATAGCCTTGTACAAAGCTCAAGTCCAAGTGAATCAAGGACCTCCACTTAAAACCAGATTCACTGAATACAAATTTCATTATAAAACAAAAGTTTAGAAGATAGAAGTAATTCTAAACTTCTTTATAGTGCCAATTAATACCATTGAATATGAATACAAATTTCATTATAAAACATGTTTTCAGACATGGTTATTAAAATTCAGTTTTAATGTTTGTTAAACTTTTTTGAGATATCATAAGAAAATTGAAAGTTAAAGAAGGAAAACTGATGTTTACTTTAACTAAAATTAATGAGACAATAATTCACTCCAGAAAACAATGTTCAAGTAAACAACTTTACTGGGGACAAGGAATATATTGGTTGAGTGATGAAAAAGTGCCTAGTCAAACACAAAATAAAGAACATTAATGCTTTCGGCAACATATTCTCCCAATATTTAAATTAAATGTACATCATTATTTATAAAATGTATAAAAACTGCTCAACCCATGGGATATTTAAAATGTTTTATTAAAATTATTAAATAATTCAATAGAAATATATAGCAGAATGAATAAACTTTAATATAACTATGTATGCTAATATATAAATATACTTTATTAACCATGATATTTAATATTATAGTGTTCTCTAAAATATATAGAGTACTCACAATTATGAAATAGATGCTCGTACATATGATGTGGTCCTAATTAAATTATAAAATATTTTATGAATTGACAATAGAAAGATGACACTTTTTGCTGTGCAATGGATTTTTACATACATACTTAAAAGTGCAGGTTTTTTTCACTTTCTTTTCAGTAATTATAATAAATAAAGACACACATTTTGGAATATTGTCATTTTCTCATTGAGTGACTTTGGAGTCATAGGAGAAAGGCCGTGATAAATCCTGATGCCTGATTCTTTACCTGGGGATTCTGAAGAAACTGGTCCCCAGCATGTTAAGTCAGTAATGAGAGTTTGAAAGCTCCCCAGGTTGATTCTAATGTGTCGTTTAACCTGAGTACCTCTGATAGTGAGGCTGTCCCTGTACTTTTACCTGTAAGTATTAGAACCTTTAAAGATGGGAATTCAAACTACAACTGACTTTGGTTCTGTTCAAGCATTATCAGTAAGGTGCAATCTTCATTGAAAACAAGTGGCTGGAGGTGTAATCACTCCAGCAACTGTTAGTGGACTTTCAGTCACCAGGACTGAACTCTGCCATCTGTCCCTTATTTCTTTGGTTTAAAATCAAGTGCATATTTTAATTGACACTTACACAAAAAGCACCTGACTGAGCCGCAGTGGTGTCCATGTGTGCAGGGTTTGGGGCCAATCATTTTGCACACCCTCACATGAGAAGATAGAAGTCGCCAGGGTGTGGAAGCATCTCTGCTCTAATCAAAAGACAGACGTGACTCGGCATAACGTCCTCCCTGAAGACAAGCGAATTCCAATGATATTCACATGTTCTACAGTCAGCCAAAAGCAGAGATTAATGAATATGACTTTCAGTAACACAATTATATATCCTCTGACAAACTGCAAGTAATAGGACATAATGTAGAGATATATGGTCTTTGAAATTAGAAAGATCGGGAACAAGTCCAAGATCAGTTATTAGCAATGTGACCATTGATTCATGATTCACTTGCAAAACTTGTGGCATTTGAGTGAAATGATATTGGTACAGTAATCAGCCTATTATCTGACATACTTTACATGTATGTAGGCTATTGACAAGGACTTATTGCATGATAACATGGCATCTGTTGCTACTGCTATTAGTCAGTCATTTTCCAAAGAAACATACCCAGTGGATCATGCTGGTTTGAAACTTCAGGAATGGGATAGAACTTTCTTTTTCTGAGAGCCCATAAACATCCTAGGAGCATTGAGAGATGTCTAAGAACGATATATAAAAAATACTAAATGCAGAGGCAAAGAGAGACTTTCAACATAAAAATCTGTCAACAAAACCCATTTCCACAATTTTATGGTCAGTAGTCTTCTTTAGAAAGGCATCACACTTGGGTATGATAATCTGAAACTTGAGGGTGATGTTTGATAAAGCATTGCTTCCTCACATCATTACCACAGCAGAGAAGGAAAAGGCATCTAAACATACAGTGCTCTAAGGGCAGGGAAGCAGAAGCTATACATCCTGTCTTCAGCTCCCTGAAAATTACATTCTCCCAACAATATGTGCATAGATACTGACACACTCCTTCAACCATCTCTACTGAACTATGACCTAGACAGTTAAACATCATGATTTCTGAATCTTAATGTAGGCCTGACCTGTCATTCTATGTTCTGATCATCTCTTTGTACTAGTTTAAATACATGTTCGTGCCCTCCTTTCTACTGATTTATCTTTTTTCTTTATACTTTTGTACACACAGCAATCTGCTTTCCTCTGCTAGACATGAGCCTTGATCTTTCCAGCCATCATCATACTTACTTGTCATGAAATAAGTACTTGTCAGTGAACTACTGTGAATATTGTACATATATATGTGAATATAATTTGAGTAATATGATGGAGTCTCTCATCCCAAGAACACAGAATATGGAAACATAAATAGAAAAAGTAGAAGAATGTTAAAAGCAGGTTATGATGAAATTCAAAAAATACAAAGCCAGATACAGTTGTAAGGCACAGAAACCTTCTTGAGATCAGAGAAGTTTTACTATCAACTGATAAAAAACTCAGTGACATAAGAAGAAGAACAATGCTCATAGCAGTAACATAGGTTTTGTGAGGTTCAGAGAAGAATAAAAATATGGGACTTATAGGAGAGAACCTTCTATTTTATAAATTAGACAAAAAGTGAGATCAAATTTTTCTAAAGGCAGTGAAAAACTATTAGAGCTAATAGTTACTAGAGCCCTGTGGCTGATGAGACTTCAGCTTAGGGCCTTCCTAAACGGAGGTGTGTGGTCAATAGAACACACCTAATAGCTTAAAAATAACTTAGTATTAAACACATTACAATATGTATCGTGAATAATCATTATTTTAATTACTCATAAATGACATTCTTATCATTTATCATTTATTTATTATTATCTTATCATTTTGCCCATAATTAAAATAATTCTACTTATTTATATTTACTTTTATTATTGGATATTTTCTTTATTTATAATTCAAACATTATCTTCTTTCCCGGTTTCCCCTTTCAGAAATCCCCTATCACCTCCCCCTATCCCTGATTCTATGAGGGCGCTCCTTCACCCACTTACCCACTCCCTCCTGCCTCCCTGCACTGGCATTCCCCTACACTGGGGAATCTAGCCTTCATAGAACCAATGGTCTCTCCTCCCACTGATATCCAACAAGGCTATCTTTGCTACATATGAAGTTAGAGCCATAGGTTACTCCATAGGTATTCTAGTTGGTGGTTTAATCCCTAAGAGCTGTGGGGATCTGGTTGGTTGATATTGTTGTTCTTCCTACGGGGTTGCAAATCCTTTCAGCTCCTTGAGACCTTCTCTAAATCCTCCATTGGCAACCCCATTCTTAGTCCAATGGTTGGCTGTGAGCATCTGCCTCCATATTTGTCAGTATCTGGCAGAGCCTCTCAGGAGAACAACTATATCAAGTTCCTGTAATCATGTATTTCTTGGCATCCACAATATTGTCTTGGTTTGGTGACTGTATAAGGGATGGATCCCAAGGTGGAGTAGTGGTCTTTCCTTCAATCTCTGCTCCACACACACTTTGTCTATCTATTTCCTGGTGTGATAAAATTTGTTCCCCTTCTCAGAAGGGCTGAAGCATCCACGCTTTGGTCTTTCCTCTTTAGCTTCATGTGGCCTGTGAATTGTATCTTGAGCATTCGGAGCTTTTTGGCTAGTATCCATTTAACAGTGAGTGCATACCATGTGTATTCATTTGGCTCTGGGTTATTTCATCCATTTGCCTGGGAATTTCATGAAGTCATTGCTTTTAATCGCTGAGTAATACACCATTGTGTAAATGTACCACATATTTTTGGTATCCATTCCTCTGTTGAAGGACATTTGGGTTATTTCCAGCTTCTGGTTATTATGAATAAAGCCGCTATGAACATAGTAAAGTATGTTTTCTTGTTATATGTTGGGACATCTTTTGGTTATATGTCCAGGAATTATATAGCTATAGTACTATGTACAACTGTCTAAGGAACTGCCACTCTGATTTTCAGCATAGTTGTGTACCAGCTTGCAATCCCACCAACAATGGAGGGGTGTTCCTCTTTTTTTACATCTCTGCGAGCACTGCTGTCACCTGAGTTTTTAATCTTAGCCATTCTGACTGGTGTGAGGTGGATTCTCAGGGTTGTTTTGATTTGCATTTCCCTGATGACTAAGGATGTTGAACACTTCTTTAGGTGCTTCTCAGCCATTCGATATTCCTCAGGTGTGAATTCTTTGTTTAGCTCTGAACCCCATTTTTAATAGGGTTATTGGATTCTCTGGGGGTTAACTTCTTGAGTTTTTTGTATATATTGGATATTAGCCTTCTATCAGATGTAAGATTGGTGAAGAAAGATCTTTTCCCAATCTGTTGGTTGCCATTTTGTCCTATTGATGGTATTATTTGCCTAACAAAAGCTTTGCAATGTTAAGAGGTTCCCTTTGTTGAATGTTGATTTACAACATACGCCATTGGTGTTCTGTTCAGCAAATTTTCCCCTATGTGTCCAAGGCTCTTCACCACTTTCTCTTGTATGTGTTTCAGTGAATCTAGTTTTATGTGGAGGTCCTTGATCCACTTGGACTTGAGCTTTGTACGAGGTTATAATATGGGCTGATTTGCATTTTTATACATATTGTTCTCTAGGTGAAGCAGCACTATTTGTTGAAAATGCTAACTTTTTGTATTGGATGGATTTAGCTCCTTTGTCAAAGATCAAGTGACCGTAGGTGTGTGGGTTCATTTCTGGCTCTTGAATTCTATTCCACTGATCTACCTGCCTGTCTCTGTACCAAAACCATACAGTTTTAATCACTATTGTTCTGTAATACAACTTGAGGTTAGCGATGGTTATTTACCCAGAAGTTCTTTTATTGTTGGGAATAGTTTTCAATATCCTGTGTTTTTTTTTTGTTATTCCAAATGAATTTGCAGATTTCTCTGTACAACTCTATGAAGAATTGAAGTGGAACCTTCATGAGATTGTATTAAATCTGTAGACTGCTTTTAACATGATGGGTATTTTTACTATATCAATCCTGCCAATCTATGAGCATGAGAGATCCTTCCATCTTCTGGGATCTTCTTTGATTTCTTTCTTCAGAGAGTTGAAGTTCTTATCATACAGATTTTTCACTTGCTTGGTTAGAATCACATCAAGGTATTTTATATTATTTGTGACTATTGTAGGGGTGTCATTTCCCTAATTTCTTCTCAGTCAGTTTATCTTTTGAGTAGAGGAAGGCAAGTGATTTGTGTGAGTTAATTTAATATCAGCCATTTGCTGAAGTTGTTTGTCAGGCTTAGTAGTTCTCTGGTGAATGTGTTTAATTTCAACTAAAAAATAATCAAAATGATAAGGAAGGGCACTTTATCCTCATCACAGGAGAAATCTATCAACATGAACTCTCAATTCTTAACATCTATGCTCCAAATGCAAGGATACACACATTCATACAACAATCTTTACTAAAGGTCAAAACACACATTATGCCTCACACGATGATGGTGGGAGACTTCAACAACCAACTCTTAACAATGGATAGATCATAGAAACTACAAAGAGACACCATAAAACTAACAGAAGTTATGAAACAAATAGATTCAACTAAATTTTAATTTTATTCCATATTAGAATGGCTACTCCACTTTGTTTCTTGGAACCATTTGCTTGGAAAATATTTTTCCAGCTATTAATTCTGTTATTTTCACTGATGTGCATTTCATGTATCTATCAATATTATGGGTCCTGTTTATGTATCCATTCAGTTAATCTATGTCTTTTTATTGGGGTATTGAATCCATTGACTTTTTTTTTTTTTTTTTTTTGGTTTTTTTTTTTTTTTTTTTATTTTTTTTTATTAACTTGAGTATTTCTTATATACATTTCAAGTGTTATTCCCTTTCCCGGTTTCCGGGCAAACATCCCCCTCCCCCCTCCCCTTCCTTATGGGTGTTCCCCTCCCAACCCTCCCACCATTGCCGCCCTCCCCCCATAGACTAGTTCACTGGGGGTTCAGTCTTAGCAGGACCCAGGGCTTCCCCTTCCATTGGTGCTCTTACTAGGATATTCATTGCTACCTATGGGGTCAGAGTCCAGGGTCAGTCCATGTATAGTCTTTAGGTAGTGGCTTAGTCCCTGGAAGCTCTGGTTGCTTGGCATTGTTGTACTTTTGGGGTCTCGAGCCCCTTCAAGCTCTTCCAGTTCTTTCTCTGATTCCTTCAATAGGGGACCTATTCTCAGTTCAGTGGTTTGCTGCTGGCATTCGCCTCTGTATTTGCTGTATTCTGGCTGTGTCTCTCAGGAGCGATCTACATCCGGCTCCTGTCGGTCTGCACTTCTTTGCTTCATCCATCTAGTCCAATTGGGTGGCTGTATATGTATGGGCCAAATGTGGGACAGGCTCTGAATGGGTGTTCCTTCAGTCTCTGTTTTAATCTTTGCCTCTCCCTTCCCTGCCAAGGGTATTCTTTTTCCTCATTTAAAGAAGGAGTGAAGCATTCACATTTTGATCATCCGTCTTGAGTTTCGTTTGTTCTAGGGATCTAGGGTAATTCAAGCATTTGGGCTAATAGCCACTTATCAATGAGTGCATACCATGTATGTCTTTCTGTGATTGACTTTTAAGAGATAATAAGTTAAAGTGATAGTTGCTTCCTGTTATTTTTGTTACTAGAGGTGGACTTTTGTTTGCGTGGCTCTCTCCTTTTGGGTTTGTTGCAAGATTACTTTCTTACTTTTTCTAGGGTGTAGCTTCCCTCCTTGTGTTGGAGTTTTTCTTCTCTTATCCTTTGTAGAGCTGGATTTGTGGAAAAATATTGTGTAAACTTGGTTTTGTCATAGAACATTTTGGTTTCTCCATCTATGTTAATTGAGATTTTTGCTGGATAGAGTAGCCTGGGCTGTAGTAGTCTCTGGTGAAAAGTCTGGTGTAATTCTTATATGTCTGCCTTTATATGTTACTTGACTTTTTTCCCTTACTTTTTTTAATATTCTTTCTTTGTTTTGTATGTTTTTGTTTTGATTATTATGTGATGGAGGGAGTTCTTTTTCTGGTCCAGTTTATTGGGAGTTCTGCAGGCTTCTTGTATTTTCTTTGGCATCTATTTCTTCGGGTTAGGGAAGTTTTTTTTTTTTTTTTTTATAATTTTATTGACGATTGTTACTGACCCTTTAAGTTGTGAATCTTTGCTCTCTTCTATACCTATTATCCTTAGGTTTGGTCTTCTTATCATGTCCTGTATTTCCTGGTTGTTTTGGGATAGGAACTTTTTGCATTTCGCATTTATTGACTTTTGTCTCAATGTTTTCTATGGTATCTTCTGACCCCAGAGAGTCTGTTTTCTATCTCTTGTATGCCGTTGGTGATGCTTGCGTCTGTGACTCCAGAACTCTGTCCTAGGTTTTTATCTCCAGGGTTGTCTCCCTTTGTGATCTCCCTTAATGTTTCTATTTCCATTTTTAGACCCTGAATAGTTTTGTTCAATTCCATCACCTGTTGGTTTTGTTTCTAGTAATTCTTTAGGGATCTTTGAGTTTACTCTTTAAGGGCTTTTACTTGTTTACTAGATTTCTCTTGTTTTACTCTAAGGGAGTTATTTATGTCCTTCCTATAGTTGTCTATGATCATCATGAGAAGTGATTTTAAATCCAAATCTTGCTTTTCCAGTGTGATGGATTATCCAGCACTTGTAATGGGAGAATGGCTTCTGATGATGCAAAGTAGCGTTGGTTTCTATTGCTTATGTTCTTGTGCTTGCCTCTTGCCATCTGGTTATCTCTAGTGCTAGCTGCTTTTGTGGTCTCTGACTGAAACCTGTCCCTACTGAGATCCTGGTTGTGCCAGAACTCCTCAGGATCCAGTTGTTTCTGTGATCCTTTTATTCTGGGATCCTGGGATTCTGAGATCCTGGGTGTGTCAGAGCTCCCTGACGTCAAGCTGCTTCTGGGATCCTGAAAACCTGGTGTGACCTAGCTCCTGAGATCCTGTTGTTTCAGAGCTCTTTGGAGTTAAGCTTTCTCTAAGTGTTGCAGGAATGTGTGGAGAGATAGATCCCTGGGTTTGCCCAAGGCCCAGGTGCAATCGGCTATGAGCCACTGTCTCTGGCTAGGTAGGGCTTTTGTTTCTCTGATTCCTGGGGGGGAGGGGTCCCAATTATGCTGGGTTTTAGGAAAAGTGCTCTGGCCTCAACTGTGGTCTTGAGTGTGTCAGAGTCCCAGTGCTGATCTCATGGGAGTCAAAATTCCTCTGTGATCCTGTTATCGTGAGTTTTTTAGAGAACTTGGGGGTTGGGCTTTCTCTGGGTGTTGTAAGAGTGGATGCAGAGCCAGCACCCCAGGTCTGCTCCCGGTGCAGGTTCAGACCCGAAGGAATCTGTGCTACTGGTTGGGTGGGTTAGGGGGGGTTCTTGTGTCACTGGATCCTAGTGGCCCCAGTTGCTCAGTGTGTTGATGTAGATGCTGTGCCCTCTCCTGTGATCCTGAGTGTTTCAGAGTGCCTGGAATTGGGCTCCCTCTGGGTGTCATAGAAGTGGATGCAAAGTCAGCATCCCAGATCTGCCTCAGGTGCAGGTTGAAACTGTGATCCTGGCTATGTTTGAACCCCTGGGAGTTGAACTTCCTCTGGGTGTGATAGACCTATGTGCGGAGACAGTACGCAAGGTTTTTTCAGGGCACAGTTTTAGACCAGAAAGGTTGTCTTCACTTTTAAGTCTCAAAATTGAAAAAAATTTCGATTTCATTTATTGAACGCCTGAGATTTTTATTGACTTTGTTAGTTTTTTTAAACAAAGAAGAATATGTGATCAGATTTAGCAATAGAACTCAGAGATGGCCGTTTACTTAGTATATTTGCCAGTTGACTAAAAGACAGAAAAATACTGAATAATTTCAATCAAAATTAGAAACAAAAATTCGAACATGAGAAAACAAAATTCAAAAACAACAACAACAACAACAACAACAGCAAGAACAACAACAAACCCGTTTCTACCATCACTTACTATCCTTTTATAGAAGGTCAAAGGCAGTACTACTGACAAGGAACAGATCAAAGATACAAATGTTAGTAATGAATATGTTAGGTTTGCAAAGTTGTATTTCCTTAGAACTTAATAATCCAAAATAAAATCGAGTACATGATATCAGTGAATTTGGAGTATAGTGATTTAGAACCCATGTTGCTTTTCCTGATTACTGGAATTTGATTTCTATTACTCACATTCAGCTGTTCACTACCATGTATAACTCCAGTTCTAGGACATCTGATATATCTTTAAGCCTCCGTGGGCACCTACAAGTACTTGGTGCACGTTCAGATCTTCAAAAATACACAGAAATAAAGTAACTTAAAATAAATCAGACTATTGAAAAAGGAGGGTAGGAACAATATTAACATCTAGAAATCAATAATTTTCATAAAGTAGCAAGCATTTAGGAATTGTAATGAAAGAAATCATTGCATTTATAATAGCAACACATAAATACCTTTATTGTAGTGAGAATTTCATTTATTTAAAAACACAGAAATCTTATAAGAATGTATTTTCATTTTAATCTCAGGTGTGCGATATGGGCTGCTTCACACTGTTCCCAGCAGCTGGTCATGATTCCTTCGTGCTCTACCAGGGCTGTGAATTTGCCTGTTGTAGATAGTTTTTGTGAGTGTGCATTGGTTAGATTCTGGGGATTTTTCAGAGGATTTATAAATACTAGGTCCCGAATATAAGTTGCTGGTTGACTAGCTGGTGTATTGGTGCAATTTGTTGGAAATTGTCAAGTAGTCATGTACAAAAAGTTGAGAAAAATAAATTAAATATACTGTCAGTGATGATCAAACTTGTCCAAAGGAACTTGATGGTCCTAATTAGCAAGAAGTAATCTAACTATATCATTGCCACATTTCCCCCCTATTCTTTTTTCCCCCCTCCTATCTAGTGTTAAGAGGCTCAAAGTATAAAAAACAGAGGTGGTGAAGGGCAAAAAAAAAATGGAACTCACAACATAGTCAAAGTCTGTCCACACCATATGATTATAGAATGAATTTCTATACAACTTGGAAGAAAATAGATAATATTATTTAATACAAAACTCAATATTTTAGATTTAAGTTAACTTTCCATCTTGATGAAATTATAACTGAAGTAGTAAAAAAAACTAATATGTAGAAATCACAGGTATTGTCATATTATTTTCCTAAATGATAGGGTACTGAAAAACTTTATCACAAATCTTTTAAAATGGAGTCATTCACTCAATAGTTAGGACATACTGTGAAAAAATTTAATAGTTTCTTTTTTATCGCTAAGATCTATTTCCCATGCTCTCTTTAATATGATGGGCTAAGGCTCAATGGATTAATACTAAAGAGAAAAGGTGTTTAGGATGCAATTATGTCATGAAGGACTCTCCCTTAAGAACTATTAGTGTCCTTATATAAGAGATTTTAAGAAGCTCTTTTGTTCCTTCTTCATGGAAGTATGCATTGAAATTATCTATAAGAAATTGCCTTTGGTCTTGTACTTCAAAGCTACTAGGTAAAGAGGCAAACCATTTATATTATTTATAATTTTCATAGCTCAAGGCATTTTGTTATATACAATTCAATGATTTTGTTGAAGATATTTACTGGTCCTTTGAGCTGGGAGTCTTCACTCTCTTCTATACCTATTATCCTTAGGTTTGATCTTCTCATTGAGTCCTGGATTTCCTGTATGTTTTGGACCAGTAGCTTTTTCTGCTTTACATTATCTTTGACAGTTGAGTCAATGATTTCTATGGAATCTTCTGCTCCTGAGATTCTCTCTTCCATCTCTTGTATTCTGTTGGTGAAGCTTGTATCTACAGCTCCTTGTCTCTTCTTTTGGTTTTCTATATCCAGGGTTGTTTCCATGTGTTCTTTCTTGATTGCTTCTATTTCCATTTTTAATTCCTTCAACTGTTTGATTGTGTTTTCCTGGAATTCTTTCAGGGATTTTTGCGATTCCTCTCTGTAGGCTTTTACTTGTTTATTAATGTTTTCCTGTGCTTCCCTAAGTGTGTTCATGTCTTTCTTGAAGTCCTCCAGCATCATGATCAAATATGATTTTGTAACTAGATCTTGCTTTTCTGGTGTGTTTGGATATTCCATGTTTGTTTTGGTGGGAGAATTGGGCTCCGATGATGGCATGTAGTCTTGGTTTCTGTTGCTTGGGTTCCTGCGCTTGCCTCTCGCCATCAGATTATCTCTAGTGTTACTTTGTTCTGCTATTTCTGGCAGTGGCTAGACTGTCCTATAAGCCTTTGTGACAGGAGTGCTGTAGACCTGTTTTCCTCTCTTTCAGTCAGTTATGGGGACAGAGTGTTCTGCTTTCGGGCGTGTAGTTTTTCCTCTCTACAGGTCTTCAGCTGTTCCTGTGGGCCTGTGTCTTGAGTTCACCAGGCAGCTTTCTTGCAGCAGAAAATTTGGTCTTACCTGTGGTCCCGAGGCTCAGGTTCGCTCGTGGGGTGCTGCCCACGGGCTCTCTGCAGCGGCAGCAACCAGGAAGACCTGTGCCGCCCCTTCCGGGAACTTCAGTGCACCAGGGTTCCAGATGGTCTTTGGCTTTTTCCTCTGGCGTCCGAGATGTGTGTGCAGGGAGCAGTCACTTCTGGTTTCCCAGGCTTGTCTGCCTCTCTGAAGGTTTAGCTCTCCCTCCCACGGGATTTGGGTACAGAGAACTGTTTATCTGGTCTGTTTCTTTCAGGTTCCGGCGGTGTCTCAGGCACAGGGGTCCTGCCGCTCCTGGGCCCTTCCCCACGGGAGCCCAGAGGCCTTATACAGTTTCCTCTTGGGCCAGGGATGTGGGCAGGGGTGAGCAGAGTTGGTGGTCTCTTCCGCTCTGCAGCCTCAGGAGTGCCCACCTGACCAGGCGGTTGGGTCTCTCTCTCACCGGGTCTGGGAGCAGAGAGCTGCTGCGGGCCGGGATCCGCGGGTGTGGGACTTCCGGTAAACACAGAACGTGCCCGGTCCTAGAGAAATTCTGCTTTCCTGTGTCCCAAGCTCACCAGGCAGCTTTCTTGCAGCAGAAAATTTGGTCTTACCTGTGGTCCCGAGGCTCAGGTTCGCTCGTGGGGTGCTCCCCACGGGCTCTCTGCAGCGGCAGCAACCAGGAAGACCTGTGCCGCCCCTTCCGGGAGCTTCAGTGCACCAGGGTTCCAGATGGTCTTTGGCTTTTTCCTCTGGTGTCCGAGATGTGTGTGCAGGGAGCAGTCACTTCTGGTTTCCCAGGCTTGTCCGCCTCTCTGAAGGTTTAGCTCTCCCTCCCACGGGATTTGGGTGCAGAGAACTGTTTATCCGGTCTGTTATATACAATTCAAAAGGACAATAAACATCATCGTAGGTAATGGAAATCAGGGTCAGTTTTCAGTTCTAAGTTATTATGATTAATCTGCCATGGATATTTGTGTTATTATTTTATATATCTCACATAATTATCCAAGATTATACTACCTGTGCTGGTTTGTTACTGCAAATATAGGTTTTTTAATTTAATCTTTGGAATATTATACATTCATAAAATTTTAATGTGTTAGTTACCTTCCTATTGCTGTGATTAAACAACATGATCACAATTTATCGAAGAGAGAATTTAACTGGATATATTGTTCCAGAGGGTTAAACCCATGATAGCCAAAAGAAGGAATGGGAACAGGAACATCTCAGAGCTCATAGCTTAAGCAAAACATAAGGAGTCAGAAAGGGCACAATGGGAATGGCAGGGGACTTTTAAAACCTGAAAGCCTATGTCCAGTGGCATACTTCCCTCAATAAAGTCACACCTGATGCTTTGCAAACAGGCAGGAGTGTTATTCTGTATTAGAGGAAAGATATTATTTAAATTTGGTTGTGTAATATCTTGATTTCTCCATCTATGATGATTGAGAGTTTTGCTAGGTATAGTAGGCTGGGCTGCCATTTCTATTCTCTTAGGGTCTCCATGACATCTTCCAAGATATTCTGGCTTTTAGAGTCTCTGTTGAGAAGTCTTTTGTAATTCTGATAGGTACGCCCTTGTATGTTAGTTGGTCTCTTTCCCTTACTGCTTTTAATATTCTTTCTTCATTCTGTGTATTTAGTATTTTGATTATAATGTGATGGGAGGAATTTCTCTTTTCTGGTACAATCTTTTTGGTGTTCTTAATGCCTCTTGTATGTTTATGGCCATTCTTTCTTTAGGTTAGGGACTTTTTCTTCTATGATATCATTGAAGAGTTTTCTGGCTGTTTGAATTGTGAATCTTCACTCTCTTCTATTCCTATAAGTCTTAGGTTTAGTATTTTCATTGTGTCCTGAATTTCCTGGATGTTTTGGGTTAGGAGCTTTTTTGCACTTTATATTTTCTTTGACTTTTGTGTCAACATCTTCTATGGTATCTTCTACACTTGATCGTAACCAAAAGGCCGAGAAGCGATCTATGGTATCTTCTACACCTGAGATTCTGTCTTCTGTCTCTGGTATTCTTTGGGTGATGCTTACATCTGTAACTCCTATACTCTTTCCTAGGTTTTTCACTTCAAGGATTTCCTCCCTTTGTGATTTTATTATTGTTTCTATTTCCATTTTCAGAACCTGGAAGTTTTGGTTCAATTCCTTCAGCTCTTTGTGTTTTCCTGTATTTCTTTAAGGGATTTATGTGTTTCTTCTTTAAGGGCTTCCACTACTTGTTTCTATGCTCTCCTGTATTTCTTTAAGGGAGTTATTTATGCCCTCCTTAAGGACATCTAGCATCTTCATGAGATGGACTTTTAGGTCAAAACATCACTTTTCAGGTGCATTAGGGTGGCCAGGGCTTGCTGTGGTGGGAGAACTAGGATTATCTGAAACCTATATTTCTTTTTTTTCCCATGGGGTAAAACTATGTAATATCAGAATTAAGTGAATGTGATTGTTGGGGGAGGGCGGTAATGGGGGGGAACAAGGAGGGGAACACTCATATAGAAGGGGAGGGGAAGGGGTTATGGGGATGTTCGGGAAACAGGGAAAGGGAATAACAATTGAAATGTAAATAAGAAATACCCAAGTTATCAGAGAAAGGACTGGAAGAGTTTGAAGGGGCTCGAGACACCATATGAACAACAATGCCAAGCAACCAGAGTTTCCAGGGACTATGCCACTACTTAAAGACTATACATGGACTGACCCTGGACTCTAACCTCATAGGTAGCAATGAATAGTCTAGTAAGAGCACCAGTGAAAGGGGAAGCCCTTGGTCCTGCCAAGACTGAACCCCCAGTGAATGTGATTGTTGAGGGGAGGGTGGAAATGGGGGGAGGATGGGGAGGGGAAGCACAAGTAGAAGGGGAGGGGGGTTAGGAGGATGTTGGCCCGGAAACTGTGAAGAGGAATAAAAATCGAAATGTAAATAAGAAATACTCAAGTTAATAAAGATGGAGGAAAAAAAAGAGTTGCAAAGTTACATAAAGCAAATAGATGGGGCACTAGATCACTATGTCAATACATGTTTAACATCACCTTTCTGATTACAAACCCAGAAGGAAATGGCAACATATGTATAAATGTGGTTGGTTTTATAACTTATGTTTATCCCTCAAAAAGCAATGGCACATCAGGACAATGGTAGTGTTTTAAATATGTTCTTTCTAAATTCAAGTATTCCATGAGTACATAAATTGTCCTTTTTATGTAGTCTTTGGTACCAAATCCTTACTTTTCAGCACAGGCTGATATTTTACATGCTATACTTTCTACACTTGGTATACAATGTTATACATGTTATACAATGATATACTTAGTAAAAATGACACCATTTTCCTTGACAGGATCATTACTTCAAATACCCTACCCATTCCAGTGAATTTTATGACTATTATGACATCTGCCAAGAGGTAAATCTTACTTGTTGTTGAGGTTGTTTTTATTTTTTATTGGATATGTTCTTTATTTATATTTCAAATGTTATCCCCTTTACCTGTTTCCCCTCTTGAAACCCCTATCACATTTGCTGTCTCTGCTTCTATGAGGATGTTCCCCAACCTGTCTACCCACTCCTTCCCAACATTTATCCCTAGCATCTAGCCTTCACAGAATGAAGGGTCTCTCCTCTTATTGATGCCTGACAAGGCCATCCTCTGCTACATATGCTGCTGGAGCCATGGGTTGCTCTACGTGTACTCTTTGGTTAGTGGTTTAGTAACTGGGAGCTCTGGGGTGTCTGGTCGATATTGGTGTTCTTGCTATGGGGTTGCAAACTTCTTCAGATACTTCAGTCTTTTCTCTAACACCTCCATTGGGGACCTCATTCCCACTCCAGTGAATAGCTGTGAGCATCTGCCTCTTTATTTGTCAGACTCTGGCAGAGTCTCTCAGGAGACATCTATATCAAGCTTCTGTTATACACTTCTTGGCATCCACAATATTGTCTGGGTTTGGTGACAGTATTTGGGATGGATCCCCAGGTGTACCAGTCTCTGGATGGGCTTTCCTTCAGGCTCTGCTCCACACTTCTCTATATTTCCTCCTGTGAGTATTTGTTTCCCCTTCTAAGAAAGACTAAAGTAACCACATTTTGGTTTTTCTTCTTCTTGAGATTCATGTAGTTTGTGAATTGTATCTTAATTATTCTGAGTTTTGCGATAATATTCACTTATCAGTGAATGAATAATATGTGTGTTCTTTTGTGATTGGGTTACCTCATTCAGGGTGATATTTTCTAGTTCCATCCATTTGCTTAAGAATGTCCTGAAGTCATTGATATTAATAGCTGAGTAGTACTCCACTGTGCAAATGCATCACCTTCTCTCTATCCATTCCTCTGTTGAAGGACATCTGGGTTCTTTCCAGATTCTGGCTATTATAAATAAGGTTGCTATTAACATAGTGGAGCGTGTGTCATGGTTATAGTTTGGAGTATCTTTTGGGTATATGCCCATGAGTGATATAGCTAAGTCTTCAGGTAATACTATACTATGTACAACTTTATGAGGAACCTCCAGACTGATTTCCAGAGAGGCTGTACCAGCTTGCTATCTCACCAACAATGGAGGAATGTCCCTCTATCTCCATATCCACTGCAACATCTATTGTCACCTTAGTTTTTTATTTTAGCCATTCTGACTGATGTGAGGAATTTCAGGATTGTTTTGACTTGCATTTTCCTGATGAGTAAGGATGTTGAACATTTCTTGAGGTGCTTCTCGGCCATTTAATATTCCTCAGTTAACAATTCTTTGTTTAGGTCTGTACCCCATTTTTAAATAGGGTCATTTGATTCTCTGGAGTCTATCTTCTTGAATTCTTTGTATATATTGGATACTAGCCCTCTATCAGATGTAGGATAGGTAAAAATCTTTTCCCATTCTACTGGCTGCCATTTTGTTTTATCGAGAATGTCCCTTGCCTCACAGAAGCTTTGCAATTTTATTAGGTCCCAATTGTGGATTGTTGATCCTAGAGCACAAGCCATTGGTATTCTGTTCAGGAATTTTTTTCCTGTGACTATGTGTTCAAGGCTCTTCTCAACTTTTTCTGCTATTAGTTTCAGTGTATCTGGTTTTATGTGGAAATCCTTGACTCACTTGCACTTGAGCTTTATACAAGGTGATAAGAATGGGTGTCTATGCATTTTTGCTCATGGTCCCTAAAAGTTGAATCAGGACAAATTGTTGAAAATGCTGTTTTTTTTCCACTTGATGGGTTTAGATCCTTTGTCAAATATCAAGTAACTATGTATGGGTTCATTTCTGGGTCTTCAAATTCTATTCTGCAGATCTACCATCCGGTCTCTATACCATACAGTTTTTTATCATTATTGCATTTTAATACAGCATGAGGTCAGGGATGGTGATTTCCCCAGAAGTTATTTTATTGTTGAGAATAATTTTCACTATCCTGGCTTTTTTCTTATTCAAAATCAATTTGCAAATTTCCTTTCTAACTCTATGAACAATTGAGTTGGAATTTTGAAGGGGATTGAATCTATAGATTGCTTTTGACAAGATGGCCACTTTTACTATATTAATCCTGCCAGTTCATGAGCATGGAAGATCTTTCCATCTTCTAATATCTTTGATTTCTTTCTTCAGATACTTTAAGTCCTTCCCATTCAGATCTTTTACTTGCTCACTTAGAGTCACACCAAAGTATTTTAAATTATTTGTGGCTATTATGAAGGGTGTCATTTCCCTAATTTCTTTCTCAGCCTTTTTATCCTTTGAATGGGAAGGCTAGTGATTTGACGGCATTAATTTTATATCCTGCCACTTCGAGTAAGTTGTTCATCAAGTTTAGGAGTTCTCTGGTGGAATTTTTTTGGGGTCAATTAAATATATTATCATAACATCTGCAAATAGTGATATTTTGACTTCTTCCTTTCCAATTTATATCCATTTGAACTCTTTTTCTTTTCTAATTTCTCTGTCTAGGACTTCAATAACTATATTGATTACGTAGGGGGAGAATCGGTAGCTTTATCTAGTCCCTGATTTTAGTGGAATTGTTTCAAGTTTCTCTCCATTTACCTTGATGTTGGTTATCAGTGTACTAAATATTGCTTTTACTCTGTTTAGGTATGGGACTTCAATTCCTGATCTTTCCAACAATTTTTTGAAGAGGGGGTGTAGAATCTAGTAAAATGCTTTCTCAGCACCTAATAAAATCAAGTGGGTTTTTTAAACTTTGCTTATATAGTGGATTACATTGATGGGTTTGTGTATATTGAGCCATTCCTGCATCCCAGGGATGCAGCCTAGCTGGTCATGATGGATGATCATTTTGATGTGTTCTTGGATTCAGTTTGCAGGAATTTTATTGAGTATTGTTAAAGGAAATTGGTCTGAAGTTCTCTTTGTTTGGTCTTTGTGTGGTTTAGGTATAGGTATAATTGTGGTTTCATAGAATGAATTGGGTAGTGTTCCCTTAATTGGGTAGTGTTCCCTTAGTTTCTATTTTGTAGACTAGTTTGTAGACTAATTTGAGTATTAGTATTGGGTCTTCTTTGATGGTCTGATAGAATTCTGCACTAAACCTTTCTGGTTCTGGGCTTTTTTTTTTTTCGGGAGAATTTTAATGACTGCTTCTGCTTTTTTAGTTGTTGTGGGAGAGATTAGATAATTTATCTGATCCTGATTGATCTTTGGTACCTATTATCTGTCTAGAAAATTTTCCATTTCCTCCAGATTTTCCAGTTTTGTTGAATATAGGCTTTTGTAGTAGGATCTGATGTTTTTTTTATTTTAATTTCCTCAGATTCTGTTGCTTTGTCTCCCTTTTCATTTATGATTTTGTTAATCTGGATATACTCTCTGTACCTACTGGTTAGTCTGGCTATCTATCTTGTTGATTTTTTCAAAGAATCAGCTGCTAGTTTTGTTAATTTCTTGTGTAGTTCCTTTTTTTTCTACGTGGTTGATTTTTGCCCTGAATTTGACTATTTCCTGCAGTCTACTACACTTGGGTGTATTTGCTTCCTTTTGTTCTAGAACTTGCAGATGTGCTGTCAAGCTGCTAGTGTATGCTCTCTCCAGTTTCGTTTTGGAGTCATTCAGAGCTGTAAGTTTCCCTCTTAGCCCTGCTTTCCTTGAATCCCATTAATTTTCAGTATATTGTGCCTTCATTTTCATTAAATTCTAAACAGTCTTTAATTTCTTTCTTTATTGTTTCCTTGACTAAGTTATCATTGAGTAGAGCAATGTTCAGGTTCCATGTGTATGGGGACTTTTGGTTAATTTTGTTGTTATTGAAGAGCATCCTTACTCAGTGATGATATCATCGGGATTATTTCAATCTTCTTGTATCTCTTGAGGCCTGTTTTGTAATAAATTTTCTGGTCAATATTGGAGAAAGTACCATGAGTACTAAGAAGAAGGTATATTCTTTTGTTTTAGGATGAAATGTTTTATAGATATCTGTTAAATACTTTGGGTTCATAACTTCTGTTAGTTTCTCTGTATGTGTGTTTAGTTTCTGTTTCCATTATCTGTGCATTAGTGAGAGTGGAGTGTTGAAGTATCTCAGTATTATTATGTTGGGTTTAATGTGTGCTTTGAGCTTTATAAAAATTTCGTTTTTGAATGTGGACAACCTTGAATTTGGAGAATAGATGTTCAGAATTGAGAGTTCATGTTCGTAGATTTTCCTTTGACGAGTATGAAGTGCCCTGCCCTATCATTTTTTTTTTGGTAAATTAGTTGAAATTCAATTTTATTCCATATTAGAATGGCTACTCCACCTAGATTTTTGGTACCATTTTCTTGGAAATTATTTTTCGAGACTTTTACTCCAGGGTAATGTCTGTCTTTGTTACTGAGGTATGTTTCCTGTATGCAGCAAAATGTTGGGTCTTGCTTATATATTCAGTCAGTTAGTCTATGTCTTTTTATTGTGGTATTGAGTCCATGAATGCTAAAAGATAAGATTAAGTTGCTGTTATTTTTGTTGTTAGAGGTAGAATTATGTTTTTGTGGCTATGGTTTTATGCATTTGTTCAAAGAAGATGAATTTCTTGCTTTTTCTAGGGTGTAGTTTCCCTCCTTGTGTGGGAGTTATCCATTTATTATCCTTTATATGACTGGATTTGTGGAAAAATATTGTGTAAATTTGGTTTTGCCATGAAACATCTTGGTTTCTTCATCAATGTTAAATGATATTTTTGCTGGGTATAGTAGACTGTGCTGGCATTCATATTCTCTTAGGTTCTATATGACATCTGCCCAGTGTCTTCTGCTTTTTAGAGTCTAAGGCAAGAAGTCTGGTGTAATTCTGATAGGTCTGCCCTTAAATGTTTCTTTACCATTTTCCCTTACTGTTTTTAATATTCTTTCTTTGTTTTATACATATTTGTTTTGATTATTATGTGATGGAAGGAGTTTTTTTTTCTGGTCCAGTTTATTGGGAGTTCTGCGGGCTTCTTGTATTTTCCTTGGCATCTATTTCTTCAGGTTAGGGAAGTTTTTTTGTATAATTTTATTGAAGATAGTTACTGACCCTTTAAGTTGCGAATCTTTGCTTTCTTCTATACCTATTATCCTTAGGTTTGGTCTTCTCATCATGCCCTTGATTTCCTGGATGTTTTGGGTTAGGAGCTTTTTGCATTTTGCATTTTCTTTGACAGTTGTCTCAATGTTTTCTATGGTATCTTCTGCCTCTGAAAGTCTGTCTTCTATCTTTTGTATACTTGTGGTGATGTTTGCATGTATGACTCCAGATCTCTGTCCTAGGTTTTCTATCTTCAGGGTTGTCTCCCTTTGTGATCTCCCTTAATATTTCTATTTCCCTTATTAGATCCTGGACAGTTTTGTTCAATTCCATTACTTGTTTGGTTGTGATCCCAGTAATTCTTTAAGGGATTGTTGTGTTTACTCTTTAAGGGCTTCTCCTTGTTTACCTGTATTCTCCTGTATTTCTTTAAGATCTTGCTATAGTAGGAGAAACTGGTTTCTGGTGATGCCAAGCGATTGGCTTATCGCTAATATTGCTGGCTCTTGCTGTCTCTGACTTGAGCCTTGCCTCCTATGATCTTGGTCTTGTCAGGATTCTTCAGACTCCAACTGTTTCTGGGATCCTGTGATTCCATGATCTTGGGTGTTTCACGGCACCTGTGAGTTGGGTTCCTTCTCAGTGTTAAAAGTTTAAATGCAGAGCCAGCACCCCAGTTCTGCTCTGGTTCCAGGTTCAATCTAGATGGAACTCGTGCTACTATCTGGGTCAGGGTTCTTGCATCACTGGATCTTGGGTGACCCAGTTACTCAGGGTGTTGGTATGGATGTTATGGCCTCTTCTGTGTTCCTGGGCATTTCAGAGCACATACAGTTTTGGCTCCCTCTTGGTGTTGTAGGAGTGGGTGCAGAGCCAGCATCCCTGTTTGCTCTGGGTGAAAAACCTGTATTTCATTTAATCTTGGTACAAGTAGAAGCCCTTAAAAAGTAAATACAACAATCCCTTAAAGAATTACTGGAAATACAACCAAACATGTTATGGAATTGAACAAAACTATCAAGGATCTAATAATGGAAATAGAAACATTAAGGGAGATCACAAAGGGAGACAACATTTGTGTTTTCCTTCCCAATATGTATAATCTGTTTTTCCTTTTCTTAATTTATGGTACTATCTAAAACTTATAAAACTGTGTTGCATAAGATTGATTAGCATGGACATCTTTGTTTTGATTTTGATTTTTCTGGGAAGAAAATTTTGTCTATCAATATTAACAATTACTTCAGCTACAGTTATGTTTTGTTTTGTTTTATAGACACTCTCTCTCTGGTAGAGGAACCTCACTGTAATAGATTATGAAACAGTAACAGTGCAACTTAGACAATCAGCTGAATAGGACTAAAGTTTTACCTTAGTATTACAAGGTCTCTCACTTTCTGTGTATTATCTGGCTGTACTTGTTCCCGTTTGCTGCAGGAGAATGCTTCTCTGACAACAGATGAATGTGCTACTGATTTATGAGTATAGCAAAATACCATCAGGAGTCACCTCTTTAGTATTTTTTTTTGTTTTCAGATCAGTAATATTTTCTTTTACCCCAAGTTCCAAATATTTCTAGTCTCAGGTTATTGGTCAACCAAAGCAGTATTGGGTATGGCGTCCATATGGTGGCATGGGTCTAAGTCAAATGAGACATTGATGGTTACTGTCACAAACTTTGTGCCATCATTGTTCTAGCATATTTTGCAGGCAAGGTAACAGTGTAGATTAAAGGATTTGTGGCTGGGATGTCTCCAGCAAATTTCTCCCCTCTGGCCACATTCAACCATGGGGAGAGCAAGTATAGTGTGTAATCCCAGAGATGCCACAGGGAAGAAGAAGATGGGGGGGGCCCTCTTAGAGATGAAGGGAAAGGCACATGGGTGGTGGTGGAAGAACTGTGTAAGGGAAGAAGGATGGGGGTAGTAATTTGGTGTGTAAATAAATAAAATATTTAATAACAATAAATAATAAAAAGAAAACAACCAGAAGGGATGAAGGACACTAGATATATAATGTCCTCTAAATCTATACAAGTTTATATAAACCCATGAAAACTAAGGCAGCAAACACAGGGCCTGCCTGTATGTGCACAGTGTTATTTCCATGCATGACTTTCTAGTGCAATGTTTTTTGGAATTCCTGAGTATGTGAATGAACAGTCCTCTTGATCATTATGTCGTCCTTTGGAGACTTCTCCTTCTATTTGTTTGTTTTGTTTTATTCCCATGTGGTAGTTTTTAGTTGATCTTATATAATGTTATATTATATTGTATTTAATTTTTTATTCAAAGTTTTTTTTTAATCACAAGTTTAGAGGTTGCAGTTGGAGGTAGGTTATCTTACTTGCCCTGCAATTTGTCACTCAGCAGTATATCATAAAAAATGGAGATTAGTTTCTCCAAACCCCATTGGAGGCTTTCCCCAGTGATCAATCAGGTTTTACTATACCCTACCACTTGATGATTTGTGTCACATTCCAAAAGTGCCCAACTGCAGATCAATTTTTTACCCTTGGACCTTTGGAGAACACTGTAGATCCAAAACCACAGAACTTTCTCTTCCTATTTTTCTAACCATCATAATAGGAGGGACTATTAAATTTTTTTTGTGAATCAGTTAATAAGAAATGAAAGTTTTCTTCCTTAGCTTGTTAAAATCATGAGTCACTTTTGTTTATCTTAAATATTGAACCATGTGTAGCTGCATGAAATATTGAAATGTCCACCCAATATTTTTTAAATTGCAGCAGCTTACATCTCCCTAATAAACTCTACTTTGTCAGAGTGAATAATGTGCCTATATAAATCTTACTTGCTAATGTTCCATTACAGATATTACTCCTAACCGTGCTCAACATCTGCCTATACCAATTTTGTACTGTCTTTACATGTGATTAGTATAATGCTAACTTCATAAAATGAACGAAAAGTGTGACTCTATTCCCCCACCCCTGTGGTACAGAAAATAACACAAAAAAATTTGTGCTAATTCGACTTTCACTCTATTGATAAACTCTACAGTGAAAATATCTGGAATGAGATTTTATTTTGGTGAGATTCTTTTATATGGTATTGCTGGTAATAAAAAATTTTAAGTTTAAAATTATTAATTTGTTTTCCTTAGTTGACTTCAGAGCTGTGCAGATTATCTACTTCATATTGGGTTAAATAAAAGCATGCAAGCCTTTCAACCAAATTGTTTCCTTCATCCACAGTTGCCATTCATGGTTTTCTCCTATCAGTCTTATGACATCAATGTTTGTAATGGTCCTCTATTCTGTCATATTAATAATTTATGTATTATTTTTAAGTTGTAATCCTTGGTACATATCTATTAAATATACAAATAATCAACTCCTGGTTTTATTGATTTATAAATATTTTTCATTGTCATTTTTATTCTTTTCCCTGTATGAGTTCTCTTCCTTTTTTTCTTTTTCTATCTATGTTCTTTTGCTTTAAATAAATTTTGTACTCAATGAATCAATATTTTCCAGACCAATGTTATAAGGTATACTCACATCTTTGGTAAAATTTAATCTTAAAGGGCACTCTGCACGTAGGTTAACAAAATAAGCCATTCAGAGCCTGCCCCACATGTGGTCCATGTGTATACAGCCACCAAAACTAGATAAGATGGATGAAGCTAAGAAGTTTATGCTGACAGGACCAGATACAGATATCTCCTTGAGAGACACAGTCAGAATATGTCAAATACAGAGGCAAATGCTAGGAGCAAATCACTGAACTAAGAACAGGACCCCTGTTGGAAGAATTAGAGAAACTATTGAAAGAGCTGAAGGGGCTTATGATCCCATAAGAACAACAATGCCAACCAACCAGAGCTTCCAGGGACTAAACCACTACCGAAAGACTATACATGGACTGACCCTGTGCTCCAACTCTATATGTAGCAGCGAGTAGCCTTGCTGGGGCACCAGGGGAGCAGGAAGCCCTTGATTCTGCCAAGGTTGAACCCCTAGTATCGGGGATTGTTGCGGGGTAGCGGTAAAGAGGGGTGGATTGAGAGGGGAACACCCTTATAGAATGGGAGGAGGACGGGTTAGGGGTCTGATGGACAGGAAACCTAAAAGGGAATAACATGTGAAATGTAAATAAGAAATACACAATTTAATAAAAATGGGGGAAAAGTGAAAAAATAATAACACACACACACACGATTTGAGAACGATTAATTGGTGTACTTACTCCATTTAAATTTGAGATCATATATTATACTTTGCTTTTTTACCAATTTATTAAATAGTGTTTTATACTTATTTTATCTGTTTTCTGCATTTTGTTTGTTTTGTTTTCTAATATGTTACCTAGAAACACGTAGCACTGATTCTGATTTTCTTCACATACTCTAATGTATCTTTTGTAAGACATAAAGTTGTTCTAGGCAACATATTCCATTCCCCAGGGTAACTAGCATGTGGATGCAGATATCTTACCAGCCTGAACGATGTTTAAAAACCTGTGCATCCTCTACTACTATCATTTAAAATTGTCACCTGTATTTACTCTGCAGAGATCTAAACTTTATTAGATATGTGTATAGGATAGTCAATCTCAATGAAGAAAACCCTAGTTATAGCTTGTTTTATCCCAATATTTTTTCATCATTTATGACATTTCCAGCAGTTTGTCTTTTATCATTTCCTACCTATGTTGAAGTTTTCTGTAGCTTTTCTCTTTAGAAAAGAATTCCATATTCTGCTCTCTTTGTGTCAGGAAGTTTCTGACTTTTACCTGAATTTCTGAAGAATATTTTTTAAATGTAGAATTTGACTTGGTAGTTCATTTCTTTCAACATTTGATAAATACTGTGACTCTCTTTCTGGCCTCCCTGACCATAATAAAGAATGCTCCACTATTCTGACTACTCTTTCCTATACACATAAAATGTCTCATTCATAATTTCAGGATTAATTTCCAGAAAATTTTAAAGAAAAATCTTACTGTTCTTTCAGCAGGTTTCTCATACAAAGTAATTTTAAACCATATATAAAAACAAGAAATTTTTTAATAATGAGTTGTGCCTTGTGGTATTCCAATATCTGTATAGGTTGTAGATGTCAATCAAGTTAAGCTCATTTTTTATCTTCAAATGTCTATTATTTTCTTATTAAACAACCAACATGCCTTCTTTTCCTAGCTTTTTGATATGATGTGTGTATATGTTGCGTTGTCTATTGCTAAGATTTTTCATTTAATCTTTTATTTTTATTTATTTGATTATTTTGGTTTGTTGTTGATTCATTTTGCCTTTTAATACAGGGTTTTACTGTATAACCCAGACAGGGCTTAATATTGTGATCCTCCTGCATTAGCATTGCAAGTTCTAGGAAAGCAGGTGTGTGTGACAATATGTGACTTTGGTTGATCTTATCTGAGAACCTGTGATTTGATCAGATTTGTAAATCTTGGAATAGTACAATGAATGCATGCTGTGTCAGGGTCCATGCTGACATTGAGACAAAGCTCTAGGTTGCTCAAATCCTTATACTTCCTGTGCTTTTTATTGAAAATGAGAGAAATCTGACAATATTGCACATTATCACTCGTAGAAGTATCATTCTGTATGAACTTTGTATGAGACAATTGGGAAGTATACATTTCTACCTCAAATGTACATACCAATTAACAAAGCTATAATAGACTATAAATAATAAATTTCATGGAAAATGTCATGAAGGGCACATCAGTGCTTATAATAGAAAATGGTTTGTGTAAAAACAATAAAGTATCTTTCTTTTTACATGTATTTATTTATATATAAGTAATACCTTTCCAGAAGTCAAATTCATGGTACAAAGAACATAGATTGTTTGATGTGAACTAGGTTGTTGGTGAATTGGATAAAATGTGTTTCTTAAAAATTTTCATCCATGTGTATGTTTTAGCTATTTTGTAAAAAGCAGATTTAAGAATCTTTATGCCTATGTTACTTTTATGTGGGAAAACTTCAATAGGATCTTTTCATCTGGAGAATAAGGGCTTGAAAAGAGTATCAGAACAGATAAAGGTATGGGCAAAGCTGGAGGATGAGATAACATTTTATTTCCTTTTGTGATGGTAGAAAATGAAATCCGGGGCCTGGTGCATGACAGACTAATACTTTATCACTGAGCTACATCCCCACAAAGGCCTCACTAAGTCAGTCCTGCTGTCTTTGAGTTCATTCTGCACTTCATGTACTTACAAAGTTGCCAATACTCCTATGTCAACCTCTTGGATGGCTGAGACCAAGGACTGAATCATTAAATTTGGAGAGTCAAATAATTTTGATAATAAAAGTAATGGAAGTCAGAAAGGGAGTAACATGATGAAATCATCAACTATACATATTCTTGTGTGGCATAAATCAAGGATCATGTGCAAACTTGATCATGTTCAATTAGACGACCATCAACAGATTTCTCTACTTTGGGGAACTTAGTTTCCTCATTAGTAAAATTGTAGTCCTAAAACTAATTCTGACTTCCAGTTTCTAGCTGGAGCCCAAACCTCACTGATCCTGGCTCACAGCTCCCTGCTCCCAAACCCCATGGGAAAGAGAACTCATCGCCCTGAGAGGTGGGCACTCCTGAGACTGCAGGGCAGGAGAGACCTCCAGTACTGCCCAACCTTGCCCAATTCCCTGGCCCAAAAGGAAACTGTATTGGGCCTCTGTGAACAGCAAGATAGGGGCACTCAACGTTACAGTCCAGACACTGCCCTGATCTGAAGGAAACCGGTCAAACAACTCCTTGCACCCAAATCCCATGGGAGGGAGAGCTAGACCTTCAGAGGGGCAGACATACCTAGGAAGCTAGAGAAGACTACTCTCTGCCAACATTTCTGACTCTACAGGAAAACGACTAGGGCCATCTAGGCTCCCTGTGCACAGGTCCCAAGTGAAGGCAGGGCAAGCTCTTCTGGTTGCTGCCCTCATGGAGAGCTGAAACCCATCTCTGAGGACCGACTTTCAGGCTCTAGACCAGAGGTAAGATCAACTTTTCTGCTACAAGTGACCTGCTTGGTGGACTCAGGACTCACGCCCACAGGAACACCTGAAAACCAGTAGGCAGGAATGACTACTTGCCGGAAAGCAGAACACTCTGTTCCCATAACTGGCTGAAAGAGAACAGGAAAACAGGTCTACAGCACTCCTGACACACAGGCCTATAGGATGGTCTAACCACTGTCAGAAATAGCAGAACAAGGTAACACCAGAAACACTGTGATGGCCAGAGGCAAGCGCAGGAACCCAAGCAACAGAAACCAAGACTACATGGCATTATCGGAGCCCAATTCTCCCACCAAAGCAAACACAGAATATACAAACACACCAGAAAAACAAGATTTAGATTTAAAATCATATTTGATCATGATGATTGAGGACTTCAAGAAAGACATAAAGAACTCCCTTAGAGAAACGCAGGAAAACACAAATAAACAAGCAGAAGCCTACAGAGAGGAAAAGCAAATATCCCTGAAAGAATTATAGGAAAACACAATCAAGCAGGTGAACCAAGTAAAAATGGAAAAAGAAGAAATGAAGAAAGCACGAAGGAAGACATCCCTAGATAGAGAAAACCAAAGGAAGAGACAAGGAGCCGTAGATGCAAGCATCACCAACAGAATACAAGAGATAGAAGATAGAATTTCAGGAGCAGAAGATTCCATAGAAATCATCCAAAGAACTGTCAAAAATAAAGTAAAATGGAAAAAGCTACTGGTCCAAAACATACAGGAAATCCAGGACTCAATGAGAAGATCAAACCTAAGGAAAATAGGTATAGAAGAGAGTGAAGACTCCCAACTCAAAGGACCAGTAAATATCTTCAACAAAATCATAGAAGACAACTTCCCTAACCTAAAGAAAGAGCATACAAGAAGCCTCCAGAACTCCAAATAGATTGGATCAGAAAAGAAACTCTTCCCGTCACATAATAGTCAAAACACGAAATGCAGAAAACAAAGAAAGAATATTAATATCAGTAAGGGAAAAGGTCAAGTAACATATAAAGGCAGACCAATCAGAATCACACCAGACTTCTCACCAGAGACTATGAAAGCCAGAAGATCCTGGACAGATGTCATACAGACCTGAAGAGAACACAAATGCCAGGCCAGGTTACTGTATCCAGCAAAAACCTCAATTAACAAAGATGGAGAAACCAAGATATTCCATGACAAACGAAATTTACACAATATCTTTCTACAAATCCAGCCCTACAAGGGATAATAAATGGTAATGCCCAACAAAAGGAGGCATGCTACAGCCTAGAAAAAGCAAGAAACTAATCATTTTGCAATAAAACAAAGAGAAGACAAGTGCCCAAACATAAACTCACATCCAAAACGAAGATAACAGGAAGCAACAATTACTATTCCTTAATATCTCATAACATCAATGGACTCAATTCCCCAATAAAAAGACAGATTAACAAACTGGATATGCAATGAGGACCCAACATTTTGCTGCCTACAGTAAACACACCTCAGGACAAAGACAGACACTACCTCACAGTACAAGGCTGGAAAACAATGTTCCAAGCAAATGGTCTGAAGAAACAAACTGGAGACGCCATTCTAATATTGAACAATATCGATTTTTACCCAAAAGTCATCAAAACGGAAGGACACTTCATATTCATCAAAGGAAAAATCCACCAAGATGAACTCTCAATCCTAAATATCTATGCTCCAAATAAAAGGGCACCTACATACTTAATAAAGCTCAAACCACATATTGCACCTCACCCCATAATAGTAGGAGATTTCAACACCCCACTCTCATCAATGGACAGATCATGGAAACAGAAAATAAGCAGAGACATAGACAAACTAAGAGAAGTCATGAACCAAATGGATTTAACAGATATTTATAGAATATAATATCCTAAAACAAAACGATATATATACCATCTTCTCACCACCTCATGGTACTTTCAACAAAATTGACCATATAATTGGTCATAAAACAGGCAAACAGAACAAAATGAAGCAAATACACCCAGGAGGAGTAGAAAGCAGGAAATAATCAAACTCAGAGCTGAAATCAACCAAGTAGAAACAAAAAGGACTATACAAAGAATCAACAAAACCAAAAGCTGGGTCTTTGAGAAAATCAACAAGATAGATGAACCCTTAGCCAGACTAACCAGAGGACACAGAGAGTGTGTTCAAATAAAAAAAAAAACAGAAATGAAAGAGGAGACATAACAACAGAGGCAGAGGAAATTAAAAAACGTCATCAGATCCTACTACAAAAGCCTATATTCAACAAAACTTGAAAATCTGGAGGAAATGGAAAATTTCCTAGACAGATACCATGTACCGAAGTTAAATCAGGAACAAATAAACCATATAAACAACCCCATAACTCCTAAAGAAATAGAAGCAGTCATTAAAAGTCTCCTAACAAAAAAGAGCCTAGGTCCAGATGGGTTCTGTGCAGAATTCTATCAGACCTTATAGAAGACCTCATACCAATAATATGCAAACTATTCCATGTAATTGAAACAGATGGAGCACTACCGAATTCCTTCTATGAAGCCACAATTACTCTTATACCTAAACCACATGAACACGCAACAAGAAAGAGAACTTCAGACTAATGACTCTTTTGATTATCGATGCAAAGATACTCAATTAAATTCTTACAAACCAAATCCAAGAGCACATCAAAACAATCATCCGTCATGATCAAGTAGGCTTCACTCCAGGGATACAGCGATGGTTACATATATGGAAAACCATCAACATTATCCATTATATAAACAAACTGAAAGATAAAACCACATGATCATTTCATTAGATGTTGAGAAAGCATTTGACAAAATTCAGCATCCCTTCATGATAAAAGTCCTGGGAAGAACAGAAATTCAAGGTCAATACCTAAAATAATAAAAGCCTTGTACAGCAAACCAGTAGCTAATATTAAACAAAATAGAGAGAAACTTGAAATAATCCCACTAAAATCAGGGAGTAGACAAACTGACCAGTCTCTCCCTACTTATTCAATATAGTTCTCGAAGTCCTAGCTAGACAAATCAGACAACAAAAGGAGATCAAAGGGATACAGATTGGAAAGGATGAAGTTAAAATATCACTATTTGCAGACGATATGATTGTATATTTAAGTGATCCCAAATGTTCTACCAGAGAACTATTAAACCTGATAAACAATTTCACAAAAGAGCTGGGTATATAATTAATTCAAATAAATCAGTAGCCTTCCTCTATACAAAAGAGAAACAAGTTGAGAAAGAAATTAGTGAAATAACACCCTTCATAATAGACCCAAATAATATAAAATACCTCGGTGTGACTTTAACCAAGCAAGTGAAAGATCTGTATGATAAGAACTTCAAGCCTCTGAAGAAAGAAATTGAAGAAGACCTCAGAAGATGGAAAGATCTCCCATGCTCATGGATTGGCAGGATTAATATAGGAAAAATGGCCATTTTCCCAAAAGCGATCTACAGATTCAATGCAATCCCCATCAAAATTCCAACCCAATTCTTCATAGAGTTAGATAGTACAATTTGCAAATTTATCTGGAATAACAAAAAACCCAGGATAGCTAAAACTATCCTCAACTATAAAAGGCCTTCCGAGGGAATCACTATCCCTGAACTCAAGCAGTATTACAGAGCAATAGTGATAAAAAACAAAACAAAACAAAACAAAACAAAACTCTATGTTCTTGGTATAGAGACAGGCAGATAGACCAGTGGAATAGAATTGAAGACCCAGAAATGAACCCACACACCTATGGTCACTTGATTTTTGACAAAGGAGCCAAAACCATCAAATGGAAAAAAGATAGCATTTTCAGCAAACGGTGCTGGTTCAACTGGAGGTCAGCATGTACAAGAATGCAGATCGATCCATGCTTATCACCCTGTACAAAGCTTAAGTCCAAGTGGACCAAGGACCTCCACATCAAACCAGATACACTCAAACTAATAGAAGAAAAAGTGTGGAAGCATCTTGAACACATGGGCACTGGAGAAAATTTCCTGAACAAAACACCAATGGCTTATGCTCTAAGATCAAGAATCGACAAATGGGATCTCATAAAACTGCAAAGCTCCTGTAAGGCAAAGGACACTGTGGTTAGGACAAAACGGCAACCAACAGATTGGGAAAAGATCTTTACCAATCCTACAACAGATAGAGGGCTTAACTCCAAAATATACAAAGAACTCACGAAGTTAGACTGCAGGGAGACAAATAACCCTATTTAAAAATGTGGTTCGCTTCCTGGTTGCTGCCGCCGCAGAGAGCCCGTGGGCAGCACCCCGCGAGCAAACTTGAGCCTCAGGACCACAGGTAAGACCAACTTGTCTGCTGCAAGAAAGCTGCCTGGTAAAATCGGGACACACAGAGGCAGAATTCCTCTAGGACCAGGCAAGTCCTGTGTTTACCAGAAGTCCCACACCCTCGGATCCCGGCCTGCAGCAGCTCTCTGCTCCCAGACCCCATGGGAAAGAGACCTCACTGCCTGGTCAGGTGGGCACTCCTGAGGCTGCAGAGCGGAAGAGACCACCAACACTGCCCACCCCTGCCCACATCCCTGGCCCAAGAGGAAACTGTATAAGGCCTCTGGGCTCCCATGGGGGAGGGCCCAGGAGCAGCAGGACCCCTGCCTGAGACACTGCCGGAACCTGAACGAGACAGACCGGATAAACAGTTCTCTGCACCCAAATCCCGTGGGAGGGAGAGCTAAACCTTCAGAGAGGCAGACAAGCCTGGGAAACCAGAAGAGACTGCTCTCTGTACATACATCTCGGACGCCAGAGGAAAATACCAAAGGCCATCTGGAACCCTGGTGCACTGAAGCTCCCAGAAGGGGCAGCACAGGTCTTCCTGGTTGCTGCCGCTGCAAAGAGCCCGTGGGCAGCACCCCGCGAGCGAACTTGAGCCTCTGGACCTCAGGTAAGACCAACTTGTATGCTGCAAGTGACCTGCCTGGTGAACTAAAGACATAGGCCCACAGGAACAGCTGAAGACCTGTACAGAGGAAAAACTACACGTACGAAAGCAGAACACTCTGTCCCCATAACTGGCTGAAAGAAAACAGTAAAACAGGTCTACAGCACTCCTGACACACAGGCTTATAGGGACAGTCTAGCCACTGTCAGAAATAGCAGAACAAAGTAACACTAGAGATAATCTGATGGCGAGAGGCAAGCGCAGGAACCCAAGCAACAGAAAGCAAGACTACATGGCATCATCGGAGCCCAATTCTCCCACCAAAACAAACATGGAATGTCCAAACACACCAGAAAAGCAAGATCTAGTTTCAAAATCATATTTGATCATGACGCTGGAGGACTTCAAGAAAGACGTGAAGAACTCCCTTAGAGAAACACAGGAAAACATTAATAAACAAGTAGAAGCCTACAGAGAGGAATCGCAAAAATGCCTGAAAGAATTCCAGGAAAACATAAATAAACAAGTAGAAGCCCATAGAGAGGAGACACAAATATCCCTGAAAGAATATCAGGAAATCATAAATAAACAAGTAGAAGCCCATAGAGAGGAGTCACAAAAATCCCTGAAAGAATTCCAGGAAAACACAATCAAACTGTTGAAGGAATTAAAAATGGAAATAGAAGGAATCAAGAAAGAACACATGGAAACAATCCTGGATATAGAAAACCAAAAGAAGAGACAAGGAGCTGTAGATACAAGCTTCACCAACAGAATACAAGAGGTGGAAGAGAGAATCTCAGGAGCAGAAGATTCCATAGAAATCATTGACTCAACTGTTGAAGATAATGTAAAGCGGAAAAAGCTACTGGTCCAAAACATACAGGAAATCCAGGACTCAATGAGAAGATCAAACCTAAGGATAATAGATATAGAAGAGAGTGAAGACTCCCAGCTCAAAGGACCAGTAAATATCTTCAACAAAATCATAGAAGAAAACTTCCCTAACCTAAAAAAAGAGATACCCATAGGCATACAAGAAGCCTACAGAACTCCAAATAGATTGGACCAGAAAAGAAACACCTCCCGTCACATAATTGTCAAAACACCAAACGCACAAAATAAAGAAAGAATATTAAAAGCAGTAAGGGAAAAAGGTCAAGTAACATATAAAGGCAGACCTATCAGAATCACACCAGACTTCTCGCCAGAAAATATGAAGGCCAGAAGATCCTGGACTGATGTCATACAGACCCTAAGAGAACACAAATGCCAGCCCAGGTTACCGTATCCTGCAAAACTCTCAATTAACATAGATGGAGAAACCAAGATATTCCATGACAAAACCAAATTTACACAATATCTTTCTACAAATCCAGCACTACAAAGGATAATAAATGGTAAAGCCCAACATAAGGAGGCAAGCTATACCCTAGAAGAAGCGAGAAACTAATCGTCTTGGCAACAAATCAAAGAGAATGAAAGCACACAAACATAACCTCACATCCAAATATGAATATAACGGGAAGCAATAATCACTTTTCCTTAATATCTCTCAACATCAATGGCCTCAACTCCCCAATAAAAAGACATAGATAAACAAACGGAATACGCAACGAGGACACTGCATTCTGCTGCCTACAGGAAACACACCTCAGAGACAAAGACAGACATTACCTCAGAGTGAAAGGCTGGAAAACAATTTTCCAAGCAAATGGTCAGAAGAAGCAAGCTGGAGTAGCCATTCTAATATCAAATAAAATCAATTTTCAACTAAAAGTCATCAAAAAAGATAAGGAAGGACACTTCATATTCATCAAAGGAAAAATCCACCAGGATGAACTCTCAATCCTAAATATCTATGCCCCAAATACAAGGGCATCTACATACGTAAAAGAAACCTTACTAAAGCTCAAAACACACATTGCACCTCACACAATAATAGTGGGAGATTTCAACACCCCACTCTCATCAATGGACAGATCATGGAAACAGAAATTAAACAGAGATGTAGACAGACCAAGAGAAGTCATGAGCCAAATGGACTTAACGGATATTTATAGAACATTCTATCCTAAAGCAAAAGGATATACCTTCTTCGCAGCTCCTCATGGTACTTTCTCCAAAATTGACCATATAATTGGTCAAAAAACGGGCCTCAACAGGTGCAGAAAGATAGAAATAATCCCATGCGTGCTATCGGACCACCACGGCCTAAAACTGGTCTTCAATAACAATCAAGGAAGAATGCCCACATATACGTGGAAATTGAACAATGCTCTACTCAATGATAACCTGGTCAAGGAAGAAATAAAGAAAGAAATTAAAAACTTTTTAGAATTTAATGAAAATGAAGGTACAACATACCCAAACTTATGGGACACAATGAAAGCTGTGCTAAGAGGAAAACTCATAGCGCTGAGTGCCTGCAGAAAGAAACAGGAAAGAGCATATGTCAGCAGCTTGACAGCACACCTAAAAGCTCTAGAAAAAAAAGAAGCAAATACACCCAGGAGGAGTAGAAGGCAGGAAATAAGCAAACTCAGAGCTGAAATCAACCAAGTAGAAACAAAAAGGACCGTAGAAAGAATCAACAGAACCAAAAGTTGGTTCTTTGAGAAAATCAACAAGATAGATAAACCCTTATCCACACTAACGAGAGGACACAGAGAGTGCGTCCAAATTAACAAAATCAGAAATGAAAAGGGAGACATATCAACAGATTCAGAGGAAATTCAAAAAATCATCAGATCTTACTATAAAAACCTATATTCAACAAAACTTGAAAATCTTCAGGAAATGGACAATTTCCTAGACAGATACCAGGTACCGAAGTTAAATCAGGAACAGATAAACCAGGTAAACAACCCCATAACTCCTAAGGAAATAGAAGCAGTCATTAAAGTTCTCCCAACCAAAAAGAACCCAGGTCCAGACGGGTTTAGTGCAGAATTCTATCAAACCTTCATAGAAGACCTCATACCAATATTATCCAAACTATTCCACAAAATTGAAACAGATGGATGACTACCGAATACCTTCTACGAAGCCACAATTACTCTTATACCTAAACCACACAAAGACACAACAAAGAAAGAGAACTTCAGACCAATTTCCCTTATGAATATCGACGCAAAAATACTCAACAAAATTCTGGCAAACCGAATCCAAGAGCACATCAGAACAATCATCCACCATGACCAAGTAGGCTTCATCCCAGGCATACAGGGATGGTTTAATATACGGAAAACCATCAACGTGATCCATTATATAAACAAACTGAAAGAACAAAACCACATGATCATTTCATTAGATGCTGAGAAAGCATTTGACAAAATTCAACACTCCTTCATGATAAAAGTCCTGGAAAGAATAGGAATTCAAGGCCCATACTTAAACATAGTAAAAGCCATATACAGCAAACCAGTTGCTAACATTAAACTAAATGGAGAGAAACTTGAAGCAATCCCACTAAAATCAGGGACTAAACAAGGCTGCCTACTCTCTCCCTACTTATTCAATATAGTTCTTGAAGTTCTAGCCAGAGCAATCAGACAACAAAAGGAGGTCAAGGGGATACAGATCGGAAAAGAAGAAGTCACAATATCACTATTTGCAGATGATATGATAGTATATTTAAGTGATCCCAAAAGTTCCACCAGAGAACTACTAAAGCTGATAAACAACTTCAGCAAAGTGGCTGGGTACAAAATTAACTCAAATAAATCAGTTGCCTTCCTCTATACAAAAGAGAAACAAGCCGAGAAAGAAATTAGGGAAAAGACACCCTTCATAATAGACCCAAATAATATAAAGTACCTCGGTGTGACTTTAACAAAGCAAGTAAAAGATCTGTACAATAAGAACTTCAAGACACTGAAGAAGGAAATTGAAGAAGACCTCAGAAGATGGAAAGATCTCCCATGCTCATGGATTGGCAGGATTAATATAGGAAAAATGGCCATTTTACCAAAAGCAATCTACAGATTCAATGCAATCCCCATCAAAATACCAATCCAATTCTTCAAAGAGTTAGACAGAACAATTTGCAAATTCATCTGGAATAACAAAAAACCCAGGATAGCTAAAGCTATCCTCAACAATAAAAGGACTTCAGGGGGAATCACTATCCCTGAACTCAAGCAGTATTACAGAGCAATAGTGATAAAAACTGCATGGTATTGGTACAGAGACAGGCAGATAGACCAATGGAATAGAATTGAAGACCCAGAAATGAACCCACACACCTATGGTCACTTGATTTTTGACAAAGGAGCCAAAAAGATCCAATGGAAAAAAGATAGCATTTTCAGCAAATGGTGCTGGTTCAACTGGAGGTCAACATGTAGAAGAATGCAGATCGATCCATGCTTATCACCCTGTAAAAAGCTTAAGTCCAAGTGGATCAAGGACCTCCACATCAAACCAGACACACTCAAACTAATAGAAGAAAAACTAGGGAAGCATCTGGAACACATGGGCACTGGAAAAAATTTCCTAAACAAAACACCAATGGCTTACGCTCTAAGATCAAGAATCGACAAATGGGATCTCATAAAACTGCAAAGCTTCTGTAAGGCAAAGGACACTGTGGGTAGGACAAAACGGCAACCAACCGATTGGGAAAAGATCTTTACCAATCCTACAACAGATAGAGGCCTTATATCCAAAATATACAAAGAACTAAAGAAGTTAGACTGCAGGGAAACAAATAACCCTATTAAAAAATGGGGTTCAGAGCTAAACAAACAATTCACAGCTGAGGAATGCCGAATGGCTGAGAAACACCTAAAGAAATGTTCAACATCTTTAGTCATAAGGGAAATGCAAATCAAAACAACCCTGAGATTTCACCTCACACCAGTGAGAATGGCTAAGATCAAAAACTCAGGGGATAACAGATGCTGGCGAGGATGTGGAGAAAGAGGAACACTCCTCCATTGTTGGTGGGATTGCATACTGGTACAACCATTCTGGAAATCAGTCTGGAGGATCCTCAGAAAATTGAACATTGAACTGCCTGAGGATCCAGCTATACCTCTCTTGGGCATATACCCAAAAGATGCCCCAATATATAAAAAAGACACGTGCTCCACTATGTTCATTGCAGCCTTATTTATAATATCCAGAAGCTGGAAAGAACCCAGATGCCCTTCAACAGAGGAATGGATACAGAAAATGTGGTACATCTACACAATAGAATATTACTCAGCTATCAAAAACAACGACTTTATGAAATTCGTAGGCAAATGGTTGGAACTGGAAAATATCATCCTGAGTGAGCTAACCCAATCACAGAAAGACGTACATGGTATGCACTCATTGATAAGTGGCTATTAGCCCAAATGCTTGAATTACCCTAGATGCCTAGAACAAATGAAACTCAAGACGGATGATCAAAATGTGAATGCTTCACTGCTTCTTTAAAAGGGGAACAAGAATACCCTTGGCAGGGAAGAGAGAGGCAAAGATTAAAACAGACACAGAAGGAACACCGATTCAGAGCCTGCCCCACATGTGGCCCATACATATATAGCCATCCAATTAGATAAGATGGATGAAGCAAAGAAGTGCAAGCCGACAGGAACCGGATGTAGATCGCTCCTGAGAGACACAGCCAGAATACAGCAAATACAGAGGCGAATGCCAGCAGCAAACCACTGAACTGAGAACAGGATTCTCTGTTGAAGGAATCTTAGAAAGGACTGAAAGAGCTTGAAGGGGCTCGAGACCCCATATGTACAACAATGCCAAGCAACCAGAGCTTCCAGGGACTAAGCCACTACCCAAAGACTATATATGACCGACCCTGGGCTCCAACTGCATAGGTAGCAATGAATAGCCTAGTAAGGTCACCAGTGGAAGGGGAAGCCCTGGGTCCTGCTAAGACTGAACCCCCATTGAAAGGGATTGTTGGGGGAGGGTGGTAATGAGGGGAGGATGTGGAGGGGAACACCCATAAAGAAGGAGAGGTGTAGGGGTTAGGGGGATGTTGGCCTGGAAACCAGGAAACGGAACAACATATGAAATGTAAATAAGAAATACCCAATTAAGAAAGATGGAGGAACAAAAAATAAAACTAATCCCATGAATGATGAGGTTGAGATGTGATTAAAAGTAAAGCCATGAGTTTTCTTTCTTATATTAATAGAAATTCACACAATTGAATAAAATCTTTGAAAAGTAGGATCATCCTGCACAACTATGAAAATTCTAAGTTACAGTCCATTTCAAATGTGAGTATCTTTCCGTGTCAGCTGTTAAAATGGCTGAGTATTGATCCTTTGAGAGATGATTCTTATGATTGAAATCACAATCATGACAACAGAAACAATTACATAATTTCTAATAGTCTAATCTTACAAATAAGTTTGAGTGAGTATCTTTGACTTACAATTGTTTACACTCCACAGGCTATTGTCCTATATTCATCCATTATTGTTTATACATTGGAGGCGATTATTAGCTGAGTTAATAGATTTTCTCTCCCATGCCATCAATGCTTCTCAGACTTTTCTTTCTTTTCAAAACCTGCCAGAGGATTTTTCTCTGTAGGATCAAAATCATTGGTGTGACCTAATGGAGAGAATCTTGGTCTCTACAATTTTTCTAATCATTCCTTCAGCCTGATGGTTGATAGATTCCTATTTGTTTGGGTCATTTCTTGAGAGCTATAATGACTGATAATCTTTAGGTGAGCTAAACTTGAGCGGCACACTCTGATAATGAGGTGAAGAGTGGAGTAAAAAGCAGTTTTCTGGGTTGGAAAACATCACAATGAAGAAAATTGTGTTAGATCAGAGAGATTTCAGAAGTTGTTCAGAAAAGATGAGCATCAAAATGCTCCAGGCCGAGCAGGAACGCAGGAGCCAAGAACTTACAAACGGCACCTGAGTTTAGTCTAGTGCTTTTCCTCTTCTAGGAAGAAATAAAGAGTGAGGAGTCTAGACATCCTTGAATCTGCGTGTCTCTGCAGGAATCAGTGAGATCTGCCAACATGGAGTCAAAGGATCAAGAACCCAGAAGCCTTTTATTTGCTTTTTATTGTAAGATCATAAGATGTATGAAAAAAAAGCCATGTTAGAATTACATGGCAAAGAACCATCTACCTTAGAATTAATAAATATTAAATTCTGTTATTTCATCTAATGCTTTAAAAGTAAATGCATATTTCTCATAGCTCTGGTCTATAACAGATTGTTTCTTGGTAGTATGTGTGTACAGTTCTACAGATAATTTCATAAAGTGGTCACTACTATTTCCTCCATTTTTCACATGTTCCATCAACTCTTACCCAGAAGTAGATAGTATTTTTTCTTCCTTTCAAGATGGGCTTGTGATATGTATTAGATACCATATACAGCTGAAATGACAATTTGAGTCATTTAAACTCAAGTTTTGTGCAGTCTCATAGCTTCTTCTTTTTTTCTCTGTGAATACCGCTGCCTAGTAAAAAGGCTAGTGACTTTAACCATGACAGAAATGTGAATATATAATGAGCAGAGACTGTCGCGCTCCACATAAGTGAAGAAAGATTTGCATTAACATCTAGCCCTGATCATATGCTAGCCAAGTTCAGCTGAATAAGAGACCATTTCCTTTGCAATAGGAGGTATTAATATCAGTCTGTGAACACGGTTAGCCAACAATGCTATGATAAAACTTAACATGTTGTTACATAAAGACACTAAGATTTGGAGCAACTACTATCAATAAATCTTTTAGTATTCACGCCAAATACTGTCTCCATTAATGATTAAATAAGCCTCTATCAGGCTGGTCCTCCCACATATAACGACAAGAAATAAATAACAAACAATTAAAAGTAGTACCAGCTGTAATTACTTAGAGGCAACGGAGAGGGATCTGAGGGAGGGATGTCACAGAGGAGGCATTGATACATGGAATGAATAACTTATTTTTTTATAATTCTTTTTTAACTGTATTTTTCTTGGATATTTAATGTATTTATATTTTAAATGTTATCCCCTTTCCACCCCTTCTCTCATCCCTCCTCTCCCATCCTGCCTCTTTGAGAATGCTCCCACTCCTACCCACCTACTTCCACCCCAATACCCTGACATTACCTTACATTGGGGAAATGAGACTTCACAGGACCAAGGGCTTCACCTCTTATTGATGCAGGACAATGCCATCCTCTGCTACATATGCAACTAGAGCCATGGGTTCCTCCATGTGTACTCATTGGTTGGTGGTTTAGTCCCTGGGAGCTCTGGTAGGGTCTGGTTGGTTGATAGTTGTTAATTTTATTTTAACATATCAATAAGCCTTATATGTTACTTGACCTTTTCCCTTACTGATATTAATATTCTTTCTTTGTTTTCTGCATTTCGTGTTTTGACTATTATGTGATGGGAAGAGTTTCTTTTCTGATCCAATCTATTTGGAGTTCTGGAGGCTTCTTGTATGCTTATGGGCATCTCTTTCTTTAGGTTAGGGAAGTTGTCTTCTATGATTTTGTTGAAGATATTTACTGGTCCTTTGAGTTGGGAGTCTTCACTCTCTTCTATGCCTATTTTCCTTAGGTTTGATCTTCTCATTGAGTCCTGGATTTCCTGTATGTTTTGGACCAGTAGCTTTTTCCATTTTACTTTATTTTTGACAGTTCTTTGGATGATTTCTATGGAATCTTCTGCTCCTGAAATTCTCTCTTCTATCTCTTGTATTCTGTTGGTGACGCTTGCATCTACGGCTCCTTGTCTCTTCCTTTGGTTTTCTCTATCTAGGGATGTCTTCCTTCGTGCTTTCTTCATTGCTTCTTTTTCCATTTTTAATTGGTTCACCTGCTTGATTGTGTTTTCCTATAATTCTTTCAGGGATATTTGCTTTTCCTCTCTGTAGGCTTCTGCTTGTTTATTTGTGTTTTCCTGCGTTTCTCTAAGGGAGTTCTTTATGTCTTTCTTGAAGTCCTCAATCATCATGATCAAATATGATTTTAAATCTAAATCTTGTTTTTCTGGTGTGTTTGTATATTCTGTGTTTGCTTTGGTGGGAGAATTGGGCTCCGATAATGCCATGTAGTCTTGGTTTCTGTTGCTTGGGTTCCTGCGCTTGCCTCTGGCCATCACAGTGTCTCTGGTGTTACCTTGTTCTGCTATTTCTGACAGTGGTTAGACCATCCTATAGGCCTGTGTGTCAGGAGTGCTGTAAACCTGTTTTCCTGTTCTCTTTCAGCCAGTTATGGGAACAGAGTGTTCTGCTTTCCAGCAAGTAGTCATTCCTGCCTACTGGTTTTCAGGTGTTCCTGTGGGCGTGAGTCAACCCATTAGAAATCTAGTGGAATATTCTGGGTTCAGAGACATGTTAGAATTAAGAGTTGTGCTGGCTACATTTATTGTCAACTTGATGCAAGCCATGTGTATTTATGTGCACAAGAATACATGCACACACACACACACACACACACATACACACACACACACACACACACACACACACACACACACACACACACACATACACTGGCCAGGAGCATAGAGACTCTTATTAAATATTACCTGTTGCATTGGTGTAGTCATTAGTGGCTCTACTATGTGTCTCTTTCTCTTGTTATTTTACATCCTAACTATTCTCTATTTTCTGAACATTGGAAAACTTTTGCGCTGTGAACATAGAAGATTCTGTTTTATTCACTGAAGATTGTGAAGTCTTATTTGTTTGTTTCAATAGAAATTAACCTAATTGGATCAAAATTGATTCTTGGATATTATTTCTGACCTCAGTCGTCATTTTGGTCATTTCAAGTTGTTTATCTCCTCTGCAAATAATGACGCTGTTGTCAGAGATGTGGAAAGGTTGTATCAACAAAACTTGATCACTCTGGTTAGGTTTCTCCTTTCTCGTCTTTGTTCTCACCTTCCAGCAATGAAGATCATTCCTGTTTTAGGTTTTCTATTGCTTTGATAAAACACTATTAACTAAGGTCAACTTGGGTAGAAAAGAATTTATTTCAGCTTGCAAATCCAAGGTAATATTCTATCACTGTGGAAAATCAGGACAGAAACATTAGCAAAGCAGAGACCTGTAGGTAGCAGCTGATGCCAAGGCTAGGAACGAATGCTGTTTAATCACATGCTCCTCATGGCTTGCTCACCCTGTTTCTTACAGTATTCAGGGCCAGGAGGACAGGGGAGCCCACGGCGAGCTGGACCCTCCTAAATCAATCATCCATCCTGAAAATATCCCACAGGTTTATCCACAAATCAATCTGGTGGGAGCAGTTTCTCAGTTAAGGTCATTATGCCTTTTCCTGCATCAAATTGACAATAAAATTGCAGTATTTACTAGTTAAAACTCCCGAAAGGGAAAAAGACTAAAGAAATAGATGGCCTCGTCAATTGTACAAATACTTGTCTATAACGAAAAAGTTATGAAAGTAGGAAAACACTCCTGCATGGGCACCTTTGAGTTGTCTTTTAGACATAATAGAGAAAGAAGATTCTTATGTGCTGACTGGATATATCCCTTGATGGAATCAACTGTAGGTAGCACTCTTGGAACTTGGTGATGTGTAGAAGGTATGGCCTCATTGGAAAGTTAGTCATTGAGATGTGACTTTGGGCTTCTATCTTGCTGTGATCTCTCCTGTTTCTGCTCTTTTTTGTTTTCAGATTACCATAAGGTGAACATAGTTCTCCATTGTACAGTCCAATGCGTGATACTAAGTCTCATCCTAGACCCATGACAAACAGACACTAGGACTATGGACTAAAATCTCCAAGAACATGAACTACCTAAAACCATTTATGCCTAAGGTATTTTCTATAGTATTTGGTCCCATCAATGGTAAAGCTGATGGATACTTATTGTCATCTACAGATGAACCTAATGCATGACTGCTATATATAGAGAGGTCAGCTTTAATTATCATCTCTACTGAAGAGCAATCACACAGCTTTCTGATCTCAGGTCATTGTAAGAATGTATCTCAGGTGCCTGACACCAATAAGAATACTTGTATATTCAAAAGGAGAATGTTTTTGTTTTCTCTGTTTCCTGTCAGCATAATAGAGTGCCACAAACAATTAGATTAGAATTGCCATTTGCTTGGGCAACAAAAGGTGTACAGTCATCTTCTCCCCCTGTGAGTCAGGACAGCAGTGAGAAAAGAGGCATAGCATGAATGTAAACAGACAATATTCAGCATAATCATTATTTCCATTTTACAATTGAAAAAGAAACACAGAAAATGAACGGGCATGATTCAGGTCACATACCGGGTGATCTGCACATTAACTCTAGAGCTTGAGGCCAGATCCTACAGAATTATGTGATATGTAATAGTATGCTTTTAATTTTTCACTGTGGTAAACAAAGCTACAGAAAATATACTTTTGTTTAGGTCTACCTGCTAATTACTATGATAATAGTTTGAAAATAATTACTTTTAGCTTTCCTCGGATTTTTTTTCAAATTACTGTTTTGAATAACCAAAACTACCATCTAATTTCAGAGCCCATTTTGTATTTGTTTTTCATAATTACATCCATGCCATTATGATGACAAGTGACAAGATTAAACTTTTAATATATTGGTAAGCAATTTTGACAGTGTGTAATATGCATGTCCTATTGTGTAAAATGACGGAACTTGTTCTTCATGTACCATAGTAGTCAGAGTTATTTTTTAATACTTACAATGTCAAAACTACTCTTTTCAGCAGTGGCTTGTAACTAGAGATCTTTCTGTGGAACAAGAAAGTAATTTATTGAGTTAGTTGATGAATGAACGATTTAATTTGACATGATGAAAGCGATTCAGTAAAATAGAATATCACACTATCTCGAATGTGCAGGCTAATGAGAAAACTGTACTGACAAATATGTCATAATAGATTGCACATTTGAGAGTCCAACGAAAGTAAATGACCTCAGGCCAAGTTACACAGACAAATATTCCTTGGCAGTATGAACAAGATGTAGAGGGAGAAAGAACATAGTCACAGCCCTAAAACAAAAGAGAACACAATAAAGGTTTTATAGTTAGCGTTATGTTTAGTTTCAAACAAAACTGCAGCATACTAATTTTAACAATAATTCCTAACATGAACTTAACAATCTTATTTGTGAACAAAATGTCTGGAAACCTTTTTATATGTGTAAATGCATATGCAATGTACATGTACACATAAAAAATCATTCTTAAGCATTCTTATTTGTACTAGTTCTGTTTAGATTCTAAAGCAGTGTCAATTTACCCAGTTGGGAGCTCGCAGAGACTGAACCACCCACCAGGAGCATACACAGGTTGGTCTACAGCCCCTGGCATAAACATAGCAGAGGTCTGCCTGCTCAGGGCTCAGTGGGAGAATGCGAGCTTAATCCTGCAGATACTTGAGGCCCCAGAGAAGGTGGAGGCCTGATATGGGGGAGTACCTTCTCAGAGGAAAGGGGGAGGAAAAATGGGATGAGGAACTCTGGAAGGGAGAACTGATGTGGGGATAGTGACTGGAATGTAAATAAGATAATAAAAAAAGTTATTTTTTCAATCAGATGAAAAGTTACTTCATATTACCACAACAACTTAAGTAAATATGTTTTTCTGGGAAGGTGGCCCACATGTATGTCAAAGTTTAGCCATTTCAATACTTCTATCTTCTGAGTCTCAACAGTATGATCACTTAAGTCCAGCAAAGAGAAGTAAACAGAATGAAGAACTCACTCAAGTTTCTAGGAATCTGAGCACATTTACCTTGAGAATTAAACGAATTGTAGGTTAATTTGCCCCCAAATTCTAAAGATAGAGGCTAATAATTTCAAAAGACATTTAAACCTAATGGGATAAAGAACTCTAATGACCACTGGAGAAAGGACACATGCTTAGAACCTTTCTGCAGATTCTTAGCTGATTCTTAACTGTGTGTTCCCAGGGGAAATGAATGGACTTCCAAGCAAAAGAGGCCGTGGGGGCTCTGAATGTCTAAGCAGAGACTTCACTATTGCTCTGTAGGTAGAGTTTCCAATTTTGGTTCAATAATGAGAGATGGAATTAGTAAATACGTTAGACTTCATCGAAATTGTGATATAGAAGTAAGTACAGGTCTCAGAATGAGTGGAATCAGAGTCAGTATTTATCTGCAGAATTATACCTGGGGATAGATAGAAATTATGTTTCCAAGATTCAGATTTAATCTTCCATGATTACATGTTCTGGCAGTAACCTAACTGTGTGACAAAACAAAATGCAATATTCTAAGTAGGAAATTACATAATCCACTGTTTCAAAATTAGTCATTCATAACACTTAACTCTCAATAAAAGTTATTAGGTTTTATATAGAACTTGTGATATATAATTATGGAGGCAAATCTCAATAAATAGATACCAACCTAATATGTTGGAATTTGCAGGCAATGACTGCAAAATAAATGAAATATTGTTTAAAATCTTTAATATAATGGTAGGCAAAAAGTTCAGAAAATATATAAAAATGGAAAAAGAAAACTATATAATTACTGTAGAAGTAAAATGTTATTTTATTTCACATAAAAAGACATTGGATAGAAGTATTTGATCAAAAAAGAAATATTGTTACTGGGAGAGTCTGAGTTTCCATGTTGGGTCCTAAATCTCATTATTAAAGAATTTGCAGACAAACTCTGAGGAATCTTAAGAACAATTTATTAGATTTTTGAGGAAAACAGAAGGATGAAAGCAGGCTGTGACTTTCGGAGGAGGAAGAGGACAATGAGGAAGAAACAGAAGAGAGGGGAGAATGTAGAAGTATCCAATTAACTCTACTAAAATCGACCCCTGGGACAGCAGTTGTGCTCCTCTCTACCTGCCCCATCAGGGCTCCTGAATGAAGCATGCACACACACACACACACACACACACACACACACACACACACACACACACACGCATGCGCGCGCGCACAGACAGCCTTTATATTCTAATATGCCTTAAACAGCTCAATTGTTGAGATTCTTTCTAACCTCTATGTGACTGATCCATCCCCCTCCATATCCTGGAGTTATAACTTTATAAAAATATATATCCCATCTTTGCTGCCCTTGCCCCACACTAGCAGCCCTGTTGTATATGATCCCTGGCACCTATTATGCTCTTGCCTTCTGTACTTCTCAGTTGAGATGTCTCCTCTCCTTTCCTGGTATTCCTTTGTCCTCTGTCCCTTGCTTGAGAATCCTAAAAGTTCTGCCCCACTCTTACTGCCCAGCCACTGTCTCCAAAAATTTTATTTACAAATCAAAACCAGTTTGGGGCAGAGTTCCCATGTCTTAAGTGCGCATGTTCAGATTCTCTTGCAATTTCAGGAACCAGATCAACATAGTACAAGCAGCATTAGACCAAACCCACAACAGAAGAAGGGGATGGAGGAGGAAGAAAAGTCTTGACTTTAAGGGCTTTAAGGATAAGCACGGGCAAAACAAAAACACAACACAACAACAGCAGCAATACGAAACAAACAAACAAAAAACCCAAACAAACAAAACAGCTAGAAAGGTCAGAATTTAACAGTATCCAAAAAGAAAATAAGGAGATGGTAATTGGGGAAGGGGGGTGAGTGAGTGAGTGAGTGAGTGATAGACATGGTTCTCAATTTGGAGCTTTCCCCAGTCTATTCTCTTGTGTCTCAACCAAAGAATTGTACCAGGGATACATGATCAGAAATAGACAATTTATTAAGAAAAGACAAGTACGCCAGAGAATAGGAGTGGACTAGAGAGAAGAGGAAAGAGGTCAAATCTATTTGCTCATGAGCTGTGTAAACATTTATAGTATTGTTGACATAGTCTCTCTCCTTCCGATTTAGTATTCCTTGGACTTTGCATGCTCTGTTCACTATGTGGAGTTGTAGTAAAAAAGGCTTTGCTGGCTTTCTCTACACACTGACTTTTTTATATGAATTTTTTGTGTTTCTGCCTCTAGTCTATACATTTGGTGTAAAATCAGACAGTCAGCCACCTGTTTTGCAGTGTTAACTGCCTGTATATGTTAACTGGAATCTCAGATAGGTAAAAAGATAAAGACTAAGGCTTAATGTATTCAACAAAATAATGTTTAGCAATATTCTCAACGTGAACAGAAAGGACAACCTGCAGGTTTAAGGTCAGAAAAGAATGTTTACCGCAAAAACACGAATCATCACAATGAATCATAATACTGCCACTGTAAAGAAGAAATGAGGAAAAGGTCTTAGTAGAGGAGAGAAAATTAGATATAAGATGTGAAAAGTGTTGACTAAGTTCTTGTTATAAATAGTGGAAGACAGATGCTAATGTAATGGAGTCTGTAATGTTCAGACAAAAACTAGAATAATTTACTCAATGAATATTTAACTTAAAGACAAATTATTGTGGCAAACAAAAAATCAAAGGCATTTTGCATTTCAAAGCTACTAAAGAAAACTATGCAGAAGAGAAAATCGAGACATGGTAAGTCAGATGTATGGAGGACAATGAAGAACATCCGTTAGTAAATGCATTTAAATATCATTTACATGTTCTTAAGTTATTTGAAAATGAATGTATTAGGTGTCATATTTTGCTTTCTATTGCTGTGATAAAATGACTGGAAAACAACGTCGGAGTAGACGATTTATAGGACTTATACTTTCCTGAACAAATAGAGGTAAGTCAAGTCAGGACACGAACTGTAGCGGGAAGCAAACAGTAATGCTGTATGTTGGCACACTCTACACAGCTCACTCAGCTTGCTTCCAGACGCATCGCCTATAGTGGGCAGACCCTGCTATCATTGAACTATTACATACTACTACTACTACTAATAATAATAATATAACACTAATGCCATCAATCTTGCCCACAGGCCAATTGTCAATTCTTTAAAGAGATTCTCACTTCCCAGATGATGATAGTTTGTGTCAACCTCACAAAACTAATCAGTATACCTGGCTAGAGTAAAAATTTATAACTAATTTGTTAAAACTTATAACATGTAGAAATAAAATATATGATGAATAAAAATGAAAGTGGAGGGGTTGGGGATTTAGCTCAGTGGTAGAGCGCTTGCCTAGCAAGTGCAAGACCCTGGGTTCGGTCCCCAGCTCCGAAAAAAAAAAAAAAAGAAAAGAAAAAAAAATGAAAGTGGATAGAAATAGAATTGTGTTCTAATAAGATAGCAAGGAGTTTATTTTTAAAATGTGATGTTAAAAGTTCAGGAAGTATATTTTAATGCTGCGGGAAACTACTAAGCAATAAATAGTTAAATAACTAAGGCATACATTTAAGAACTATTGGAAGCTGGAATGACGTACTAATACTAATTGATTAACCAATAGAAAAGAGAAACTAGGGTAGCCAGGAAGTGGGATATCATTTGAGATGTAAACAAATGGAATGATTAATTAAAAAATGAAAAATAAAAAAGAGAGTAATAGGTATGCATAACAAGAGAAAAGAGAAACAACATGAAAACCAAGATCAGAGAGTATAAATGAGAAACAAATTCCAAGGTGGCCTTGTCTCTTAACAAGGCTTATATGGCAAGATGTCCACAAAGTGCCAAAAACCATAAATAATACAGAACCATGTACTTTTTCTTTTTTTTGGTTATTTTATTTGTTTTCATTTCAGATGTTGACCCCCTTCCAGATTTCCCCTCCTCAAACCTTCCATCTTATCTCCTCTCCCTCCTGCTGCTATGAGGGTGCTCACCCACCCACCCATTCCCACCTCACCACCCTGGCATCCCTCTGCACTGGAGCATTGAGCCTCCACAGGACCAAGGGCCTCCTGTCCTATTGATGCCAGATAAGGCAGCTACATATGTAGCTGGAGTCGTGTGTCTCTCTACACATACTCTTTGACTGGTCAGAACCATGCATTTACTAAATATGTCTAGACATATAATCATCATATTATATCTATGAGAATGTTATAAATTAGACATGATGTGACATTAGTTCCAACTGATAGTGCCACCAGGTATTTATAGAAATGTGCTCTAATAAAATCACCAACAACATATATCTTTGCTTAGGGCCATTGTTAGGTGGAGTAAATTAAATATAAGTGCCAAGATACAGCTGATCTGATAATCAAGAAAACTGTTAATTCTTGGAGACCATATACAGAGTATAAATTTGGCAAAAAAGAGATGATCCACAGCCAATAGGAGCAACGTGAGACTTCATCATGCTCTTCAGAATAGCACAGAACTTAAAATTTAAGTATTATTTATATTTGAAATTTTCCTTCTGATATTTTCAGGATAAGGTTGAGTGCAGCTAACGTAGCCCATAGAAAACAGAACTAGATCTGAATGCATACTTACGATTCTAAGTACCATCTTCAGAATAATTTTAAATGTGTATGCAGTAAACTCACTGAATATAAGGAGAAATGTTAGATTAGATTTCAAAACTATGCTGGGTAAAAGGAAAGCTTACCAAGATATAGAGGAGCTTGAAGGAAAAGTATGAGAATTAGCCCTGCTATGCAAACACTTCACCAAAGAAAGTGGTGTTGTTTTGTTAGTATGAAAAAAAAGTACATTTAAGAACAAAAAGTATTGACAGAAGTAAATCGGTATATTTGAAATAATGAGTCATTTCTTAAAAAAATACCTAAAATGTAGTTTCTTGACAAAGGAGAATCAAAGTAAATAGAACTCACACAAAGAAAAGGTAAAAGCTAGCTTGATAATTGTAGCACTCTTTCGTGAGTAGTGATTGGGCAAACACAGACTATGTAACCCACAGAATATTTGCTTGGATTTTTATTCATTTTGACACATCTGACAATATTCAAGAGTCCTTTCATTTAAACATGTAGAACACAGATTTAATCAATATATATATGTACATATATATATATATATATATATATATATATATGTATCTCATAAGAACTGCTCATTCAGAGGAAGAGCTCTCTTCCCTTGAGTCTCGCATTGCAGATACAAAGTTCGTTTAATTCCATCTTATATGTTTTTAATTTAAATGAAACCTACATTAGTACCCTGATATCTTTTGGGGGTACTTCACTAATCCATCCACAAGAGTAGGGTACTTTCCTACCTTCTGCTGTGCTAACACCTGTATTCAGTTACTTTTAAGAGAGTAAAGAAGGAAGCAATAGGAAATACAAGAGAGTATCAGATGTCATGATTGAAGGAATGAATTCACACATGGCCTTGCATGTTCTCTGAGAAAATGAAGTCCACTGGTGTTTTCTAGCTAGTTTGAGATTCGTGAGAGGAACTGTCTAGAATGAGATTCTTTGACTCATTCAGCCAAATGCCTTTATTTTTCTTCTTAGGTACTTCCCAACTCTGGAAATGTGTCAAGACTGGACATTTAGTCTCCCTTTACGATTTTGGCACCTTATAATTAACAGTCATTCAATTTCCTATTTTGTGTGTCCTTGAAGGAGTTCAATGTCTCTCATGTTGTCCAGAAGATCCTTTGCTCTTTTAATGAATATTGAGTTGAGAGTTGGCTGGTCTTAGCTCGATACTTTGTTTTGTCACGGTTTCCATAACAGTTCATAAAGGTCAGCCACTCTGCATTGTTTATATTTGCCAAGCTCATATGTCAATCATTTAAATGTATATTTTGTATACTTCTGTTTAACCTAGTGCTTGCCTACCACATGCAAAATAGTAAAATAAAATTAATTAGAAAGTCATAGTAACTACCAACATACTGTATCAGTGAACACAATAAGAGAATCTCAATAACTCACAGTACATTGAAACTTGAACATCACTGCTTCTGCCACTGCTTTGGATTAAAGGGACACATCACTACATTTGGTGCTAATCATACTTAAACTTTATTATTTACTTTTTCCCAAATGTATATAGTGATATATGAACATATACATGGACCACTCCATGTATCACCTCAACTTTTACTCCTACTAATTTACTGTCTTTAAAAAAAATTTTTTTGGAACCCACTAAGCCAAATTAGCGCCTCCCATATGTGAGGAAGTGTGGGTCCATCCACTGAAGCATGGGAGAGCAACCAGTTTAAAAAAAGAAAAACAAGAAAAAAAACAAAACACAGCAACAACAACAACAAACTTGAAGAAATGAGGGGCTGGAGAGATGGCTCAGAACTTAAATACACTGATTGGTCTGTTAGAGATCCCAAGTTTAATTGCCAGCATATATATGGTGGCTCACAAATGTCTATAACTGTAATCTCATGGGTTTTATACTCTCTTCTATTGTGATGTACATGCCGACAAAACGTCCATGTACGTAAAATATATACATAAATGGATAAATTTAAAAAATAAAAATAATCAAAAGAATATTCAGTAGTAGCTACTAAATGCTAGTCCTTCCTTGGTAAGTGTTGGGGCCAGCATGGACCTCTCCTGTCTGCAGTACAACTTCAACTGGCTTGATTTTGTTCACATTTTGTACAGGAAACATATTTCCTATGGGTTCATAAGTGTGATATCCATGCCAGGTCCAGAACACATCATTTTAATATAATGACACACAAACATGCAGTTCTTAAGTTCTTGGTGGTAGTGGGTATTAAATATGTTCCATGTAAAGCTGACCATCCAGTCATTATTTTCAGAACTTTGGTCAATTGTGTGCCTCTCCACTGACTGCCTCCTACAGCAGTGGAATTCTTATTGTGATATTTTTCATGACTTCTCAGGATAAAATTCCATCCTGAGAGTCAAATTTCTAGGAGAAGTTCCAGTATAGATTGTCTTCCCTTGAAATTTCCCAAAAGCATATCCAGGGACCAAAGTTCAACCTAAAGTGAATTTATTTAGTTACAAGTTCCCAGAAGTATGGCTAGAGAGATAACATGACGTTTCTACATTTTGCAGATGACTGGAGTTTCATTGCCAGCACACACACTGGGAGGTTCACAAACACCTACACTGAAAATTGAGAGGATCTGAAACCTTCTGCTCTCTGTGCATACCTGAATATGCCACAAACTTACACACACACACACACACACACACACACACACACACACACACACTTGAAAAAATAAAATAGTAATTAGAGAGAGCTAGTACATGGTGGGGTGTTGAGTTGTCAGGTGAAGCTGACTTGTGTTTGAAACTATGTGAGACCAACCCCCAAAAGCTATTCAGGGTGTTGCTCAAGATTCACTCGTTGAAGGAAACAGAGAGAACTAGTGTCAAGTGCAACGAGTGATATGTGATAGTAAGTGCCAAATACAAAGACTGTGATGAAATTTGAAAAGTGAAACATGTTTAGTGTATAACCAGCCTAAACATTATATAGCCTTTCACTTCCAAGAGATTCAACCAAGAAGCCAACAACTTTCTTAAGCAGGGAAATAAGACACATAGACACATGTTTCATTTTTATTTCTAATGTTGAAAGCATAGTCTTTGTGGAGGAGTTTAACCTATTATAATTGGTTTTACATTCTAGAAAATGATAGTGATTTTCTTTTCTAACATTAGTCCTATTTCCTACTATTCTGTGATAAAAACCACCTCAAGCATTCCCTTTACCTTCTATATGTCATAGTTTCTTCTCCCACTCATAAATACTCTCCATTGTAGTTTTAGCGATATCCTGAGATATTTCTTTAGTTCCACAAATCTATCTTCAGCTGTATCTAATATGCAATGTGTCCTATTTTACATGTACAGGGTGTGAACATTTAAAAAATACACCAGTACCTGTTGAATAATAAAGCACACAAGTGTCAAAAGCTTGTAGAAAGGAGCTGTCCACCAGGGATCAGATGAAGAACTTGTGGTTCAGTTCAGGCCAAACGCCTTACTCTTCTCCCCTTTAAATATCTTAATTTGGATCCCTGCATGATCTAAGTCATTTAAATTAAGTATAGTTATTTTAAAAGCAGTATTTTCATTCTTTGCCAGTTTATAACATATTTGAATCATTCGGCATCCTCCTCAACTTCTCCAAGATCTTCTCTATCTATCCAAATTTGTGTCTTCCTATTTTTTGCCCACTGAGTCAAATTTTTGCTGCCCAACTACTCTTGAGTGTGCCACCATCCCCCTAGAAAATAAAAAACTGACCAGAGTTCAAAGCCTTAAAGAAATGAAATATACTCTCTCAGCAGCTTTTCTATTTTTATTTTTGCTAAAAATTCTTCAGCTGTGAGTAAGAGTCCATGGCCACCTTGTCCCTATATGTTGGGATTTTTGTTCAGCTTGACCATGGGCAGATCTGATACATGTTGTCCCAAGTGCTGTGAGTTTATATGTGCAGTTGCCTTGCTGTGTTTGTTTCACTGCAGTTACTTGTTTCTATGGGCAATCTTTCTGTCCCCACTTCTGTAATGATCCTTGAGCCGCGGGGGTATGGAGTGACACTTTGATATCCTATTTAGGGCTGAACATTCCTTTGGTCTTTCATTCTTTGTACCCAGACCTGTTGTGGATTTCTGAATTTATTGCTACCTCTTCCTCCTCCTCCTCCTCCTCCTCCTCCTCCTCCTCCTCCTCCTCCTCCTCCTCCTCCTTCTTCCCCTCCTCGGCCACCACCACCACCACCACCACTACTACTTCTACTACTACTACTACTACTACTACTACTACTACTACTTCTTCTTCTTCTTCTTCTTCTTCTACTACTACTACTACTACTACTACTACTACTACTACTACAAAAAGGGGCTTTTCTGATGAAGGTTGAAAAATGAACTGATCTATGGATACAATAGTGCCACTAGAAGTCAGTTTAACAATAGTCAGAATAACAGTAGTAGGTTCTTCCCTAGAGTCTTTAAAATATTTGTCATGGGTTCTTGGCACTGTTGAGATACTTCTCATGGAGCATTGTAGAATCAGATGGCCTGCCTCAAGCACCATGTTTTTTCTAGGAACCTAGACTGTATTGTTTACCTCTGCAGATGAATTAAAGTCATATTCTTTAAAAACAACAATTTGGTCATGTATTACTAAGTTAGTGTGGTTTTATCTTTAAATTATTTGAAATTTCGTATTGGGGACTTTAATTTTAAAGGGTTATTAATTTTACATTTTTCCCTCTTTTCACTATAGTTTTATCCTTGAATCATTATTAAAACCATGTATTCATGGAAGATAAGTATGTCATAGCTTAAACTCATAATACAGGACTTGTCATTTATTCTAGACAAATATTTAAATAGTACACTGTAAACACTTGGCTTGGTCAGCAGATGAAAATAAGAAAGATGGTCAACAACATTATGAATATCCAGCTTGATGTGGAATACTTTATATGCTTTGCAGATTTATCCCTATAATATTAATGACAGAGATGAGGAAAGTGGTTAAGAACACAAATCTTTACCCAGTAGAGATGAACAACAAATGCTCCTTTCTGTGACTGCGAGTCAGTCTCTGAACCAAACAACTTTCTACAGCTTAGGAAAGTTCCATTCCTAAGTTAAGGAGGGAGAGGAAAGAGAATGAATTTAGAACACATGAAGGTGGTGAGACAGGGCGAAGTCAAACAGAATTAGGAAGAATAAAGGAAGCTAGCAAGGGCTGAGAAAAGACAAATGTAGTTAAATTATTACTATATTAAAAATCCAATTTTAGCTTGTTTTCATTTTCTGCCACCCTCTCCCCATATTACCTGAGATCATCTTTCCCTTTGGACTAATTTTCTTCTTGTATAAAATGAAGGACAGTAAAGACAAATTCAAAAAACCATCCTTCTCAGCCTAGGCTGCCAATTTCCCCAAGCTAAGTAAGCACAGTGGCCAAAAACGCAGCAGGACCTTGTCGATTCTGTATCAGCAGGAGAAGAAAGGTGGAGAAGCCACCTCAGGCCAAACTCGTTAACAGTTGTTTCATTAATCACAGTTTGTGTTTCAAATCCAAAGACAATCTGTCCAATTAACGTTAAAGCTCTGGCAGTCTGGAAGAGACCTTTAGGAATAGGCAATTTGACACAATTGCTAATAAATGCTTGCATTTAAAAGAGTGGCTCCCCAACAGAACAGTCTCCTAGAGACAGCAGGGGCCCTGTCCAAAAGAGAAACTCAGTTGTTCAGCACCCCCATCGTTCGGTCGCTCATCTTCACACAGCTCCATTTCTCTGGGATCCGGGTACATGCCAGCTGTCTAAGCAAAACAAGTCTCCTAGAGTATGCCATTTTGAGATCATGCCACTGACATTGTTGCCTCTGCAATGTGTCCATTTGAGTTCACAGCTCACATCTCTTCCTGGTTGTTTTGTGCCTCAGTATAACCTCCTGTAGATTTCATTCTCAGCATTACTTTCAACAAATAATACTCAAGGGGTGGTGAGCCTTGGGTTTGCATCTCACTTCAACTAATTACTAGCAGGGCACATTTTACTTTTCATAATGCATATACACAGACTGAAATATTCACATACTGGAAAGCATTAGATGGTAACTTGCAGACTTCTTAGAAATGGTCTCTGTCACCAATATTCTGTTTTCTTTCCCCAATTCCTGGTCAAATGAATAAATTAATAAATGAATAAATAAGTCAGCAAAGACTTTTCTCCATAATAATAGTATATTCTGCACTCCATTTTATACATGGATGAACAATGAATGGTTGAGCTTGCTCCCTAACATGACACATGGAATCTACCACAGTCATTACTAACTTGGGCTGATAAATATACCCATCTGGAGCTCAGTGTAATCAGGTGTGAAGGGGTATAATAAGATGACTAGAGCCTGCCACCTGATTGCCAGCTCTGAGTCCAGACTTACTCTCTAGATGCACAGCACTTTAGCCACTTCATTGTAAACTGTCTGTTAGAGCTTTGTGGTGGTTAATTATTGATATATTACAGTGGTAGAAAGGATGTCTGTTATACCAGGAGCATATGATGGTACACTGAAAACACAGCATGAGAAACAGTGAAAAGTACAGAATGGGAGATGTCTGCTCACTTTCTTTGAGAAGGTTTTGACTAAATTACCATTCAGAGAATTAAACTTCATACTATCTTACTGCTCTCCCTCCGTCTCCTTCTCTCTCTTCTCTTCTCTTCTCTTCTCTTCTCTTCTCTTCTCCCTTCCCCTTCCCCTTCCCCTTCCCCTTCCCCCCTCTCTCTCTCCATGAAAATTTGTGTGTGTGTGTTTGTGCCTGTGTGACTGTGTTGTGTGTGTCTGCATGTGTGCATGCTATATCTCAGTCATGATCTAAGAGCCTGAAGACATTGTTTAGAATGAGCCCTAAGGAAATGATAAACTTGACTCTCTTAGCCATATCCCAAAGCAACAGTAGATAGTCCTATCTGTGCCAATTACTTGGACTCTGTGATTTCCCTCAGTCTCTTGTCAGCTCTCTACAGAACAGGAGAAATAGACTGTTCCTGGGTAGGAGTGAGTAAAGCCTGCATCAAACGATGCATATGAAAGCACCTTTGAAACAAGTATGGGGGATTTGGCATTTAATTTCAATATATCCATCGTCAAATTCCTAGATTGATTCTTCTTCCAGGATGCCCACTCTATCTTTGATTTTTTTCAAGGAATAAAGACCATGTAACATAGTTTTCAGCAGACAGTAAGACAAGTGAAACCTATACAATGTGATTGTGTTGCTCTGTCTGTTCACGGCAACAAGTTGACTGATATTAGAGATGTGGTCAGCAGAGAATCTGTGGAGCAAAAGCAGCCAAGAGTCACACATATCTAATATCTGGCAAAATAGTTGAAAATAATAATGAAACTTCATAGTTGGACTCAGCATTATCCAAGAGATTAAAGGAGAAGGGGGTGGTGTTACAGAAATATTATTGTGAGTAACTAAAACCAAAAAATGTGATAGTTCATTTCAATGAAAATTAAAATAGTAAGTAGTGGGGAAATTGATTTTTGAGAATGTCTATACATTTATGGATCAATGAAAATATCTTAAATACTGACTTTGAAGCTAAGGATACTGTTTCAGCCCTGAATCAGAATGTCTCCCAGATAATATAGAAATGTGAACAATGTGTGTGTGAGTGTGTGTGTGTGTGTGTGTGTGTGTGTGAGTGAGTGAGTGTGTGTGTGTGTGTGTGTGAGAGAGAGAGAGAGAGAGAGAGAGAGAGAGACAGACAGACAGAGAGAGAGAGAGAGAGAGGAGAGAGAGAGAGGGAGGGGGAGGTGTCCTTTGGGAGGATTTCATGTGAAGAAGTGAAGAGGGATCAATAATGGAGCCCCAGATTCTGCTGCAAATGCTCTTAGAGCCTTGTTTTCTTGGAGGGTTGGGCATTCAGTCACTTACTGGTAATTACCAGCTTGTGGGCTCAGCTGCTTAGCAGGCTGAGATAGCATGTGACAGTGCCTTCCCTTGCTCCTCCCCGTAGCTGCCTCTCCTTGGATGCCCTTGTCATTTATTTTTTCTGAATATGTTTACTGGTCCTGATACAGCAGCAGACACAACAGAAGTGTTCTGTTGCTCTGCTTTCCCCCATGGGCTCCTTGAAATATAACTAGGCAAGGAGAGTGAAAGGAAATGAAGGGGTCATTAGATGCCAGAGGTGGGGATGACCTTTGAAACGCTCTTTTACGGTGACATCTGAGCAATCCAAGCCTGCAATTTCCTCTATGAGTGTTCAGCCTCTTCAAATAAGTCCCTTAATGGCAGTGTGGGCGATGGATGGAGAGAGGGCAGTTGAAGCTTAAAATATATTACAAGGAGATATTAAAGGCCATATAACTACCTAGAAGAAAGAAATATGCAGGAGAGCAAAGGAGACAGAGTTGACATTCTGTCACTTGTCTGTTAGGATGATGGAATTATTTCCTGTTTATTTTTCTAATGTTCTCCATACCATACCCTTGATTCTTCAGAATGCTTTCAATATATCTCCATTTCTCTGAATTTCCCAAATCTCCAGCCTAGCCTAGACCCTAATTACCTTTGTTCTTGATAATTAACAGTAATAGATTTCCTGCCTCTAGGCTCTGCCATTTCCAGTCTAACCTGTAGATGTCACCAGATTGACTTCCTAAAACATCACTTTGCACATGTCATTTTCTTGCTTCAAAACTTCAATGATTCCAAATTGTTTGCAAAGGTTAGAAATCGTATCCTGATTGTGGGTTCTTCTCCCAAATTAAGGTACCCTGTTTCAGGTAAAGTCAGACCTTATTTCTTGTTCTATCTCCAAATTCATATGAGTCATGTAAGAAAGAAAAAATATACTGAAACTTGATCTGTAATAAGCACACTGATGTATGCATTGATTAACTCATTGAGGGTTTACAGATATAATAGCAAATCAGTTTCTTTTTTAATCTTTATTGAAGAGATAGATGGCAGTGGTATAGTAAGATATGTGCTAGATATAGATTCTAGACTAGTTGTAAATGGTATGAAGTATGATTAAAACAGAACAGTAAGAATTAGAGATGTGAATAAAAGAGAGAGAACAGATAGTAGGCAATGGGAGAGTCAAGTAGATCAGAATGAAGCTAAGTAGGCACGGCACTGTTTGAGTTTGGAAGACAGTCAGCCAAGGAAATCCTGTTACAGTATTCTATAATCCAGTTACAGTGTTCTGGGTAGGTTAAGAACTAGTAACAGAACAGGACACTCATCAACTGAGATATGTTAGAGTAGTGGAAAGAAACAATACAACAAATTTCATGTGAGAGGTATTTCATTTTTGATTTTAAGAAATTCTCTGATATTTGGATGAAAACAAAGCACCAATTTGTCAAAAAAAATCATTATACCATATAATTTTACAAATCTCTTCTAAGCCACTGAGAATTTTTATTGTATATTTTATGTATTTACATTTCAATTGTTATCCCCTTTATTGGTTTCTCCTCTGAACCCACGTTTCCACCCCCCCAATGCTTCTGTGAGGGTGCTCCCCCTCCCACTTACCCACTCAAATAAGACCAACCTTTGTTACATATGCAGCTGGAGCCATTGGTCCCTCCATGTGTACTCTTTGGTTGGTGGTTTAGTCCCTGAGAGCACTGGGAGGTCTGGTTGGATGATATTGTTGTTCTTCCTATACAGTTGCAAACCCCTTAAGCTCATTCATTCCATTCACTAACTCCTCCATTGGGATGCCAGTTCTCAGTTCAGGTTGTGAGCATCCACCCTGTATTTGTCAGGCTCTGGAAGAGCCTCTTAGGAGACAATTATATCAGGCTCCTGTAGGCAAGCACTTCTTGTCATTCTCAATAGTGTCTGGGTTTGGTGACTGTATATGGAATGAATTCCCAGGTGGGGCAGTCTCTGGATGGCCTTTCCTTCAGGCTCTGTTGCATACTTTGTCCCCACATTTCCTTTATACAGGAGTCATTATGGGTTAAAAATTTGGAGATGAGTGGGTGTCCCCATTCCCCAACTGGGGTCCTTGACTAACCTCTATATATGATCTCTATAGGTTTTCCCTCCCGTTTGTTGGGCACTTCAGCTAATCTCATCCATGTTGGGTCCTGGGAGCCTCTGGGTTTCCTGCATCTGGGACATGCTGGTAGCTGTCCCCAGTTTCCTATTCCCCATTGCTACACATTGCTGCTCAAATTCCTGTCCCTCTGTATCTCATCACCTTCTTCCATACCTGATTCTGCTTCACCCCCTCCCCCCGCAATCTTTTTCCCCCTCTCCTCCTCTTTTCTTCCCAACTCCATCCCACCTTCTACCTCTTCTGAGTATTTTGTTCTCCCTTCTAAGAAGAACTGAAACATCCTCATTTTGGACTTCTTTCTTGAGCTACACATGGTCTGTAAATTGTATCTTGTGTATTCTGAGCTTTTGGGCTAATATCATCTACTTCTTGAGCTCACTTTTTTTTCTTTTTTCTTTTTTTTTTTTTCAGAGCTGGGGACTGAACCTAGGACCTTGCGCTTGCTAGGCAAGCGCTCTACTACTGAGCTAAATCCCCTACCCATATCATCTACTTTTAAGTGAGTGCATACCATGTGTCTTCTTTGGTGACTAAATTGCCTTACTCAGGGTATTTTCTGATTCCATCAATTGGCCTACGAATTTCATGAAGGCATTGTGGGGTTTTTGCTTGTTTGTTTGTTTTCATTGTTTTTTTTAATTAACATTTTAAATGTTTTCCCCTTTGCCGGTTTCCATTCATGAGGCTCCTATCCCAACCACCCACCCCTTCCTGCTTCTCCTGTCCTGACATTCCCCTACACTGGGGAGTCCAGCCTTGACAGGACAAAGGGCTTCTCCTCCCATTGCTGCCCAAGATGGAGCCATGGGTTTGTCCATGTGTATTCTTTGGGTGATGGTTTAGTCCCTGGGAGCTCTGGTTGATTGATATTGTTGATCTTATGGGGTTGCAAGCCTCTTCAGCTCCTTCAATCCTTTCTCTAACTCCTTGAATAGGGACCCCGTACTCAGTTTAATGGATGGCTGCTAGCATTCGCATCTGTATTTGTAATGCTCTGGCAGAGCCTCTCAGGAGACAGCTCTATCAGAATCCTGTCAGCATGCACTTCTTAGCATCAGCAATATTGTCTAGGTTTGGTGGCTTATGTGTATGGCCTGGATCCCCATGTGGGGCAGGCTCTGAATGACCATTCCTTCAGTCTCTGATCTAAACTGTGTTTCTATATCTCCTCCTAAGAATATTTCCCCCTTTTAAGAAGGATTGAAACACCTGCACTCTAGCCATCCTCCTTCTTCAGCTTCATGTGGTCTGTGGATTGTATTTTGGATTATCCAAGGTTTGGAGATAATATCCACTTATCAGTGAGTGCATACCAAGTGTGGATATTTTGTGATTGGGTTACCTCACTCAATATGATATTTTCTAGTTCCAACCATTTGCTTAAGAATTTCATGAAGTCATTGATTTTTTAGTAGCTGAGTAGTACTCCATTGTGTAGATGTGCTACATTTTCTGTATCCAACCCTCTGTTGAAGAACATCTGAGTTCTTTCCAGCTTCTAGCTATTATAAATAAGGCTGCTATGAACATAGTGAGGCATGTGTCATTGTTATACATTGGAGCATCTTTGTACGTCCAGGAGCAGTGTAGCTGGGTCCTCAGTTAGTACTATTCCCAATTTACTGAGCAACGATTTCCAGAGTGATTGTACCAGCTTGCAATCCCACCAACAATAGAGGAATATTCCTCTTTTTCCACATCTTTGCCAGTATCTGCTATCATCTGAGTTTTTGATCTTAGACATTCTGACTAGTGTGAGGAGGAATCTCAGAGTCGTTTTTATTTGCATTTCCCTGATGAGTAAGGGAAATTCTTTAGGTAACTTCTCAGCTACTCGATATTCCTCAGTTGAAAATTCTTTGTTTAGCTCTGTATCCCATTTTTAATAGGGTTATTGGGTTCTCTGGAGTCTAACATCTTGACTTCTTTGTATATTTTGAATATTATTCCTCTATCAGATATAGGATTGGTAAAGAAAGATCTTTTCCCAATCTGTTGGTTGCCGTTTTGTCCTATTGACAGTGTCCTTTGCCTTATAGAAGTTTTGCAATATTTCTAACCTTAAAACTTTTATTCGGTTTTATTTATTTACATTTTAAATGTTATCACATTTTCCAGTTTCCTGTCCAGAAACCTGCTAACCTATCTCCCCCACCTGCTTCCTTACACACCCACCCACTTCCTCCCACCTGCCCACTCTGACATTCCCCTATATTGGGGCATCTAGCCTAGACAGGACCAAGGACCTCTCCTCTCACTGATGCCTGACAAGGCCATCCTCTGCTACACATGCCTCTGGAGCCATGGTCCCACTCCATTTGTATTCTTGGGATAGTGGTTTAGTCCCTTGGAGCTCTGCAGGGTCTGGTTGGTAGATAGTGTTGTTCTTCTTATGGAGTCGCAAACCCCTTCAGCTACTTCAGTCCTTTCTCTAAATCCTCCTTTGGGGACCACATTCTCAGGCCAATGGTTGGCTGCAAGCTATATCAGGAAGCTTTGCAACTTTATGTGGTTCCGTCTGCTCATTGTTGATCCTATAGCAGAAGCCATTGGTGTAGTGCTCAGAATAAATTCCCTTGTGCCTATGTATTTGAGGCTCTTCTCTTCTATTAGTTTCAGTGTATCCAGTTTTATGTGGAGGTCCTTGATCCACTTGGATTTGAGCTTTGTACAAGGCTATAAAAATGTATCTATTTGCACTCTTCTACATGCTGACACAAAGTTGAACCAGTACCATTTGTTGAAAATGCAGTCTGTTTTCCACTTGATGGTTTAGAACTTTTGTCAACAATCAAGTGACCATAGGTCTGTGGGTTCATTTCTGGGTCTTCAATTCTATTTCATTGATCTACCTGCCTGTCTTTGTAAAAATACCATACAGTTTTTATCACGATTTCTCTGTAATATAACTTGAGATCAAGGATGGTGATTCCCCCAGAATTTCTTTTATTATTTAGAATAGTTTTTGCTATCCTGGTTTTTTTGTTATGCTAAACGAATTTGCAAATAGTTCTTTCTAACTCTATGAATAATTGAGTTGGAATTTTCATTGGGATGGCATTGAATCTGTAGATTGCTTTCAGCAAGATGGGCATTTTTACAAGATTAAGCCTGATAATCCATGAGCATGGGAGATTTTTCCATCTTCTGAGATCTTCTTTGATTTCTTTATTCAGGGGCTTGAATTTTGTGTCATACACTTACTTGGTTAGAGTTACACCATGGTATTTCATATTATTTGTGACTATTGTGAAGGTTATCATTTCCCTAATTTCTTTCTCAGCTTGATTATCCTTTGAGTAGAGGAAGGCTACTGGTTTGTTTGAGTTAATTTTATATTCAGCCACTTTGCTGAAGTTCTTTATCAGGTTTATGAGTTTTCTGGTAGAATTTTTGGGGTCACTTAAATATACTATCATATCATCTGCAAATTGTGATATTTTAACTTCTTCATTTCCAATTTATATCCCTTTGACCTCCTTTTGTTGTATAATTGCTGTGGCTAGGACTTCCAGTACTATATTGAATAGGCAGGGAGAGAGTGGGCAGCCTTGTCTAGTCTCTGATTTTAGTGGGGATTGCTTCAAGTTTCTCTCCAGTTAGTTTGATGTTGGCCTCTGGTTTGCTGTATATTGATTTTACTATGTTTAGGTTTTAAAAGTCAATATACAGGTTAGAAAATGTGTTTTATAGTCTAGATATCTAAAATCACTCTGAATTTCTCAGGTTTTCACCAAATTATTTTTAAGTATTCATTATTATATCACTACTCACAAAATTGATAATTGTCTTTCAGTGTGTGTGTGTGTGTGTGTGTGTGTGTGTGTGTGTGTGTGTGTGTGTGTTAGTGGAGGATATGCTTCATCTCAGTGAGAAAATATAACTTTCCCAAGTGAGGAATGGCAATACATTTAGGGTGAAAGTCATTTCTTAATAGAAAATTATGTTTCTTCTCTTACTTCTTCTCTTTAAAAAATAATCTATCCAAATCTATGAAACATACTATGCTAACATTTTTACATTAGCTTTCAAGCCAACTTGACAACTGAGTATCTGTTAGGTGCCACATGCTATTGTACTTTGGGTCCATTAGTGTGCAAATCTGACCGAATCCTTGATTCTGCTGGTCCAGATATTCACAGTGGCCAGATTGTGAGGTATGAGGGCCAATACCCTTGTCTGACTGTATTGCTCATGGCAATCTTATATTTTCATGGGTTTTGGCTTTCTCACCTGGGAAGTGCATTTCTATGTCTCTATGCCCCTTCACTTTTCTTACAATCCAAGTGGCAATGATTGAAAGTGATGACTCTCTCTTTTTAAAACAAAAGTAAAACCAACAGAAAAGAAAAGCTGAATAATTATAAAGTAGGAAACAGATAGTGTTCTCTAACATGTAGCTACTTTAGCTGCTGTCTCTGGCGTAGACAATGAATGGTTCACAGATGAGTAGGACTATGGAAGACACAAAAAGAAAGAGGCAAGAGAAGCATTAGGTCTTGTGAGAAACTTTATTGGACAAATTAGTTAGTTGGGACAATGAACACAGAATACCGGGCAGGACTTTTTGAGGGTGACTTATCTTCTAGACAAGACTGTGGTAATGTTGTCTTTTGCTGAGATCACTTCTGGGGAGGCAGATAATACTCCCAGGTTATGTCAGAAAAGAAGATGCATTCATATTTGGTCCAAAGTTTGGCAGGTAAATACCCTAAGAAGGTTGGGATCATTAGCAGAGCCACAGAGCTTGGTGGCAGCAGAACAGAGATGTGTGAAAGTTCTTAGTTTTGCTTAAATAAAAGCATACTTTTCTATTGTTTGTTTCTCATATCATTTAATGGAATCTTCTTGCTCTATCTTTCCTCCACTCTCCCATTTTCACTCACCCTTAACATTTTCCAGAGGTCTCCATTTTCAAAAATTTGAGAAATGATCTTACTTTGTAGGCTAGCCTATGGTGGAAGTCACTATGTAACCCGTGCTTATGATTTTATCATATTCATACAAAATACTTTGTGTCAGTTTTCTACATATGGAGGGGGAGGTTCTAGTATTGAGGTACCAGGACTGATTAAATGATTACTTTTGTTAGGTCTACTTTATTAGTAGCTCAGAATAAATAAACTGTGGTCATCATGACTCTTGCTCTTAGGTGTCATGGAATCTTACATATTATGAGGTGTGTCTCACTAATCCCCTGTCTGTGTGTTTTTAGAGTTATTTTGTAAATTATCAATTGTTTGTAATGAATTATATCTTTGGTTTGAAATTTCAATTTATGGGCTTCCACTCTCCAATTTTTGTATTGAAAATGTTTTCTTCTTTAAATAAAGAAGAGAAGAAAAATATCCTCTTCATACTTATACTGGATTGGCTCATTTGAGACTTGTAATAGCTATTGGCCACCAGCCCATATAATGCTCTATGCTCTTGGCTTGATTTATACCCTACATACCTCTCCCTTTGCCAATCCTACCTTGGACACTTGAAATATGGTTATTGGTTATAGCAATTCAGGCAAGTCCACTTGTCTTTGTCCTTGAGAGTAGTGTGGCCCTGAGCAAAATGTTTAACTATTTTGTTCTCTCTAAGATGTTACAATAAATGGAGATGAAATTACTTGATTACTTTTTGGTTATTGTACAGTTAACTAATACACACTGGGGTTGGGGATTTAGCTCAGTGGTAGAGTGCTTGCCTAGCAAGCGCAAAGCCCTGGGTTCGGTCCAAAGCTCCAAAAAAACAAAAAAACAAAAAAACAAAACGAAAAACAAAAAACAAAAAAAAACCAAAAAACAAACAAACAAAAAAAAAAACAAAACAAAACTAAAACCCACTGATTCCATTTTCTTTGTATCAAAGTTTGCACTTTATACAATATATTTTATTACCACAGTCATTATTGCTTTCATTTTCCAGGTTGAAAGAGTTGCAAACATTAATCAGTTAGATGAACATTTAACATTCAGTTACCTAATTCACACAACCATATTCTGTAGTAGCACATCTTTGAATTTATTATGTTCCACTGGTTTTCAACCATACCCACCCTAAGTCCTGGTGGATATTTCACAATGTCTGGAGACAGCATTAGTTGTTACAACTTGGGAGGGACACTACTGGCATCTAGTGGGTAAAGGCCATGAATTCTACAAGTCATCTTACAATGAACATGGCAATGCTCATAAAACAGCATTATTTCACTCCAAGTGTCAATAATGACAAGGCTGAGAAACACTGCAATGTTACTTTCTATTGTATGAAGTTTACACAATTCATTCTTTTACTTGGACATATTACACAGCACTAAAAGAGTATATAGTACAGTAAACAGTCAACCAATGCCTTCTGTGCTAGTTATTAATACCACTTCTACGCACATTTCTCTCTCTGCCTTTTTTTCCTTTGGAGTCTGACAGAGACCTGTATTTAATGAGAATAATACTTCTTTTTATTTTCAAAACTATATTATATTTATTCAATGTTTGGTCCCTTTTACTTAATGCACACACACACACACACACACACACACACACACACACACACAAAACCTTATCTTTATTAACAAATTGCCATCTTCTGAGATAAACAATTGTGTTTATTTTCTTTTGTCTTCCCCCATATACTGCTGCAGTGCTTATTCATTTTCGCTTTAACTGAGAAACTGAACAACCCCATGAGGAACGGTGGAAAGGTGGTATTAAATTGGCTTTATAACTGAAGGAAAGGAGTTCTCGAATTATTTAAGACCAAGTAATTTATGAACGGTGGAATTTCCCACATTCCCTTCTCCCAAACCCTTTGGGAGACAGAGCTCACCACCTGGACAGGTGGGCACTCCTGAGACTGCAGAGTGGGAGAGACCACCAATACTACCCATCCCTGCCCCATCCTGGCCCAAGAGGAAACTGTATAGGGCCTCTGAGAACCAGAAGATAGGGGCACCAAGCTGCAGGTCCCCTAGGGTCCAGACACCACCCAGATCTGAAGGGACCCGATCAGAAACTCCTTGCTCCCAAATCTCCTGGGAGGGAGAGCTAAAACTTCAGAGGGGCAGACATGCCTGGGAAGCCAGAAGAGACTACACTCTGCCCACATTTCTGACTCCAGAGAAAAACACCTAACCCCATCTGGGACCCTGGTGCACGGGGGGCGGGGCGGCTGGGGGCGGGGCTGGAAAAGGCGGTGCAGGCCTTTCTGGTTGCTGCCCTCACTGAGAGCTCAAAAGAAGCCGCCCAGGAGCCACTTCAGCCAAGGGACCACAGGTAAGACCAACTTTTCTGCTGCAAGCGACCTGCCTGGTGGACTCAGGACAGAGGCCCACAGGAACACCTGAAGACCAGTAGACAGGAAAGACTACATGCCTGAAAGCAGAACACTCTGTTCCCATAACTGACTGAAAGAAAACAGGAAAACAGGTCTACAGCACTCCTGAGACACCAGCCTATAGGACGATCTAGCCACTGTCAGAAATAGCAAAACGAGGTAACACCAGAGACAGCCTAATGGAGAGGCAAGTGCAGGAACCCAATCAACAGAAACCAAGACTACATGGGAACGTCAGAGCCCAATTCTCCCACCAAAGCAAACACTGAATATCCAAACACACCAGAAAAGCGAGATCTAGATTTGAAATCACATTTGATCATGATGATGGAGGACCTCAAGAAAGACATGAAGAACCCCCTTAGAGAAAGGGAGAAAAACATAAATAAACAAGTAGAAACCTATAGAGAGGAATCACTAAAATTCCTGAAAGAATTCCAGTAAAACACAATCAAACAGGTGAAGGAATTAAAAATGGAAAAAGAAGCAATAAAGAAAACACAAACAGAGACAACCCTGGATATAGAAAACCAAAGCAAGAGACAAGGAGCCACAGATACAAGCATCACCAACTGAATACAAGAGATAGAAGACAAAATCTCAGGAGCAGAAGATTCCAGAGAAATCATCAACACAACTGTGAAAGATAATGCAAAAGGAAAAAGCTACTGGTCCAAAACATACAGGAAATCCAGGAATCGATGAGAAGAGTAAACCTAAGGACAATAGGTATGGAAGAGAATGAAGACTCCCAGCTCAAAGGACCAACACACAATAATAGTGGGAGATTTCAACACCCCACTCTCATCAATGGACAGATCATGGAAACAGAAATTAAACAGTGATGTCGACAGACTAAGAGAAGACATGAGCCAAATGGACTTAACGGATATTTATAGAACATTCTATCCTAAAGCAAAAGGATATTCCTTCTTCTCAGCTCCTCATGGTACTTTCTCCAAAATTGACCATATAATTGGTCAAAAAACGGGCCTCAACAGGTACAGAAAGATAGAAATAATCCCATGCGTGCTATCGGACCACCACGGCCTAAAACTGGTCTTCAATAACAATAAGGGAAGAATGCCCACATATACGTGGAAATTGAACAATGCTCTACTCAATGTTAACCTGGTCAAGGAAGAAATAAAGAAAGAAATTAAAAACTTTTTAGAATGTAATGAAAATGAAGGTACAACATACCCAAACTTATGGGACACAATGAAAGCTGTGCTAAGAGGAAAACTCATAGCCCTGAGTGCCTGCAGAAAGAAACAGGAAAGAGCATATGTCAGCAGCTTGACAGCACACCTAAAAGCTCTAGAACAAAAAGAAGCAAATACACCCAGGAGGAGAAGAAGGCAGGAAATAATCAAACTCAGAGCTGAAATCAACCAAGTAGAAACAAAAAGGACCATAGAAAGAATCAACAGAACTAAAAGTTGGTTCTTTGAGAAAATCAACAAGATAGATAAACCCTTAGCCAGACTAACGAGAGGACACAGAAAGTGCGTCCAAATTAACAAAATCAGAAATGAAAAGGGAGACATAACTACAGATTCACAGGAAATTCAAAAAATCATCAGATCTTACTATAAACACCTATATTCAACAAAACTTGAAAATCTTCAGGAAATGGACAATTTCCTAGACAGATACCAGGTACCGAAGTTAAATCAGGAACAGATAAACCAGTTAAACAACCCCATAAGTCCTAAGGAAATAGAAGCAGTCATTAAAGGTCTCCCAACCAAAAAGAGCCCAGGTCCAGACGGGTTTAGTGCAGAATTCTATCAAACCTTCATAGAAGACCTAATACCAATATTATCCAAACTATTCCACAAAATTGAAACAGATGGATCACTACCGAATACCTTCTACGAAGCCACAATTACTCTTATACCTAAACCACACAAAGACACAACAAAGAAAGAGAACTTCAGACCAATTTCCCTTATGAATATCGACGCAAAAATACTCAACAAAATTCTGGCAAACCGAATTCAAGAGCACATCAAAACAATCATCCACCATGATCAAGTAGGCTTCATCCCAGGCATGCAGGGATGGTTTAATATACGGAAAACCATCAACGTGATCCACTATATAAAAAAACTGAAAGAACAGAACCACATGATCACTTCATTAGATGCTGAGAAAGCATTTGACAAAATTCAACACCCCTTCATGATAAAAGTCCTGGAAAGAATAGGAATTCAAGGCCCATACCTAAACATAGTAAAAGCCATATACAGCAAACCAGTTGCTAACATTAAACTAAATGGAGAGAAACTTGAAGCAATCCCACTAAAATCAGGGACTAGACAAGGCTGCCCACTCTCTCCCTACTTATTCAATATAGTTCTTGAAGTTCTAGCCAGAGCAATCAGACAACAAAAGGAGATCAAGGGGATACAGAACGGAAAAGAAGAGGTCAAAATATCACTATTTGCAGATGATATGGTAGTATACTTAAGTGATCCCATAAGTTCCACCAGAGAACTACTAAAGCTGATGAACAACTTCAGCAAAGTGGCTGGGTATAAAATTAACTCAAATAAATCAGTTGCCTTCCTCTATACAAAAGAGAAACAAGCCGAGAAAGAAATTAGGGAAACGACACCCTTCATAATAGACCCAAATAATATAAAGTACCTCGGTGTGACTTTAACCAAGCAAGTAAAAGATCTGTACAATAAGCACTTCAAGACACTGAGGAAAGAAATTGAAGAAGACCTCAGAAGATGGAAAGATCTCCCATGCTCATGGATTGGCAGGATGAATATAGTAAAAATGGCCATTTTACCAAAGCAATCTACAGATTCAATGCTATCCCCATCAAAATACCAATCCAATTCTTCAAAGAGTTAGACAGAACAATTTGCAAATTCATCTGGAATAACAAAAAACCCAGGATAGCTAAAGCTATCCTCAACAATAAAAGGACTTCAGGGGGAATCACTATCCCTGAACTCAAGCAGTATTACAGAGCAATAGTGATAAAAACTGCATGGTATTGGTACAGAGACAGACAGATAGACCAATGGAATAGAATTGAAGAGCCAGAAATGAACCCACACACCTATGGTCACTTGATTTTTGACAAAGGAGCCAAAACCATCCAATGGAAAAAAGATAGCATTTTCAGCAAATGGTGCTGGTTCAACTGGAGGGCAACATGTAGAAGAATGCAGATCGATCCATGCTTATCACCCTGTACAAAGCTTAAGTCCAAGTGGATCAAGGACCTCCACATCAAACCAGACACACTCAAACTAATAGAAGAAAAACTAGGGAAGCATCTGGAACACATGGGCACTGGAAAAAATTTCCTGAACAAAACACCAATGGCTTACACTCTAAGATCAAGAATCGACAAATGGGATCTCATAAAACTGCAAAGCTTCTGTAAGGCAAAGGACACTGTGGGTAGGACAAAACGGCAACCAACAGATTGGGAAAAGATCTTTACCAATCCTACAACAGATAGAGGCCTTATATCCAAAATATACAAAGAACTCAAGAAGCTAGACCGCAGGGAAACAAATAACCCTATTAAAAAATGGGGTTCAGAGCTAAACAAAGAATTCACAGCTGAGGAATGCCGAATGGCTGAGAAACACCTAAAGAAATGTTCAACATCTTTAGTCATAAGGGAAATGCAAATCAAAACAACCCTGAGATTTCACCTCACACCAGTGAGAATGGCTAAGATCAAAAACTCAGGTGACAGCAGATGCTGGCGAGGATGTGGAGAAAGAGGAACACTCCTCCACTGTTGGTGGAATTGCAGACTGGTAAAACCATTCCGGAAATAAGTCTGGAGGTTCCTCAGAAAATTGGACATTGAACTGCCTGAGGATCCAGCTATACCTCTCTTGGGCATATACCCAAAAGATGCCTCAACATATAAAAGAGACACGTGCTCCACTATGTTCATAGCAGCCTTATTTATAATAGCCAGAAACTGGAAAGAACCCAGATGCCCTTCAACAGAGGAATGGATACAGAAAATGTGGTACATCTACACAATGGAATATTACTCAGCTATCAAAAACAACGAGTTTATGAAATTCGTAGGCAAATGGTTGGAACTGGAAAATATCATCCTGAGTGAGCTAACCCAATCACAGAAAGACATACATGGTATGCACTCATTGATAAGTGGCTATTAGCCCACATGCTTGAATTACCCTTGATCCCTAGAACAAACGAAACTCAAGACGGATGATCAAAATGTGAATGCTTCACTCCTTCTTTAAATGAGGAAAAAGAATACCCTTGGCAGGGAAGGGAGAGGCAAAGATTAAAACAGAGACTGAAGGAACACCCATTCAGAGCCTGCCCTACATGTGGCCCATACATATACAGCCACCCAATTAGACAAGATGGATGAAGCAAAGAAGTGCAGACTGACAGGAGCCGGATGTAGATCGCTCCTGAGAGACACAGCCAGAATACAGCAAATACAGAGGCGAATGCCAGCAGCAAACCACTGAACTGAGAATAGGTCCCCTGTTGAAGGAATCAGAGAAAGAACTGGAAGAGCTTGAAGGGGCTCGAGACCCCAAAAGTACAACAATGTCAAGCAACCAGAGCTTCCAGGGACTAAGGCACTACCTAAAGACTATACATGGACTGACCCTGGACTCTGACCCCATAGGTAGCAATGAATATCCTAGTAAGAGCACCAGTGGAAGGGGAAGCCCTGGGTCCTGCTAAGACTGAACCCCCAGTGAACTAGACTATGGGGGGGAGGGCGGCAATGGGGGTGGGTTGGGAGGGGAACACCCATAATGAAGGGGAGGGGGGAGGGGGATGTTTGCCCGGAAACCGGGAAAGGGAATAACACTCGAAATGTATATAAGAAATACTCAGGTTAATAAAAAAAAGTAAAAAAAAAACAATAAAATATCAATTGTGATAAAAGAGGCTATGAGTTATAAAGAGAGTGAGAAGGAGTGTATAGGAAGATTCGGAAGAAGAAACTGAAGGAAATTATTGAGTTATATTATAATTTCAAAGTGAAAAGAAATAAGAAAAGACAATGAATATGACACTACAAAATGGGCAGATCTCCAATGTTCATGGACCATGAAACTTAATATTTCAACAATGTACCTTCTTCCAGAAATGATATTAGATTCAGTGAAATCTTAGTCCAATTATATCTCTATTCTTTACAGAAATATTTTTAAAAATTTCAATAAATGACCATATAATCCAGTATACCATTTCTGGATAAAAATCTTAAAAAATATATACCCTTCTTTCCTTCTTTCTTTCCTTCCTTCCATCCTTCCTTCCTACCTTCCTTTTCTCACCCCTTCATTTGTTTTGGAAATGAATTTTTACTAGGTAGATCAGGTTATCAAAATGTGTACACAGAAGTTATCCTCCTCCATTTCCTCAGTACTGGACCTGCTAGCATGTGCTAACATAATTTATGCATTAATCTTTCTAACAGATGACTGTGTGACCAAGTTTCACATACATTCACAGACACAAGCATCAAAAAACAAGTTTTAATGTATTGTCTCACTCATTAATTTAAATGGCACTCTTTTTTCAATTTTGGATAGAGTTACTTCTTTATCATAGATGCAGACATAAGGTTCAGAGGAAGAAAGTGTCTTGCCTAGAAGGAAGTTCGTTTGTATGGCCATCTCAACCCGTGGCAATCACCATTCCACTATTCTTAGCTCACCTACAAACAATCCGTGCCTTAGAGATTTAAACCACTTGGTCAAAGATACTTAGCCAAGAAATATTGGGGCTGCTCAATGAACCTTAGAAGGGTTTGACAGCATTGGTTTTGAGAATTGTATCATAACATAGGAAAGGTTGTACAAGGAAAGTGTGACCACAATGGAAACCATGCTTGGCTTTTAAAAATGCATTGTGTGCCTGGCTGTTGAAGCACACTCAGGTTTTCAGTCAACGTGTCTCCCCTAAAAATTTGTGTGTATTCCTAATTTCCTTTTTAAACGAAAAACATCAGAAAATGACTGATGTAAACAACATTTCCTGGTTGTATGACTTTCTGCTATATATAGATGTCACTATACGAATATAATCTTTTTTCTAGACACAAGTGAGCCTTGTGCATTTCTATCTACCTTGATCATGTACAGGCATAGCACATTAATAGTCTACTACAGAGGCAGCATTGTTCACCAGATATGGAGACCTCAGAGGTATGGATCATTTCATTATTTAGAGATGATTAACACTACTTGGTCCCATCCCCCAAACAGGGAGATCATTTGTCAAGAATATCTGATATGTTTACTTATACAATTCTGTATAAAACATACATATGACAAAGGAACAACATGGTTATGCAATCCTTTCTTCCCTCAGAGGCTCCTAAATAGAGGGGTCCTGAGCATTCACCTGAGGACATGGAAAACAGACTGAGCTTCCTATGGGGGAAAAAAAGAACAAAAAACAAAAACAAAAAACCTGTAGCCATTTTTCTAACCTCTTAGGTTTGATCAAATATCACAGCTTTGCTGTAAGCAATATTGCTTGTAATCATTTAACACAGATGTGGTGGCAAAAGGTACTTTATTCGATCATGTTTTTAATTCATTTACATTCAGTCCAAACATTCTGGCCTTGTAAGAACAGTGCAATCTCATAGCTGCCTACAGGCACTTGAGAAGCCATTACATTGTGCTTTTTTTTTTTTTTTTGGTCTTTTTTTCGGAGCTGGGGACCGAACCCAGGGCCTTGTGCTTCCTAGGCAAGCGCTCTACCACTGAGCTAAATCCCCAGCCCCCCACATTGTGCTTTTGAGAGGGCTAAAATATCCCTTTGTGCAAAAGACAGACTTTCTTAAATCAGGACAGAGAAAAAGACAGAGAACAAAGAAAAATGATAGAAAATGACAAAAGCAAAGGCATAGGGATTTGAGATAGTCTCTTTTTTCTGCTCTTCTTTCCCGTTGTAAAGTAGATTGTTCATCTGTTTCTGGGCAAGAGTAGACTGAAGATTGCAAGATGATAAAAGCTTAAGGCAACATTCAAACTCTTGGTTTTGGACACAAAGAAGTTGAGATTTGGACTGCTCTTTCTTTCATTTCTAGCCTCTTTCTAGACTTTTCAGCTCCTTCAGTTTTATTTTTTTAACTATAAAATAAAAAGTGAAGTTTCTACGTTTAAAGGCAGTTTTCAGTTCTCCCACTAAAGAAAGTATTGGATACCCCATCACACTGGAAACGTATAATTTGGATTTAAAAATCACATCTTCTGTTGATGATAGAGGACTTTAGGAAGGACATAAATAACTTCTATTAAAAAAAATACAGGAGAACACAGGCAAACAAGTAGAAGCCCTTCAAACACACACACACACACACACACACACACACACACACACACACACACACACAAATCTCTTAAAGAATTACACAAAAACACAAAAAAACATGTGAAGGAATTGAACAAAACCATCCAGGTTCTAAACTGGAAATAGAAGCAATGAAGAAATCACAAAAGGAGACAACCTTGGAATTAAAAAACCTGTGATAGAGATCAGGAATCACAGATGCAAGCATCACCAACAGAATACAAGAGATAGAAGAGAGAATCTCAGGGGCAGAAGAAATAGAAAACATTGACACTGTAGTCAAAGAAAATGCAAAATGCAAAAAGCTCCTAACGCTAAACCTCCACAAAATCCAGGACACAATGAGAAGACCAAACCTAAGGATAACAGGTATAGAAGCAAGTGCAGATTCCCAACTTAAAGGGCTAGCAAATATCTTCAACAAAATTATCGACGACAATTTCCCTAATGTAAAGAAAGAGATGTCAATGAATATACAAGATGCCTATCTAATTACAAATAGACTTGACCAAAAAGGAAACTGTGCCATCACATAATAATCAAAACACCAAATGCACAAAACAAAAAAGAGTATTAAAAGCAGTAAGGGAAAAAAATCAAGAAACATATAAAGGCAGACCTATCAGGAGTGCACTACATTTCTCACCAGAGACTATGAAAGTCACAAGATTCTAGGCAGCAGTCATTCAGACCCTAAAAGAACACAAATGCCAGCCCAGTCTACTGTACCCAGCAAAACTCTCAATTAACATAAATGGAGAAACCAAGATATTCCATGACGTAGCCGAATTTGAGCAATATCTTCACACAAATCCAGTTGTACAAAGGATAGTAGATGGAAAACTCCAACACAAGGAGGGAATCTGCACCCAAGAAAAAGCAAGACAGTAATCATCTTTCAACAAGACCAAAAGAAGATAGCCACACAGACATAATTCCACCTGTAACAACAAAAATAACAGAAAGCAATAATAACTTTTCCTTCATATTTTTAAACATCAACAAACTCAGTTCCCCAATAAAAAGACATTGACTGGATAGGTACACAGGACCCAGCCTTTAGCCGCATACAGGAAATGCACTTCAGTGACAAAAACAGATACTACCTCAGAGTAAAACGCTGGAAAAAAGTATTTTTTAAGCAAATGGTCAGAAGAAACAAGCTGGAGTAGCCATTCTAATATAGAATAAAATCAACTTTCAATCAAAAATTATCAAAAAATATAAGGAAGGACACTTCATACATCACAGGAAAAATCCACCAAGATGAACTCTCAATTCTGAATATCTATACCCTAGATGCAAGGGCATCTATGTTCATAGAAGAAACTTTACTAACTTACGCACACATAGTACCTCACACAATAATAGTGGGAGACATCAACACCCACTTCCATTAATGGATAGATCATGGAAACAGAAATTTAACAGACATAAAGAAACTAACAAGTTATGAAACAAATGGATTTAACAGATATTTATAGAATATTTCATCCTAAAACAAAAGAATACACCTTCTTCTCAGCACCTTATTGTTGACCATATAAGCAGTCACAAAACGGGCCACAATAGATATAAGATGATTGAAATAATTTCTTGCATCTTTTCAGATCACCATGGACTAAGGCTGGTCTTCAGTAACAACAAAAAGAACAGAAAGCCCACATACACATGGAAGCTGAGTAATGATCTACTTAAGGAATAAAGAAAGAAATAAAAGACTATTTAAAACTCAATGAAAATGAAGGCATGACATACCCAGACTTATGCAACACAATGAAAGCAGTTCTAAGAGAAAAACATAGACCTCTGAGTGTGTCCAAAAAGAAACTGGAGAGATGGTACTCTAGCAGCTTGACAGCACATCTGAAAGATCTAGAACAAAAAGAAGCAAATACAGTGAAGAGAAATGGATGGCAGGAAATGATCAAGCTCAGGGCCTGAAATCAACCAAGTAAAAACTGTTGGACTGAGACCCAAGTCCCCAATGAAAGAGTCAGAGAAAGTACTGAGGTAACTGAGGGGGGTTGTAACCCCATGGAGAGAACAACAGTATCACCCAACTAGGCACTCCAAAGCTTCCACAGACTAAACCACCAACGAAAGAGTACACATGCAGTGACCCATGGCTCCAGCAGCATATGTAGCAGAGAATGGGCATTGTTGTGTATTAGTGGGAGGAGAGGCCCTTGGTCCTGTGAAGGTTTGATGCTCCAATGTAGGGGAATGTAAGGGCAGGGAGGCAGGAGGGAAAGAGTGTTTGGGGGTGCACCCTCATAGAGGCAGGGGCTGGAAGATTGGATGGAGGATTTTCTAATAAAAATTATAAATATCGGCATTTTCATGACTTACAGGAAAACATGTTTGTATATGGGTTTGTGCTTGTGCGGTGTGTGTGTGTGTGTGTGTGTGTGTGTGTGTGTGTGTGTGTGTGTGTGTTCCATATCTTTTGGCTTTCAGTAAAAGACAGCCATTAGTAGGCTTTAATTTCAGGTATTGGATGTAGAAGGATCCAAACAAATAGGAAACACCCCTGGTGCTCCTGTGTCTGTAACACTATCTGTGAGATGCTTGCTTACTAGTTTACTACAACAAAGGAGGATGATTGTGAATTCAGACTTGATTTCAGCATCGTAATTATGCCTGCCACACAAGTAGAATGTCTGAGGTCATCCCAAGTGTTTTTCATCTCTCTGTCACCACACATTTAATTATTCACTTAATCCTACTGCTTTCACTGTCAAAATATTTCCTACCTCCACCTCCCTTTTACCTGTATCTATTCTCACTTTTCCTGACCTAATTGTCTCTATACTATACTAATGTCTTCCTAACATTTTCTCTAATCTTCTTGAGCTTTAAACCATTTTTTCAAGCATGGCATCTTTAAAAAATATTTCTAACATTAACTAATATGTGATATTTATGGGTCATTTACTAAAGAGATTCCTAGTGTTTGCTTTCAAGATCATCATCAGCCATATTGTGGCTTGAACTCCAATTTTGACTAATGTTCTGAACTAGAGTGATTTGATATCCAGAAAGTCATTTTTACTATTGTAACTTGGAAAGGGATATTATTGGCATTCATTCATAGAGGCCAATGATACAGCTTAAAACATTACATGCACAGGGTAAATACTGTCAACAGAGAACGGCTGAGCTTCAAATAGTAATATTGACAAGGTTAAGAAAATTCATTTTATAGCTGAGATAAAAGTCATGAAGAAAAACCCCAGGGATAGAATATGGCTGGAAACAATAAAATCTGGTGGTTAAGTTGCTACTTTTATTCCATAGATGAGAGGCTGGGCAAAGCAAGATGGACTATAAGCCAGGATGAGAGGCTCAAGATTGACTATGTCCTTGTTTTTTATCATTTGCTGCACACATGGGAAGTAGGCATCAATTATAACAGAATTTGAACACACTGGACATCTAGGTATCAAATAACCTTCAAGAGAAAGAGGCTATTGAATTGAGGCAATCAGGTATTCTGCTCAAACTGGGGTATGGGAAAAAGGAGGAAGAATTTATCATTCCTAATGCTCCTCCAGCCTGTTGAGGGCAAATTGCATGCAGGTTAATCATCTTTCCCAGAGTTAGGAACAGAGGTTTGTGATAAGTAAATGCAAAAAAAATAATATAAGACCATTTCTGGAACTGTACATTCATCATCATATTCCAATCAAAATATGAGATCAAATTCATTAAGATAACAGAAATTCAACATTAGCACTGATGATAATACTAGTAATTATAATAATGTTTAAATTAATATACCACCTTTAACCTGAAGAACTCTGTGAAACGCCAGAATTTAAATTAAGTTTCTATAGCAATATAAGCAATCACGAGATAGACACTATAGTGGTGCTATTTTCAGATGCAATATGACTCTCTAAAGTTGCAAATGCAAGGCAGTTGAAAGCTTTCATAATTTATCTCTTTTTTTTTGTTTTTACAACAAGTCACCAAGTGTGAGATGATTTGAAAGGAGAAATTAATGATAAAATTTATGCAATGAAGCCACCAATGCACACCTACCCACTACAAGGATAAGCACAGCTGAATCTCTTAGGTGTTTTGGATGATCTGTACTTGTATTCATATTTCCGTGAGGTGACATGTATAATCAATCACTAATATTATTATTAATATCTCTTAATAGAGAAGATGGATCATTGTGCATCTAAATTGTGCCCTGCTCCAGCTGCTACCTAATTAAAAAAACCTGAGATCCACAGTCAAGCAGTAATATTAATGGGCCACAATTTGTTTGAACATTAGTTCACAAAGAGATATTAAACATAACTGTGTTTTGCCATGAGAAATACCTGTTACATGAAACCATTCTAATTCTAAGTTCCTTGCTCCCAGGTCAAATGAATGTGTTGCATATTAACATGATTGTTTTCTCTTGGGTTGTCAATATGATCATTGCAGAAGTTTCAGCTTTGCAGACAGAGGAGAGCAAAGATATAAATGTAAATAATGGGGTAGAATGAGAAATTTATTTTTAAACTCATGGAAGATTGGACTTCTTCATGAGTCAGTACTTTAAGTCCAAAATTACAAAAAGGAAAAGGAGAAGGAAAAGTTTAATATGTAGAGTGACCCAATCTTGTTTAAACAAGATGATTTCTAAATTACCCTGGATTTCATTTGGCTGACCCTGGGCCGTTCCTGAACATATGCATAGGGAATATTTCATTTAATGGTTATTACAAACTAGATAGGAAGGCAGACTAACAGTACCATTTCACCTCATCAGGCAACAAATAGTTCTTGAGGGACCAAAGACTAGTTTTTGCTTTGTTTTGTTTTGTTTTTGTTTTTTAAGAACTACTGAGGACTATGCCTAAGACCGCACATATGTTAGTCATGTGCTCTGCCAATATGCTGAATCTCCAGTTCACAAAGGATTTCTTTTAAATCACATACAGAAACACACAGAGAGATACACAGACAGAGGCACAGACATACACAAACACCATACTATAAGAAGTATATTTTTATTATTACATCAAAAGGCGAATATAAAGAAAAACATTTTGCATTAAAGAAGTACTATGTGTTTTACTCAGTGTCTCTGAATGTATTATAATTTCATTTCATTCCCATAAAGATTTTCTAAATTAAATACTATGACTTGTAATATGAAGATGCAGAGTTGCCAGCAATCAGGGCTTCCCAAGACATCGCATATGAGTGCTGTGCAGCTCAGGATCATACTGAATAGAGCCTAAGACAAAATGTAAGTTGACTGGAAACGCTAAGTTGCTTTTTGGTCCTGCTGTGCAGCTATTGAGTTAGAATTCTGTAAAGTACAATGTGGCCTAGAGAAGCATAAAGTTTAAAGGCTATGCCAATGTCACTATATGGGTGTATGGCTGAAGCTCAAGTCTGTGTGTTCTAAGCAAATATTGATTGTAAAGTGTTGTGCTTAACTGAGATGCACCTACTATATCAGTGCTTGCTAAATTCTCAAAAGTAGATGACTTTCAGAAATGTTTGGACTTCCAGTGTAAAAACTGAAGTAAATGAAAAGTTTCATTTTGGAGTTTCAGATTCTGTCAGGGATATGAGAAGTAATTGTTTTTTTTTTAAATGCACCTTTCCAAAACTTAAGAGTTAATGTGTGGGCAACTGTCGAGTGTAGTTTGGTTTTCCTGATGGAAACCAATCTGATTCCATGTGAAATGAAAACTCAGAAAGTAAACATTCAAAAGAGGGAAGGGAGGGAAGGGCCATTAAAATTGTTTTCTGGACTACTGTGGCAGGGGAGGCAATACAATAGTAATCTATCATTTTAAATATGGTCGTGTCCCTTTAAACACAATATGAAATGACTTATGACTCCAGCAACCCTTCTTGATTACTGTCTATTGCCATTCATCATCACCATGGTAACAGCACTGTTGCCAGCTGTGTGCTTAGTGGTGAGGAGGAGGCAATACTGTTGGCTGGGGACAAGAGTGTAGTAGACGCGGGACTCTGGAATTACAGGAGTATTTTTCTATTTCTTCCTTTTTTTTCTTTTGCATGATTGAAGAATTGAGAAGACAACGCGTTCCTCCTTGGCTCAGCAAGCCCCATCGTGGGGTAGAATCCAGAGGGGAACACGGGAGCAGATGGCCTTAGTGTCCTTGCCTCTCTGTGGAAGCAAAATAAAATGAGATCAGACACGATCCCATCTGGAAGATTAACCACCGGACAGCCGAAGTCATGAAGAAGGGGCAAACTGCATGTAAATTTCATTAACACAATTTCTCATGACGACTCCTCAAGCACGTTGACCAATCTTCTGAGCTGCCTCCTTCTGGGTTCCAAATGCACAAATGCTCTGAAAGTGATCTACAAATCCACCCACTGTTTTCCTCTCTGTTCGTTTTACCTCTATTTTCCTCTTAATTGATTCTCTCTCTCTCTCTCTCTCTCTCTCTCTCTCTCTCTCTCTCTCTCTCTCTCTCTCTCTCTCTCTCTCTCTCGTGCATGGCCCCTAGTCACTTATGCTTCCCTCCTTCCTCTTATCCCTCTTTACTAATTAGTTATCTAACAAATTAGATAGAAGGGGAGGGAGATATAGTCTCTTATGACTACCACTTACTATATATTGAATTCCAGAAAGGTTTTGGGAACTAGCCAAAGCTACCTAGAGAGTTCTTGATCAGGTCAGTATTAAACCCGGGTCTCAAAATCCCCAATGCAGTCCTTCTTACATTACCCAGTGCCACTTCATCCAACTTCTCTTCTCACTTCTTAGGCTAACTCTCTGGCACACTGAAGTACATGCAAATCTCAAACCTCTAAGCCAATTATTATTTAGCGCAGAGTAATCCTTGTTTTCATGGAGTGATTCTCTGCAGAACTTAGTTCGCTCCAGAGACAGTGGAGGATGCATCCTCATGAGATGCACTGAGGGAGGGGAACAGAGAAAAGATGGCTTAGTCATCTTTCCACTTTATTTAGAGTGAGCATTAAGGTCCCAGGGCATTGAATGGCTTGAAATGAGTATATACAAAAGCACCAGGAGCATCAGAATATGATTAGTGTGCAGTGCTAAACTCTGCATGGGCTGTAGGCTGCTGGGGGAATGAGGGACATCATTTCCAAGTTTGCTACAAAAGTATTTCATGCAAACATTATTAGTTAGCAAAAGATTATTATACATGAAGTTATATTTGACTCCTCAGACATCTAACACAGCATCCATACTCTGTGTACGGTTTTAAGATAGAGGCTTCCTGGTCACTCATCAGGATCCAAGTCTGCTGATAAGGAATCAGTTCCTGGGTCTGCAGCAGGATATCCATGTAATGATTGAACCTCTTTGTTCCCCTGCACTTCTGTATCTTTGTGACCTAGCTGTAGTTATATCTTAAAAGTTATATCTTAAAAGTCTACAAATCTAGTTCAACAGAGTGGTAATTGCAGAGAAAGATCTGCTACCCTGTATTGAACCCTCATATGTACCCAGGGATTTTAAACACATTATCCTATTAATGCTTACAACCTGTCAAATATGTAGGTATTGCTGTCACATATCAGGAATTCAAAGACAAAAAAAACATGAAATGGGGTTGTTACATCCTAATTAAACAGCACAGTCAGGATTCATACCTTGCTATGGCAGTGATTTTAAATGTTGTTTGGTTTAGATATTATCTTTGGCATCTTAAAAACAACACATATGCTTTGCTTTGAAGGGTATTTTCTAGATACCTCTGTTTGTAGCATATTAAAAAACACATGGATAAAGAAACAGGACACAGCCTTGTTCTCTTGTAGCTCATAATATTTTACGATTATGGAAACCTAGACAAGAGAGAAACAATCAGAGTAAGGCAATGCAACTTTAGACAGATCAATATTCTAAACAAACAAGCAGCATAGAGTGGTGAAATGAAACTACTTTAGATGTTTCCCCTTAGCTTATGGTATTTAAGCTTAAATCTGAAACATAAGAATGGATTAGCCACCAAATATTTCAGAGAGGAGTTTGTCAAGTAAGTGTCAACTAAGATAGAACTTCAAGAAGGAACCCAGATCCAGGAGTCTGGGTTCAGTCAGAGAAGAGGCACCTAACCCTCCAGAGGCTGGAAGGCCCAGGAAGTTTAGAGGTCTTGTATAGTGGGTGGGGTGGGGACATCCTTGTGGAGATGGGAGGGAGAGTGTGGGGTGCAGGGAGGAGGTATTGGAAGTTGAACCCTCGGTGAGGGGGACAGGGAGGGGAAAAAACCTGGAGTATAAAAATAAATAAGTAAATAAATAAATATCCAGTAAAAAAGAAGGAAAAGAGGTTGATGAGTTTGAATAATAGCAAGTTGTCTGTAGATAAAGAGACAAAAAGTACTAATATTCAAGAGGATAGTGGCAACTGCAGGGATCAGATGGCACAATGTGCTTCTTCTCTTTTCAGAGGAGATCGAAAATATTTAAACTACCCAGAGAAATGGCTTTGTAAGATACATGCTGCATAATTGTGAGGATATAATACGGCTTTATCAGAACCTTCAAGAAGATAGACATGGTAGGGTTGCATGCAACCTCAATCCCAGCACTACTATAGTGAGATAGCAGGTGGAGACGAAGGAAATTCATGGTCCAGTGAGCCTTTCATGCACAATAAGAAACAGCAAAACACCCTGCCACACTGTCTCAGTTAGGGTTTTACTGCTGTTAACAGATACCATGACCAAGGCAACTCCTACAAGGGCAGCATTTAATTGGGACTGGCTTACAGATTCAGAGGTTCAGTCCATTATAATCAAGGTTTGAACATGGCAACATCCAGGCAGACATGGTGCAGGGAGAGCTGAAAGTTCTACATCTTTATATAAAGGCTGCTAGCAGAATACTACTTTGCAGGAAGCTAGGATGAGGGTCTTAAAGTCTGCAACCACAATGACACACCTCCATCAAGGCCATACCTACTCCAACAGGTAGTATTATGTCCTTCCAATTTTGCCACTCCCTGGCCCAAGCATACTCAAAGCATCACACACACAAAGAAGGAAGTGAGGGATATTTTCTCTGACTTCTATATGTATATCACTATATATATATATATATATATATATATATGATCAGTCTCTTACACATATACCCATATATACACACAAATCATGGAATCAGAACATATGTGCAAAGCTTAACGAAGAATTTGAAATTATAGAACTGTATGGGCCATAATAGGAAGACATCTCTTTAATAGCATTGTAGAAATTAAAAAGGAAACTTTACTTCCTTGACAGATTAGACGTTCTAGGTAATGTGTTCAATTCTTAGTGATATTAATATTAAATCTATTATGTCCTTGATATTTTGTTATTTACTCAGTTCTGACAGTTCGAGCCTACATTTCTTGTTCTAAAGTTCACAAAGAAAGAGTGAAGTAATATTTGGGATTGTTTTGGCCATATTTCTCAGTTCTGCTTTGTTGTGTAAAAGTAATTACAGACAACATATGAATAAATGCTTAATCTTCAGATGTTCATTTGCATGCACTTAATTTTGATTTCATGTAGTATTGAGAAACGTTACTTCTTTTTAATTTTTTCTAACATGGGTCATAGGCCAAATAGAGACAGTCATGAATTGCCCTCAAGCCATCATGTTTATCTTTTTCTATTGACATAGAGATAGAACTAGTGAATGAGGATCACCCATTCCTGGCACAATTAATCTTGGTCTGTTTCGTGTCTCTTATCTGCAGAGTGAGCAATGAACACAGAGAGTTTTCTTCATATCAACCCAAAGTCATTTTGGTGTCTTCTCTCCTCAGACTGACATTGAAATGGTATAGTAGACGTTGTTAGTGCTACATTCTTTTCTTCTCAGCCCTTATTTTCTTCAAGGGAGTTTTCTGACTTCCAGACATAACCATTTATATTTCTTTCCTTGAAGTCTTCTTTTGGCTTGTTGCCTACTACTTGTGTCCTATAATACCACATTGGAAGTTATATTGAATTAATAATCTCTAAGTATAACTCTCAGATCATGACTGGCATAAATTGGTAGGTTAAAAACCCCAAGTCCCCCACTTGATGGACAGTTTGGATTTGTGTTCTCAGCATTATCTCCATAGCTCCACAAAGGGGCACAGCCTCACTCCCACCACCATTGGTAACTTGATTGCTAACTCATCCTTCAGATACAAGTGTCCTTTATTTACCTGTATATTGGATCACTTTCCTGGTTTTCTATTGAGCTTTAATAAACAATTCTTGTGTTAATATCTACTTTTAGAGTATCTCAAAACAAGTAAGTGGGTGTGTAGATCCTCTGAAATTCAGTGTCTAGTACTGGTCTTCTTCTGCATCACGTGACATGGATTTTGGAAACTCATAAATAGTTAGAATTTAAACGTATCTTCTCTTTTCTGGGTTCATTGAGAAGAAGGGTTTAATTTAGACGCATGTTGCTCAACAAGGCAGATATAGGACATGCAAATGAAAGTTTCGAAAAGTATGGCTCAGAAAGGGAAGGTTTTGTGATCATTTCTTTGGTGAGTTAGATTGGTCTACTTCATAGGTCAGGGAGATTGTAATCCATGGGCATCAAATAGAATTTAAGTGGAGGTATTAAATAGTTTTTTTTCATATTACAATATACTGCGTGAGCTTTCTGGTTCTTTTAGGCTCATAAACTCTTGAACCTTGATTTTATATATGAAATTCCACAGCACTGGGAAAGGTGAAAACTGAATCTTAGGATTTGATAAAGTCAACAACAACAAAAAGACAATGTTAAGTTTCAGTGGCTGAGTTTAAGAAATTGCTCATTTCCTAAAACTTAGTAAATGGTTCTATTGAGCTATGAAAGTTTTGAGGTGCAGAGCAGTATCTTATAAGCCAGCCTACAGATAGTCATACCTATTAGAAAATTGAGCCACAGAAAATTGAAGCCTCCCTCAGGAAGAACTATGATACAAGTATCTGGTTTCAAGGGTCTTTCTAGACTTCTCCATAGATAAAAGTCTAAGATCAGTTTTTTAAAACCGAGTCAAAGATTTATTGGGGATAATTTTCTAGCTATCATTCTTAGTTTCAAATTTTAACCCCATGCATATCTGATTAGTTTAGGGACACTGGCTTAGACACTAAGTTAATGGCCCTTTTTTCTTCCTTAAAGAATAGAGTTGCAGGAATAGAGTTCATTTGGGACTTGCAAAGGTGATTACCAGAAACCCCAGAAAGAGAATGAATTATTTAGAATGTTAAACAGGGATTTTGGTTTTCAGTGTCAAAGTAGAGAGGAAAGTGACATTAGCCTTTAACTCATTGCTTTGTAAATTGCCCTAGGTGAGGTCTTGCCTCAGTTCTTTCTCTGTTTTGCTGGATATGTCAGTTTCACTTCTCCCATATGAAAAGTAAAAGTATTGGTATTGTTGGCTGCCAAATTCTTTTGGTTTTATAATGTGATTTACAGTTGTGTTTACAATTATCTCTTTCCAGAGAATATTCCTAACATGTACATGACAACTATGCAAATATATGTTTATACTTATTATAATATACACTACAAAGAGAAACAGACTAAACAGAAAGTGTTAATTTTTAGCTCACAGTTCAAGAATACAGCCTCCCATGGCAGGGAAATGGTGCAAAAGGGAGTTTGAGGTAGCCAGACAAGTTGTATCCTCAGTCAGGACTCATAGAACATTCTGATGTTTTTCCTTTTCCAAAGCACAGGACCCAAGTTCAGGGAATGGTGCAGCCTATTTTTACAGTTAGTCTTCAAATGTTAATTAACCTAATCAAGATAATACCTTATGGTCATCCCAGCAACTAATCTGATCTACACCATCCTTTAGTATTGTTCCCAGAGGATTGTCTCCTAGATGATTCTAGAACACATCAGGTTAATAATTAATATTAACTCTCACTAAGGTATATTAGCACGTATATATTTATCATTAATTGTGTTTGAGTTTTCTGTTCATATGAAACTATACTCACACAAAATATATGTAATAATGCATATACATATCTGTATCTCTGTATTGATAACTACATGTCAATATTGAATCAATTGCCTGATTGTGTGTGTGTGTATATGTGTGTGTGTGTGTGTGTGTGTGTGTGTGTGTGTGTGTGTGTATGTAAGGAGACTGAAGACTTTAGTGGAGGAAATACAATATTAAAATAACAGAAATAGGGTAAAGGGTAACCCAACTTTCATCTGTTAAAGAAAACTTCCAAAGTAGTAAAATTTTAGTTAGTCAGTTTAGAAATTCTTCAATATTTACGGATTGATAATGACAGGGAATTAGTTGTCATTCTACTAGATGAAGGGGATAGACAAAAGCAGGCTTAGACTGTATGTGAACCAAACTTTTGAAGGCATCATTAAACTTATTATGATAAAAAGTGAGGAGGAATTTCAGAGTTATATTAGGAGAGAATGTAATTGGAACTGTTTCAGAAATCTGATCTGCTAAGCATCTATTTTCTCCAGGTTTGAGAAAATACTTGGAAATTTATAAAATTAAGTGTATTATAAAAACAAGTGACAGAAAAAAAAATGAGACATGATTTCTGATTCCAGGAAGCTGACAGCATGTGAAAGAACAAGTATTAAACCAAAATTCAATAACTGAGATATATACTGAGTACAGAATAGCAAGGGAGAATGAAGAAGGGAACACGAGGGAGGTATTATTTAAAAAAAAAGAACTTGTTGTCAAGTGTCAGTGGCAAATAGATCCAGTCCAGGAATTATATGAATCAATGCTGTTGAAATGTGAACGAACAAACAAACATGTTGAAAAGAGGATAGAAATACTGAACTGAAAGGTGTAAATATCACACTCAAGGTACTGGAGTTAGTTATATTTTAGGCAGAAAATCAGTGTGTCTTAATTTGCATCTGTTGAAGACTAGTTTGGAAGCAAGCCAGACTAAATATAGGGAGAGAAAAGCAATTACCACCACTCAGTTGATAGTCAGAATTAGAACACCAGCATGGGGAGAGAGCGATGGGTTAGATTCTTGTAGTTACTGTAACAAATCACCGCAAGCTTAGAATTTCAGAGCCCAGAATTTTTTTGTCACCATGTTCTAAAACAGATCAAAATCAAAGTGGCAGCAAGACATACTTAATGTAGAGGATCTTAGGAAAGTGTGCTCCTTGTCTCTTCTGGTGTCTTCAAGACTGGGTGGGTGCTTACATTACTGGATGTTCTAGCATTAAGTTTTGTCACTCCAATCTTTGTCTTTGCATGCACGTTACCTCTTTTGGATAAGTCTCCATCTGCCTTCCCATTTGATAATGTTAATGATAACATAGAGTGCTTGTCTCAGAATCCTGGATTGGTCGGCTCATCTCCCAATCTCACTGCCCACTGTTTTAGAAAGGTTCTCATGATGTAGACTTGGTTGGTCTGTAACTCCCTGTGTAGAGCAGTTGCAGCTCAGACTAGCAGAGATCCACAGGGTATTTACCTCTCTAATACTGATCTGGACATCTCACATCCTTCAGCACATTTGTAAGACTATTTTTCCAAAGAAGGTAATATTTACAGATCCTAGAATTTAGAATGTGAATACTTCTGTGTATTCAATATTTCAAATGAATATTGTATATGTATATATTCTATACACAGAAAAACTCCAGTAGAGATTGTAGGGAAATAAAATATGATATATGTAGGTATACTATCCATAAGTGGATACATAATAGATTGTGGTACAAATAAATACAGAATATATTAACAGATGGGCAGTTTTATAAATATTATAATGGTGGAGTCATATCTTAGGCTGAATGAATTGCAATCCCTCTGGGTCATCAAAGTAAAGACACACAGCTCTGAGCTTAAAGACAGAGCTATTAAAGGAGACAAGTTTTTTTCTACACCATCTATCATAAGCCTTAGAGCCAACCAGATAATACAGAGTGAATCTGTAAAAGCATGAGCACTAGTTTAATAATAAGACTCTGGGGAACAACTTATAAAAATCAGAAAAGGACAGAGAAGCTCAAGAGCAATGTACTGTGCACAGAGAAAATACTCACACACAAACCCAGAAGAAGTTAAGTATGCATCATAGAAGCCAAGAAACATGAACTATCAAGATTCAAAATGTCAAACCTAACAGATTGCTGATAATAATAGCTGACATTTCCCCCTTCCAGGTCACATGGTGACTGCTTTAAATGCATCCTAGCATTTGTTTGTTTTTTCTTTTTTCTTTTTTTTTTTCTCGGAGCTGGGGACCGAACTCAGGGCCTTGCGCATGCTAGGCAAGCGCTCTACCACTGAGCTAAATCCCCAACCCCGCATCCTAGCATTTTAAGAACTATCCTGAGAGGTAAATGCCACAACTCACAACTCTACTAATAGATAGGTACCAAATACGGCTCATGGAAAAATTTTTGATGTTTGAAGTAATGCTAGTCAATGGAAGAACTCAGATCAAATGCTGAACACAGAATACTAATCTATACTCTGCATTATTTCCCTTTTCAGGGAGGGAGGGAGGGAGAGAGAGAGAGAGAGAGAGAGAGAGAGAGAGAGAGAGAGAGAGAGAGAGAGAGAGAGAGAGACTATGGACTATGACTATGGTAGGTATAGTCAGATATGCCCAGAGATTGACTAATAAAAGAAAGACAGCATGATTAATAAAGAATCAATATGAGATTACTCTTTTAAAGTACTGGTGAGATACACATACAGCCACCCAATTAGACAAGATGGATGAAGCAAAGAAGTGCAGGCCGACAGGAGCCGGATATAGATCGCTCCTGAGAGACACAGCCAGAATACAGCAAACACAGAGGCGAATGCCAGCAGCAAACCACTGAACTGAGAATAGGACCCCCGTTGAAGGAATCAGAGAAAGAACTGGAAGAGCTTGAAGGGGCTCGAGACCCCATATGTACAACAATGCCAAGCAACCAGAGCTTCCAGGGACTAAGCCACTACCTAAAGACTATATACATGGACTGACCCTGGACTCTGACCTCATAGGTAGCAATGAATATCCTAGTAAGAGCACCAGTGGAAGGGGAAGCCCTGAGTCCTGCTAAGACTGAACCCCCAGTGAACTAGACTGTTGGCAGAGGGCGGCGTTGGGGGGAGGGCGGCAATGGGGGGAGGGTTGGGAGGGGAACACCCATAGGGAAGGGGAGGGGGAGGGGGATGTTTGCCTGGAAACCGGGAAATGGAATAACACTCGAAATGTATATAAGAAATACTCAAGTTAATAAAAATAAATAAATAAATTAAAAAAAAAAGAAACACCTGGGGTGGACTGGAGAGATGGCTCAGCGGTTAAGAGCACTGACTGCTCTTCAGAGGTTTTGAGTTCAATTCCCAACAACCACATGGTGGCTCACAACCATCTGTAATCAGATCTGATGCCCTCTTCTGGTGTGTCTGAAGACAGCTATGGTGTACACACATACATCAAATAAATAAATCTTTTTTAAAAAAAGGAACACTTGGGACATTACTGTCTGTGAGGGATTTAAAAAAAAATAAATAAAGTACTGGTGAGGGTAAGCCTAATTGCATTGTCAGAGAAAGAATGCTGAAAATAAATAATCAAATATAAAAGGAAATGATATTAATGAGAGTACTTTAACAGTAGTCTGTGGTTGGATTGATTCTTCAGTCTGTTTCCACAACTAAAACTGTGCTCAATGAAATCACCACTCATAAGAGGCAAGAAAAGATTAATACAAGAGAATATGAGGCATACTCTGGAAAGTGTTAACTACCAGGAAATTCTGGTTTATTATTCTTATAATAATATAAAATAATTCTTATCTGGAAGAAACTGATAGGAAAGAGACTGTAAAGAGACTAGAAATCATCTATATTTATGATAAGTTAAGTTCTCTAACATGCATGTAGCAAGAGAAAAATGGAGAGTTATGTGATCTTTGATCATAGGAATAGTTTTTCTTTGAAAATGGAGTGTCAGTTGACCAGGCCGTATCCTCTTTGCCTTTGCCTATCATCTAACAAAAGATAAATTTAATGTAGAAAACTTACAGTAGTTATCAGTAGAGACACTATCAGCTGTTATGGACATGTATCCTAGAACATGTTTCTAAATATTTTTACTCACAATCCAATTTTGTCAAAATAAGTTTTGTAATGATACATAGAGTATAATTTTTAAAATATACATATAAAATATTTACTAATAATAGATGATTTTAATTTTTAAATTTTTAAAATTTCTTTGATACACATAAAATTTTATCATTTACACAGTACAAGAGCAAATTTGAACTCTAAATAGATGGATATGTTTGTTTACTTTTATGGAAAGAATTAAACTTTGGCTAACTATTGAAACTGCAGGATATAGTACATCTCCAAAGTTTTTCAAAGCTGATCAATAGCATCAGAAATGATTAGAACACCACTTTGTATGAACACATATTGCAAAATTGGACACTATCTTCTAATACCAAGCTGAAATTTATTGATTATTTATTTTTAATTAATCCGAAGTAAGCAATATAAACAGAAACTTTCAATGTCAAATAGAATTTAAAGATATATGAATTTGAGGGCCAGAGAGATAGCTTAACAGCAGGTAAAGACATTTGCCAACAACCTGAGGATTTGAATTTTATCTCTGTAATCCACATAGTGAAAGGGGAGAATCAATTCTTAAAAATTGTCCTCTAAGTTCTACCCATGCACTGCGGCATATTCTAACACATGTACAAACACACACACCCACACACACACACACACACACACACACACACACACACACACAAAGAGAGAGAGAGAGAGAGAGAGAGACAGAGAGAGACAGAGAGAGACAGAGAGAGGCAAACACATTAAATAATCATAATAAAATATTATGCTGATGAATGATGGTATGAAAATATGAAATGTTTTTGTTTTCTGAAATCAAAATTCTATATTTCTGTCAGAGCAGGAAACTTTATATGTACAGTAAAAACATTGATCTTGATAACATGTAATGTTCTCAACTCTGAGCTGAGGTATTTTGAGGAACATTTATCAGCATTATGCAGTATGGCAGGAAACAGAGTGTGAAAGGGACATGTGTGATACGACAAAGGTTTCAGTGAAGTTACAGGATATAACATAGGGAAGTATGGTAAAAAACACTTTGCATTCATTATACATTTGACCTTAAATTACTTTTTTGTTATTGAATGTTCAAAAATTGTTTAGCGTTGCAAACTTTTTTTTTGAAACCCCAGCCCGCAATTATGTAAACCTCGGACTCACATTTTATGAACTGTGTGGGTTAGAAATGGTGATAAATGTGTACCAGGATCTGTACCTTTATGTGGGAGAAGCCCTTGTGTGATATTTCCAGATGTTCTTAGAATTTTTCTCAAGGTAGAATTAGAACAAAAACAAATAAAACAAACAGGTACTTTTGTTTTCTAAACAATGAGAGAGAAAGATGGTAAGGAGTTTAGTAAGCAGAAACGTAAGGAGAATCTGGGATTATATGGTGGAGAAACTGTGTTTTTCTTGTTTTGAAATTATTAACTCAGATAAAATCAATTTTAACATTTTTATTTTTCTTTTGTTCTTTTTTATTTATTTTGCATCCAGATCACAGCTACTTTCCCTCCTTTCTTCACAGTCCCAACCTTACACATCCCTCTGTCCATTATCTCCTCCCCTTCTCTGAGAAGGGGAGCCCGCACCCTGACTACCACCCTGGTAGTCCTCTCCTCGCCCCACCCTGAGTACCACCCTGCCCTGGAGAACCTAGTCCCAGCAGAAATAGGCATATTCTCTCCCAGTGATGCCCAACCAGGCAGTTCGGGTAGGGGGAAGAGGATCAAATGACAGAAACCAGAGATCTAGACCGCGCATGCTCCACTTATTACCGGACCCACATGAAGACCAATCTGTACATTTGCAACAAATGTATAGAGGATCTAGGTCTAACTCCTATATGCTCCTCAGTTCATGGCCCAGGATCTGATGGTCCCTACGGTCCCAGGTTAGTTGACTTTGCGGATTTTCTTGTGATGTTTTTGACCTCTCTGATTTACTTCTATCCCCTACTCTTTCACAAGGTTCCCCCAATCTCCACCTGGTATTTGGTATCCACCTTGTATCCATCCAAGCTAGATGAAGCCTCTCGGGAGACAGTTATGCTACGCTCCTGTCTGCAAGCACAGCAGAAAATCATTACTAGTGTCAGAGGGTGACTCCCTCACATGGGATGTGTCTCAAAGTTGGGGCCCTCATTGGTTGTCTGTTTCCTCGATCTCTGCTCCATCTTTGTCCCTGGACATTTTATAGGCAGGACAAAGTCTGGGTTGAAGGGTTTGTGAGTAGATTGATGTCCCCATCCTTCTGGAAGTCCTGCATGGCTACACAGGAGGTAGACCCTTCAGTCTCTATATCTCCCTCTTGTAGAGCCCTCAGCTAGGTCACATCCATAAACTCCCTGTATTCTCTCCTAACTCAGGCCTCCAATTAATCAGCAGAGATGACCCTTCCAAAGAATATTCCATTCTCACTCCTAGCCCTCTCTCACCTGCCCTCTACTCACACCTGATCACAGTCACCATTCCCCTCCTCACCCCTTCTCTTCTCCTTCCCAGTTCCCTCTCTTGAGAAACCACTACATTGATTTCCAGACTGGTTGTACAAGTTTGCACTCCCAAGTGCAATGACAGTGATCCACTAGTTCCACATCCTCACCAGCATGTGCAATCAGTTGAGATTTTGATCTTACTCGTTCTGACATGTGTAAGACAAAAATCTCAGAATCATTTTGATTTACATTTTCCTGATGATCAAGGACATTGAACATTACTTTAATTCCTTCTCATCCATTCAAGATTCTTCTGTTATGAAATCTCTGTTTACCTTGTACTGCATTTTAATTGAGTTATTTGGACTGTTGGTGATTTTGGCTATTAGCTCTCTGTCAGATGTAGGATTGGTTAAGATCCTTTCCCAATCTGTAGGTTGCTGTCCTGTAGACAGTGTACTTTGCCATAAAGAAATTTTACAGTTCCATGAGGTCCAATTTGTCAATTGGTGCCTGAACTATTGATATTCTGTTCAGAAAACTGTCTCCTGTACCAATGCATTCAAGGGAATTTCTCACTTTCTTTACTATGAGTTTTAGTGTATCTGCTTTTAGGTTGAGGTCCTAGATCCATGTTTAGACTTGACTTTTGTGCAGGGTGATAGATATGGATCCCATTTCATTCTTGTACATGAAGACATCCATTTTGATCAGCACCATTTGTTGAAAATGCTTTCCTTTTTCTATTCCATATTTTGCCCTCTTTGTCAAAAATTAAGTGTTTATAGGTATGTGTGTTTATTTCAGGGTCTTCTATTTGATTCCATTGATTAACCTATTGTTCCTATACAAATACCATGCAGTTTTTATTACTATTGACTTGTAGTGCAGCTTGAGATAAGGGTTTGTGATACCTCTAGAAGTTCTCTTATTGTTCAGGATTGTTTTAGCTATCCTAGATTTTTTGTTTGTCCACATGTAATTGATGGTTGCTCTTTCAAAGTCTGTAAAGAGCTGTGTTACAATTTTGATAGGAATCACATTGATTGTGTAGATTGCTTGTAAGATGGACATTTTCAGTATGCTAATCCTACCAATCCTGAGCATGGAAAAATCTTTCAATCTTCTGATAGCTCCCTACATTTCTTTCTTCAGATACTTGAAGTTCTTGTCATACATTTCTTTCATTTGCTTGGTTAAGTCGCACCAAGATTTTTTATATTATTTGTGGCTATTGTGAAAGGAGATGGTTCCCTAATTTCTTTCTCTGACAGTTTATTATTTGTATAAAAGAGAGCTGGTAATTTTTTTAGTTAATTTTGTATCCAGCCACTTTGCAGTAGGTGTTTTTGACCTGTAGTGATTGCCTGGTAATCGTGTTGCTTATGTATTATCATATCATCCCCCCAAACCAGTATTTTTACTTATTCCTTTCCAGTTTGTATCCACTTCATCTTCTTAAGTTGTCTTATTGTTCTAGCTAGAACTTCAGTTATTATATTGAACAGACAGGGAGAGTGGCTAGCCATGTCTTGTCCGTAACTTCAGTGGACTAGCTTTAAGTTTCTCTCCATTTAGTTTGATGTTGGCTATTGGCTTGCTGTATATTGCATGCATTCTGTTTATGCATGTGCAGTCTATGCCTGATTTCTCCAAGACTTTCAACCCGAAAGAGTGTTGGATTTTTTCAAGAAAATTTTCAGCATCTAATGAGATGATCATGCATTTTTTCTTTATGTATGTTTATATGGTGAATTGCATAAATGAATTTTCCTATACTGAACCATCCCTACATCCTTGGGTTGAAGCCTACTTGTTCATGGTAGATGATGGTTTTTATGTGTTCCTGGATTTGGTTTGTGGGTATGGGTATTTTATTGGGTATTTTGCATCAAAGTTCATAAGAAAAATTGGTCTGAAAAATCATCTTTGTTGGATCTTGTGTGGTTTAGGTATCAGGGTGACTTTGGCTTCATAGAATGGGTTTGGCAATGATCCCTCTGATTCTGTTTTGTAGAATAGTTTCAGAAGTATTGGTATTAGTTAACTGAAATCTGGTAGAATTCTGCTCTAAAACCATAGGGCCCTAGGCTTTTTTTCCAGTTAGGAAACTTTTAATGCCTGCTTCTATTTCCTTAGAGGTTATAAGGCTGTTTACATAGTTTACCTGATCTTGAATTATCTTTGCTAACTGGTATTGTCTGGAAGATCATTCATTTCATTTAAATTTTCTAATTTTCTGAAGTACTTGATTTGAAGTAAGATCGAATGATTCTTTGAATTTCCCCATTCTCTGTTTTCCCTTTTCATGTCTAATTTTGCTTACTTGGATACTGTCTCTCCAGCTTTTATTTGGTTTGGCTAAGGGTTTGTCTATCTTGTTGATTTTTGCAAAGAACGAACTCTTGGTTTTCCGATTCTTTGTATTGTTCCCTTTGTTTCTAATTGATGTTTTTCAGGCCTAGTGTTAATTATTTCGCATCATTTACTCCTTCTGAGAGCGTTCCTCCTCCTCCTCCTCTTCCTCCTCCTCCTCCTCCTCCTCCTCCTCCTTTTCTAGAACTTTCAGATGTACTTTTATGAGAACCAGATGTACTGGTATGAAAATAAGAACTATTTAATTTCTTTATGGAGGCACATAGTGGTGTGAACTTTCCTTTTAACACTGCTTTCATTGTGTCACATAAGTTGGGGTATGGTGTACCTTCATTTTATTGAATTCTAAAAAAATCTTTAATTTCTTTCTTTCTTTCTTCCTTGACACAGTGATCATTAAATTGAGAGTTGTTCTTTTTCCAGGTGTGTTTGCTTTCTGGTATCTCTGTTGTTTAAGTTCAGCTTCAATCCATAGTGGTCTGATAATAGATAAGGCATTATTTCAATGTTCTTGTATCAATTGAGGTTTGATTTGTGACCAAGTGAATGGACAATTTTGAAGAAGATTCTGTAAGATGCCGATAAGATATATATTTTTGGTTTAGGCAAAATGTTCCGTAGATAGATGTTAAGTTCATTTGATTTATAATGTCAGTTAGTTTCATCATTTCTCTGTTTAATATTTTCTGGATGATCTGTCACTTGGAAAAAGTGGGGTATTGAAGTCTCTCACTATTAATGTGTGAGATTCAATGTAAGATTTAAGTTTTAGCAATGTTTCTTTATATATGAAAGTATCCTTACATTTGGTGCATAGATGTTCAGAATGGAAATGTCATCTTGGAATAATTTTACTTGATGAATATGAAATGTCCTTCTCAGTTTCTTTTGGATAACTTTGATTCAAAGTCTATTTTGTTAGATATTAAAATTGATACTCCAGATTGTTTCTTGAGTCTCTTTGCTTGGAAAACTTACTTTTTTCCCCCAACTCTTTACTCTGAGGTAATAACAATCTTTGTTGCTGAGGTGAATTTCTTCTATGTAGCAGAATGATGGACTCTGTTTTCACATTCAATCTATTAGCTCATGCCTGTTATTAGGGAATTGAGTCCATAGATATTAAGAGATATTAATGTTAATCCTGTTATTTTGATGTTGGTTGTGCTTGTGTGTGTGTGTGTGTGTGTGTGTGTGTGTGTGTGTGTGTGTGTGTGCTTTCCTTGTTTTGTTTTTTGCTCATATGTAATCACTTATTTTCTGTGTTTCCTTAGATGCAGTTAACCTTCTTGGGTAGGGTTTTTCTTCTAGTGTATTCTGTAGTGCTAGCTTTCTGGATAGATATTATCTAAATTTGGGTTTTTCTTGAAATACCTTGTTTTCTTCATCTATGGTTATTGAGAATTTGCTCAGTATAGTAGTATAGGTTGTCACGTGTGGTTTTTTAGAGGTTGCTCATGTCCTTTTATCTTTTTATAATCTCTGTTGAGAAGTTGGGTGTAATTCCGATAGTTCTGCCTTTGTATGTTACTTGCATTTTTCCTTGCTGATTTTAGTATTTTTTCCTTTGTTCTGTAGATTTTATGTTTTGATTATTATATGGCATAAGGATTTTCCTTTCTAGTATAGTTTTATTGCTGTTCTATAAACTTCTTGTATGTTTGTATGCATCTTTTCTTTTAGGTTGAGAGAGTTTTCATCTACGACTTCATTGAAAATATTTTTTGGTCCTTGGAGCTGGGACTATACATCTTATATTCCTATTATTCTTAGGTTAGGTGATTTCATGGTATGCCATATTCTTGGATGTTTTGTGTCAGGATTTTATTTTTTGCTTTTTTTATTGGATAGTTTATGTATTTACATTTCAAATGTTATCCTCTTCCCAGGTTTCCTCTTCTCTCATCCCCCTTTGCCCTGCTTCTATGAGGATGCTCCCCCTCTCACCCACTTTTACCTCAGCACTCTGGCATTCCTCTACAATGGGGAAAACAGCCTTTACAGGACCAAGAGCTTCTTCTAATGATGCCAGACAATGCCATCCTCTGCTAATATGTGGCTGGAGCCATGGGTCTCCCTGTGTGTATTTTTCAGTTGATGGTTTAGTTCCTGAGAGCTTTGGGGAATTTGGTTGGTTGATATTGTTGCTCTTCCTGTGGGATGGCAAACCTCTTCAGCTCCCTCAATCCTTTCTCTAATTCCTCCATTGTGATCCCCATGCTCAGTCTGACAGTTAGCTGCAAGCATCTTAATCTGTATGAGTAAGGTTCTGGCAGAGTCTCTTAGGAGACATCCATATCAGGCTCCTGTTAGCATGCACTACTTGACATCAGAATAGTGACTAGGTTTGGTGGCTTCACATGAGATGGATCCCCAGGTAAGGCAGTCTCTGGATGGACTTTCCATCAGACTCTGCTCCACTCATTTTTCCTGTATTTCCTCCTGTGAGTATTTTGTTCCCTGTTCTAAGAAGGACTGATGCAGCCACATTTTGTTCTTACTTATTCTTGAGCTTCATATGTTCTACAAATGGTATCTTGGGTATTCTAAGCTTTTGAGGTAATATCCACTTATCAGTGAGTACATACCATGTATGTTCTTTTGTGACTGGAATACCACACTCAGGTTGATATTTTTTAGTTCCATCTATTTGTCTAAGAATTTCATGAAGTCATTGTTTTTAATAGCTGAGTAGTATTGTATTGCATAAATGTATCACAATTTTCATATGCATTAATCTGTCGAAGAGCATCTGGGTTTCTTCCAGCTTCTGACTAATAAAGGTACTATGAATATAGTGGAGCATGTGTCCTTGTTACATGCTGGAGCATCTCTTAGGTATATGCCCCGGAGTGATACAACTGGGTTCTAAGGCAGCACTATTGTCAATTTTCTGAGGAATAACCAGAATAATTTCCAGAATGGTTGTAACAACTTGCAATCCCACAAACAATGGAAAAGTGTTCCTCTTTCTCCACATACTCACCAAGAAATGCTGTCACCTGAGTTTTTGATCTTAGCCATTCTGCTGGTAGGAGGTGGAATCTGGTTTGTTTTGCTTTGCATTTCTCTGATGACTAAGGATGTTGAACATTCCTTTAGGTGCTTTGCAGACATTCAATGTTCTTCAATTGAGATTTTTTTGTTTAGCTCTGTACCACATTTTTTAACAGGGTCATTTGGTTCTCTGGAGTCTAACTTCTTGAGTTCTTCATATATATATTAGCCCTCTATCAGGTGTAGGATTGGTAAAGATCTTTTCCCAATCGGGTGCTTGCTGTTTTGGTCTATTGACAGTGTCCTTTGCCTTACAGAGCTTTGCAATTTTACGAGGTGCCATTTGTTGATTCTTGATACTAAAGCATAAGCCATTGGTGACCTGTTGAACAATTTTGCTTCTGTGCCTATGTGTTCTAGGCATTTCCCCCATTTTCAATTCTATTACTTTCAGTGTATCTAGTTTTATGTGGAGGTCTTTGATCCATTTGAACTTGAATTTTGTCCAAGGAGATAAGAATGGATTAATTTGCCTTCTTCTACATGCAGACCTACAGTTGAACCAGCACCAACTGTTGAAAAGACTTTTTGTTTTTCACTGGATGCATTTAGCTCCTCTGTCAAATACCAAGGTACCAACCCAGATGCCCTTCAACAGAGGAATGGATACAGAAAATGTGGTACATCTACACAATGGAATATTACTCAGCTATCAAAAGCAATGACTTTATGAAATTCATAGGCAAATGGATGGAACTAGAAACTATCATACTGAGTGAGGTAACCCAATCACAGGAAAACACACATGGTATTCACTCATTGATAAGTGGCTATTAGCCCAAATGCTTGAATTGCCCTAGATGCACAGAACACATGAAACTCAAGAGGGATGACCAAAATGCAAATGCTTCACTCCTTCTTTAAAAAGGGAACAAGAATACCCTTGGGAGGGAATAGGGAGGCGAAGTTTAAAACAGAGGCAGAAGGAACACCCATTCAGAGCCTGCCCCACATGTGGCCCATACATATACAGCCATCCAATTAGATAAGATGGATGAAGCTAAGAAGTGCAGGCCGACAGGAGCCGGATGTAGATCGCTCCTGAGAGACACAGCCAGAATACAGCAAATACAGAGGCGAATGCCAGCAGCAAACCACTGAACTGAGAATAGGTCCCCCGTTGAAGGAATCAGAGAAAGAACTGGAAGAGCTTGACGGGGCTGGGGTCCCCATATGAACAACAATGCCAAGCAACCAGAGTTTCCAGGGACTAAGCCACTACTCAAAGACTATATACATGGACTGACGCTGGGCTCCAACCTCATAGATAGCAATGAATAGCCTAGTAAGGGCACCAGTGGAAGGGGAAGCCCTTGGTCCTGCCAAGAGTGAACCCCCAGTGAACGTGATTGTGGGAGGGCAGTAATGGGGAGAGGATGGGGAGGGGAACATCCATATAGAAGGGAAAGGGGAGGGGTTAGGAGGATGTTGTCCCGGAATAAATAAATAAATAAGAAATACTCAAGTTAATAAAGAAAAAAAAATTTAAAAAAAGAAAATGAAAGAAAATACCAAGTTACCATAGGTGTTGGTGCATTTCTGGGTCTTCATTTCAATTCCATTTATTTACCTGCCTGTCTTTGTATCTTTGTACCAATACCGTGAAGATTTTTTTTCACGAAATCTCTGTAATAGAGCTTGAGGTCAGGAATAATGATTTGCCAAAAAGTTCTTTTATTGTTCAGAATAGTTTTAGCTATCCCGCTTTTTTTGTTTTGTTTTGTTTTTGTTTTTGTTATTCCAAATGAATTTGCAAATTGCTCTTTCTAACTCTGTGAAGAATTGAATTAGAATTTTGATAGGGATTGCATTGTATCTATAAAGTGTTTTTGGCAAGATGGTCATTTTTACTATATTAATGCTGCCAATCCATTAGCAAAGAAGATCTTTCTATTATCTCAGATCTTCTTCAATTTCTGTCTTCAGAGACATGAAATTCTTGTCCTGCAGATCTTTCACTTGCTTGGTTAGAGTTACAGCAAAATATATTATACCATTTGTTATTGTGAAGGATGTTATTTTCCTAATTTCTTTCTCAGCCTGTTTATCCTTGAGTAGAGGAAAGCTACTGATTTGTTTGAGTTAAATTCATATCCAGCCATATTGCTGAAGTTGGTTATCACACTTAGAAGTTCTCTGGTGGAACTTTTGGTATCACTTAAGTATACTATCATAACATCCACATATGGTTATATTTTGACTTCTTCTATTCTAATTTGTACCCCTTTGACCTTTTGTGTTGTCTAAGTGCTCTGGCTAGGACTTCGAGTCCTATATTGAATAGGTAGACTAAGAGTATGCAGCTTGTCTCATCCCTGATTTTAGTAGGATTGATTCAAGTTTCTCTTTATTTAGTTAGATACTGGCTACTGTTTTGCTGAATGTTGCTTTAAATATGTTTAGGTATGGGCCTTGAATTTCTGATCTTTCCAAGACTTTTTATATGAAGGGGTGTTGAATTTTGTCAAATGCTTTTTCAGCACCTAATGAAATGACCATGTGGTTTTTCTTTGAGTTTGTTTATATAGTGCACTATGTTGATGGGTTTCCATATATTGTAGAATTCTTTTTTCACTGGGATGAAGGCTATTTGATCATGTTGAATGATCATTTTGATGTGTTCTTGGATTTGATTTGCAAGAATTTTGTTGAGTATCTTTGCATCAATATTCAGGAGGGAAATTGGTCTTGAGTTCTTTTTCTTTACAGGGTCTTTGTGTAGTTTAAATATAAGCATAATTGTGGCTTCAAAGAACGAATTGGATTTTTTCTGTTTCTATTCTGTGGAATAGTTTGAAGAGTATTGGTATTAGTTCTTCTTTGAAGGTATGATAGAACTCTGCATTAAACCCATCTGGTCCCAGTCTTTATGGTTTAGAGATTTTAATGAATGATTCTACTACTTAGAGGATATGGGAGAGTTTATATGGTTAATCTGATCTCAATTTAAATTTAGTACCTCATAGCTGTCTAGAAAATTGTCCATTTCCTCCAGATTTTCCAGTTTTTTTTCTTTTTTTTATTTTTTAAATTTTTTTTTATTATTAACTTGAGTATTTCTTATATACATTTCGAGTGTTATTCCCTTTCCCGGTTTCCGGGCAAACATCCCCCTCCCCCCTCCCCTTCATTATGGGTGTTCCCCTCCCAACCCTCCCCCCATTGCCGACCTCCCCCCATAGACTAGTTCACTGGGGGTTCAGTCTTAGCAGGACCCAGGGCTTCCCCTTCCACTGGTGCTCTTACTAGGATATTCATTGCTACCTATGGGGTCAGAGTCCAGGGTCAGTCCATGTATAGTCTTTAGGTAGTGGCTTAGTCCCTGGAAGCTCTGGTTGCTTGGAATTGTTGTAATTTTGGGGTCTCGAGCCCCTTCAAGCTCTTCCAGTTCTTTCTCTGATTCCTTCTATAGGGGACCTATTCTCAGTTCAGTGGTTTGCTGCTGGCATTCGCCTCTGTATTTGCTGTATTCTGGCTGTGTCTCTCAGGAGCGATCTACATCCGGCTCCTGTCGGTCTGCACTTCTTTGCTTCATCCATCTTGTCTAATTGGGTGGCTGTATATGTATGGGCCACATGTGGGGCAGGCTCTGAATGGGTGTTCCTTAAGTCTCTGTTTTAATCTTTGCCTCTCCCTTCCCTGCCAAGGGTATTCTTTTTCCTCATTTAAAGAAGGAGTGAAGCATTCACATTTTGATCATCCGTCTTGAGTTTCATTTGTTCTAGGGATCTAGGGTAATTCAAGCATTTGGGTTAATAGCCACTTATCAATGAGTGCATACCATGTATGTCTTTCTGTGATTGGGTTAGCTCACTCAGGATGATATTTTCCAGTTCCAACCATTTGCCAACGAATTTCATAAACTCGTTGTTTTTGATAGCTGAGTAATATTCCATTGTGTAGATGTACCACATTTTCTGTATCCATTCCTCTGTTGAAGGGCATCTGGGTTCTTTCCAGTTTCTGGCTATTATAAATAAGGCTGCGATGAACATAGTGGAGCACGTGTCTCTTTTATATGTTGAGGCATCTTTTGGGTATATGCCCAAGAGAGGTATAGCTGGATCCTCAGGCAGTTCAATGTCCAATTTTCTGAGGAACCTCCAGACTGATTTCCAGAATGGTTTTACCAGTCTGCAATCCCACCAACAATGGAGGAGTGTTCCTCTTTCTCCACATCCTCGCCAGCATCTGCTGTCACCTGAGTTTTTGATCTTAGCCAATCGCACTGGTGTGAGGTGAAATCTCAGGGTTGTTTTGATTTGCATTTCCCTTATGACTAAAGATGTTGAACATTTCTTTAGGTGTTTCTCAGCCATTCGGCATTCCTCAGCTGTGAATTCTTTGTTTAGCTCTGAACCCCATTTTTTAATAGGGTTATTTGTTTCCCTGCGGTCTAACTTCTTGAGTTCTTTGTACATTTTGGATATAAGGCCTCTATCTGTTGTAGGATTGGTAAAGATCTTTTCCCAATCTGTTGGTTGCCGTTTTGTCCTAACCACAGTGTCCTTTGCCTTACAGAAGCTTTGCAGTTTTATGAGATCCCATTTGTCGATTCTTGATCTTAGAGCATAAGCCATTGGTGTTTTGTTCAGGAAATTTTTTCCAGTGCCCATGTGTTCCAGATGCTTCCCTAGTTTTTCTTCTCTTAGTTTGAGTGTGTCTGGTTTGACGTGGAGGTCCTTGATCCACTTGGACTTAAGCTTTGTACAGGGTGATAAGCATGGATAGATCTGCATTCTTCTACATGTTGCCCTCCAGTTGAACCAGCACCATTTGCTGAAAATGCTATCTTTTTTCCATTGGATGGTTTTGGCTCCTTTGTCAAAAATCAAGTGACCATAGGTGTGTGGGTTCATTTCTGGGTCTTCAATTCTATTCCATTGGTCTATCTGTCTGTCTCTGTACCAATACCATGCAGTTTTTATCACTATTGCTCTGTAATACTGCTTGAGTTCAGGGATAGTGATTCCCCCTGAAGTCCTTTTATTGTTGAGGATAGCTTTAGCTATCCTGGGTTTTTTGTTATTCCAGATGAATTTGCAAATTGTTCTGTCTAACTCTTTGAAGAATTGGATTGGTATTTTGATGGGGATTGCATTAAATCTGTAGATTGCTTTTGGTAAAATGGCCATTTTACTATATTAATCCTGCCAATCCATGAGCATGGGAGATCTTTCCATCTTCTGAGGTCTTCTTCAATTTCTTTCATCAGTGTCTTGAAGTTCTTATTGTACAGATCTTTTACTTGCTTGGTTAAAGTCACACCGAGGTACTTTATATTATTTGGGTCTATTATGAAGGGTGTCGTTTCCCTAATTTCTTTCTCGGCTTGTTTCTCTTTTGTATAGAGGAAGGCAACTGATTTATTTGAGTTAATTTTATACCCAGCCACTTTGCTGAAGTTGTTTATCAGCTTTAGTAGTTCTCTGGTGGAACTTTTGGGATCACTTAAATATACTATCATGTCATCTGCAAATAGTGATATTTTGACCTCTTCTTTTCCGATCTGTATCCCTTTGGTCTCCTTTTGTTGTCTGATTGCTCTGGCTAGAACTTCAAGAACTATATTGAATAAGTAGGGAGAGAGTGGGCAGCCTTGTCTAGTCCCTGATTTTAGTGGGATTGCTTCAAGTTTCTCTCCATTTAGTTTAATGTTAGCAACTGGTTTGCTTATATGGCTTTTACTATGTTTAAGTATGGGCCTTGAATTCCTATTGTTTCCAGGACTTTTATCATGAAGGGGTGTTGAATTTTGTCAAATGCTTTCTCAGCATCTAATGAAGTGATCATGTGGTTCTGTACTTTCAGTTTGTTTATATAATGGATCACGTTGATGGTTTTCCGTATATTAAACCATCCCTGCATGCCTGGGATGAAGCCTACTTGATCATGGTGGATGATTGTTTTGATGTGCTCTTGAATTCGGTTTGCCAGAATTTTATTGAGTATTTTTGCGTCGATATTCATAAGGGAAATTGGTCTGAAGTTCTCTTTCTTTGTTGGGTATTTGTGTGGTTTAGGTATAAGAGTAATTGTGGCTTCATAGAAGGAATTCGGTAGGGCTCCATCTGTTTCAATTTTGTGGAATAGTTTGGATAATATTGGTATAAGGTCTTCTATGAAGGTTTGATATAATTCTGCACTAAACCCGTCTGGACCTGGGCTCTTTTTGGTTGGGAGACCTTTAATGACTGCTTCTATTTCCTTAGGAGTTATGGGGTTGTTTAACTGGTTTATCTGTTCCTGATTTAACTTCGATACCTGGTATCTGTCTAGGAAATTGTCCATTTCCTGAAGATTTTCAAATTTTGTTGAATATAGGTTTTTATAGTAAGATCTGATGATTTTTTGAATTTCCTCTGAATCTGTAGTTATGTCTCCCTTTTCATTTCTGATTTTGTTAATTTGGACGCACTCTCTGTGTCCTCTCGTTAGTCTGGCTAAGGGTTTATCTTTCTTGTTGATTTTCTCAAAGAACCAACTTTTGGTTCTGTTGATTCTTTCTTTGGTCCTTTTTGTTTCTACTTGGTTGATTTCAGCTCTGAGTTTGATTATTTCCTGCCTTCTACTCCTCCTGGGTGTATTTGCTTCTTTTTGTTCTAGAGCTTTTAGGTGTGCTGTCAAGCTGCTGACATATGCTCTTTCCTGTTTCTTTCTGCAGGCACTCAGCGCTATGAGTTTTCCTCTTAGCACAGCTTTCATTGTGTTCCATAAGTTTGGGTATGTTGTACCTTCATTTTCATTAAATTCTAAAAAGTTTTTAATTTCTTTCTTTATTTCTTCCTTGACCAGGTTATCATTGAGTAGAGCATTGTTCAATTTCCACGTACATGTGGGCATTCTTCCCTGATTGTTATTGAAGACCAGTTTTAGGCCGTGGTGGTCCGATAGCACGCATGGGATTATTTCTATCTTTCTGTACCTGTTGAGGCCCGTTTTTTGACCAATTATATGGTCAATTTTGGAGAAAGTGCCATGAGGAGCTGAGAAGAAGGTAAATCCTTTTGCTTTAGGATAGAATGTTCTATAAATATCCGTTAAGTCCATTTGGCTCATGACTTCTCTTAGTCTGTCTACATCACTGTTTAATTTCTGTTTCCATGATCTGTCCATTGATGAGAGTGGGGTGTTGAAATCTCCCACTATTATTGTGTGAGGTGCAATGTGTGTTTTGAGCTTTAGTAAGGTTTCTTTTACGTATGTAGGTGCCCTTTTATTTGGGGCATAGATATTTAGGATTGAGAGTTCATCTTGGTGGATTTTTCCTTTGATGAATATGAAGTGTCCTTCCTTATCTTTTTTGATGACTTTTAGTTGGAAATTGATTTTATTTGATATTAGAATGACTACTCCAGCTTGCTTCTTCTGACCATTTGCTTGGAAAGTTGTTTTCCAGCCTTTCACTCTGAGGTAGTGTCTGTCTTTGTCTCTGAGGTGTGTTTCCTGTAGGCAGCAGAATGCAGGGTCCTCGTTGCGTATCCAGTTTGTTAATCTATGTCTTTTTATTGGGGAGTTGAGGCCATTGATATTGAGAGATATTAAGGAATAGTGATTATTGTTTCCATTTATATTCATATTTGGATGTGAGGTTATGTTTGTGTGCTTTCATTCTCTTTGTTTTGTTGCCAAGACGATTAGTTTCTTGCTTCTTCTAGGGTATAGCTTGCCTCCTTATGTTGGGCTTTACCCTTTATTATCCTTTGTAGTGCTGGATTTGTAGAAAGATATTGTGTAAATTTGGTTTTGTCATGGAATATCTTGGTTTCTCCATCAATGTTAATTGAGAGTTTTGCTGGATACAGTAACCTGGGCTGGCATTTGTGTTCTCTTAGGGTCTGTATGACATCAGTCCAGGATCTTCTGGCCTTCATAGTTTCTGGCGAGAAGTCTGGTGTGATTCTGATAGGTCTCCCTTTATATGTTACTTGACCTTTTTCCCTTACTGCTTTTAATATTCTTTCTTTATTTTGTGCGTTTGGTGTTTTGACAATTATGTGACGGGAGGTGTTTCTTTTCTGGTCCAATCTATTTGGAGTTCTGTAGGCTTCTTGTATGTCTATGGGTATCTCTTTTTTTAGGTTAGGGAAGTTTTCTTCTATGATTTTGTTGAAGATATTTACTGGTCCTTTGAGCTGGGAGTCTTCACTCTCTTCTATACCTATTATCCTTAGGTTTGATCTTCTCATTGAGTCCTGGATTTCCTGTATGTTTTGGACCAGTAGCTTTTTCTGCTTTACATTATCTTTGACAGTTGAGTCAATGATTTCTATGGAATCTTCTGCTCCTGAGATTCTCTCTTCCATCTCTTGTATTCTGTTGGTGAAGCTTGTATCTACAGCTCCTTGTCTCTTCTTTTGGTTTTCTATATCCAGGGTTGTTTCCATGTGTTCTTTCTTGATTGCTTCTATTTCCATTTTTAATTCCTTCAACTGTTTGATTGTGTTTTCCTGGAATTCTTTCAGGGATTTTTGCGATTCCTCTCTGTAGGCTTCTACTTGTTTATTAATGTTTTCCTGTGTTTCCCTAAGTGTGTTCATGTCCTCCTTGAATTCCTCCAGCATCATGATCAAATATGATTTTGAAACTAGATCTTGCTTTTCTGGTGTGTTTGGATATTCCATGTTTGTTTTGGTGGGAGAATTGGGCTCCGATGATGGCATGTAGTCTTGGTTTCTGTTGCTTGGGTTCCTGAGTTTGCCTCTCGCCATCAGATTATCTCTAGTGTTACTTTGTTCTGCTGTTTCTGACAGTGGCTAGACTGTCCTATAAGCCTGTGTGTCAGGAGTGCTGTAGACCTGTTTTCCTCTCTTTCAGTCAGTTATGGGGACAGAGTGTTCTGCTTTCGGGCATGTAGTTTTTCCTCTCTACAGGTCTTCAGCTGTTCCTGTGGGCCTGTGTCTTGAGTTCACCAGGCAGCTTTTTTGCAGCAGAAAATTTGGTCTTACCTGTGGTCCCGAGGCCCAAGTTCGCTGGTGGGGTGCTGCTCAGGGGCTCTCTGCACTGGCAGCAACCAGGAAGACCTATGCCGCCCCTTCCGGGAGCTTCAGTGCACCAGGGTTCCAGATGGTCTTTGGCTTTTTCCTCTGGCGTCCGAGATGTGTGTGCCGGGAGCAGTCTCTTCTGGTTTCCCAGGCTTGTCTGCCTCTCTGAAGGTTTAGCTCTCCCTCCCATGGGATTTGGGTGCAGAGAACTGTTTATCCAGTCTGTTTCTTTCAGGTTCCGGTGGTGTCTCAGGCACGTGTCCTGCTGCTCCTGGGCCCTCCCCCATGGGAGCCCAGAGGCCTTATACAGTTTCCTCTTGGGCCAGGGATGTGGGCAGGAGTGAGCAGTGTTGGTGGTCTCTTCCGCTCTGCAGCCTCAGGAGTGCCCACCTGACCAGGCGGTTGGGTCTCTCTCTCACCGGGTCTGGGAGCAGAGAGCTGCTGCGGGCCGGGATCCGCGGGTGTCGATTTTCCAGTTTTTTGAATATATGCTTTTGTAGTAGGATCTGATAACTTTTTGAATTTCCTCAGTTGTTTTGGTTATGTCTCCCTTTTCATTTCTGATTTTGCTATTTTGGACACCGCCTCTGTGCCCTCCATTTAGTCTGGCTAAGGGTTTATGTATGTTGTTGATTTGTTTAAAGAACCAGTGCCTGGTTTTGTTGATTCATTGTATAGTTCTTTTTGTTTCTACTTAGTTGATTTCAGCCCTGAGTTTGATTATTTTCTGCTGTCTATTCCTTGTTGTTGTATTTGCTTCTTTTCATTCTAGAGCTTTTAGGTGGGCTGTCAAGCTGCTAGTGAACATACTCTCCAGTTTCTTTTCGGTGGACCTCAGAGCTATAAGTTTTCCTCTTAGCACTGCTTTCATTGTGTCCCATAACTTTGGATATGTTTTGCCTTCATTTTCATTAAATTCTAAAATGTCTGTAATTTCTTTATTTCTTTCTTGTGCAAGTTATCCTTGAGTAGAGCATTGTTTAACTTCCTTGTGTATGTGGGCTTTCTGTCATTTTTGTAGTTATTGAAGACAAACCTTAGTCCCTGGTGATCTGATAGGATGCATTCGTGATTATTTCAATCTTCTTGTATCTGTGGATGCCTGTTTTATGACTGATTACATCGTCAAATATGGAGAAGGTAACACGAGGTGCAAAGAAGATGGTATAATCTTTTGTTTTAGGATGAAATATTCTAAAGATGTCTGTTAAATCCATTTGGTTTATAACTTCTGTTGGTTTCACTTTTCTCTGGTTAGTTTCTGCTTCCATGTTCTGTCTATTGGTGAGAGTAGGGTGTTGACTCTGAGGTAGTGTCTGTCTTTGTCACTGAATTAAATTTCCTGTATGCAGCAAAATGCTGGATCCTGCTTACATAATCAGTCTGTTCATCCATGTCTTTTTATTGGGGGATTAAGTCCATTGCTGTTAAGAGATATTAAAGAATAGTGATTGTTCTTTCCTTTCATTTTTGTTGTTAGAGATCAAACATTTGTGTAACTCTTCTTTTGGGTTTGTTGAACAAAGATTAATTTCTTGGTTTTTCTAGGGTGTAGTTTCCCTCCACATATTGCACTTTTCCATTTATTATACTTTGTAGGGCCAGATTTGTGAAAAGATATTGTATAAATTTGTTTTTGCCATGGAATATCTTGGTTTCTCCATCTATGGTAACTGAGAGTTTTTCTGGATATAGTAGCCTGGACTGGCATTTGTGTTGTTTTAGGGTCTGTATGACATCTGCCCAGGATCTTCTGGTTTTCATATTCTCTGGTGAGAAGTCCGGTATAATTCTGATAGGTCTGCCTTTATATGTTACTGGACCTTTTTCCCTTACTGTTTTTTAATATTTGCTCTTTGTTTTGTGCATTTGGTGTTTGACTAAGATGTGACAGGAGGAATTTCTTTTCTGGTCCAATCTATTTACAGATTTTTAGGTTTCTTGTATGTTTATGGGCATCACATTTGTTAGGTTAGGGAGGTTTTCCTCTATAATTTTTTGAAGATATTTACTGGCCCCTTTAATTGGGAGTTTTCACTCTCTTCTATATCTATTATCCTTAGGTTTGATCTTCTCATTGTGTCCTCGATTTCCTGTATGTTTTGGGTTAGGAGCTTTTTGTGTTTCACATTATCTTTGACAGTTGTGTCGATGATTTCAATGGTGACTTCTTCCTCTGAGATTCTCTCTTCAATATCTGTATTCTATTGGTGATTCATGCATCTGTGACTCCTAATTACTTTATTAAGTTTTCTATCTCCAGAATTGTCTCTTTTGTTATTTTTACTGTTTCTATATCCATTTTTAATTTTAGTTCTTGGATGGTTTTGTTCAGTTCTTTCACTTGTTTGGTTTGTTTCCCTATAAGTCTTTAAGGGATTTTTGTTTCTTCTCTTTCAGAGCTTTTATTTCTTTACCCGTGTTCTCCTGTATTTCTTTAAGTGAGTTAAATATGTCCTCCTTAACATCCTCTACTATCATCAGGAGATGTGATTTTACATCAAAATCTTGCTTTTCTGGTGTGTTAGAGTAACCAGAACTTGCTGTGATGGCAGAACTGGGGTCCGATGATGTCAATAGTCTTGGGTTTTGTAGTTTATGTTCTTGTACTTGCCTTTTGCCATTTGGTTATCTCTGATAATAGTTGGTCTTGCTGTCTCGGATTGTGGCTTTTCCCTCCTGTAAGCTTGTGGTCTTAGGCATGAGAACCCTCCGGGGAGACAAGATCTCTCCAGGTAATCTTTGGGTGCAGACGGCTGTGGGAGAACCTTACCTCTGGGTACAGATAGAGACAGGAAGGATCCTGTCCAAGGCTACTCTGTGGTTCCTGTGCCCTGTGTGCTTCTGGCAGGTCCCTCTTTGGAGAGTTAATGGAGGGAATGTGAGGTCTTACCTGTGGGCTTAGGAATGAAAGCACTCCTACGAAACCAGCTCTCTCTGGGCAGGTTTTGGGTCCAAAGGGACAGCCTTAGCTTGAGCACAGATGGAGACCAAAAGTGCCAGCTAGTTTTTATATGAATTTAACATATCCATATGTTATCATCTGAGTGGTATCCTGGGTTTTTTGAGGGAAAATGACTCCTGCAGAGCTCCATTATTATTGCCTGCTGGGTTCAGCTCCTTGGGGAATTGTCAATATGCCACAAACCCCTGGTGTAGGTCTTGTACCTTGCTGAATCTGATGACATTTGTGTCACAAAGCCACCTCTGCTATGTGAGGAATGTTTTAGATTTAACATTTACTTTGACTAATGAATCAGTTTCTTATATTGTATATTCTATGCTTGAGATTCTCTCTCTTCCATCTCTTGTATTCTGTTGGTGATTCTTATATGTGTTGTTTTTGTTCCCTTCCCTATATTTTCCATCTCCAGGATTCCTTCAGTTTGTGTTTTCTTTACTGATTCTACTTCCACTTTCAGGTCTTGAATAATTTTATTAATTATTTCATGTTTTATTGTATTTCCCTGTATGTCTTTAAGGGATTTATTTGTTTCATCTTTGAAGGTCTCTAACTATTTGATTATATTTTTTCTCTATTTCTTTAAGGGTTTTATTCATTTCCTTTTTAAAAGCCTCTATCTTCTTTGTAAGACTGGATTTACAGTCATTTACTTGTGCTTTTGTTATGTTAGGATATCCAGGGTTTGCTGTAGTTGGTTAGTTCTGCTTTTAAGGTATCATATTACCTTGGATTATGCTGATTATGTACATTTTTCTTTTATCAGATATTTTAAATTTACATTTCAAATGTTATCCCCCTTTCCGATTTTCCCTCCTGAAAACCCCCATCCTATCCCCCATCTCTCTGCTTCTATGAGGGTACTCCCCAACCCACCCACCAACTTCCTTCTGACTCCCAACCCTGGCATTTGTCTACACTGGCAAATCAAGAATTCACAGGACCAGGAGCCTCTCCTCCCATTAATGGCAAACAAGGCCATCCTCTGCTACATATGCTACTGGAGCAATGGGTTGCTCCATGTACACTCTTTGGTTGGTGTTTTAGTCTCTGGAAGCTCTGGGGTGTCTGGTTGGTTGATGTTGTTGTTCCTCCTATGGGGTTGCAAATCCCTTCAGCTATTTCAGTCCTTTCTGAGTATTTTATTCCCCCTTCTAAGAAGGACTGAAACATCTATACTTTGGTATTCCTTTTTGAGCTTCATGTGATCCTAAAATTGTATCTTTGTTATTCTGAGCTTTTGGGCTAATATCACTTATTAGTGAGTACATATCTTGTGGTTTTATTTTTGTGGTGGTGTTACGTTATGCTTCTTATAGTGTAGCTGCAAAATATTAAATAAGGTAGGCCTTACTTTCCTAGTAAACCTCCATTTCCAGATTTGAAAATGGGAACCAAATATGCACTTTCTAAATTATGCTTGTTTTATACACACCCATTGATGAGTTGACTGGCCCTTCCCTCTTTCTCTCTAGGAGTCATTTGTTTTCTTTTTTCATTTTTAAATTGAAAGTAAATTATTCAGTCCTTTTAGGGCTTGCCCAGCTGCCCTGAGAAATCTGCTGTCCCCTAGATTACATTGTATGGCCACCTCATTGCCCAACTTTCCATCACAATACCTTTCCTTCCATGTCCCCAAGGGCACATCCAATTGTTAGGAGACCTTTGCCACACCTGAGTTTCATTGTCCAACCCAAGAATAACCATCAGAGTTCTGCCAAACCGGGACGATCTTTGCTTTATAACCTGGGACATTTTATGGTATTGAAACATAATCTTCATCAGTGAAGTTTCATCGGTAATAATTAGTTCATCTTTAGTTTGTGAGGTAGTTATAGGGCTAAGTTAATGGGTATGGCAATATTTCTATGAAAAAGCTTTCTAGCAGTGCTTTTGAGAAGCCAAATGTTTGTAAGACCAAATGAGTTATGAGGTTCACTGAAAGGATGGTCACTTGAGAAGAAATCAAGGATGAGACCATCACAGAAGAGGGTGTCATTACCGTATTTTCAAGACAACATGCTCTGTTGGAAGTCATATACCTGATTCTTTGTTTTCTCTCATCTATAAAATGGACTGTGCTAAGAGAACTTTGGGTTCTCTCCTAACTCTAAAACTCAATGACTCTACAAAGTCGGAGATGGCACAAATGGAAGGTAAGAGAAAATCCAACATTTTACATGGAATTACAGACTTTATGCCAATATAAAACCTAATTTACTCCTAACAAAGTAGCAAGAAGAAAGAACATTCATATGACACAGCATTCCTTCTTGGCTCTGAAAGACTTCCAGATTGCTTCTAATTTTAAAATGCTTTATGGAGGCCAAAGAGGTGCCTGTGGACAGCTTGATGATAAGTCTTTCAGCATATATAAATCTTCTGTATGTCATCTTCGTATGAAAACGTGATCTCATCAAGCGTCCTCCTCCAGAGTTGTCAATCTGGCAGCTGTCATCAACATCTGATTCATTACAAAAGTATTTAATTCTCCTAAGATGAACCAGAAGAATGTCCAAAAGAATCACGATCAGATACAGAGGAGATGTAACATCCTTTAGCAGGAGGGCTTCTGCTTGGCTGAGAACAGAATATACATTCTTATAAGGATAGAAGGTCTCTTGATTTTCTTCATCAATAACACCAGAATAATTTTGGACAAATTTATAAGTCTCATTAGAAATATATGAATGTCCAACTCTCACATGTCTCCCACATTTTCTCCTGTGGGAAGTTTGACCTGAATAGTCTTTGGTAATTCACCAAAGTCACAGTGAAGAAGTTGATCATCTTGTAGAATTGCCCCACTTTGAAGATGTCAAACTCAAGAATCCCTCTCTATTATCACAGTCTTAATAGAACTTTGATTGCTTCCCACACCTATAGGGTGATGTTCAAAGCCCTTCTTCCCAGGTATCAATTGTCAGCTGTCTTCCATTTAATTTTTCTATATCAAGATATTTCCACCACCCTGAACTGATCATGACTCTTGGCTTTATGTTAACCTTGTCCTGGAATCTCTTTTCATAATATCTCCAGAACTATTTATATATGGGAAAATTAACTTTTTTTGTATTGACTGCTTGAACATTATAGTATTCTTTGCAAAATTTTGGCCATATACTTACAGGGCTCTAATCATATTTTCTAAATTATGACACAATAAATATTTAAATGTGCTTCTAACTGAGAGCTATTTTTCTAACTGAATGCTCTAATCAGTCTCCAATATCCTATTCAAATGCTACTGTCATGCAATCTTTTCCAATGTCTCTAGAGATATAAACTCATTTTATCATACAACTTGATTATAAATAGAGTTGGAAATGTTCCACTGTCATTTCATCACATGCTTGTCTCCTCATTTACACTGAGGTTTCAAGTTTAAGGCTTTTACCCTATTCCCCACTGCATTCTCATACTCTATCACATCATCTGGAAATTTAACTTTCATTCTTAAGCAAAATATGTTAATTTATGAGATATTTATATCATTTATCTAAATAGAAACATCAAGTTTGATAGTTACAAAAGAATTAGGTAGACATATTTTCAATTACAAATAATAAAATATATTTTAATTTAGTCTGAGTGAAAAATTATAGCTTATGCATTTAGGTGAATCTAGATTCAGATTTTAGACCCAATTATATTCATTTGAGTAGAGTCTGAGAAAGGAAAACAATACATAAGCTACAAGTTTGAAAGTTCAGATATTCGTGTAAATGTGAAAAATAAAATTAAAAACAAATTCAAACCACAGTCAGAATAAGTGTTGAATTTGGGAGAAAGCAATCATATGGATTTCCTCCCTGCTTGCTTCAAATTTGATTCCTCAATTTTATCTGTGAGTATAGAAAATTGTCGACCTGATAATATTCAGGGTAATGGGTGTAGATCACCATTATGTCTGTTTTTCTCATAAAAATATGTTCATAATTCACCGATTGTAATATCCTGTATACAGCCAGCTTCTTTTATGCCAGAGGAAAGTAAAGCTATAGAATTTATAGTTCTATTTATACCAGTTGCTAGGAATAACTTAATTTTGTCAATACATCTGCTGATCCTTGATCTTTTCATGCAAAGTCTGTTTGATACAAGTTCTATTTTCTTTGGCACTGGTGGGTCAAATTCCCTTTATCTTATTTTAATGCAAGAATTAGAACAACAAATTTATATCTACTTACATTGTTTTTTTTTCCCCTAGGTGTGCATCTATAGACCACAGAGTCCAACACCTCCAATTAAAACTAAGTTTCTTTATACACTGATGGTGTTTTCTTTATGAATAGCATGGTGATAAACATCATGAAAGGAATGAAACTCATTGAATAGTTGGGCCACTTCTCAGAGGCACATGCAATAGTATGAAGGTATTTACAAAATTTTAAAAGGGATACACATAAAACTATTCTACCAGGAATTTCTCATTTCAAAAAAGGTTTCCTCCAAAGCAAAATGCACAAATCCTGAGCTGATATTGTAGAAAATTCTTCCAGACAAAGAAAGGGACAACAATTTATCAACCTCAATATGACTTTTACCAGGTTACAAAATCTTCAAACAGCTAAACTAGAAGGGCTTTCAGCCATCTAATGTAAAACTTTCATTTATCTTTTTTATTTTCAGTTATTTTGTATGTGTACATGCGCTGTGTCTCTGTCTCACTGTCTTTCTGTCTCTGTCTTTCTTTCTCACTTTCTGTACTTGTGTCCCTGTTGCATGATGTGCATATTGTGGGCAAAGTATGATGTGCAGGTTTCAGTTCTATTGTTTCACTTCAAAGCTTTGATAATAATGTCCTTTATCTGTTATGTTATATGACACGTTTAAGCATTTTATTTGTAATGTATAGCTATTACTTCTTCATAACGGCGATGGGGTTGAATCCCTTTGTAGAGTGTCATAATCAGGATTAGAACCAAGTAACTTTAAAGCAGTAATTCCAACCAGGTATACCTTCTGATATTCATAATGTCTATGTAACATGGACATTTATCATTACCTTCCTTTTTACTAATTATGGCTGTTTCTAAAGTGACTTAATAAATATCCTCAAGTAAATGTCAAATTAAAATAGTAACCCTGAAATTTGTCCTACAAGTACAATCTAAAGTTTTAAAACTCTATGTATTAGTGAGGTGACAGATAAATTATTTTCCTTATTTCTGATTTCTGATCAGTTTTCCCTGTCTTTGAGAAACTTTCTAAAACAGTATTTCACATACCCAGTGGGATGAATTGAAAGAAGACTTCAGGGAAAGCAAGGTCAGGTATACAGTGAATGAAGGAGTCTTTTGGGAGGGCAAATAACTACCAGATAATAAATACATACTATGAATCTAAGGGTGCATAGACTTCTAGTCATATTATCTTTAGTTATCATAATAATATTCTGATGAGATTTCTGTCTTGCTTGAAAAATGAAAAAACCAAGAGTCAGAGAGATGTTATGATTAGCATATGTTCATTTAGTTGTTAGGTAGAACTGAACTCAAAATAGGTGCTAACTCTGTCCTCTGCTTATGCCTTCTCTGGGCAGTGCCTTTCAGAGTTGCAGAGTGGGAAGACAGACAGCTGACATATTTATCTACCAAAACAAAGATAGTGCCCCAACCACATGATGACTTCTTCTGTGCTTTTAGGCTCAGTTTCAAAAACATTCCAAGCAAAAGTAAAATAAAGCTGCAGTCACCTCCTAACATTCTTGTTTTTGTTCTCTGGACTTAAAGTATTCTATTACAAAATGGACATGGGTCTTCATTTGTAACTCACACCCAAGTAACAGGGGCTTGTTTCCTTTGTGTTCCAGAAAGATAAGCTGATGGAAGACTCCTAGTTGTTTTATAAGGATCTTAAAGACATTATGGAAACCCTTAAATCTGAACATAAAGTGAGATTTTAAAGTTGGGTAAAAGCATTTCTAATGTCTTAGATTCAAGCAGTCTAAGAATAAAATACAGCCGTGTCCAAATATGATGTCTCTTACTTAAGAGTTACAGGGATGTAGGTGAAATCTCCCATTTCTCTCAGCAGTTTATCTACTCCCTCATGTGAAAAAAGGAAAGGAATGTAATTGTAAGTGCTTCATTAGTGGATTGGTGATAAGAACTCAAATCTAATGGCATAGCTGTCCTAAAGATTATTTGACGCAGCAGCTCTCTGCTCCCAGACCCGGTGAGAGAGAAACCCAACCGCCTGGTCAGGTGGGCACTCCTGAGGCTGCAGAGCGGAAGAGACCACCAACACTGCTCACCCCTGCCCACATCCCTGGCCCAAGAGGAAACTGTATAAGGCCTCTGGGCTCCCGTGGGGGAGGGCCCAGGAGCAGCAGGACCCCGCCGGACCCTGAAGGAAACAGACCGGATAAACAGTTCTCTGCACCCAAATCCCGTGGGAGGGAGAGCTAAACCTTCAGAGAGGCGGACAAGCCTGGGAAACCAGAAGAGACTGCTCCCTGCACACATATCTCGGACGCCAGAGGAAAAAGCCAAAGACCATCTGGAACCCTGGTGCACTGAAGCTCCCGGAAGGGGCGGCACAGGTCTTCCTGGTTGCTGCCGCTGCAGAGAGCCCGTGGGCAGCACCCCACGAGCGAACCTGAGCCTCGGGACCACAGGTAAGACCAACTTTTCTGCTGCAAGAAAGCTGCCTGGTGAACTCAAGACACAGGCCCACAGGAACAGCTGAAGACCTGTAGAGAGGAAAAACCACACGCCCGAAAGCAGAACACTCTGTCCCCATAACTGACTGAAAGAGAAGAAAACAGGTCTACAGCACTCCTGACACACAGGCTTATAGGACAGTCTAGCCACTGTCAGAAACAGCAGAACAAAGTAACACTAGAGATAATCTGATGGCGAGAGGCAAGCGCAGGAACCCAAGCAACAGAAACCAAGACTACATGCCATCATCGGAGCCCAATTCTCCCACCAAAACAAACATGGAATATCCAAACACACCAGAAAAGCAAGATCTAGTTTCAAAATCATATTTGATCATGATGCTGGAGGACTTCAAGAAAGACATGAACACACTTAGGGAAGCACAGGAAAACATTAATAAACAAGTAAAAGCCTACAGAGAGGAATCGCAAAAATCCCTGAAAGAATTCCAGGAAAACACAATCAAACAGTTGAAGGAATTAAAAATGGAAATAGAAGCAATCAAGAAAGAACACATGGAAACAACCCTGGATATAGAAAACCAAAAGAAGAGACAAGGAGCTGTAGATACAAGCTTCACCAACAGAATACAAGAGATGGAAGAGAGAATCTCAGGAGCAGAAGATTCCATAGAAATCATTGACTCAACTGTCAAAGATAATGTAAAGCAGAAAAAGCTACTGGTCCAAAACATACAGGAAATCCAGGACTCAATGAGAAGATCAAACCTAAGGATAATAGGTATAGAAGAGAGTGAAGACTCCCAGCTCAAAGGACCAGTAAATATCTTCAACAAAATCATAGAAGAAAACTTCCCTAACCTAAAAAAAGAGATACCCATAGACATACAAGAAGCCTACAGAACTCCAAATAGATTGGACCAGAAAAGAAACACCTCCCGTCACATAATTGTCAAAACACCAAACGCACAAAATAAAGAAAGAATATTAAAAGCAGTAAGGGAAAAAGGTCAAGTAACATATAAAGGGAGACCTATCAGAATCACACCAGACTTCTCGCCAGAAACTATGAAGGCCAGAAGATCCTGGACTGATGTCATACAGACCCTAAGAGAACACAAATGCCAGCCCAGGTTACTGTATCCAGCAAAACTCTCAATTAACATTGATGGAGAAACCAAGATATTCCATGACAAAACCAAATTTACACAATATCTTTCTACAAATCCAGCACTACAAAGGATAATAAAGGGTAAAGCCCAACATAAGGAGGCAAGCTATACCCTAGAAGAAGCAAGAAACTAATCGTCTTGGCAACAAAACAAAGAGAATGAAAGCACACAAACATAACCTCACATCCAAATATGAATATAAATGGAAACAATAATCACTATTCCTTAATATCTCTCAATATCAATGGCCTCAACTCCCCAATAAAAAGACATAGATTAACAAACTGGATACGCAACGAGGACCCTGCATTCTGCTGCCTACAGGAAACACACCTCAGAGACAAAGACAGACACTACCTCAGAGTGAAAGGCTGGAAAACAACTTTCCAAGCAAATGGTCAGAAGAAGCAAGCTGGAGTAGCCATTCTAATATCAAATAAAATCAATTTCCAACTAAAAGTCATCAAAAAAGATAAGGAAGGACACTTCATATTCATCAAAGGAAAAATCAACCAAGATGAACTCTCAATCCTAAATATCTATGCCCCAAATACAAGGGCACCTACATACGTAAAAGAAACCTTACTAAAGCTCAAAACACACATTGCACCTCACACAATAATAGTGGGAGATTTCAACACCCCACTCTCATCAATGGACAGATCATGGAAACAGAAATTAAACAGTGATGTAGACAGACTAAGAGAAGTCATGAGCCAAATGGACTTAACGGATATTTATAGAACATTCTATCCTAAAGCAAAAGGATATACCTTCTTCTCAGCTCCTCATGGTACTTTCTCCAAAATTGACCATATAATTGGTCAAAAAACGGGCCTCAACAGGTACAGAAAGATAGAAATAATCCCATGCGTGCTATCGGACCACCACGGCCTAAAACTGGTCTTCAATAACAATAAGGGAAGAATGCCCACATATACGTGGAAATTGAACAATGCTCTACTCAATGATAACCTGGTCAAGGAAGAAATAAAGAAAGAAATTAAAAACTTTTTAGAATTTAATGAAAATGAAGATACAACATACTCAAACTTATGGGACACAATGAAAGCTGTGCTAAGAGGAAAACTCATAGCGCTGAGTGCCTGCAGAAAGAAACAGGAAAGAGCATATGTCAGCAGCTTGACAGCACACCTAAAAGCTCTAGAACAAAAAGAAGCAAATACACCCAGGAGGAGTAGAAGGCAGGAAATAATCAAACTCAGAGCTGAAATCAACCAAGTAGAAACAAAAAGGACCATAGAAAGAATCAACAGAACCAAAAGTTGGTTCTTTGAGAAAATCAACAAGATAGATAAACCCTTAGCCAGACTAACGAGAGGACACAGAGAGTGTGTCCAAATTAACAAAATCAGAAATGAAAAGGGAGACATAACTACAGATTCGGAGGAAATTCAAAAAATCATCAGATCTTACTATAAAAACCTATATTCAACAAAATTTGAAAATCTTCAGGAAATGGACAATTTCCTAGACAGATACCAGGTATCGAAGTTAAATCAGGAACAGATAAACCAGTTAAACAACCCCATAACTCCTAAGGAAATAGAAGCAGTCATTAAAGGTCTCCCAACCAAAAAGAGCCCAGGTCCAGACGGGTTTAGTGCAGAATTCTATCAAACCTTCATAGAAGACCTCATACCAATATTATCCAAACTATTCCACAAAATTGAAACAGATGGAGCCCTACCGAATTCCTTCTACGAAGCCACAATTACTCTTATACCTAAACCACACAAAGACACAACAAAGAAAGAGAACTTCAGACCAATTTCCCTTATGAATATCGACGCAAAAATACTCAATAAAATTCTGGCAAACCGAATCCAAGAGCACATCAAAACAATCATCCATCATGATCAAGTAGGCTTCATCCCAGGCATGCAGGGATGGTTTAATATACGGAAAACCATCAACGTGATCCATTATATAAACAAACTGAAAGAACAGAACCACATGATCATTTCATTAGATGCTGAGAAAGCATTTGACAAAATTCAACACCCCTTCATGATAAAAGTCCTGGAAAGAATAGGAATTCAAGGCCCATACCTAAACATAGTAAAAGCCATATACAGAAAACCAGTTGCTAACATTAAACTAAATGGAGAGAAACTTGAAGCAATCCCACTAAAATCAGGGACTAGACAAGGCTGCCCACTCTCTCCCTACTTATTCAATATAGTTCTTGAAGTTCTAGCCAGAGCAATCAGACAACAAAAGGAGACCAAAGGGATACAGATCGGAAAAGAAGAAGTCAAAATATCACTATTTGCAGATGACATGATAGTATATTTAAGTGATCCCAAAAGTTCCACCAGAGAACTACTAAAGCTGATAAACAACTTCAGCAAAGTGGCTGGGTATAAAATTAACTCAAATAAATCAGTTGCCTTCCTCTATACAAAAGAGAAACAAGCCGAGAAAGAAATTAGGGAAACGACACCCTTCATAATAGACCCAAATAATATAAAGTACCTCGGTGTGACTTTAACCAAGCAAGTAAAAGATCTGTACAATAAGAACTTCAAGACACTGATGAAAGAAATTGAAGAAGACCTCAGAAGATGGAAAGATCTCCCATGCTCATGGATTGGCAGGATTAATATAGTAAAAATGGTCATTTTACCAAAAGCAATCTACAGATTCAATGCAATCCCCATCAAAATACCAATCCAATTCTTCAAAGAGTTAGACAGAACAATTTGCAAATTCATCTGGAATAACAAAAAACCCAGGATAGCTAAAGCTATCCTCAACAATAAAAGGACTTCAGGGGGAATCACTATCCCTGAACTCAAGCAGTATTACAGAGCAATAGTGATAAAAACTGCATGGTATTGGTACAGAGACAGACAGATAGACCAATTGAATAGAATTGAAGACCCAGAAATGAACCCACACACCTATGGTCACTTGATTTTTGACAAAGGAGCCAAAACCATCAAATGGAAAAAAGATAGCATTTTCAGCAAATGGTGCTGGTTCAACTGGAGGGCAACATGTAGAAGAATGCAGATCGATCCATGCTTATCACCCTGTACAAAGCTTAAGTCCAAGTGGATCAAGGACCTCCACATCAAACCAGACACACTCAAACTAATAGAAGAAAAACTAGGGAAGCATCTGGAACACATGGGCACTGGAAAAAATTTCCTGAACAAAACACCAATGGCTTATGCTCTAAGATCAAGAATCGACAAATGGGATCTCATAAAACTGCAAAGCTTCTGTAAGGCAAAGGACACTGTGGTTAGGACAAAACGGCAACCAACAGATTGGGAAAAGATCTTTACCAATCCTACAACAGATAGAGGCCTTATATCCAAAATATACAAAGAACTCAAGAAGTTAGACCGCAGGGAAACAAATAACCCTATTAAAAAATGGGGTTCAGAGCTAAACAAAGAATTCACAGCTGAGGAATGCCGAATGGCTGAGAAACACCTAAAGAAATGTTCAACATCTTTAGTCATAAGGGAAATGCAAATCAAAACAACCCTGAGATTTCACCTCACACCAGTGCGATTGGCTAAGATCAAAAACTCAGGTGACAGCAGATGCTGGCGAGGATGTGGAGAAAGAGGAACACTCCTCCATTGTTGGTGGGATTGCAGACTGGTAAAACCATTCTGGAAATCAGTCTGGAGGTTCCTCAGAAAATTGGACATTGAACTGCCTGAGGATCCAGCTATACCTCTCTTGGGCATATACCCAAAAGATGCCTCAACATATAAAAGAGACACGTGCTCCACTATGTTCATCGCAGCCTTATTTATAATAGCCAGAAAATGGAAAGAACCCAGGTGCCCTTCAACAGAGGAATGGATACAGAAAATGTGGTACATCTACACAATGGAATATTACTCAGCTATCAAAAACAACGAGTTTATGAAATTCGTTGGCAAATGGTTGGAACTGGAAAATATCATCCTGAGTGAGCTAACCCAATCACAGAAAGACATACATGGTATGCACTCATTGATAAGTGGCTATTAGCCCAAATGCTTGAATTACCCTAGATCCCTAGAACAAACGAAACTCAAGACGGATGATCAAAATGTGAATGCTTCACTCCTTCTTTAAATGAGGAAAAAGAATACCCTTGGCAGGGAAGGGAGAGGCAAAGATTAAAACAGAGACTGAACGAACACCCATTCAGAGCCTGCCCCACATGTGGCCCATACATATACAGCCACCCAATTAGACAAGATGGATGAAGCAAAGAAGTGCAGACCGACAGGAGCCGGATGTAGATCACTCCTGAGAGACACAGCCAGAATACAGCAAATATAGAGGCGAATGCCAGCAGCAAACCACTGAACTGAGAATAGGTCCCCTATTGAAGGAATCAGAGAAAGAACTGGAAGAGCTTGAAGGGACGCGAGACCCCAAAAGTACAACAATGCCAAGCAACCAGAGCTTCCAGGGACTAAGCCACTACCTAAAGACTATACATGGACTGACCCTGGACTCTGACCCCATAGGTAGCAATGAATATCCTAGTAAGAGCACCAGTGGAAGGGGAAGCCCTGGGTCCTGCTAAGACTGAACCCCCAGTGAACTAGTCTATGGGGGGAGGGCGGCAATGGGGGGAGGGTTGGGAGGGGAACACCCATAAGGAAGGGGAGGGGGGAGGGGGATGTTTGCCCGGAAACCGGGAAAGGGAATAACACTCGAAATGTATATAAGAAATACTCAAGTTAATAAAAAAAAAAAAAAAAAAAAAAAAGATTATTTGATAAAAAACACCCATGTAATTCATGTATTTCACAATGACCCACAATATGCATTCGATTTCTATATCAGTGACTATGACACTAAACTAAGGAAGTTTTCCATTTTTATATTCTATTTTATTTATCCTTAAAATGAAGCCTCCTTTGTGAGGCTGCAGTTGATCAGCTGACGTGTGTTGAAAAACACCTTACATAAAGCTAATGGGCATTTAAAGCACATAAATTGGAAAAATGTTAGAAGAACGTCAAAATAGTTATATTTGTATATTTGTGCTTTATGTGTCTTTCCAGATTTTTCAACTGTATTCTCTCCCTGAGTGGCCACATTTTTAGAATTATTTGCAGAAGAAAATCAGAGATGCTAGCTTCCATGCACAAGAAACTCAATCATAGAGCTGGAGAGATGAGTTTAAATGCCACAGTTCTCAAAGGAAATAATCAGAGATGTGGACTTGTCTGATCATCACAGTGTTATTTCACTATTAAAATGTCATTAAACCCTACAATCTACCAGCAGAGAACTGGAAATTAAATTATGGAATATCTACATAATTAAATCTCACATACCAATAAAAGGCATCTTATAGAGAATGTTTGACAATCTTATCTCATCATAGAGGCTGCCTGGTGTGATTTATAAAAGTATAGACTCCATTGATGACTTTCTGAAAAAAACTGCGTAAAGAAAGTCTGGAAATATCAAATGCCCCAAGTGACATTTCTGAACAGTCAGATTTGTGAGGTTCTCTTTAGAAAATATATTTTTAATGCTGTACAAAAAAACTATACTATTAAATAATAAATGCCACAAGTTTAAGGATTTTTTTTCTTGAAAAAATATTAAAAAAAACAATATATCTGTGTAGTGGAGAAGTTCCTGTCTCAGGCACTGTGATTATGGCTTTCAGTAACAGGAGACCTTGTTTAAATATTGTATTTTCCTAACCAATTCAAACATTTCAAATACTTCATGTCCCTGTGCTTGGATACATTTGTTATTTTTTAAGGGGATGGGAAAAAATATACTTTATATACCATCGTGAGGATAATATAAATGAAGTTATTGCCTGTAAAATTAGAGGTATTTTGACTTCTTGACATGAACATATAAGATGATGTTGCCTAATAACTCAGCATCACCAACAAAAAACACAGAAACCATGGAAACAATTAATTGCAAAGATGGAGTAATACATAACTCAGGCCTATGAGCTTCAAGGAAAGGGGTACAATGGAGGCAGATTTTTCAAAACATAAATTTTAGGAGGTGAAGAATATTGTAATGGCTTGAATAAAAATGACCCCATGTGTCCATAGGGAGTGGCACTATTAGGAGATGTGTCCTTGTTGGAGTAGGTATAGTCTTCTTGGGGGAGGGGTCGCTGAGGAAAGGCTTTAAGACTTCAGAAGCTCAAGCAAAGCCTAGTGTCTCAGTCTTTTCCTGCTGCCTGTGATCAAAATATAGAACTTTAGTTTCCTTTTCCAGCACTGTGTCTGCTTGCATGCTACCATGATGATAATGGGCTAAGCCTATAAAAGTGTAAGTCAGCCTCAACAAAATAGTTTCCCTTTTAAGAATTGCCATGGTCATTGTGTCTCTAAACTGCAACAGAAACCCAAACTAAGACTAATGTGAAACACACACACACACACACACACACACACACACACACACACACACACACACAATCCAAAACAATATTCTTGGATGAATTCAAGACAAAATGAAACTGGGAAAAGAGAACTGATAAATATATGTAAATCATAATATCTTGAAGGATTAAAAGGAACAGAATTATGTGCAAGAGTCCTTGTGTATGTTAAACTACATATCACTATGTATATGTAATGTGAAACTCCAAGAAACCAGAAAACAATAACAGTCAACTCAAAAATGCTCATTTCATAAAGGGCTGGTGTTCCTTCTAGCAGAAACAAAGAAAAGAAAGTGCTTAGCCTTACACAGAAGATAAATCTTAGGAGAGCTATGTTTTAGTATTTGGGTTGAGTTAAACAGTATCACTCCTATTCTGATCTATAAAGTATTTAAGATGGGGCTGTAAATCTATGGTGCACTAATTCTATCCCACAGTGTTCATTCCTTCTTCCTGAAACTGACAGTTTGTAAACACATCCCATTGTTCTCAAGGTGTTTGTAGTCATGTTTGCTACAAATTCAGGTCTAAGAGTTTCAGCAGAAACTGAACAGTTTATACACCTTGAAATAATTACTGCTTAATACCAAAAATTATAAAAATTTGCTACCATTTCTCCAAATAATTAATCAATTGTAAAGTAACTTAAGTCATGAAAGGTAGAAAAATGATTCCTTAGATCCACTCAGTAATTTAGCACACAATAATAAAGATGATAATTTCATTTAATTAGTAGAAATCTACTATGCAGGTACCCCTGAGACCTTTGAGGGGCCTGGAATGAAAGATCACGAGATGGTAGAGTTGCCCTCTAGAGAGCCCAGAAAACACAGAATTCCTGAGCCAATTGAGTGTATTTTGATTAAAATGATGAAGAAAACAATTATGAAATCTCCAGAGTTACAGAATCTAACTTGTATACTTAGAAGTCTATTTATACAGAAGTTGCAAATTAATAATCCTACTAAGTCATGAGAAGGATAAGAAACCTATATTCATTTCGAAATATTTATCCATATGTCTTAAGACTTGATGAGTGACTCAAAGACCTTAAATAGTGTCATGTCATGACAAAGATTCATGGTACAGTGAGAAATTCTTAAGGTTAATGGGATTTATGAACAATACCCTTCCATGCAATGACAATTCAATAACAACACAATTGTACCTGCACTGGGAAAGTACCTTTTAACAATTTTACCCAGGGACTCATCTGAAGTACCATTATGTTGCCCTAACCCTCCTGCCCTATACCCTCAGATGATCCTTCAGGGTTAGGGGGTAAAAACTTGGGAATCAACAACAAAAATTCTGGAATCCAGATAAAAAGTGAGGGCTGCCTATACAACATCTGCTCATGCCCACTTGGTCCATAACTGTTTGTTCAGAGAAGCTGCCATCAGTTGATAGGGTCTCCTGTCTCATGCTCTATCTTTGTCTGCTGGGGTCAGGCAGGTCCCAGAGGCTAGTGAATGTGAAAGGGCCTGCTGCACAAGTGTGGGCTAGTGCAGGGTGCTAGTCAGAACAAGCAGAATCATTCCTTCTACACTAGTTCTAGAAACTAAGGAATATGTAGCAACTCCCTAAATGCATGAAACATTTGGATTTCTCAAAGAAATCCTTGACTACAGATTTGCCAGGATTCCCGAATATACTCAATGAGAAATTGAGAGCTGACCAACACAAAACAAGTGAAATGTAATCAATATTTCAAAAGAAACAGGAATCCCAGGGAAAATGATCAACCAATGAAGGCTTCTTTAATATGGATAGAGTGCCAATGAATCTATTGTCCTTAAGATTTACTGAATTGAAACCCAAAAGAAAACTGAGTAAATATTGAGGTTGTTTGGAAGAAAAAACCCAATCAATCAATCAATCAAACAAACAAACAAAGAGACAAACAAAAATCCAAAACTATGACTTTTCTAGGGAGAGAAATTCCATAGAAAGAATAGAGAACCACACCCAATGAATGCCAGAGACTCTACCTGGGTTCCTACTGTAATTAAGAGGCAGAATAGACACTTCCAGGAAGGTATCTGTACTCTCAGAATTTCAGTTATTTCATGTTGTGCATCAGGGAAGGAAAGAAAGCTGCCTCTAGAATCTATCAGCTTCCTTCAGGAGCATAGCTATCAACTTCCAAATCAACTTTCAGTTTATGATATTTATTCATAACTACTAAGAATGGAGCTATTTTTCCTTATGAAGTCTAGTGTAAGGGTCCATGATTCACTGAAGAATGATACCCTGGACTCAAGTAGTATGCAAAAGCAAAGACCATTTTATTCTGTAGAAGTCCAGCATGCTGGGGTTTACCATCTACCAGGATGAAGGTACCCCAGTGAGTTCACAGGTCCAATTGAAAGCACATTAGAGGAATTCTTGGGGGTGGGGAATGTTGACCTCTATCTTAGGAACATTTGAGAACCGTTACTGTGGTTTGGAGGGCTGGAAACTGTTGCTGAGGAAGTCTGGAAACTATTGCTGACTCACTGTCCTTGCCTCAGGCCAGATAGCAGGGCAGCTTCTTATGGCAGAGCAGTTTCTAACTGACTGCCAAAGGCCTGTGTTTTTTTCAGTAACTGACTTGCCTGGACACGCCCAGTTCTTGGAAATAGAGATTTAGGTCTAGTCTACTGAGCTACCAATTTGAAGCCTGATCTGGAGTCAGCCTAGTCTGTTTCACTAGATCTGGAACAAGGGACTTGTCACGTGAACCATCTAGAACATCGGTTTCAGCCCTGCCTTGTCTCTATGACTGTCTCTCCAAGCCATTCTTTACTCAAAGGTTATGGAAGGCTGAATTGGGATTCTGTGACCTGTGAAGAGTCCCTGAAGGCCCTAGGGCAATTGACTAAAAACCAAATAATTTAGGTAATTATTTAGGAGACAATGTTTGACATCATTAGATTAAGAGAAATGTCCAAAGTTGAGTCACCAGCACATCAAATTTGAATGACTAAAACTTTTAAAGCTGACAACTGCAAGGGATGAAAAGGCCCTGGAGCAAAGCGAATTCTCTGAAGTTATGGCATAAATGCCAAGTACAGCTACTTTAGCAAAGAGTTTGGCAACTTGTTATAATGGTAACCAAACTCTTAATATGTAAATTTTTATTTTTATTTAGTACAGAAATAAAGGCCTGTGTCTATAGACATACGAAAACTCAAATATGCGTGATAGCTAATTGCTAAACTCAAAAAATGGAAAGGACCCAAATGTCTATTAAGGAATGAGTTTATAAACAGTGATTTATACCTACACACTAGCATGATACTCAGCAATAATAAACAATGGGCTGAGGATATGCACTTCATCCTAGATGAAACTCAAGGACATCTTATTAATTGAAAATATAACAGGCATAAATAATTATCTATTCCCATTTTTGAGGCATATAGTTTAGTAATTGCACATTTTGTTTTGAAAGAAAATTCAGAGTATATTTAGGTATTTAGGTGTCTTAGCTATATTTGTGTTGTTATGACAAAATACTATGACAAATGTAAGTTAAGAAAGGAAAGGATTATTTTGACTCTGTTTGAGGTACAGTCTACCATAGCAAGAAAATTCAGACAGTTGATATTTAAAGCAGTTTGTAATATCATTATTGGGTAATGAATGCTTGTGTTGAACTTGGTCTCCCTCTCTGTCTCCCTCTCCCTCCCCCTCCCTCTCTCCCTACCCCTCTCCCTCTCCCTCTCCTTGTGTGAGTTTTGTTTTGCTTTGTGTTTTGTTTTTGTTTTCTTTGCAGGAGGATCTTGTTCCAAGGTATATTTTATAAGTTATACTCTGCATGGTGTTTTTACATAAATCAACCCAATCTAAGTAGTTCTTCACAGGCAGGCATACAGGCTAATATAGTTTAGATAGTCCCTTACAGGTATTTCTGAATAGCAAATTGACAATGGAGTTTAACTACCATGCTTTGTATGGTGGATGTTGTTAATGGAGATATCCTCTATCTGCCTTGTGGGCTTATACAAGTGACTACCCAACTCAACTTGATCAAATACTTAAAACTGCACATTTGGAATGAGTACATCAACTTCTATATAAAACATGTGATTTAAAACAAAAAAACATAATAATGCGGAAATGTAATCAGAGGATTTAAGATGATTTCATTATTGGTGAGACAATGATTCCAGGCTCACAGCTGGATTTAATTTCCCTTTCCTCTCAGTCCTACTTCATAGACACATTTGGCTCTGTGAACTAATCCCAGTTTTCCTGTTGCTTTTGTTGTTGTGCTTTGCTTTGTTTTTGATTTTTCTTATTTACACAAAACTTTTTTTCACTTCTTAAAATGTTTGGGTTTTTCTTTGTTGAATGCTTTATCTGCATACTCTTCAGATGTTGATAGATGCCACAGGTCTTCTTTGACCCTCCCATGGTATATCATTTTGTATTCTCAGATCATTTTTACTTATTCCAGTAGCTTCTATTATTAAACAAGTAATCTCACTTTACAGTTCTAGCTTTCTAATTCTAAATATCTATTGTATGTTGTTCCACGTACAGGCTCTGCATACTTAAAGATACATTTAACATGGAAGTGGTTATCTTTCTAAATGATAAATTGTATTACCAGCCGATCTACTATCAAAAATAACAGACAGGGGAGATATTTTTTTATTCAAACTTCCCTCTGTTTTGGGATTTAATTCGCATTAACATTTCACGCCTCTGTTATTCCTTCCTCCTTTCTTTTCCATCACTAACACAGTTGAATTCCTCATCTCTCACATGATGATTACCTGTTAAATGTTGACCTCAATCTATTTCAAACTCTAAAGAATAGTTAGCATGATTAGGGGGAAGGATAGAACAAATTATACAACCATTTCTTCTACATTCCCCCAATCTTCTGTCTATACAGTAAAATTAAAATCCATGTCAATTCACAATGTCTCCTGGCGTGATATATCCTCATGACCTTTCATACACCCTACTCCCCATCAAGACACTTATCAAGTTTCTCAATATGTTCTTTCTGTCTGAGTTCCCTTTGAATATCTAAACTAAATATCCCAGAGAACATGATTTGTGCAGTGGAAGAAATTTCTGGGCCAGTTAATTCAGCCATACAGGCTAACTGGAAAATGGTTTATTCCTCCACTGTATTTACTGCACTATGTTGTTGCAATCTGCTGGGCTCTTCTTCGAAACAAATTTCCATGTGTTATTCAAATTCTGAATATTCTACCAACTTTTCTCTCATAAGCACTTGAGGTAGAACACATAGACTACAGCTTACCACATTCAACTCACTGCCAGCTGCCACATACACACAAACAACCTCGAATCTGCTCCAACATTCTCTGTTGTCTCCCTATCTCAACCTTTATCTCTAGTGCCTATTGTCTGCATCAGAGCCAGCACCATTGTTCAGTACTACATCATGTGCTTTCTTGCCAACATTGTCAACAAATCCCCACCATGTTAGGTAAATCCAGTTCTCATTAGAGTATTTTTGTTTGTTTGTTTGTTTTGTTTGTTTTTTATCTACTCAGAGCATTAAGAAACTGTGCTCAGTATGAAGATACAGACTTTGTCATTGTTTCTTTGTGTCTCTCTAACATACTCTTTAAACAGTAACTGCTTGATGGAATGGATGCTTGTGTGACTTCCCTCCCTTTCTCTGTATAACTCCAACTTTCCAGCATAATCCTAGACTGGGACTTCATCCTTTATTCTGCGTTACTAATCCCAATTCTGGAAGTGTCTAAGGTGTCATTAACTGCTGCTTCATTGAGTTTCCTGTCTTGTTTCCTCTATGTTAAGTATATCTTCCTGACACAAGCCAAGGTAATTGCATAATATCCTATCTTGCCAAGGTCGTGGGAAAATGCATACTCTTGCTAACATTATCCTGCTCTGTGAGCTTCAAAGTTCTGCCCTATGAGTTCAGCTACTACATCTGTTTTTAGCTCATTGACCAATCTGTTATGATTGATAGGCACTTATCCCAACTGGTTAGACTATCTGCTTAATAACAGGTTCCAAATACCACTAACTTGAGAAATGTGTAAACTACTGCAATTCCAGGATGTTCAGCTTTAGTGGACAGAAATTGGTTCTCTCCAAATCGTTAAGCCAGACACTTAGAGAAGGAACAGTGACGCCAGAAAAAAGCAGCCCAGGTAGATCAGCAGAAACAGTCATAGACTAGTAGAGGTTGGTGACACTTCTGAGGTAAATGCAGCTAATGAAGAATAGTGACAGAGCCAGGTTTCCAGGAGACACTAATAAGTTATGCCACTATGCCAATGGTCTTGCAAGCTTTTTAACAAATGTCACTCTCCAAACATTCTGAAAGGTGGTGACTGATCAACAATAAGGCCAGAATTCATAGGAAGAGAGTCACCAATATTACTTCATAGAATTCTAGAGTGACATCTGCAAGTGATAATGAAAAGACCCAGGGTAAACTGCCAGGAACGTAAGTGAAAGGAGAATGAAGAAAGGGAATAGATGAAGGCCTTGTTTAAAAATACTTCAGGATCTCTCCAGTTATTTTTTTAATGAAGCCCAGCAATTTTACTTTGACCAGCAAAGTCTCATTTAATTAGTGACTTAACTTGATGTGTTCTACCAAACTGTAGAGTGACCACAGCACCTTTTAAGTTCAAGGAGTGACAACATTGTGTCCTTTCTGGGAATTCAGCACAATACCTTTTTGTCTTTCTGTACATTAATTCTTCCTGATCTGACAGGGGTCTCTGTAAATAATTTTCTTCCAGATATTTCTCCATCCTCATGTTCTGTCTTCATGTATCTAGGAAGGCCTTGATAATAGGATTTAAGAAATGTTGCCAGTTTCCATGTTGAACAGAAACAGTTCTTCCCCACGTGGAAGCAATATATTGAAGTAAGGGTTCCAGAGTCGGTGTTAAGGATAGGTGTACTGAGTCTGAGAGGAACAGTGTTAGAAGAACAAAAAACATAAATAAAATAAATCAAAGTTCAGAGGGGTCAGAGGAAACATGAGGGAATCCAAGAAGAGGGAGTAATGGCATGGATAGGCTGTAACAAAAAATATTCTAGGAAGAGTGCACATCTGCCACTGCCAAGGAAGGAGGAACCTTCTGAGTGAACCTCTGTAATATACCCCTGGGATGCTCAAAGACATGTTAGCCATGGAAGAAATATTCATGTTATTTAGGGCTCTCTTAAAAGTCCAAATCATGTATCTTTTCCCTTCACTAGGCTAAGATTCAGTCCCACATTTGGCTGTGAGCTCTTGGGTATCTTTGGGAAAATAAAGATAAAGCTCCCTGCCTGCATAGATTTTTAAAGCCTTGAAAGGTACAGCTAATTCTGAAGAGGTCCCGTGAGTTTCCTTTTTGCTCAGTTTGGGCTGTGTGGTTATCCTTAAACCAATCACAGTGACTAGAATGAAAGTGAGTCTATCTCTAACTCATGGAGTCTAAACTCCCTCCAGGCTTTGATGAAGGGTTCATTCCCCAAATCTAAGTAGCTTGTCTAACAGTAGATCATGGTTTCTGTACATAATCTTTGCACCACCACTTTATTATGCCTTTTGGATATGTCAAGGCTCAAGAAGGTCCAAGAGAAAATGTAGAACTTTAAAATTAAGTCAGAAAGAGCCTTTGGCAGCTCTGAGAAAGAACTCTATAGGTATAAACCAATAACAAATAATGCTTTTATTTTCTGAGCCATCTCATGCTCTAATAAGCAGTCTAGTCTGATCAGTCCATCCCTGCAGGGCCTGGGTAGGTGAGTTTGATTTTTATTAAGTGTGCTTCCCTTCCATAATTCTCTTTGCATTCAGGGCCAAGAGAGTTACAGGCACATAGCCAAGTACCAGAGGAGTGTTAGAGAAATTTGCTGATTGACAGGACATATTTCAGTTCTCACAGTCGAACTTGGCCACCTGGAGGGTTGGTTGACCTTGGGGCAGTCACTTAACCTCTCTGAGTTTCATGCTCTCTGCTTTTGATGGAGAAGTAATCCATTATTTTTGCTTTCCATGCATGGAAATTTGTAGCTTCAGAGATGGCAGGAAGACTGGTTGTATGCCAGATGGATGATTTATGTACTCTTAAATTACTGTTTTTGTCCAACTATGCTCACCTACTGCCCTGATTCTTCCCTCCTCCTGCTGCCCTAAGGAAATGATTTGCCATTTATTGCTCATGAGATATTCAGCAAAATTAGTACTCTCCAAGCTTATGTGTAGGTGGGGCTAAGAGGAAATGGGAGCATAGATAAAAACAGAATAAAGAAAACTGAAAGGAAGACCTTAGAAGATAAAATAGTTTCATTTAAAGCTGCAGGTATAACCCAGACACTGACAAGAGAGTATGTTTACTTATTTATTGTACAGAAGTGCTAAGGAGATATTCCTGTGACTGGATTCAATTCCCTGCCCTATGTGTCCTCTGCTTAGAGAGCTGAATTTACAGATAAGGCTGACATGTAGGAGCCTCAGGAACTTTTCTGGATGGTCTACAGTGTGAATAATTCATCCCCAGATAACAAAAACAATTTAACTGTAAAGGGAAAAGAATTATCAGTTGCTACCAACAAATGTAATTATTAATTAATGCATTCAACAGACATCCTTAGCAATCAGATGAAGTGACTTACTCATTTAACAAATACATGTGTCCAGACTGCCTTCTATAATCACTCTCCCAGTCATGGGGAAACAATTCACTAAACAAATATGAAGTCTTTTCTCATGGTACTTGAATTCTAGGACTAGGATGTAAATGATAAAGACTTAAGATATAAGCAGAATAATATCATATAGTGGGAACAACTATGAAGAGAACAAACAGGTAAAGAATGACTATATTGCAACATAATTAAACAAGAGTTCCAAGTTCACCCAATGGGGTTGGTTTTCTGGAAATGATAATGAAAAGGCTACGAATTTTGAACAGCTCAGAGATCTGCGTTGGGGAATGGTGTTGGGCATTGTGCATTCAGATGCTAGTTACTATACTCAGAGATCTGGTTACAGTCCTGATCTTGACATTGTCATTGTCCTTGGAGTATCTTCTGTCTCAATGTTGTATAAAAATGTTTTCTACCAGCTTGTTTTGGTTAATAAAGAACTGATTCAGCCAATAACTGGTCAGGAGAGAGGAGGTAAGACTTCCAGTCCCAGTGAGAGTAGTCTCTTGTGGGAAACAAGAGGAATTCAGAACAGAGAGGAATTCAGCATTGAAAATTTAGCCAGAGAAGGTGGTCATGAGCACCTGGTCAGGGGAGTCACTATGAGGAGCCTGATGCACCAGGAGCAGCCAGGCCAAGACTAACATGGCAAGAAACGGGGCACGTGGTCGAGAAGTAGACAGCTGTGGAGTGTTAGAATAGATACATATCTGCCCAGCTGTCATATTATGTTAATAAAAACAAGGTTTCTGTGTAATTTTATTTGAGAGATAACAGGGGTAATAGAAAATCCCCCAAATTACTCATACTGATCGGATTATATAGGGCCAAAAGCTAGAAAGAAAACCTTCTTACCAGTTTCTATCCCTCTTTTCTACTTTGGCTGTCCCCACAGAGCTTCCACGAGTTCAATTTTTATCAGAAGCTTCTCCTTTATCATCCAGACTCTCATTCAGCATAGGACCAGTAGTTGCACAAGTGTGGGAAGGTTTGGGATATAGCTTTCCAAGCTGGAGGAGGAACTTATCCCCAAATACAAAGGGTACACGATAGGAAGACACTGACATTAGGGAATGTGAAAAAGACTTAGAGTCTGAGACAGACTGAGACTAGATGATCCCTGACTGACACTTTCTAAATAGAAAAAAAAAAAAAACCTTATGTGGTTAATTCTCAATTTTCAAGAATTGTTCCTTTTATTTGTGCCAGTGTCACCTGGGACCCATTCTCTATATATTTCTAGCCTCTGTTGATTGTAAAAAGATCCATCCATGATCCTTGAAGACCTGATGAAGAAAACAGAAGTTGTACTACCAGACTCAACTCACAAGGAAACTCCAGTTCCAAAAAATCAGGAGTTTGGAAAAATATTCAACTTTAGAGTTTAGTACAATGTCCAGGCCATTCAGTATATTTTGGAGGCTTTAAATTTTATAAAGCAGAGTATGGGATCTTTGGTGACAGAAGAAGTATAAAATGTCTACTTCTTCTTCTTAAGACACACACCACAACTGGCCTGTAGAATTTTTTTATGACCAACCTAGGACCTTGCCTCATTCCTAAAGGTGCTATTCCATTCAGCCACTACTGAAAGAATGAATAAATTCTATCTTCAAGCTTCTATTACATGATGTTAAGGTCCATTCTAACTTTTAATTATTTGACTTTTTATTTCTGATGACAATCCTATTGAATCTAACTAAGGTTTTTCAGTAGCTGATGGTACATTAAGCATCATGGATTCACTAATCAGTGTATAAAACAATATGTGTCCAGGAGTCTTACTACTAGTGGCCTGGTGCCGCTGATAGGTAGTATGCAAGCAGTAGTATAGAAGCTGAGTTTCAATGCATGACAAAATCTACTAAGAACATAAGAGACAGCATGCAATGTTTATTGGGTATGAGAGGCCTTGTAGAAAACAAAGCTGGAATCTTGATAAACAGCATGTGTTTTGAGTAGAACTTCATGTAGATGAAATGAAAGAAGCATATTCAGTTTTGAAAACTTTGTGAGAAAAATGTGTCTAGGCTTAGAGATAACTGGATATATTTCTGAATTAACTCTTAAAGGCAGAGTGTAAATTTTACTTTGGATGCTTAAGTAAATGGACATGGTTTGAATGAGAAGGAGACTCATTAATAATAATTATGTGCATAATAAAAAACCAAGAGGAGAAAGAAATCATGCTTCTCATTAGGAAGTTTATGTCTGAAAGGAGGGATGGAGAGACATTTTGTGAACAGAAAATCTGAACTCTGGTTTTCATTCCCCTGTTTTCTTGTATCTAAAGTGCCAATTTTGGTAAATCTGGAGCAGCGAGTGGAGCAGATGCCTCAGGATACAAATTACTTGATGAATTAGCAAGGTCTGCTTGAGGAGGAGCAGGGAGCATTTCCCAACCATTGCCCTGTTTCCCACCTGGAGAAACACCTTTGCCAAGGTTCCTGAACTCTGCGTTCTAAAATTTCTAAGATAGCTTCTGACTTTCATCAGTCTCACAAGACATCAGAAGGAAGAAATGAAACAACTCATGTCAACAGAAAAACACATTCACAATATTGGCAACAAGAAAAGAAAACTCCTGGCTACTATCTGGTATTTTGAGATACACTCTGAAAAATTCTTGGTTCCAGCAATATTCTTTCTTGGCCATCAGCCATGATAAAAATCAGTCCCTTCTGGTCCATTACTAATTAAATAATCATAACTCTATTCATCAGGAAAATACACACAGAAGGGATACATAAGCCAGTAGTTAGTAGGATGATGCCCAACCTTGCACTGACTAACTCCAAAGACTTTACAGTGACTATATTTCACTTGAGACTCTGAATATCACTATGGCAGGCAAAGCCTTCCAGCTTTCACCTGACTCTACACTTCTGGTGTAATAATAATGCAAATGGCTCCATTGGGAGTAGACACTTCTTAGCATAGTCTAGAAGGTCTGCAGCTATTAGGGGTATAGGAGAGTGCCAGTGGTCACTATCATGAATGAATTACTGTACCCATGTAGCATGCTTCAGCCACTATTGTACATAGAATGCTGTCTTCCAGAACAGGGACTTTTTCATTGTGTGGATCAGTGAAGATACAGGGACTAAACTAGTCTCTGTTGTAATAAACTGTAGGATAGGAAGTGACCAAGCATAAGGGGATTCTGCTTAGATTTCCACATCTGGCCACAGTGGCGAGATGATTTTTCAGATGTAGAGATGATAGCTTGTGAGAGACTTCTGAAGCCAAGCTAGGTATCTATTGCTGACATTTCCTTATGTCTTGCTTACTGTTCATGTCTGCTTTGAAATATTTTCACTGTTTTCCTTTGTCCATTTCAAATGCTATAATTTTTTAAAATCTAAATCAGTTTTCTCTTGTCTGATAATGTAGCATCCTCCTTGGGAAATTCTGTCTTGAAAAGTAGCCCACAGCCTAGATAATGTCACCAGTCCCTGCTATATGTGTTTAAACAAATTATGGCATGCTTGCCTGAGAGCAACCAAAATGTGATTCATGATTTGACTCCTGGATATTTTAAATGCACATCTATTCTCTGACCATACTACTTCCTTAATAAATCATGCTTTGTTTACACTTCATATCATGATGGACTTGCATACTTACTGAGTGCGTAATCTTCCTACAAATCTTAGCATAAATAGGAAGGATTGTTATGCTGGTACATCTTATTACTCAAGACCTGCAGAATCACTAGCTAAGTCATGGTAATATTAACTAGAACTGTCTGGAGGAATGGAACTGATGGAATGAGTGCATATTACAGACATTATTTGAGTAGCTTATACAGTTTGGGCTGTATGGTCTTAACGATGGCTGTATGTATGTCCAAGAGGCTGAGAACTCAGTAGCTACTCAGAATATAAGTAGACTGTATTTGATGATATAGGCTTGGAGGATTCTTTGAGAGATGCTGAATTTCCACTCAATTTGGGGGTTAAAGGGACCATAGATGCAGTACAATATTCTCTTTATTCAACTAGGAAAAACCCAAACGTGACTGTGTCTGATTCCAGGGCACATAGTTCAGATAGGTAAAACTATGGTTCTGATTTTTAGAAATGGACCAAGGGAGACCCAAGAAGGGGTTAATCGGGCAGGAAAATCGATCTTGTTAAGGAATTAGTGAATAACTTTTTTTTTTTTTTGCTGTTACTATGCAATTCTTTTTATTTTTTTTCCAGTATGCAACACAAAAGAGCGTTATGCTGCAGAAATCCAGCATGCAGGAGTCCACCAACCATCAGAATCGAAGACAGGAAAAATTTAAATCAGATTAGGAGGATTCCAGGGTCAGGGAAGAGGTCCTTTAACTTGATTGGTTGACATTGACTAGGGCTCTAAAGACTTTACTGAACCTTTCCTGAGGGTGGGCTGGGAACTGTTGCTGACTCATTGCTCTTGCCTCAGGCCAGGTGGCAGGGACAGCTTCTGATTGGCTGCCTTCAGGGTGTGGTTTTTCCTGTAATTTTGTTTTGCTTCCTTCAAGATTCTATTTGACAAGTTTAATTGTGAGAGTTTATACAGATGCATACGTGTGTGTGTGCGTGCTCATGCATAAAATGAGTCCTGAAAATAATATGGCTTATATGAAGGAAAACAAAAACAAAATCAGCCACACAAAGATATTGTGGCTCATGTGGCACATCAAGGACGATGTAAAAGAGAACGATCTTTTTGTTTTATGCTTCTAAGTTAGTTTTTTTTTAAAGCATATATATGTGTATACTTTATTTATAGTTCTACAAGGATATCAATGGATAATTACAATCCAGAGGACTTTAAAATGTCCAAATTTAAAAAACTAAGTTGAATAAAACATAATTAAGGTAGAAATGAAAATCAAAGTTACCCCAGTTCCTCTAGGGCCCTAGACTACACTGGCTGCCTGTACGATAAAAGGCATTGATTTGTGAATAACTTTTTTGTGCTTTCGCTTTGCTTCAAAATACTTTTAGAAAACTTGCTACTGTTTAAATGTACCATATATCAGGCCAGGAACATTGTTTCCATACAATTTATAATTTCTGTAAGTGTTACACGCTCTGTAAATAAAATGAAATGAAGTTGGAAGTCAAAAAGGCTCACTGTGTCTGGATAAAGGGCAAGCTTCTTCAGTATCTTCCTTAAAATAGACAAGAGAAAGATGTTCCACAAAAGGGTCTTATAAGGCTTAAATACGTGATAAAAGCCCCTAAATATACTTGTCCTCTATGCCTTCACTAGGAACATCGAAGATGCCATCCCTGATCTGTCATCTTTTGGTCTGTTTAAGCTTTACTTTTCCTGAAGGGCTTTAGTGGGGTGCAGTGCCAGTTCTCCCCACATGATGGAGTTGCAGGGCCACAAAAGGGGTTGAGAAGACCATTTATGAAGCATGCTTTACACAAACCACAAAATAAGAATTTTTCAGACTACAGGCCGTAGTTACTTTAGGGGCCACAAGCAGATAACCTGAGAGTAAACACAGGTGCGGTCACTCTGTATCTCTGCTTGATTCAAAATTCTTCTGAAGGTGTAGCTGATGCAGCAATGAGCCGTTCTAAATTATACTCACTTTAGAAAAAATGTAAGATGTTTAGATTCCTCTCCTTGAACACCCGTTTTCCTTTCTGTCTGGGTTATGTCTGTACATAAAGAACAGAGAATAGTTGCTTCGATCTTGTTCTCCAATGTTAGTGGGAGGGATAAGTGTTGTGTTCTGTTGTGTGTGTGTCTGTAAGAAAGGCGGCAGAATGGGAAAGGACACCAGTCCAATGCCCATGCATACATGCCACCTCCTCAGTATTCTTCTCATCTGTTAAATCTGTGAGGAGCCCTTGTGCCTGGGCAAGCGAGATGTTCTATATATGTGCATTACATGTGTAGTTATGCTAATGTCTTATTTTATGTACGTGCATGAGTATGTGCATGGGAGACTGTGTGTGCCTAGATACTGACCAGGCTCATATATCACTAAGTGGATGTGTGTATAATGCCTGAGCACATATATAATTACTGTGTGCATCTGTGTTTGGATTATGCGCATGCGTGATTCTAGCTCATGCTTATGTGTGTTCTATATATAGGAGCACAATGATACACATGCACATATTTGATCATGTGTCCATGAGTATGCCCATTGGATAAGCACAAGGGTGATGCTGTGATCATGTGTGTGTATTACTTTCTAGTCCTCATCCTCTTTCAAACTAGATCAGCTCAGTTCCCACGATGGTTCTATTGCTCTATAGCACAAACTGCGTGGAACAGAGAGATGCCAGGCTTAGAAACTATAGATCCCCCAAAAAGGAAAGGAAGGACAAGAGAATTCTTGCTTTCAGTGTGCCTGTCATATGTTCATGTGGTGTTAGGAATGCTATGAGAAATAGATCTAGAGGACAGCAATGCTGATTAGATAGCTGTCCTTCATCAGAAACTTTCTCTTTTGTAATTTTCATTTTGCTTTTTTATTCGATATTTTATTTATTTACATTTCACCTGTTATTCCCTTTCCTAGTTTCCCCTCTGCAAACCCCATATTCCATCGCCCCCATCCCTGGTTCTAGGAGGGTGCTCCCCCACTCACTGCCACCTCACCACCCTGGCATTCACCTGCCCTGGGGCATGGAGCCTTCATAGGATCAAAGGTCTCTCCTCCCATTGATGCCAGATAAGGCCATCCTCTGCAGCATATGCAGCTGGAATCATGGGTCCCTCCATGTGTACTCTTTGGTTGGTGGTTTAGTCCCCTAGAGCTCAGGGGAGTCTGGTTGCTGGATATTGTTTTTCCTATGGGGTTGCAAACACCTTCAGCTGCTTTCCAGTTGTGGTGGCACATGCCTATAGGATTGGCTGAAGGAGGCAGAGGCAAGAGGATCACGAGTTTGAGGCCAGCCTGGGCTACATATCAAGAACTTTCTAAGCAAGAATCTTCCTCTAATATCTGGAGAGAAAAAAATAAGAGCAGTGACCAGAAGATTAAAACAGGTGATAATGGAGAGATGTATGTGTGTGTGTGTGTGTGTGTGTGTGTGTGTGTGTGTGTTTCTATGTGCACGCAGGTGGGCATAAATTGTGCCTCTTTTTCATTTTATTTTACAAAGACAGAACTCAAATTTTAAGTCACAATTGATTTCCAGAAATTATTATTTCTAAACATCCCCAGTCAAATTCTGCATTCCTTTTTATCTTTAGAATTTGAATGAAATTGCTTTGTGTTTTTAATCTTACATGATGATAGAAAGGACTGTTCAAATGTCCCACTGGCTTAGACATTCTAGGCATGGGTTTTCCCCCTTAGCTATGTGTGTCCTTAATCCATCATTCATGCCATACATGGTCCCCCAGTATAGGGAGCCAAGGTAATAATCTCTATTTGATTTTTCTTTTTCTTATTTATTATGTGCCTAAGAAACATTTTCCCACACATTGATATTTGTAAAGACTATTTTCAAAGACATGCAAGTTGGAGAAGCTGTGTGGGTGGGATTTGAGAGAGAATGTGTTATGATTTTCTGTTACCATTATTATTTACTAACCTTTTATTCAAGGGTTGTGATGAAAGATCGACAAAACAACTCCTATCCTACAATCAATTATTGCTGGAAGACAATAAATATCTATTCAGTGTTTCCTTTGTGTTCTCAGAGAGACGGATAAATTGATTGCCTTTAAAGTTGGGGCTTTTCCAAAGACACCAGGTGGGCAGTCGTGACTGGTTTTCCTAATCCAACAATCTTTGTGAGCCTAGTTTACATGAAGACAACAGCAATAAGAATAAAAATTGTAATTTACTCTTGAACTAGCTGTTAAGGTTTATAAAACAATGAAATCTATCTGCATTATAAAATTGAATTTTTCTAGCTCTCCTATGAGGTAATTATAAATTTAATGCATTTTATTGATGAAGAAACTAAAGCTGAGGATCCTGGTTTAGAACTCATATTTGGCCTTTCTTTTTCTTTCACAAAGGATAATCAAACACATATTTCTTTAGATATAAATACTAACTTTAAGTAGGATGGAACCAAGTAAATCCAGAGTTGAGTCCCTTTGGAAAGACGACTTCTTCAAGCTCCAACTTCACTCATTAGATAGAAATTCTTGGTCATGCAGGCTTCTCTAAACCTTAATTTGTCTATCTTGAAACTAGGGATAGTGGAATGTTTACCTTCATATATTAAAGGAGATAACTCATGTAAAATGTACAATATGTACTCAATATTTGTCCATTCTTAGCATACAAGGTAATATGCATGGGAATCATGAATTCCTAGTCCCTCATTTAAGCCATCATCAGATTCCAGAGCGAGAAAAAATGTGATATATCTATTTCGCCACAAAAATTACCATAAAATATAACAACTTCTAACAATAAGGAAGGAGGTGACAGCTAAGCCACTAAGTTTTGTAAAACAGAAGCATAAAGACTTTAGTTGAATCCCAAGAACTCAAAATAGAAATTATGTAGTGGCATATCCTGGTGAGGTTAGATTTGGGGAGACAGAGACACATCACCAAGACTCAGTGGCCATCTAGCAAGGCTTCCTTGGGAAGTTCCAGGTGAGTGAGGAACTGTGTTTCAAAACAAAGGTGGGCAATGTCTGATAACTAGGCTTGAGGTTTTATTCTGCCCTCTGTACACATACAATGAACATATGTACTTCATGCACACAGATCTACCAGACAAAGGCATTCTCACACGATTATACATGTGCACTCCACATACAACCACACAATAGCAATAATAAACATGTCCGTGCCACTCTTCCTGCCTGTCAAACTTAATGAGAAGGCTTTAGTTGATTCGAACTCAGAATCTTACAGGTAGCTGCAGATAATATGTAGGCTTGGACTATGATCCTCTGAGGGATTTGATGGTCAGGACTAGGGAGTCCACCTCTCTGGTATTCAGCTGACAGACTGATGGAGACTGCAAGAGGAGGATTAATTTCCCATTGACGTGTAATTTTTTCTGCAATGTAGCTTGAGTGTCCACACAATATGAAAGCTGACTTTGTCTGAGGAGAGTCATCCAAGGCAACACGGAGAAAGTTGCAATGACATTGCAGTTGGCTTTGAGAGTCTCATCACACTTCCACTGTTTTGATAAGTTTTTATGGATTATTTGATTAGCTATATTTGATCAGGAACCTGCCAACACAGGAAAGTTGAGACAGAAACACTGAGGGGAGGCATTTTTCTAGATTGGCACTGTAAGTTTTGTATTAGAATTTTTGTCAGAAATCAGAGCGTCAATGGATGGACATACTGAAAATGTGTACAATAGTCATGTAACTCCTACTGAGTCTAAGTAATTGACGCATCTCCGAAATCATATCCCAGTCCTTTATTCTCAGTTTGTCTAAAGGATGTGAACATTCTAGTTTCTGTGCTTCAGCCCAATACAGAACAGGAATGCATGTGCCAGTGTCCATCTGAGACATTGCTCACCCAGCTCATTTTAGTTCTAAAAAAGACCCAGAGCCCTTCTTTATTATAAAGATTTGCAGGACACATCATGCAGAGATTTTAGTCTTGGATTTGGCTGCGTACCTCTTTTTGTACCAACCATTTCTGGAGATCCTTAATTTTAAATATGTTCAGGGAATCTTATCATAATTTACAGAAGAACTGATATAAGGAAAGGTGTCCTTAGTGCCTCTCTAAGGACACAGCCTGTGTCAGTGCAGCCATGATAATGTCAGGTGCACTCCCACTGTTAACTCCTTCAGCCACTTGCCTTGTATGTATGCTTTCATATACATCCCAGTATTGCACCTTGTACTGACAGCACTGAATTAACAGCCCAGGCAAACACACAGAGACTATTTGTGTGTTTTGTCTACTCAGACAGGCAGGAGGGATCCTGTGCACTTAGAGATAATTTTTTAGTTAAATTATATATTTTTTTCTTTTCATGTTTGAAACACCAAATTGGCTTCTTTGCGGCTGCTTCTCTCTCCTTCCTCATTTCCTGCTGTGGAGACGATTCTCCTACTTAAAAACAAATCCTGACACACTCATAATCAGTCTGCTTATAAACCAACATTTTCAGCCAAAGGACTGCACAGAGAGCAAATAAGTAAGCGGAACTCTTTGCTCGACGGCAGAATTTCTCCTAGGATTCTATTGTCACTGTGTAACCTTTTGGCTGTTAAATTGACCTAAATCTTTTCTGGAATAACTGTGAGGTTTATTTCTGGGCATTGCTACCCTGCTCACGTTCGTTCTTTGACTCCATATTTTGCATATGCATACTTTTTACTCAGGAAAATGAAATGGACGTGGAGTCAACTGTCATGTCATCTAGTCTAATAAGAAAGGTATGAGAGACTTAATTTAAATGCAAAAAAAAGTGTCTGAAGAGAACTGAGCATAAAAGCACTAAAGCAAACATAAGGGAAGCTCAGAGCAGGGCATGACAGTTCATGTGAAGTTCTAGACATAGAATGAAACATTGAAGATTAGTGCTGGAGACTCCACCAGATGACATCACAAGACTTCAATTCTGTTTCCACCAATGCTAACTTGTTAACAATGGGGTTAAGTTGCTTCTGTTTGTTTGACTCAGGACCAGGAACTGGGATCACCAGTATAATAGACTTCAAGAGATTGGTGAAATTTATAATTAGATTTTATGTATCTTTTGATAAAACTTTCGGTTGTTTGGGGGAAAGGTTGTGTTTATGGTATGCATAGACAAAAAAAATCACCATTGAGACCATTTTAACTTAGGAAACTAATAGAAGAAAAACTTAAAAACAGCAAGGTTGGATCATTCTTGCTAAGGGATATATTGTTGTGTTTTTCTATTATTTCAACTTCTTTTTCTGAAAAAATTAGGCTAAGATAAAAGGGACCTAGGTTCTTTCTTTCTGGTAAATGTTCATCTCCACAATTATTTATAATAAAATGACCTTGAGAGTGACCATGAAAATAGCACAAAGTGCAGGCATGGATTGATGTGTCTACCCCCAAAGAGATTTTTAAAACGTGTGTCTGTGTGGGTTGAGTGTGTCTACATGCATGTATGCATGTGTGATGTGTATGGAGTCATATATATGGCAAAGGGTAGAGTTAGATGCCTTTCTTAGTCAATTACTTACTTGATTCCTTGCTCCACTTGGAACTCAAAATATTTCATTAGTTTCACTAGCCAACTTACTATAGGAATTCCCCATCTCTGCCTCATAAATCACTGAGATTGATGCAGGATATCACAGTTTCCCAGCTTTTTGTCTGTATGCTGGGGGAGGTGAATTCTGGTCCTCATGCCACGTGGTAAGTATTTTATCCGTTGAACAGTAAACTCCAGCTTTTGGGAAGAGTTTAGAAGATTTAAACCTGACATCACATTTGCCTTGCTTGAAGGTCACTTCTTTTAATTTGCAATGAGAAGATCCTTTAAGTGAATGGTAAACAATGAAGTTCATTTCCCACCAAGTCAAGTGCATGGCACATAGCACAAATTGGCAAGACTCATTGACAACAGAGGCAGATTTCTGCAAAGTACTTTTGGGCAAGTCAAGTGCCATGAACTACAGGAGTTTTTTTGTCTGACATCCAATGTGTGGATGCTGTGACAAGGAGTTGACTAAGTACAGATTGTGGATACTAAGGTATGTTCTTCCTTGAAAGAGATAGAGAAGTAGTCCCTGGTTTGGAAAGTGAAGGCAGTAAAATTCCCTAGGGAAATCAACATTTAAAAATTTTCTTTTAATGTAGCAATGGTATGTTACATTTTATTTGGTATCATTCTTTTAACTTTTTATTGATTCTTTATAAATTTCACATCATGCACCCAATCCCACTCATCTCCTCTTCCTTTCATATCCATCCTCTGCTCTTGCAGTCTCCATATGAAAATAATAATAATAATAATAATAATAATAATAATAATAGTCTATGTGGAAACTGTAGTGTATCACAGTGTGTCACACAGTATACCTGTTTGTCCACACATCTTTACTTGCAAACATTCATTGCAATGAGTCATTGGTCTGCTTTGAGCCAATGTTTAGTCATCATCACTGAATAGGGTAACAATAATATGTGTGTCACAGACTGCTATGTAACTTTTCCTGGTAATAAAGAGACCTGGCATTATTCATCTATAATCAGAATGGTCATCAGAAAGCCTAGCATAGATTAAGTTTTCAATTCTTATTTACTGAGTGAAAATGTTAAGGTCTCCCCTTCTTCTGGAATAGACATAGAGGTCTATTGGCTTTATAGGGGATATAACTGATTATTTCTAGCCAGATGATTTAGGTTGCTGGAGTGATGGTCAAGGTAGATACAACAAAGTATGCCTGGCTCTTAGTAAGTCCTTATGAATAAGTATAAGCCCTCATGAGTAAGTCTACAAACACTTAGTAGGAGTAATGAAAACTGGTCTAATATTTACTAATAAACCTATTCCCAAAGTCAAAGTTCATACTTGGCACAAGTTTCTCCATCCTTTACTAAATTCAGTGGTCCAGAGAAGAATAAGTGAAGACTGCACCCCCCAAGCTACAGGCTGGCCTCACAAGCTGTGCACTAATTAGACTGATAATCTGTATAAATTAGCATTTGCTAGCGATAAATATCACACATCGAGCCTTAAATAATACATTAGACTTAATTGAATAAATGCATATATTAGGGCCCTATAATGCATATTTTCCATAATGAGTTATTTCCATGCACAAACAAACAGCATTTCTGATTAATCAGCTGGGGCAATAGTTCTATTAAGGCTCTAGGTACTGTGAAGGAGATCTGAAGAGGCAGTAAGGAGGAACAAATAAAACTTTTCTGTGAAAATACTGGATGGATTTGATAACTTGGGAGTCTCTAACTCTTTGATACCCTCTAGGGGTTTTGGGGTGCAAACAGAGCTATACTCACCACTTGACTCTCTGCATTTGGATTTGAACCTCTACTCTGTTGTAACTAAGATATTGGGTATGTCCCTGGAGGTTCCTTTATTTAACCAGTCTATTAGTTCAACAGTATATTCATCTTCCCTAATATAGAAATGATTAAAGAGAATCTGTGGTTCTAGAGATATGGCTCAGTGATAGAACAGTTACCTGCTTGATAGATAGTATTTTATCACTAAGCAACACAAATAGATCCTTTACATGGGACAGGATCCTATCCAGTGCCTCATTCCTAGATGACTCTCAACTAGATGCTACTATCATAATTGCTATGAAAGGTTTTGAACACTTGCTATCAATTTTCTCATTCAGCCATAACAAGAAGTCTGTGAAAGTAGACACTAGTTTGTCCCCATTTTAAAAATGAGGAAATCACTTCACAGATTAAGTGACTTATTTATCCATCCATTCAATTAATTGCGATTTATGATCCCATGTCAAAGGTTGTAAACCCAGTGGTGAAAATGGTATGATGTTGCTTTGAAGAACTTACTGCATAGTGAGTTTTGTGAAGTAAGTATCAAGATACTAGCAGTAATTACGGGATTGAAATAAGAAAAGGTAACACAAAATCATGTATACAAAATGGGGTAGCAGAACCCAAGAAAGAGCGTCCAAACAACCTTCTGAAAGTGAAGGAAGTCCTCAAATAGATCATCAGATCTGAAATGTGAAAGAGAAAGTGTCCGATGATTTCTCCGAAATGACGATACATTTTCTGAAGGGGAAATGTTGGTATCAGATAGAGTGTGGGACCTTGAGAAACCCGCAAAAGCTTGTGTGATTAAAACCACTCAAGCTTTCTAAAGTAGTTTGTCATTTCTTATCATGATTGGTGTTTGGAAAGATACTTATCAGCCACCTTACCTGACCTGTGGATTCTAGGGTATTCAGTAGTGTTCCTTCTCAAACTCACTAAATATCAATGTTCTGTTTACCCAAGATCATGACAATAAAAATTATTTCCACATATTCTATGTCTCATAGCTCAAAGTCTCTTGCTGTTGAAACTCACTAAGTTCAGAAGGAGAATGCAGGCAAAGGAGTCAAAGGATGGAGTTATGAGCGCAGAGGAGAAATTCTTCTACTAGTGGTTGAACACTGTCTATTGTTTCCCACCCTACCCTGCTGATAATGCATTAGCTACCTTTATCCAAATAGTACCTGCTTCTTTCTTCCATCAGCCAACAAGGAAATTTATCATTATTTATTTAACTTTATTGTATTTTACAAAATTTCCTTTTCTCTCAGGCATTAAGAATATCTTTGTTTTTGCTGACATGTTGTGCTTAATCCTTGGATATCTGTCATGTAAACCCATGAATACATACCGTTTTTGTAGATCCTCTGTTTTGAAATAGCAGAATCTCCCAGAGTTAATCAACACTATACTGCTGGAGCAGCTCCTTTGAAGCAGGATCTGTAGTGGGCCAGACTCAAAAGTCACAGCATTCAGCATGGCATAGCTATTCACATATGTTTCCAACAGAACTTAAGTTTGGCCTGCAGTTGTCAAATATCCCTGTAGTCACTCCACATATAACTGTAGGCAGGCTCTCTGAAAGTCACACATTTCCTTCTAGACTGTTTCTTTACATGCATAAATTTTCTGATAAAACTCCTTAAAGAAAATCATAAAAATGACAGAAAAATCTCAATATTCCCCAAACCCACTTATGTATAACCCATCATTTTGCATCAAGAAAAAATATCTCTTCTCCCTTCATAGTTCATTTGCTTTCTATGCTTTTTTCCTCTGTCCCAACGATTTCTATGGGTCTTTATTTTCTATTTTCTACAACATAAAACATTCTAAAGAACCAGTGAATCAATTATATAGTCATCTCTGTAGAGAAGATAGAGAAAAACTAAGGACAAAAGCCTGGCTTCCTTGTTACACAGCAGATATGCTGATGTCATACCTTATGATCCTGTGCAGAAGGTGTAGTAATCTATGTGGGAGCTGTCCCGTGTATATCAAAGGACACTTGTAGTCTCCACATCATCACCAAGTGCAGCTTTGTCTCCTCTTTTTCACATGGTAGTACTGTTTCAAAGTCCTCTATGCACCATAGACTCTTCTGTTGCTTCAAAACTTCTTGTGAGTTGCTGTCACTAACCTGCCATCTGCCCCAATCAGTTCCTTAGTCTATCATTGGCAAAGTGTTATCATCTCCTTGAGGAATAGAAGGTGACACTTATCTTCACCATTACTAACATGCTTCATGTTCGCTAGTAGGGTATGCTGGTTATAAAGGACTTATAGTCCTGTAGATCGTTTTCAATTCTTACCAGGATTTATAACCAATGAGCACGTTCAATTTTCACGTACGTTACATACCCTTCCATCTGGTTAATGCAGCAATAGATTTCAGAAACATGCCTCAGTATAACTAACTGATAACATTCTTCCTACTTACCATACTCTGTTCTCAGATCAGGTGACCCTGTTGTCCTTATTTTTCCATAGGCCACAAACTATAGCTATAAATATCTATTAAAAATACAAATGTATATATCTGTATCCATGTCTTCCAATTTCTCACTCTCTCAGTGTCTCTTAGTGGAGCCCACGGGAACATCAACGGAGACCCTGGAGAGGGGAGTGGGGTGGACCGGCAAGAGGCACGAGAAATGGAAGCAAGATAGTATTCTAATTTAATCTCATTTAATTCTGATTCTCATTTTATCAAGCAAAAAATCCTGCTTATAAGCAGAAAAATTGCACAATGCAAACTGGTAGTCAGGGTAATGATAAACAAATGTCACATCAGAAACCAATGGCATAAGTTTTGATTTCCCAAAAACTTCTTACATACAAGTTTCAATTTCCTGAAGTCTCTAACAATAAGGTGAAACTCACTGATCGGTGATAAAGCCCCCGTATGCGACTTGGTAACAAGGGCCCATGAAGCAGAAAACACCTAGCTCAGGCAAAGAAAAGCATGAACAGGCTGGGTGGCCCCAGACAGTTCCCTACTTCTAACCATATTCCATGCATATCGTAGAACTTGGTTTTCATATGATCCCTAGCTTTGATAATCTTACGTACTATGAATTTTCTAAATTTCGAATGTAATATAACTACAAAATAATGATTTACATAAAGTATATCTCCTCATCCTCACTTCTGTGTACTATTTTTATTTATCAGTATCTCATCATAAATAACGCATGGGTTAGTTCATACATTCTATTGGTATGAGAGAGAACTGGAAGGCGAATATGAGTTTACTTTGGGTTCAAGTCCAATGGACTTTCCAGAAAAGGAATAAGTAAACTGAAATAAGATGTATATGCTTTTAATTAATGTCAAAAGTGTAAACATGATTATGGTGATGAACACCCACAAAAAATGTCCAGGTTTACATAGGATTTGATAAAGCGAAGTGCTTTATTTTAACTTTTATACAGAAACCTATTCTTTTAAAGCAAAGATGTGATGTTTTAAAATGTGTGTTACAGGAAGTTTGTGCAAGAATACAACTTATTTAAGTTATACCCAAACTACCACACCCTTCCACAGACTCTTGACCTTAATACCATGCCTGTCTTCCTATTTCATCATCTTCTCTTCCCCTTTCCCTTATCTTTCATCATTTTCCTCCTTTTCCACTAATAGCTAGTGCTCTATTAACATGTGCATGCTTAGGACACCATGCTGTATGAAGCATGAACAACATACTATGCTCTACACTACTTTAAAACATAGAAACAAAGCAACAACAATAACAACAACAGATATTTCAACCTCCTCAAGTTTCTGCCAGCTACCAATAACTCCTTAGTTATAGATGAGACTTTGTGAACTCCCTCACTTTCCCTGCTATGTTATTGACGATTTAGATATTGTACAGATTCCATTCCTGAAATCACATCTACTGTGTGTTCATGAGGGAAACAATTTCATCATATCCAGAAGACACTATTTTTTCCCATTTCTGACCCCAATGTCTTGCTTTTACAACCTTTCTACTCCCTTTTCAAGATATTTTCTAGGTCTTGAACGAGAGAACATGTAATATAGATATCCTATTTAGGGTTGATATGCCGTATACAATCTTTATGAAATAACTTTGTAACTCTTTCAAAATAGAACATTGTGACCTATTTGAAAGATTTTCTGTGAAAGTATGCTTTATTTGATTATTTGAAATTGACTGTGTAAGTTTCTGATGTAGTATTGACTCTGTATCTTCTATCTAAACATCTTCTAATTGCTTTCATGTATTGAACATCTTCTTTATGCATGCATTATGTTAAATGGTCCCATTCATCATCGCACTGGATCCTCACCAGAGGCATCCCACTGATATAGGATTTTGCCTGTCTACTAAATATTTCTGCTGCTTCTTACATTTTATATCACTATGGCACTGATGGTGGTATGAGAGCCATCTTTTTCTTACATTTTAATTTTCCTCTCTTAATCAACATGAGATGGAACTCATGAAAGTCACACTTCATAGGATTACACATTTAAATGTCATCGTCTAAATGAGGGAGTAGAGATTTGTTTGTCATTACTGTAGGAAACAATGGATTACTTTGATACCTAGTCTCTTAGGAGGTGACACTATACAATGCATGTAGGCCAGATTGAAGAAACCCAAGGTTCCTACCAGCTCTTGTGGCTTACCTTTATTTCGACTTGCTAGATGTTTATATAATATCTTTTTATTGTACAAATTTATACTTATGGAAAAAAAGACATGCTTTGAATTTATAAATGTTGACACTGACAGGTAACAGAGGTGAGCACTGATTAGAATTTAATGTGTCAGATCATTTAATTAATCTTCAAAAATTAATTTTAGATGCTCCACAATATGTGACTGTAAGAGCATGTCATTTGTTTAAACTTCGTCTAGTATCTGAAATACATTTCCAAGTATTATTTGTATCTCCTGAGTACAATTTAAAGACTTTTGATAGACTTTATTTAAACCTTTTGAAAATTACAGTTAAGCCTGATTTGATTGCTAATTAGAGATCTTATCCAAGGGTAAGACACATCATTTAAATTTCTAACAAAATAAATGAATGGAGAAAAATGTCAGTGTTTCTTAGTATTCCTTTTGAATTTTCTAGAATATGTGCTATGGCTTAACAGTTAGTAATCTAGGCTGCTGAGTCTTTAGTTTCTGAGTCTTTTGTATACCTCACTCCTTCAAGGTTGGCAGACTTCATTGTGGATAAGAACAAGATTACTAAATAAGCATCTCTCTAGGGACTTTGAGTTTGGGAAGCGAAGACCACACATAGCTATGGGTGGGGAAAACAATTATGCAACTTAGATAATGGAGTCTTTTTTCCCTTTTTGTCCTTGCCCACAAGATGACAATTTTTCAGTAACCAATGACTTAAGAATGTGAATATTATTATAGGAAAACAACACCATCCCTCTACTCTGAGGAAAAGCAGAATCAACATGTTGTAGAGATAACAATAAACAAGCCATAGGAGTTTGAAAAAATCATTTTGGAAACTTCACTTCATCGTATGCTATTCTTTACATAATCAACCTGCAATTTACAATATTTCACACCATTTCCCCTAAGCATGTGGATACTGGTAAGAATTCTAAATGGTGGTACCTTCCTATAACTTGGTCACAGATGTGCCTGTGTCCTTCAAAACAGTCCAGGCTGCCATTACGAATTTTGGATGCCCCACAGAATTGGATAGTAAGAACTTACTTCAGAGAATATCACATTTTGGTTGAAGAAACCAAAGAAATCTAGTTGTAACTCAGCTGGCCGCTTTGTCCTTGCTGGCCAGATTTCACAGGACAGTACTATGTTGACCAGCTGGGGAGAACTAGCCTTACTAAGCTGTTCATCCTGTGTGCTATGCCACCTCGGAGTCACATAGGCATGCCTGTCTTAGTTTTACTGTTGTGAATAGACACCATGACCAAGGCAAGTCTTATAAAGGACAACATTAAATTGGGGCTGGCTTACAGGTTCAGAGGTTCACTCCATCATCAAGGTGGGAGTATGGCAGCATTCAGGCAGGCATGGTGCCTGCAGAGCTGAGAGTTCTACATCTTCATCTGAAGGCTGCAAGTGGAAGACCCACACCCGCAGTGACACACCTACTCTAAGGCTATGCCTCCTAATAGTGCCACTCACTGAGCCAAGTGTATACAAACCATCACATTGCCCACTGGTGCAATAGTAACAAACCTGCTTAAGGGATAGCTAACTACTTTCTGGTTGAATTTGAGCCCTTTTTCCCTGGAAAGAATTTAGTCTGATACTATATAATGGCTGTGAAGAACAAATTTTCTGTTGAGGATGCTATTGCTGTCTTGCTAAATGGACTTAATCTGACTCTCAGATCATATTATAGTTTAATACTTTTGGTTATTACCATATTTGAGGACTAAAGCTTGTCTTGGGTAGAGAATCTTGTTTTTGCAGTAGATGATGGTTACTGTACATCTGTGTAGCTGATAAAGGATTGACTGTGGATTGTGAAGTCCTAAATTAGATGTATATATTATGACTCCAAGTTTTAGAGACTACTGTGGAAAGAGGAAGAGCTAGAGCAATGGATGGCGTATTACACCATGTTTTCTATGAGACATGGCAATGTTGTTTCACTCTTGAATTCTGGCAGTGTTAATTATCAGCATAAACCTGCACAAAATTGTACTTAACGTTTTGTCTCAGAAATGGGAAAGAATCACAAGTTTCCCTGCCTCTTTGAGGATGTACATGTTACGGTGTGCTGAGGAAGCAAAATATACTTTCTTTGGCAGCAAGGTATGTATGTCCCCAACTCATAAAGCCCCTCACTCATACCAATGGTGTTTTTTAGATTTATTTTATGTATATAAGACACTGTATCTGTCTTCAGACACACCAGAGAAGGACATCCAATCTCATTACAGATGGTTTTGAACCACCATGTAGTTGCTGGGAAGTGAACTCAGGACCTATCAAAGATCACTTGGTACTCTTAACTACTGAGCCATCTCTCTAGCCCCAGGCCCTCAGTCATGTGAGCAACAATAATTAAATCATGGGCCAGCAAAAATAAAACAGAAGAGAAGAAATAAAAAAATCAAAGAAAGAAAGGAAAAAAAGACATGACTGGTTGGGATTGAAATCAGGACAAGAAAGGGTTGGTTATAAGGGAAAAATATCAAAATCACACACACACAAACACACACACACACACACACACACACACGCACACATGCACGCATACACACACACACATACATGCACACAATATACACACGTATATATGTATGTATATATGAAATATATACATATACATATTTCTATGTATATAGAATACATATAATGAATACATAGTATATATTCTATGGACACGCCCTTGACTAGATATAATTTAAAATATATTGTTATATATTATATTACGTCATATCATATTATATTATACACACACATACATATACACATACATAAATGTGTGGGGGGGGTAGGAAGGGACTTCTTCTTCAAGCCCTGTCTACCTTGCTGGCCATTTGTACTTTCATAGTATTTCAGGATCACATCATACAGATCAAATGGCAGACTGAACATATTCCTCAGGAGGAAACTGAAGAAAACTGACATAAATAGCTGGGATGTGGAATGTGTCATAGCCATTTCACGTTGCATTATAACTTTTTGTCAAAACGCCCTTGAGAAGAAGAGAAATTCTTTCCTAAAATTCAGGATATTCATTATGTTCCTACCTTAACCTCCAAATTTTATTCATGATTGAAACAGAGATGGGCCTGTGCCTTTCTCTCAGATACCCGAGTCAATGCAGAATTTATTAGGGGCTGATAAGGCTGCCCTCATAACATGAGAAAGTAGATTGAATACACCTTATTCTTAGGAATATCGCTAAGTCATACTAAAATAATTATAAAACAAGTCATAAATTTATTTTCTGCCATATTGTATTCCTAGAAAAATCACCAATTCTTTGAAACTTCATTTAGACAAGCCTTGCAGATGTCAGCATTGTTGGAGCAAACACAATGAAAAAGCAAAAGTGTTTGGTAGACTGTGAAATGCTATATATAAAGGAGATGTTAGTTCTAGCTAAAGAATTTTCGCCAAGTTTTGTCTGATACTTGAGGGAATATAAGAGAGAAACAGCACTGAGCAACTGCATTTAGAAAGCACCATGCTATCCTTCACACTCTTTATCAGTAGATAGGCATAGGGATCTGGGTACTTTAATTTTGGGAAATAATGATACCAACCTGATTTTGATTGATTTGGCCACTCAGAGTTGCACTGAATTTATGAAGGATTCCTCTTTTGGTGGCAGTTTATCCACTGCTTTTGGTAGCCAATCTCGGAAAAAAAATTGTACTTCCTAGACCAAGACTATGAGTTTATTAACTTTTTTTATCTGAGTCAAAAGTTTGATTATATCTCTTCTTAAAGGTACTCATCGTTGTGGAAATGATGCCGTGATTTAGCATGAAAATAGTTTAATTCTCTAACTTACTAGACTCCTGTATAGTAATAGTGTGAGAACTGAAAAAAAGTTTGATGACCAACTACTCAATTGCTTATTTATTATAATTTTTTCTGGAAGTTAGATTTGAATCTAGGATCTCATTCATGTTACACGTATCCAGTATCCAATATCGTGCCATATGGCCAGCTCTTCTTACTGTAGTTGAGATGTTGTGCTGCAGCCTCTTACGTAACAGTAATTACAGCATTCTGTCACCACTTTTAGAGTCCTTGGCTCTTGTACACTTCATTAAATATCTTCATGTGGCAGGCATCATGCTGCAGATGAGGGAGATAAAGATTCAATATGAAGACTCAACTCTGCAATCCTTTGAAGTTTATATCCATGTTATACATTTAATAAACTCCACATACTGAGGTTCTGTGTGCGAACTTCAAGGATGCAGATGTCATGACTTGCCTCCATACTTGAGTGAGACTTTTGGAGATGAGGCTGTCTTTGAGTCATTTCTGCACTGGGAAGCAATTCCAACAAACTCCCTGGTTCACTCAGGTAGACTTGGATGGGTTTATTTTTTTTTTCTTTTCTTTTTTTCTGAGCTGGGGACTGAACCCAGGGCCTTGCGCTCGCTAGGCAAGCGCTCTACCGCTGAGCTAAATCCCCAACCCCGGCTTTATTTTTTTATGTCTGTCCTTTGTACTCTTTGTAGAGCGAACAGATCTATAGTCGTATCTCCCCAGAAAATGTCATAAAATCATGATTGAATGCTAATTCTACGATGTTATGTGTGGTAACTTAAATGCAATGCAACAGTATTGAGATAGGTTGATAATGAGATACTTCTATTATTTTCATTTTATTATCACTATTATTATTATTATTATTAAGTATTTTTAATAGTCCAGTCATTATCCCCTTGGCCTTGATTCACTCTCCAACAGTTCCCCATCCCATTCTTCCTCCCCAAGAGGATGACTCTACCTAACAGTAACCCAGCAGACCTCCCCACTCCCTGGGCATCAAGTCTGTGGAGGGATAGGTGAGAAATGTGACTTCCTATAGCTATGGGTGAGTTTTTTGCAGCAACAATCTCACAGAAAGATGAAGTACACATTCTTCTTAATGTGCTATGGTTCCATCTTTCAGCATGGAAAGATACAAAAAAAGAAGAGACCTTTTGCCAATCCAGACAGCTCTCTCAGTCATGAAATTTGTAGCTTCAAAACTGAAGGAAATAAATGTATAAAATCTTTATAATTTACCCTGTTTCAAGAATTCTGTGACAGTGGCATAAAACCAGTTGAACACATTTGCAAACTTTATGTTCCTTCTCCACAAGTGAGACAACTAAAACACCTACCTACCTATTAAGGAGTTGGAAAGAGGATGAAAGGCAGTAAGATGTATGAACCTATTAGTGCAGTACTTGGCAGAAAATACATTTTGAAGACCCTATTTCTCCTAATGACTCAGACCTGATCCTATTTGGGAAGAATTCTGGCCTTATGTTGACTCTGACATGTGGTATCTATTTGATCCAAGTATCTGTTTCTGCTCTATATAATAAAAGTAATGATAGCTATCACAGGGCTTGGTGAGAAGGCTGACATTTATTTACATTTAGTTCATGCATCTGTGTCATCTCCTTTTATGCACCACAAAATGTTCTCGCTGCAGGAGAATCATCAGTGAATGAGAGTGACATATTACATGTAAAGGTTTCTGGCAGAAAGGAGAAACGTAAATGCAAGCTATCCTCATGGTGCCAGTGATTACCGCAGATTTGCTCTTACCTATCAATCAAAATTGGTTAAGAAATAATGAATAATATCATTTATTAAAATTATTATTTCCTACACCAGGCATATTTTTCCTGCTGTGCACTTATCCATTTAGTACACTGGAACTCACAGATGCTTATTGCAGGTTACAGACACCACTTGGATCAAATTTTGAAATTTCCAGACATTTGAATGTATTTTGGCTTCTAGGGGACATTGCTGTTGTCTGGAACACTAGCTTCTGAACTTACATTTAAAAAGAACTGAGTAGAAATCAGACCTTTGTCTCTGGAAATACTTTTGCTTTCACCTATGATGATGCAAAATTGATAATGCCGTACAACAAATTTTTCCTTTCATTGACTTCCTGCAATGCTTTTGGGGGTGGGGGGGACCAATACTTTGCTTCTAAACACTACTTCCTTGATTTAAATAGCAGCAGCAGCAACTATGGTATTTGCTTTGTTCCTAGATTCTTCAACCTCTATCATGATCTAGAAGATCTATGTAATCGTTTTTAAAAAGTATATTATTAGGAAATGACTCAGTAGATTACTATACGCAGAAGGGATATATGTCAGTTGGGTATGAATGCCTTAATTATTTAGCTGAGTCACCTCCAGCTCTCCTATGCCCTGGGTATAGCATATATGGATCCTTCATGTTGTGATTATTGTTTTGCTGAGTCCTCATTTAACATACCATCACCTACAGCATCCTGTGTGTGTGTGTGTGTGTGTGTGTGTGTGTGTGTGTGTGTGTGTATCATATATTCACTTGACTTAGCTTAGAGCAAGAGTGTAAATTCAGGTTACTTTTCCCAGTCGTCACACATCATGCCTCACTGATCAACAAAAGCAAAACTTCTGTCAGTGTTATCAAACAATGGCCCTGAGTATGTAATTGATACTGCCTGAATGGAGGTAGGAAGAGGAAAGGCCTCTACTTGCTCTGTGTTAAGCACAGCTGTCCTGCTAACATTTGTTTTACCTTTACATACTACTTCATTGTGAACTACACTCTGAACAGAGAAATTCTAAATAATCACAGTGTTTTTACGTACAATGACCACAGATTCTTACCCCAATGCTAATTCAACGATAACTCTTGTGGATAAATTCTGGAGTTGTTATACAGCTTTCTCATACAAGAATGGCAGCAGTGGGGTCATCCCTGGCTAGTGGCTTCCATTCTAAGATCAATTCCATAACATCAAGAATATGGGGGGTTGGGGATTTAGCTCAGTGGTAGAGCACTTGCCTAGGAAGCGCAAGGCCCTGGGTTCGGTCCCCAGCTCCGAAAAAAAGAACCAAAAAAAAAAAAAAGAATATGGATTTTCTGTGTCATGAATGGTGGTAGAGGCAGATATTTTTGGGATCAACTGTTATATGGCACACAATATGGTAAGCACATGAGGCAGTCAACAGTTTTGGGAGGCCCATGCTCAGAGGTCATTTAACAGTTGAAAGCATAACAAATGCTCTCACTTTGCAAAAGCAAAGACAGCATTGCCTAAACCTCCCTGATGATGGTGGCCTATTTATAATACTTTTAAATCTATAATTTTTCAGGCTGATTTGGCTTCCAGGTCCTAGTAGATAAGGTACAGAGTTAGGGTGCAACAAAGCAAGAATCAGATCTCGAATCTCTGATCTTGGGATGTTTTTCTTCCACTGAGTTGTCATTTATACCATACAAAACATTAAATACAATCTCTAAGTAGTAGTGGATCTTTTTCTTTATTTCTTTTAATTAATTCATTTTAATCATATTTTATTTTAACTATATTTACTGATTTTAATTTTTACAGTCAAGTTGTTGCCCCCACTGCTGGTTTACCTTCCCACACTTCCTCATCCCATTTCTCTCCCTCCTGTCTTTAAGAGGATATCCTCTTCCTTCCCCATGACCACCACTGCCAAGCCTCCCCACTCCTTGGGGCCTCAAGTCTCTTGAGAGTTAGGTGCATCTTCTCTCACTGACGCCAGACAAGGCAGACCTCTGCTGTATATGGGTGTGGGGCGTTGGTCCAGATAGTGTGTGCTGACTCATTGGTGGCTCAGTGTCTGAGGAATCTCAGTGGTCTGGTTAATTGAGACTGCTGGTCTTCCTATGGATTCGCCCTTCTCCTCGGCTCCCAGAATTTCAACCCTGGGGTCCCTGACTTCAGTCTAGTGGTTGGGTGTAAGCTTCTGTTTCAATCTGCTGCTTACTGGGCTTCTCTAATGGCAGCCATGCCAGACTTCCGTCTGTAAGCACAACATAGCTTCAGTAATATGTCAGGCCTTGGAGCCTCCCCTTGAGATGGATCCCAAGTTGGGATGATCACTGAACCACTGCAGTTCTTTTAGATAGGAACAATTCTTGGCCAGGGTTATTGACTGTGGGATAGCAACCTGACCCCTCCAATTGATGCGCTCTTTCTACTGGAGGTAGACTCTACAAGTTCCCTATACCCACTGTTGGGCATTTCATCTAAGGTCCCTATCTTTTAGCCCATTATAATCCTGTGGTTGATAGCCAAAACTATACATACCTGAATTTTGTATTAATTGATTAAGTCTAGACCTGAGGGATGGCTGAATTTTCATTTTCTTCAAAGCTTGCTATGAGAAACTTCACATGCTCCTGAGGTCCTATGAACCTAATCCTGATGAGATACACTATGAATTCACATCCTTCAGGCACTCATTTCAAGAAAGAGCTCATTGACCTTTAAAATGGACCAGCCTACACTCGGCCTTAACAAGGATAGAGATTTGGGTGTCTCCTGTACTCTTCTAAAGTACCTGAACAAAGTAAAACTCACATTTCCCTCCACTTATTATTATGCCTGTGTTTACATCAGTGACAATGACATTGACTTCCTAAAATTCTCTTTAAATCTAGAAAACCTCTTGGAGGAAATATTATTTATGTTTTATAAGTGACACAGCCAAATTTAAGAAATATTGAGACAATCTTATCAGCAGGCTGAGATTTAATGCCAGGTCAATGGAGTCTCAAAGACATTGTCCTAATTCTCCACAACAAATTTCATCTCCTTTCTTTTAGTGGAGCTCTCTGGAGAAGAGAATTTTTGTTAATTTTGTCCTATCATTATTTATGGGTCAACAATCTTAGCCCTGTCCACTACGCATGGATGAGAAATACTTAGTGGGGCCTACTTTCTCACAAATAAATGTGTTCAAGCTGTTTTGAATAGCACGCTGGCAAGTGAGGTGCTAAACACGGTATCCTTAGCACATTCCCTAGAGCATTTTGTTGTTCTTGTTGTTTGTTGTTGGAGAAACTGTTTTCTAAATCCCTGTAGTTGCATACAGAAATTATTCCACATGAATTAATATGTATTATTTTTCCTGGAGAAATATAGCATTGCTTTCATAGAATTTTCAAAGATTTGTAACTTTCTAACCTTAAGCACCCGTGAGTCTTTTCTGTCGTAAGGTCTCAGGGGTTTTTTGTCCTCTTTAATGCTTTAAAAGTGGCTTTATGAAGACGGCATCACTCTACTCTTCTTAAGCCCTTGGAGAATACAACTAATGTGTTCCTGCAAGGTCAGGTACAACATTGTTGCAGGAGATGGGGCTTGGTCAAGAATTCTGTCAGTTGTATTTACTATACATTGAGAGGATAATAGGTTTCCTACATCCCAGATTAGGACAGAATATTCTGCACTTCTGAGACAGCAAGGAAAGAGTAGAGTGTTCTGGGGAATTTATTTAGGATTTGAATCAGTGCATGCACAGGGAGTATCTGTTTTAAAATTGTTTATTGGAACAGTCTCCCAGAATGACTCAGAAACAAATAATCCCTTAGGATCCTGCATCTTTTACTTAGCTGTTTGCAAAATGTCCCAGGAATTTTTCACTCACTTACTTGAGTGTTTATTTAATGTTCAGCTAAGTGGACTCTGATTCTTGTCTTGCCTCCTGAATTCCCTCCTTTATGTGTTGAATCTGATTTATTAAAGATCGGTGTCACTCTTATTCAGAATTTTTAATCAATAACTCTCCATTTCAGCATTGTCCATGTGTAGTAGTTTGAACAAAATTGGCTTTCATAAGCTTATATATTGGAGGGATAGGTCTTCAATTGGTAGAACTCTTTTGGAAGGATTATAAGGATTGGGAGGTGTGTCTTTGATGGAGGAGGTTTATTACTGGGGTTGGGTTTTAAGGTTTCAAAGGCCTACACCATTCCCAGTTCTCTCTCTCCCTCTCCCTCTCCCTCTCCCTCTCCCTCTCCCTCTCCCTCTCCCTCTCCCCCTCCCTCCCTCCCTCCCTCTCTCTCTCTCTCTCTCTCTCTCTCTCTCTCTCTCTCTCTCTCTCTCTCTCTCCTCTCTCTCTGGCCCCTTCCCATGAATATGGATGTCAACCTTTAGCTACTCCTCCAGTGTAAAGCGCCCCCTACCTGTTAATATGTTCTCAATCATGTTGGCCATGCATTCTAACTTTCTGAAACTGTCACTTCCTAATTAATTTTTTCTTAATGTCATGGTGTTTCTTCATAGTAATAAAGACATAACTTAGATGTTAAGGAATGATATCCACATTTGTCTATATGATGATTAGATCATCTCTGCTTTGTCCTTTGCTCATCTTTCCTGTTGTTTTAGACAAAACTGTTACAGAGCCATGATAGGTCACTTGCAACTGGAATGTAATCCAAGTTAAAAAACTTCACCTGATAACCAGATTTATGGAGATAGACAATGAGCAATATATACTCGGAAGACATAACACATTGTGAGGTAAGTGGGTCTCAATTCTGCAGGCTAATGTAGAATAGCTCATGTTGAAGAGTAAGTCTGAACGTAGCCGGGAAGAAGAATCTGTACTTTTTGAGGTATTAAACTTTTTTACTTTAGGGCGTCAACTGATTGGGTCTGGCCTGCTTACATTATAGAGTGCTTTGCTCATTCTACTAACTTGAATATAAGCATAATGTAACATATGGGTGATAGACTATTCTTTGTGTCATGACCTATCCATGTTTACATATGATATTAGCCATAACACAAGCACATACAGTTCTGGATTTTGACCTTCCCATCAAAATGTGTTTTGAATGGTAAAACTGAATCTTTTAAAATTGCCTTTTCTTTTTTTATTGTTCATGTATATATTCATTATTACTTCCCTTAGATTATCATGCCTTTTTCTACACTGTATATATTTGCTTCTTCCCTAGGTTTTCACAACTACTTGAATATAAAATAATAGTATGTTCCTTCACATTGTTCATTACAAGTGAACTATATTTGCTAATATTTTAAAACATGTAATAAAATAGCTTAAGTATCTTCCTGGATGCTAATAAAGATTGCAGATTGTACAAAATTTGTAGATTGTAGTATTTGAAACACTGGCCTAAATCCTGCTCCTATCACTTTCTTGCAATACAACCTTGGGTAAATGACTTTACAATTTGAGTCTTAATTTATTGTTTTATAATTTGAATGCATTAATACATAAGAAGTATTAAACAGTACTTGACAAGTAAAATATTCTTGGTAAATATTTGTTGAATATAGTCTTATGACTGACATAAGCTTCTACCAGTTGGACGGAAGAATGATGTTCAGCCTATTACGATGTTTAGGAATTATATCAAATATTTGAAATTAAGTGAATTACTCTTCTCTCAGCCCCATCCTAAAATCTCCAGAAGATTACAGTTTTACATATTTGCAATGTAGCTTCCTGTGTAAAAATAGTGAGTCACTAAAAGGTAAGGAGTAGGGAGAGAGGGTAAGGGGGTTAATGGTTGGTATTTAGGATCTGGCAAATAACATTTACTCATTCACTCACTGACACTGGCTTAAATTGCCCCCCCACCCCCTTACAATATTGAGCCCTGTATAGAGACAGGTATGAATAAAGCACAGATATTCATTTCTGATCACTATCTTCTTCATAAAGCATTTTTTTAGTGACTTACATCCTTAATTTCCTGAAAAGGCTTTGATGAAGATGTGTATGAAAAGGAGAAAAATTTGTTTACATAAATTCCACATAATACATATAAATCCATGTGTTTACATATACGTATATAATTGTGATGAAGTTATCCAATTAGGATGACAATACTCTCATCAACAACCATAAATCTCAATATTAATTATGAGAAACCTTCTTTTGAGTTCTTGATCAGTGAAGTCTAAGACAAGTTCCCCAAAACAAGTTAGTCTAGTGCTGTTGCTCTTCATTGCTTTGGAGAGGTTGAAGGTAAGCCCCTATTGCTGAAAACGCCAACACCATAGACTTTGGACAAAAGACCTGGAAGATTTGAGGAGAATTTGACTTGTATGATAACAAATTAGTCTTTAACCAGTATTCTCATACTGGAGAATACAAATTGTTTTTCAGATAGGTGTTCATGCTTTGTGCCTTTTATATAATTTCCTTTTAATTGGCTTTTGTTCACTTGTATGGTCTCTTGAAATTTCAGTGTTCTGTGATAAGATCACATTCTGTAGACTAAACTGATCAAAAATTCACTGTGTAACTTCAACTGACCTTAAACTTGGGACAATCTTTCTGCTTTATCCTTCCAAGTGCTGGGATTACAGGCATAGCTCTGCCTGCAGAGTTTAATTTTCTAAAGGACATTATGATGAATATCCTTGCACACTTATCTTTGGAGCCTGCCCATGAATCACCACATGATTAATTTTCTAGAGAAAAAATGTTTTGTTTCTATTGTTCATTTTTAAATCTTTAATTTTTTTCTTTGAGAGATTCATACATGTATCCGATACATTTTAATCCTAGCCATCTTCCCTTCTCTCTGACAATTTCCCCCTTACCATCCCAACTTCATGACCTCTTTGTTGTTCCTACACATTGAACACAGTCTAATTAGTGCTACCAGTAGGTGCATTGGTGTGGGTCTATCTGTTGAAACATGAACAAACTGCTACAAAACAGCCTCATAGTTGACGAAGGCTTGTCAGGAGCCATCTAGGGAAGGATAAGCTAGTAGGTGGCCTTGCTTGAGGTGACCCACTTTTTTCGTTTGGCCTAGAATGGGTGAGCTCTGACAGACCAGATCCCAAGCTTCATACAGCTGATAGGCATTTTCCTATCACTATCACATAGACTAACAATTCCTAGGCATCAGCCCACCCTATTTAGCAAATTCCTGCAGATCAATATCTAGATAAACTGTCGTTTGTTTATTTTGACACTCGGATTGTATTACCCTCCTGGTCTACCCTCTGACTGTTCCATATCCCATACTTCCTCCCTGCCCACCCCATGTCCACAAGGATGTCCCAACCATACCAACTCCACCAACCCCACCAGACCTCTAAACTCCCTGGAGCCTCCAGTCTCTTATGACTTAGGTGTATCTTCTGTGACTGAACAAAGACTGAGGAGTCCTCTACTGTATATGTTTTGGTGGCCTCTTATCGGCTGAAGTATGCTGCCTGGTTGGTGGTCCAGTGACTGAGAGATGTCAGGGTCCAGGTTACTTGAGGGTTCTGGTCATCTTACAGGGTCACCCTCCTCTTCAGGTTCCTCCAGCTTTTCCCTAATTGCAACCAGAAGGGTCAGCAGCTTCTGTTCATTGGTTGGGTGCACATATCTGTATCTGACTCTTTCAGCTGCTTGTTGGATCTTTTGGAGGGCAGTCATAATAGGTCCCTTTTTGTGAATGTTCCATAACCTAAGTAATGATGTCAGGTTTGGGGCCTCCCGTTGAGCTGGATCCCCCTTTGGGCCTGTTGCAGCATCTTTTTTTCCTCAGGCATTTCTCCATTTTCATATCTGTAGTTCTTCCAGACAGAAACAATTATGGGTCAGAGTTTTGGCTGTGGAATTGCAAACTCATCCCTCACTTGATACTCTGTCTTTCTGCTGGAGGCGGAATCTATGCGTTCCCTCTCTGCACTGTAGGGCATTTCATCTAGGGTCCCTCCCTTTGAGTTCTGAGAGTCTCTCACCTCCCAGATCTCTGGTCCATTTTAGAGGGTTCTCCCAACCTCCAACCTACCGAGGTTGCCGGTTTTCATTCATTATGCTGGTCCTCAGGAATTCAGTTCTTTTACCCCACCCAATATGAGATCATGTTCCACTTTTTCCTCAATATGCATCTTTTTCCCTTCCATGTCGTTCACCACACCACACCCCACCATGTGGTTTCTTTCTTCTCCCTCTCAAGTGGGACTGAGGCATGCTCATTTGGGCCCTTCAGCATGTTGACATTTTTTTGAGTTCTGTGGACTGTATCTTGGACATTCTGTACTTTTTAAAATGTTTTTTGTCTAATATCCACTTATTAGTGAGTACACGCTGTGCATAGCTTTTGGGTCTCAGTTACCTCACTGGGATGATATTTTCTAGTTCTATCCATTTGCCCTCAAAGCTCAGGATATCCTTGTTCTTAATAGCTGAGTAGTATTCCATTATGTAAACGAACCACATTTTCTGTATCCATTCCTCTGTCATGGTGTTGAACATTTTTTGAGTGCTTCCCAGCCATGCAAGATTCCTCAGTTGAAAATTCTGTGTATAGTAATGTACTCCATACTTTAATAGGCTTTTCTTGTTCTCTACAGTCTAATTTCTTGAGATCTTTGTATATTTTGTATATTAGCCCTGTGTTGGATGTAGGGTTAGTAACAGTCTTTTCCCAGTCTGTATGTTGCTGTTTTGTACAATTGACAATGTCCTTTGCTTACAGAAGCTTTGCAATTTTAAGAGGTATCATTCATCTATTGTTGAGTGATTCTGCACTCAAAGCATTTGATATCACATCCTGAGGCATTCCAGGAGATCTGATGTACTCAGGGCATCTGACACCACAGTCAGAAACATCCCAGGAGATCTACTGCACCCAAAACTCCACATCTTGAAGACATCCCATGAGTTCTTCTATATACAGGGCAACTGCACAACTGACACCACAGTCTGAAGACCTCCTGGGGGGCTCTGTGGCATGCAGGCAACTGACCCTAAACACTGAAAAACTCCCTAGAATTTGGTTACACAAGGAAACCCTTGGAGAACAGGTTCACACAGGACAACAGTTTGATTCTCTTAAGCCCTCTCAGGAGATCTTGCAGACTGGAGAACAAATCAACAGCTTCTCTGCCCTTCTGAAACACTTCCAGTTGTAAGGTCCCACAGGAGGTCTGTGACATCCAGGGCCACCAGCTGACCAGGAGACCTATAGCAACCCAGGGAAAAAAGAAGTTAATTCCAGACAAAACCACCCAGAACAGCGAAGATCAGGGACAACCAGATGGTAAGAGGCAAGAACAAGACCATAACCAACAGAAATCAATATATGTGGGCATCATCAGAACTCAATTCTCCCGCCATAGCAAGCCTGGAATGCATCAACACAGCTGAAAATCAGGAAGCTGACCTAAAATCCTATCTCATGGAGGATATAAATAACTCAATGAAGAAATACAGGAAAACACAGGTAAACAAGTAGAAGCCTTTAAAGAGGAAACAAATAAATCCCTTAAAGAAATACGGGGAAACATAATTAAACAGGTGAAGAAATTGCATAAATAGGTCAAAGACCCAAAAGTGGAAGTAGAAACAATAAAGAAAACACAAAAGAAGGTAAACTTGGAAATGGAAAACCTGGGAGAGAGGTTGGGAATTACAGATGTAATGTCACCATCAGTATACAAGAGAAAGAAGAATTTCAGGTGTAGAAGATAACTTAGAAGGGATCGACACAACTGTCAAAGAAAATTCAAAATATAAACAAACTCTGAAACATCCTTAAAATTCAGGACACAGTGAAAAGACCAAAAGTAAGAATAATTGGAATAAAGGAGAATGAAGATTAACAGCTCAAAGTACCAGAAAATATCTTCAGAAAATTATAGAAGAAAACTTCCTCAACCTAAGGAAAAAGATGGCCATAAAGGTACAAGAAGCCTATAGAACATCAAACAAAAGGGACCAGAAAAGAAAATCCTCTTGTCACATAATAATCAGAACACTAAACACAGAGAACAAAAAAGAATATTAAAAGTTGCAAGGGAAAATGGCCAAGTAACATATAAATGTGGACCTGTCAGAATTACATCTGACTTCTTAACAGAGATTATGAAAATGAGAAGAACCTGGTCAGAGGTCATGCAGACTCTAAGAGCACACAAATGCCAGCTCAGGCTACTATACGCAGTAAAACTCTCAATCAACATAGATGGAGAAACCAGAATATTGTAGGACAAAACCAAATTTAAACAATATCTACCAATTCAGCCCTACAGAGGATCCTAGAAGGAAAACTCCAATACAAGGAAGTCACCTACACCAAAGAAAAGACAAGATGTTAAGCATCTCACAACAAAACCAAAAGGGGAGACCATAAGCACATAAAGCTACCTACAAAACTAAATATAACAGGAACCAACAGTCCACTGTCTTTAATATCTCTCAATATTAATGGACTCAACTCACATATAAAGGAACATAAGCTAACAGACTAGATAAGCAAACAAGATCCAGCATTTTGTTGCAGACAAGAAACGTTCCTCAATAACAAAGACAAACACTATCTCAGAGTAAAAGGATGGAAAAAAGAATGGTCCCAAGAAACAAGCTGGAGTTGCAATCCTAATGTCCAATAAAATAGACTTTCAGTGAAAAATTAACAAACATGATTAGGAAGGATACTTCATTTTTCATCAAAGGGAATATCCTCCAAGAGAAAGCCTCAAATCTGAACATCTGTGCCCCAAATGCAAGGGCATCCATATGCATAAAAGAAACTTTACTAAAGCTCAAAACACACAATGAACCCCATGCAATAATAGTGGGAGACTTCAATACCCCACTCTCACCAATGGGTAGGTCATTGAAACAAAAACTGAACAGAGACACAATGAAATGAATAGAGGTTATGAACCAAATGGATTTAACAGATTTCTACAGAACATTTCACCCTAAAACAAAAGACTACACCTTCTTCTCAGTACCTCATGGTACCTTCTCTGTAATCAAGCATATAATTGGTCAATGAAACAACCATCAACTGCTACAAGAAGATTGAAATAATCCCATGCACTCTATCAGACCACCATGGACTTAGGCTGATCTTCAATAACAGGAAAACCAACAGAAAACCCACATACACATGGGAATTCAACAACTCTCTACTCAATGATAATTTAGAAGAATGATTTAAGAGAATGATTTTTCTTGCTTTACTATGAAGATGCAGTAAAGTCAGATTCAAGAATAGAATATGATGATTCCTCCTCAAAGTGAGTAAAAGCTGCATAACAAGGAATACAATGAGCTTTCACAATTACATTAATATAGGCTTGGGTCAAATTTGTTTTTCAAGGAAAAGCATTCTGGTCCAAGGATAAAGCCATAGTGAGGCACTATGGTAAGACAAGGCCATGTAAAAATTGTTGCTTTGAAGTTATAAGCAAATAGAATGAAAGACTGCTTTGAAGTTAATGTCAACCTCCTCTTATAACTCCCATTTTGTCTAACATTTTAATTATAATGCAATTTTCTAAAAGCTTTCATGTATAAAAATGCCAGAGAAAGAAATAAAGGTGTGAAGATTTCGCTTAGGGGACTCTGCACCACCCACCCACCCATAGATATAACCATATATCCATATATCCATGCGTACATACATACATACATGCATGCATGCATACAAATGTAGTGATGTAGTCATTTTCTGCTTCACCTCGTATGTATGTTTGTGTGACTCTTTCTTTCTCTGGTTTACAAGGAGTTAACTAGCCAGGCCTGGGAAGGCCTCCTGGCCTGCTGGCCAGAAAAAGGAGCACTAGCAATAAATCCTCTACTGAATTGCTCCCTGCAATACAGCATATGTTAATTGCCAGAGAATTATATTCTGTTTATAAAGTAAATAAGAATTAAGTTTTAGTGTTTAATGATGCACAGATCAGTTAGAGAATTAAAAGGCCAGAGATCATCAATCTTTTGACCTGCATGTGATGCTGTGTCCTACCTTAGTGTGTTCCCCTAAGCCAGCAGGCCCCTTACCTCTAGCAAAAACTGATTCTTTTTTATTGATTATTTTATTTAATTACATGTAAATGTTATTCCCCTCCCTGGTTTCCTCACCACAAATCCCCTATCCCATTCCCCTCCCCCCTGCTTCTATGAAGGTGCTCCCCATCCACCCTCCCACTCCCTTACTACCTTTGCAATCCCCTTTGCTGGGGCATTAAGCTTTAACTGGACCAAGGACCTCCCCTCCCAGTCATGCCACATAAGACAGTCCTCATCAACATCTACGTATGCAGCTGGAGCCATGGGTCCCTCGATGTGTACCATTTGGTTCGTGGTTTTGTCCATGGGAGCTCTGGGGAGTCTGGTTGGTTGATATTGTTGTTCTTCCCATGGGGTTCCCCTAACTCCTCCATTAGGATCTCCATGCTCAGTCAGATGGTTGGCTGTAAGCATCCGCACCTGTACTGGTCAGGCATCAATTGCCAATGGGTCTTCAGTTAGGGATTGGACTCCATGGGTCTCTAAGCCATTCATGCTGGGATTGTGGCTATATTGATTCTGTGCAGATGATCTGTGTGAATGTGGTGGCTTGAATATGTTTAGCCCATGGGAAGTCACACTATTAGGAGGTATAACATTGTTAGAATAGGTGTGGCTTTGTTGGAGGATGAATGTTACTGTGTTAGGGGGTTTTGAGGTTTCTTAGTGTTCAAGCTCTACCGAGTGCAGCAGAGAGCCTCTTTCTGCCTTACTGGCTAAGATCAAGATGCAGAACTCTGGGGTCCTTCTGCAGTCCCAAGTCTGTCTGGATGCTGCTATGCTTCTTGGCATTATGATAATGGATTGTACCTCCAAATCTGTGAGCCAGCCACAATTAAATGTTTGTCATTATAAAAGTTGCCTTGGTCATGGTGTCTCTTCACAGCAATAAAACCCTAACTAAGACACACAGCTTCTGTAAATTTATGTGGACATCATACCTGTCATGTCCTGAAAGCTCAGCTTTGCATGGAATATCTATAACACCATTTCCTTACAAGGCTCAGGGATAATTACAGGAGAGTCGGTAAAATTTTTTAAGAGCCATGGTCTTGGGGTGACTGCTGCTAAACAATGGTTTCCAGACAGGACTCTCTCTTTAATGTGATTTAACCCCCACATCTCAAACCAAACTCGTCTTTCACCCTCTGTTCCCCAAATTAGCATATAGCTGGATTTAATTTAGACATATTCAGCTGTTAATAGAGGACTTTCTGGAATTAAAATTGATGTTTACTTTCTTTTATAAGATAATTATCAAATTATTTATAGTGCTATCAAGTAAAAATAATATAAGCTAGCTTTACATTTTTCTAAAGTTGGTTTCTTGGATTTTTCTTAGAATAAGTGCAAAATTTGGGAGATCTTAACTTGTTTCATTTTTCAAAGCAATATAGCAAGTATTACTCATAACTGGGAAAGAGATGCCTTGTTTACACAGGATGATCTGATAAAGTGCTGACAACAGGGTCTTAAATTCATGTCATCCAGATTGTTGAGTTGTATCCTTGTCTAGTTTTGAAATACACAGAATTCCTTTATACCTCGTCCAAACCCAAAACAAAACAAAGAAACAGAAAACCCAAACAAACAATAAAAAACAACAAAAACTTCCTTTACCTAATTTTCCAATTGTGGTTTTCAGGTTAAGGTATTGACCAAAAGCTGGTCAAATATATTGATTAAAACCATTAAGCTCGAGTGCAGATGCATCCCATTCTTTAGCTAAGACCTACTTCTTTCTTCTCTCCACATTTTCATTTAGAATTGTTTTGACCTTAAGGAGAAAGGGTATTCTTAAAATGGTTGGAGTGGGTGAATGGGGGACCCCTCTTATAAAGGCAGGGGGAGAGGGGATGAGATTGAGGGTTTGCAGAAGGGAAACTGGGAAAGGGTATAATACTTGAAATATAAATAAATAAAATATAATATAATATAAAATATAATAAATAAAATCAAAACAGAACAAAAAAACAAAACAAAACAAAAAAAAAACACCAAAACAAACCAACAGAAAACCTAATGACCAGAGGTGAAGCATTTGGGAAAATAACAACAGATTTACTATTGAAAATACTTAAGAAAAGGTGAAATCTTTTTAATTATTTGTAAAATTACCATGTTTTTCTTAAAATGTCAGTAGACTATCCAACAAAGATAAATGGATAATAAAAGTATGTTATGCATGTGCCATGAGATTTTATGCAGTTGGAAAGTGAAATGATAAAAATTTTAGAAATGGGGGTGGATCTAAAAATTATACCCATTTACAAATACTGGACAAATAATCCATAGTCAGAAGAACAATATTACATAATCTACCTCATGTACAGATGACGGTTTTATATATGTGTTCAATGTTGGTTCAGAAAGTAGTTGAAGATTATGGAACTTGAAAAGGGTACATAAGAGAAGAAAAAGTTTTAAAGATGGAGGAAAAAGTATAAGAATATGTGTGACTTGAAAGTAGAAAGGGTGGGTATTACTGGTAGGGAAAGAGTCCAGCCAAGGCATGGGGTGGGATGAGATTCAGAGAAAAGGCTCAGCAACAACAAATTATATTTGAAAGTGCGTAATGGAGACTGCAATTTTTAAGCCAATAAACACAAAATAAAGCAACAGTGAATGGTCTATAAAACTAAGTTGCTGTTAAGTTTTACTTTCTTCTTCTCAGTCAGAATTTGCCATAAAAATATTGAAATACACCAAGGCCTGTCAAAGATTAAGTTTATTCAAAGAGCTTAATGCTATAATTCTTTGCAAAATTTATAATCACACATATGGCCATATGTATACATCTGAAAAAAAATGTTCTTGATTATAATTACTACTTTCCAAGGCCTCCTTTTTAGAATTTACTGTGTCGCTCACAAATAGAAAGAGTAGGTCAGCTCATGTGAAGATAAATTACAGAGAATTTTTCATATCACTGCTACTCAACCAGAGGGCTAAAGACACCTCACCCAGCTAAAAGTAGATCTGGAGAGGGTCCTCATCATAAAACAACAGATGAAGAGATAGAAATAATTTTAGGGTTGTTCAAAGTCAGGTAGATATATTAAGATGAAGTAGTGGTCAGGCATTTGTATAGGAAAAAGAAAATGATCTAGTGTTTCCAGAAGCTCATAGAGACTACAACCTAATCAGATTTTATTTCTTTTTTTTAAATCAATCAGTTTTCTGTTTATTTCAAAGATATACGTAAATTGTTTAGATCAGCTCACTAGTAAGTTGTCCCAATGGTCAATATATTGATAAGCCTTTTCTTTCAACCGTGTCTTTGACAAAATAGTTTAGGACATTATACATGATATTATACGGTAAATCTTTTAATCTTGTCTAGCCATAAAGGTTTTATTTTTGTTGTTATTGATGGTTAAAGTTTGAATATTATTCTTGGCCTTTTCCTCTGTCATAGAGAGTTTTCTAAAGACGTTGTTATGTGGTGACTATTAGAGCAAATGTAAGTACCATTTTTTTTTTTATATCTAGAAATAAAAGCAGTAACTTTCTCTTCTCATTGGTACACTTCCTTCATGAAAGCTGCTAACTAAAGCATAATCCAGGCCAATCTCTATCAACTGACATTGAAATGTGACAGTGATTAATGACAGTATTGATTACTTTGGTAGCTAGGTTTTTAAACCATTCTAATCATTTCAATTCATAAGCTCACTTTATATGATAAGTAGCTTATGTTACAGAGTAATGATTGTAAGATCCAATGCTCAATAATGAACACCAGTGTGAAACTTCTAGTTTCTATGTCTGATTATACTCACATTTGTTTCACTGGCTAAGTGAATGATGAGGTAAAACCCTAAATTATCGAAGTAGGTAAGTTTAACTGGACTTTAGTTGACAAATTTTGACAGGAAGGAAAAAAATCAGGAATCAATTACACTATCAAGGAGATCCACTGACATTGAAGTATTAATTCCTATTTAGTGAAATACCATATGGTGTACTGTACGGGATTGCATTTGAACCATATTTAAGGAGCAAGCATCGGTGGTATAGTGGATGGTTAGGATTAAGTTCATTGAGTGCTAGTCTAGCATATATGAATTTCGGTCTTTGGAATCCCAAGAGTTCATGAAACCAAGGTAAAATAGTGCACACTTTAAGTATAGTAAAGGTGTTAAAAGGATTGGAAATTCCAGAACACATTCAGAATGAATTAGAGGCTAGGATAGAATAAGTGAAGTCCGTCATTAGAAAGAAAAAAGAAAGAAAGAAAGAAAGAAAGAAAGAAAGAAAGAAAGAAAGAAAGAAAGAAAGAAAGAGGAGGGAGGGAGGGAGGGAGGGAGGGAGGGAGGGAGGGAGGGAGGGAGGGATGAAGGAAGGAAGAAAGAAAAAGAAATATGGGCCAGAGAGATGGTTCAGTGGTTAAGAGCACTGACTGCTCTTTCAGGGGTCCTGAGTTCAATTTCCAGCAACCATATGGTGGCTCACGACCATCTGTGATGTGATCTTGGAGCCCTCTTCTGACATACAGGCATATGCAAATAGATGTATATATAATAAATATATCTGGAATGAACTAGAAAATATCATCCTGAGTGAGGTAACCCAATCACAGAAAAGCACACTTGGTATGCACTCATTGATAAGTGATTATTAGCCCAAAAGCTGGAACTACCCAAGATGCAATCCATAGACCACAGAAGTCTCAAGAAGACGGATGACCAAAATGCAGATGCTACCACTCCTTCTTAAAAGGGGAAAAATTATCCATAGGAGGGGATATGGAAGCAAAGTTTAGAGCAGCAACATCTGCAGCCCCACATCTGGCCCATATATATAACTAGATAAGATTGATGAAGCAAAAAATGCATGCTGAAAGGGACCAGATATAGATCTCTCCAGAGAGACACATCCAGATCATTTCTAATACAGAGGTCAATGCTTGCAACAAACCACTGAACTGAGAACAGGACCCCCTTTGGGGAAATTAGAGGAAGTATTGAAACAGTTGAAGGGGCTTGCAACCCCATATGAACAACAATGCCAAACAACCAGAGCTCCCAGGGACTAAACCACTACCGAAAGACTATACATGGACTGACCCAGAGCTCCACATGCATATGTAGCAGAGAATAGACTTATTGGGGCACCAGTGGAAGGGGAAGCCCTTGATCCTGCCAAGGTTGGATCCCCAGGGCAAGGGAATATGGGGAGGGGCAGTAACCTGGATGTATGGAGGGGATACCCATTTGGGGGAGGGGGGAGGGGATGGGGGCTTATGGACAGGAAACCGGGAAAGGGAATAACATTTGAAATATAAGTAAAGAAACATATCTAATAAAAAATAAAAAAGCATGCAACCAAGAAAGAAAGAAAGAAAGAAAGAAAGAAAGAAAGGAAGAAACAACAAAGCAAATAAGCAAGCAAGAAAGCAAGCAAGAAACAAAGAAACAAAGACAAGTTAATAGGTACACATATCACAACTATTTGGTACCTGTTTACTAAGAAATTTCTGTGAAGGGTAAATCTGGACTAGAACCATCAATTGAAGATATTGCCCAGAGGATATTTAGAGTAGAGTTTCATAATTTTCTCTGCATAATTTTCTATGTTTATTGTATTATGTAAATACATGAAAAGCTATAAATCAGTGGCTAAAACTAGTTCATTCTATTAATATTAACTGAAATTGTGGATGTAAAAGTTATGGGGCATACTTTATTTTGTATTGTTTTTAGTGACTTTTTAGTAATTACTTTTATTTTTAAAATTAACTTGTTACTTTCCATCCCAATCACAACTTCTCTCACTCTCCTCCAAGGCCCTCTCCCTTACCTCCTTTCTCCACATTCCCCCTTACTTTTTCCTCAGAGATATGGAGGCCTCTCATGGACATGAACTTGGCATATCAAGTTGGAGGAGGACTAGGTACATCTCCTATTGAGCCTAGACAAAACATCACAATCAGGGGAGAGAGGTCCAAAGACAGGTAACAGAGTCAGAGATAGCCAGAGCTTCAATTATAGCAGGAGACCCACATGAAGGCCAAGCTGTACATCTATTACATATGTGCAGAGGGCCTTGATCCATCCCATGCATACTCTCTGGTTGGCAGTTCAGTCCCTGTGAGCTCCATTGTGCCTAGGTTATTTGACATTGTAGGTTTTCTTGTGGTGTCCTTGATTTCCCTGGCTCCTTCCTCCCAATCTCTTCAAGATTTCCCGAGTCTGATGTTTGGCTATGGGTCTCTCCATATATTTTCATTGACTTCTGGGTAAAGCCTCTCAGAGGATGTTATTCTAGGTTCCTGCCTGCATACACTGGAGAATATCTTTATTGGTGTCAGGGATTGGGTCTCCCACATGACCTGAGTCTCAAATTGTTGGCCTATTCATTTGTAAGCCACTCCCTTAATTTCTGCTCCATTTTTACCCTGTCCTTCTTGTAGGCAGGATAATTTGTGGGTCGAAGTTTTTTCAGGTAGGCTGTTGTCCCTTATCATTCAACTGGAAGTCTTGCCTGGTTATAAGAGATGGATATTTCAGGTTTCATGTCTCCTATTGCTAGGAATCTTAGTTATGGTCACCCTTATTTGTTCTTTGGAGTTTCCCTCTTCCTAGGTTTGTAGTTCTTCTCAGAGATCCCTAATCTCATCAATCCTAGTTTTATCTCCATCTGTCAGTCTCATACATTTTATTTTTTATTTCTTTCGATGTAACATGTAACAGGTCTTTCAAAAGTCTCAAAAAACCTTATATCTTCTTGACTACTCAAGAGTATGTGTAGGATTAAGGTGTTATAACCAAGAAATAAAAATAAAATTATCACTTCTTATTGTGCTGGGAATTTTTTGCAATGTAGAATTTTCTAATGGATTAAAACTAAGTTACAAACAGGCTTAACCGATTTAGTGATAAAGGTGCAATAAATGCTTGTTTTTCTACCATACGGCCAATTTGAACTGCCAAGATATACTTTGGATAAGAATGTCTTGCTAACTAAAAGGGCAGAGCTTAGAAGTAAAGTTTATTTTTAGAGTGTCCACCAAAGATATGACTAAGAATGATGAAGGCTGGGAAGACTCTGTGAGAGCAACTACATTGTAGGTTAATCTTGTCCTTCATTTGGTCAAGTAGAGAACTGTCTGAAGAATCTACAATAATCTTACCAACAGTCAAATTAATCGTTCGGTGTCCCAGAGTATTAAGCAAACTATTTCTTCCCATAACAGAGGTCCCCACATAAAAGGAAAACAGAATTATTATGAGCCTCAAAATTATGTCAGTGTCTTCAAACATCAGTGAGGAGACCCTGGGACAGTACAGTATTAGAATTGCATTGTTTAGTACAGTCACCATAGATAACCATGACTTCAAAAATAGAAAATAAAATGAAAGCTAGAAGAGGCAAATAAGATGGCTCAGAAAGTGAAGGCCCTTGTAAGCCAAGTACCACAAACTGAATTTTGACCAATGAAACCCACAAGATAGAAGGACAAATTGAATCCCACAGATTGTCTTGTCATTTCCATATGAAAACTGTCACATACACACACACACACACACACACACACACACACACACACACACACACACACACACAAACACCATTTAAAATGCAAAAAGAACGAATATTGAATGCTTCCCATTAAAAAGTTATCTATGAATATCTTGATGTGAACACTAGATAAAAGACAAATACATTGTTTGAAATACCACTTAGTATGCTATAATTATATGGAGATTCTATATGTCAATTAATAAAATAAAATAATTGCGAAAGTAGAAACAGAATTAAATCAATCAGTAATAAACAATTTAGGAAGATAGAAATTCTTCTAACTTCCTAGCATCCTAAGTTTTAGACTTAAGCTTAGAATCATATGACCCCCCATCTGCTCTTCAATAACATGTCAAGCTAGAAAAGAATACCAAAATCCTAGAATTTCTGTGTGGCAAGCTCCAGATTCAGGGTCTTAAAGACATCTCTAAACAAGCTGATTTGATTTGTTTAGGAATAAACATGATGTGTACATTTGGACTTTGTTTTCTTACATTTAATTATAATTGATGAAACTCATTCATTGTGTTGAGCACGAGTAACCAGAGACATAAAAAAGAAGAAAAAGTGAGACAGCAGTGGTCATGTGATCTGACACTCCCAGGCAGGTGAAATGGCCATGATCCTTCTGCTGTAATCCAGGGCCCAGTTTAGAGCATCTTATAAAGTTCCCTGACCCACACCCTGAATTCTTGTTTTTGCAATGTTATTTTCCTCACCAGCAAAATTTAATGTTTGTGCTACTTGTGTGAAACATTCTTCATGAAAAAGAAGCTTATATTCTCATAATTTGTTGTTTTTATCTCATTTACTTGTATCAATATCAAATTTTTTAACAGAGATATCAAAGGAAAATATTAGGTGCACAACTATTTTCTTCCATTTTTATTAAATAGGGTATTTCTTGTTTACATTTCAAATGTTATTCCATTTCCAGGTTTCCTTCCATCAGCCCTCTAACCCCTCTCCCTCCCATTCTATATAGGCATTCCCCTTCTCATCCACCCCTCATTACTGCCCCCCAACAATCTCCTACACTGGGGTCCAACCTTGGCAGGACCAAGGGCTTCCCCTTCCACTGGTGCCCCAACAAGGCTATTCTCTGCTGCATATGCAGTTGGAGCCCAGCGTCCGTCCATGTATAGTCTTTGGGTAGTGGTTTAGTCCCTAGAAGCTCTGGTTGGTTGTTATTGTTGCTCTTATGGGGTCGCAAGCACCTTCAGCTCCTTCAGACCTTTCTCTAATGCCTCCAACGGGGGTCCCGTTCTCAGTTCAGTGGTTTGCTGCTGGCATTTGCCTCTATATTAACACTATGTACATGCATATTTAATAACAGTGAGATTGCCTACAGTCTATTGTATTTAAGAATAATTACTTTCATGGAAGAAGCAATTTATCCCACTCAAAACTTTCAGTAAAGTGAGCTTTAGAAGCATCCATTCATGAACACAGAGCTTCATTTAATATGTTGAGTTTAGATGATTACCATTTCTACACAGTCTTTCAACAGAATCTTGGAACCATGACCTTGATTTTGAGTTTGAATTACAGAGAATTGTAATAACAATTATTGGCAGATATTCAATGTTTTGTTTTCCAACTTATTAGCATTATCATGTCTTGGAAAATCTTTTTTCTGTCTGTCAGCCACTGATTTTATTGTCTAACAATACCTTTATCTGTTTCTGATAATGAACTTTTATACAGTTAGGAAAGATGTAAAGTTTCATATTGTTAGATTTCTGCTGAAACTTTGAAAAGGTCCTCAAATATTGTACTGAGCACTTGAAATAAATATGTCAGTGTGTGTTGCTGCAAAATTATAAAAAGGCGTTCTTTTATCCCGCATCAGATCCAGCACCATAGTGCCCCAAGACATGTGGTAGATATCTTCATCTCAGTCAGCAAAGCTTCTCACCTGCTCTGCTCCATCCCATACCACACTGCCTATGACTACTCTCTGAGCCTGGCAACAATCTCTCTACCCATCCAGTTCCCAAGGCAGGTTGAACCAGGCCAGAAATATACATCCCAAGTCCGTGGCGGCTTAGGGTCTCCAGCTGCCACATAACTCTCTTTGATTTAAATCTCCACATGAAAGAACACACAACACAATAACCTCTGATCCAATTGATAAGATATAACTGCCCACCTAAACATAAAAAACCTTTCCACATCCATCCCTTAAGAATATTTATAAGAACCTGTAAATGTGCAAAGAGGAATCTTATCATCAGCCTCCAAATTCTCCCTGCTGCTTCTCCTGCCTCGCTCCAGTCTTGTCTTCTCTCTAAAACCTTTCTCCCACCCATCCTCCCTTCTCATCTAATGACAGACCTTGTTCTATCTTCTACCTGCCTTCACACTTCCTACAAGTGTGCTAGGATTTTTATATTTATTATTCTTGCTTTTTATGTCTGTGAATGGTTGGCTGAGGAAACCAGAGAGGATATCAAGGCTGCTGGAACTGGAGTTATGTTATGGATAGTTGTGAGCATTCATGTGAGCTCTGGGAATGGAACCTGGATCCTCTTCCAGTGAAGAGTGCTTCTTTTTTAAAAATTATTTTATGTATTTTATGTATTTACATTTCAAATGTTATTCCTTTTCCATACTCTCCCAACCTCCCTCCCCCGCCTCCTTGCTTCTATGAGGATGCTCCCTTTCCAACCCACCCATTCCAACCTCAATGCCTTGTCATTACCCTATACTGGGGAAACAAGCCTTCATAGGATGAAGGGCTTTTCCTCCCATTGATGCTGGACAATGGAAGAACAACAATATCAACCAACCAAACCCCACCAGAGCTCCCAGGGACTAAATCACCAAACAATGAAATGAGTGCTTCTAACACTGAGCTATCTCCCCAGCTCCCTATTTTGCATGTTATTATTTTTAACATCTCTCTGTTTTCTAGATGCCAAACAGACCTCCTAGTAACAGCTATAGGGAAAGGCAAACTCCTTAGTCCTCCTCCTTCCTTCAAGGCCCAAGGAGAATTTCATTATTAATCATCTGTGCATTATCTCTATAGTGGCTGCCTCTTTATTAATCACCTCCACAGAATCTATTGCTATTAATCATAAGTCGTGAGCTTGTATATTACCAGTAATTATCTCTGAATGTTCGTTACCTCTTGGTTTAATTACTTGTTTTCCTCTGGGAATCAGACTATTTTAGGCCCCTGACTCTGAGGAGTGAGTGAGTGAGTGTGTGTCTGTGTGTGTGTGTGTGTGTGTGAGAGAGAGAGGGGGGGGTAGGGAGGGGAGAGGGAGAGAGGGAAAGAGGGAGAGAGAGAGAGAGAGAGAGAGAGGAGAGAGAGAGAGAGAGAGAGAGAGAGAGAGAGAGAGAGAGAGAGAGAGAGATTGTTGTCTGGGACAATTTTTAGGATTTTTATCTTAGAATCTGATTATCAATACACATAGTAAAATTATTTAAGGTAAAAAATACCAATGCACTGTCACTTCTCAAAGCTTGAAACTTTTTTCATTTGAAGACTTAAAGTCACGTGTAATCTGTGACCCTTCCTTAATTTACTGTTATGTCTTCTTCAATAATTCTTTGAAGGGTTTTTATAAACTAGTTGATTTAATTTCTTCAGGAATAAGTACATTTGATTCCTTCAGGACTTTATATTGTTTTGTTTTCTTTTATTTAAATTCAGTAGATACTTGGGGAAATCAGGAACAAATGAGACTAAGATTCAGAATCAGCGTGATGCATGCTTTTTTCTTATGTGTCACCACATAGCAGAGGCCTTGATAATCTCAGTTTGAGACAAATTTAAGCACAAAGAAAATGCTTCTTCATTAATGTTCTTTTATCTGCAAATGACAGGCACTGTAAATCTAGTACAAACTAGAAAATGAAATAAATGTCCAGTCTCCTTTGAAGATATTTTACTACAGTATACATGCCCGCCATCAAACTTTCAGACATCATTTTGACAAAACCAATATTCTCAAAAGGAAAAAAAGTTATTTTTCTAATATTACATACCCTTGAATCCATTTTCCTTCACTGTAGCTTATATGCGGATTCCATTAATTCAGGAAGCTTCACTGAGGATTCTACAGATGATTCACAGAGCTAGTCTAAATTTGTGTGACATCAAAGCCTGTGCACTCTACTGGGTCAAGTTAAAGCAAGCATGTAAGCAATACCACTTAATGTATGCATGTAAGAAATGAAAGATAGGACTTAAATGACAGTGTTCTAGAACTAAGAATGCTTCAGATACTTCTAGTTGAGTTACTTAGAACGATGGATGTTTTGGATGTGAACAATATATAGATTAATATATTTGTGCCAGCAAATGTAAAGCTCTTTTTTTTCAATCACCACCGATGGAGAAAATATGTGTGTACCCCTTTATCAACACTCCTTATTGGCATCTTACTAAGTGTCTTGAGACAACAGGTTCTCAATGTCCTTCACAAAGACAGCAGATATTTTAGTAATGAATGCATAAAAACACCTAGCATCTAGCATACCTCTAAGATGTGCCAGATGCTTGTCAGAACTAATGTATCCATCTGGTCAGTGTTGATATGTTGAGTGCATGCTTTGTATTAACATTGCCATATATACAATGGCATTTCAGTTTTGTACTTGAAAGAGAGAGAGAGAGAGAGAGAGAGAGAGAGAGAGAGAGAGAGAGAGAGAGAGAAGACATGGTATGATTGATTAAAGACATTATATTTTATTTTGAGATATAATAACTATGCATTAGAGTTACATGTAATAAACAATTCTAAGCAAGTTTCCATGTGTACTCTCTTAGTTGATCTCCTACCTCTTCTGTGAAATGACAACTGTTAGTACTGCCACAGTATAAGGAATAATACGAGAGAGTTTAATTTGAGCAAGGACAATGGTTTAGTTAAATGGAAAGGTAAAATTACAAATATGAAATGTGAAAATTTAAGTAAAAGTGGTTCAATACTATTGTACAATAATAGATGTTATAGAAATGAATTATAGGAATATGGAGGCAAAGAGGAAATAGAATTGATACAGAGTCCAGGATAATTGGAAGATTTAAAAATTTCTTTTGTACAGGTACCTAAATGTAGTATTCATCAAACTAAGATATAATTTGTCAACCTTAGGCTAAATCAAGTTGTTCTATGAATAAACTTAGATCAAAGACTACATTTCATCCATTTCCTCAGAAATGTGTTTTGAGTGGTTTTTTAATTGGATATTTAAGTATTCACATTTCAAATGTTATCCCCTTTCCTGGTTCCCCCCTCCCATTCCTCCTCTCCCTGCTTCTATGAGGATCCTCCTCCTCCCACCCACCCATTCTCACCTCAACATCCTGACATCCTCCTACACTGGGGAAACAAGCCTTCACAGGACCAAGGCTTCTCCTCCTATTGATGCCAGGCAATGCCATCCTCTACTACATATGTGGCTGGAGCCATGGATCCCTCAATGTGTACTTTCTGGATAGTGGTACGGTCCCTCAGAACTCTGGGGATCTGGTTGGTTGTTATTGTTGTTCTTCCTATGGGATTGCAAACCACTTCAGTTGAGTGGTTTTTTAGTAAGGATAGAAGACTCTATTTCTACTACGGAGGTTACAAAATACATCAAGAACTACATGTAATAAAATTGGTCTTTCCAAGGACTCATGTTATTAACTTTAATTAATTTACTTTTAGTCTGTATCACAATGTCAACATTTTGAAATTCATTTACACTGGATCTTTAGTTGATGGGTGCCTCTCAAATTTCTGTGAAAAACAGTTTTATGTAGATTCAGTGAGGAGCTATTAACTGCTCAATCCATTCAACTCACTGTCAAATGCAACACAAAGGTCCAGGACTCCACTTGGGACTGCTCAATTGGAGCATGCATTGTGCTACCTGCCTTACTTTTGAGCTAACAATAAAGCTCTGAATTGTTACTGGGCACAATTTTTATTTCTTTCTTTTATTTTTAATGTCTGAATTCCTTTCTTGTGTTTCATTTTATTGTTCCTCCATGTATTTATCTAGGGAGGAGGATGTTAGTTAATTTAACAAATAAACCAGTAGGACAAGAACAGACAGGGAACTTGTCTCTAAAGTAATTTTTACAGTGGAGCAGATATTTAATTTTCACATCACAGTTGAGAATACTGAGTATTTATTCCTTTGGGCCCATAAATCTGAAAGCACTTTCTCAATTGTAAAATGATATTTGGACAAGAGGAGTGTCTTAGGGTTTCCGTTGCTGGAAAGAGACGCTATAACCAAGGCAACTCTCATAAAGGCAAATATTTAATTGGTGCTACTGTATAGTTTCAAAGGTTCAGTCCATTATTGTCATAACAGGAAGCATGGCAAAGTGCAGGTAGACATGGAGCTGGAAAAGTAGCTGAGAGTTCTACATCTTTTTCCATAGTCAATGAGAAGACTGGCTTTCAAGCAACTTGAATGATCCCAAAGAACTCACTTCCTCCAATAAGGCCACACCTAATAGCACCACTCTCTGGGCAAGCATTTTTAAACTACCACAAGAAATATTGACAATATCATGTATGTTTTAGCTATTTAATTTGGTAAGGAGATGAAAATGAATAAAACTTTAAAAAGAGAATTAATCCAAATACAGGCGACTTAAAAGACTCAGCAAGTTCTGGTACTTCCTGCCAAGAGGGAAGCAGAGAACTCAATCTGTTGGGGTTTAAATCTCAGCTTGCACCCGGGCAAAGCACACCAAACCAACATTGTTCCATGTGGAGAGGTTTTATTAGAGAAGAAGAGTAGAAGAAGAGAGGAAAGGAGAAGGGGAAGAGGGGGAGGATAGGTAGAGAAGGGACAGGAACAAAGAGGACAAGAGGAGGAGCAAGAGAGGAGTAAGAGGGAGAGGAGGGGGCAAGCAGCCCCCTTTATAGTCATGCACAGCTGCCTGTAGCAAGGCAACTGTGGGGCGGGGCATACCTGGCTATCAACTACCAATTGCAAAATGAACACATAACTTGCTTTATGTGATGCTGATAAATAATATGATTAGGAGGACTATGAGGAGTTGGTATTACAAATGAGACAGGGACCTATTCAAGACTCTTGACAATAGGGTTAGTTTCTTTCTTCTAATGTCTTTGATATCTTCTAGATACCAATAACTAGTAAAGCATTCAACATAAGAAATGCCAATCAATGGCCAGTAGGGAAATTCATATAATGTCAGTTATCAGTCAACACCATTATTTGCTCTACCTAGATCCAGCAATGGTTTCTATCCAGAAAATCAAAGTTACATTTACAGTACATTCATCTATAACTTGAAGGGAAAAAATCATAACATGAAAATGATAATATTTTACATATCTATCAAACTTCCTATGTGTTAGCCCCTAGCCTAATTTGTATATTGTGTTCTGGACAAACTGGTAAAGAAAATACTTGTTATTCTACTCTGATCACTGAATATATGTCATTAGTCTAAGTTAATTTCATTGGCAAATAATACAGAAAAAATGAAAAAATTGTTCCTATTTATAAAATTTATTTGCAGGGTAATTTGGCATTTCTGCTCTGCCATTCTTCCACACTTTTCTATATTTTTCAAGTGGAATAAAATTTTTCATATGAATTTTATAGACCTCACCATAAGATTTACTTCTACATTTGACAAAAAGTATTTCTCCAGAATTAAATAATCTGTCTTAACGAGATAGGGAGGAAAACATCATCTCAAGTGTATTTAGTCATTGCTGCCTCCTCCTCCCCCTCCTCCTCCTCCTTCTCCTCCTCCTCCTTTTTGTCTTATTCCTCCTTGTCCTTATCTTTAGAAATATATTCTTACTTCTAAACAAGGAAAAACAAATGATGAAAAATTCTAGATTAATTTTTTTCAGAAGGTCAAGTTTTAGATGTAATGAATGTATATTCCTCATCCATTCCTAAAAGGTATCTTCTCTTCAGGATATTAATGGATTCATGTATATTATTGGCATTTGGCAAAGATGGCTTCTGGCAAATTGTTTCAAGTCTGACCTAATTTAGAGATACTTCGTGATAAAATCAGGAGCTATGCATTCTGTAATCTAGGCAAAGTCCAAAGGGTCCAATATTTACATTGTATAATTAGATATTGAATTTTCAATGTACCTGTGTAAAAATTGGATGGTTTTCATTGTTGAATCATTTGTTATTGTAATTTTGTATGTTTGCATTTTGAGCTCATGGCTTCTGAGAACCCTTTCTTAAATGAAAATTTTGTTTTGTTCTAGCAAGCAATTGAGTTACCTCTTTCCTAAAATTATTCAGTCTACCTTTTTAGTGTTTTGTCCTTTTGTCCTACATTGTGCATTTAATTAAGATGCTATGTTCTCTTACAGATTTATACAAGCCTTTCCCATGGACCTGTGGAGCAGCAGCATCTTGAGGTGAAGCTAATTTAATTATCTAGGCTTAACACTCTGGAGTCAAAGAATTTTTGGGCTGAGATGTTATGTCCAGCATTATCTACTTGTTAAAAATAAACATTTCTAGGTAATGGGCTATTTGTTCAAGTAGATAGTATAATTTAAGCAAAAAGTTACTTTCTTTTTGGAAGCTGAATTGGTCTGTGTCACTTTACAGAAGCAGTCATTTTCTCTTTCTGCGGCATTTTGTATTTAATTAAAATGGTTTTGTTCTTAAATGTAAAATTTCTGGGAATTTGTGACTTTACATTTATCACTACATTCCTTGCTTAGCATGCTAGACACTTTGAGTATTTCTTTACAGATGATTTTTTTAATGATGGGCTTTTGGGTCTTAAGTATCTGACAATGGCCTTGAACTTCTGATCTTATTACCTACACTTTCTGAATACTGGGATTGCAATGTTCGCCACCGTACCTGCTTTTTGCAGCATTCAGAATAAAAATCAGGAGTGCAGGCCAACTCTCTGCAATCCGAGTTATACCATTAGATTGCAGGTGAAATAATTAAAGTAGAAATATTGGTATTATGCTTGAGGTCCACAGAAGTCAAGAAACTAGATTTTAGCTTTCTGGTTCTCACTCCTTTCTTTTCCAAGTTTAATTATCTCATTGTTCTTCGAGTTTGTTGATCTCATTTTTGTAGGATTCATTCAATAGCACTCATTCCTATGAAAAATGAGAGTATGCATAAAATAGTGGGACAGTAGTCCTCTTAGGAAGAACATATTCAAATTTCTATGTGCTTATTCGGACTATGGATTGTCACTTTATTATGAGAAAGAGAAGAGTAGCGCCTTGACTGGCCTACTAGGATTTCAACTAAAATTAAGGAACAGAAAGCCAAGAACGCCTGCATGGAATAAATTAATGATCGTCTCACTAAAAAGACATTGGAAATTATTAGGGGAAATGAAAAAGAGAGAGACTAAAAACTGAGACAAGTCTTTTTAAGTGTATATGACTATCACAGAAGACTTCGTTTGAGATAATCCTTCAAGGAGAGAAAGGGAAAATTAATTATCTGTCTGTCTATATCTGACTGTCTGTCTGTCTGTATTTATCTCTCTCTAATTCTTAATACCAACTTTTGAATGCACTGCATAAGAACAAAGAACCAGTTAAATTATGTCAAATAGGAAGTGACTGTTTGATGAAGGACCACCATGAAAAAGTCAATATTTCACGTTCAAGTTCTTTTTGACCCAACTTGAGTTATTGGTTATTTTGGAATTTATTGCCTATGGTTTTTTTTCTTGTTGTTTTCTAACTTTGTGCTCAAATGTTCTTCTCCATTTATATACCTCTATGTCTCTCAATCTTTCACTCAATATATGCATATATGTACATGTGTGAGTATTTAATAGTACTCTCTTTACCTTGTCTTCATATTTACTATATTATGAACACTAGTTTCATAATTTGAGATATTAACCTACTGGTAAAAATTATTTTTATCTGAGTTCAACTTTTGCTATGGCAATGTTTGATGATCCACAGATAAGTTTCTCAAAGAAAATAATGAATATTATTTTAGATCCACAAATAGATATTTATATTCTCTAGACAGCCCAGAGGGCAAACAGCTAATGATGAAAATATATTTAAGAAAATCCACTTATATTCTGTAAGAATAGTGAGTGTTGATAGCACTTAAAGCAAGATGTGGTCACCTAGTTCTCCCAGATTTGTGAGACATACTGAAACACTGAATAGGAAAGATTAAGAGCATAGGTTTCTGCCCATTCCTAAATCTAACTTCTAGGTTATGAACTACTTGTCTACTGAGAAAGGAAAGGATGTCAGCATTTCTCAATTGCTTCCTTCCTTCTATCTACCTGATCAGTCTAAATTTTGGGTTTTTGTTGCCAAGGATTGAGTATATACTTTTTCTTTAATAATGCGTTAGAAACTCTTTTCTAGACTTCCATATTACTGACAGCTCAATCACTCATATTTTATTTGGTAATGTAGCTAATTGTTGAAACAGTTGAAACAGACAAACTAAAATGAACTGAGAGTAGAACTGTGCAGATCCACTGAGGTAGTAAGGGATGCCTGTCAGAGTGAAGTACAACATTTATTACCTCAGCTTGAGATCCACAGCCTTGGACCAAAGAACATTTTCTGATACTTGACTTACTAAGAGACTAATGTTAGAACATGTTCAACCAACTACCAACTGTTCCATCACTTTCATAATTTTAACATAACTGTAACATTACACTTTGGTTTGCTGATGTTGATAATGAGTGATTTTTCAGAGATGCTTCTTGGAATGTGTTCTCATGTACACATATTTTTCTCTTTGATTATTAATATTTGATTTCATGATGATTTTACTTTGTACAGCCTAATCTTTAAGTAGTTCAGTTTGCTATTATACAATATAGCACTGTCTTTGAACCAAAACCCTGTTCTCATCTCTCTACTTGTCATCCCTTTGCATTACTCTATATAATAAATATGCTCTAGGTTTTTACAGAATAGATTTGTGTCAGCAGAAGTTTCATGACTATCCCCTAAATATGTAGATAAAGTCTTCTTAGATTGACCAAAGTCATGTTTTTAGTGGGAAAAAAAAATCATACTTTAATTAATCTCAAGCAGTCAGCTTCCCATTGATCACAAAGAAATAGTATAGCTATTTCTCTCCCTCCACATCCTCTCATTGCTCAAAAATGAAGGCAAGTTTGCCCTCAATGCTACATATGAGTCTCTTATTTCCACATGAAGAAAGGAATGGTCTAGTGTGCAGAATTCCAAAGTACCACTGCCGCCCGTGCAGAGAGTGATGGAAGGTGAACTTAAAGATGCTGTAGATCAGCACTGAGCAATCCGTGGCCATATGCCGCCCCTCGGCTTTGCCATATGGCTCTGAGTCTAATTTCAAACTCCGTCAGCACATTCAAAGGTGAAGAATTTAGGGACGATGGAAACACCACCATAGAGATTTTGAAGTGGTCAGTCCTCTAGCAGGTGCTCTCCAGCTGGGCTGGGGCAGCAGCAGAATGAAGGGTTTGTGACAATTGTCTGAGGGGAGGGGAGAGACTCTGGAGCAGCTAGGCCAATGGTGGCATGTCCTAGTTTCAGAGCCCCAAAGTATCCAGAGGTGGGGTGAATAGAAAAAGTGAGAATATTCCATTGACTGAGCACAAATGAGTATTATTTTTATTTTCTCGTGGCTATGTCTTTTGAACTTAGCATTATAGCTTTATTAGACACTTACCAGTGTATGTTTCTGAAATTTGAATATATGTACATCATTTTTCCAGTCTTTTCACTTGTAAATTCTTCCAGTGTGTAAGGTGGGAAAACACACTTATCAATTATATTAAGCAGAATTTGATAAATAAAACAATCTACTAATGCTGTTACCAATTTTCTTGCAAAGTGTATGTCATAATATCGTGAATTACCTGGTTGGGTGCTATTCACAATGATGTGTAATAGTGTGATTTCCAAGTCTAGACCACTGTTGCATCGGAGACTATTTCTAAGTATTTGTCCTTAGTCACCTTCTTAAAAAGAGGATGTGGCATCCTGGTTGCTGCCGCTGCAGAGAGCCCGTGGGCAGCACCCCACGAGCGAACTTGAGCCACGGGACCACAGGTAAGACCAACTTTTCTGCTGCAAGAAAGCTGCCTGGTGAGCTTGGGACACAGGGAAGCAGAATTCCTCTAAAACCTGACACGTTCTGTGTTTACCGGAAGTCCCACACCCGCGGATCCCGGCCTGCAGCAGCACTCTGCCCCCAGACCCTGTGAGAGAGAGACCCAACCGCCTGGTCAGGTGGGCACTCCTGAGGCTGCAGAGCAGAAGAGACCACAAACACTGCTCACCCCTGCCCACATCCCTGGCCCAAGAGGAAACTGTATAAGGCCTCTGGGCTCCCGTGGGGGAGGGCCCAGGAGCAGCAGGACACGTGCCTGAGACACCACCAGAACCTGAAGGAAACAGACCGGATAAACAGTTCTCTGCACCCAAATCCCGTGGGAGGGAGAGCTGAACCTTCAGAGAGGCAGACAAGCCTGGGAAACCAGAAGAGACTGCTCTCTGCACACACATCTCCGACGCCAGAGGAAAAAGCCAAAGACCATCTGGAACCCTGGTGCACTGAAGCTCCCAGAAACGGCAGCACAAGTCTTCCTGGTTGCTGCCGCTGCAGAGAGCCCGTGAGCCGCACCCCACGAGCGAACTTGAGCCTCGGGACCACAGGTAAGACCAAATTTTCTGCTGCAAGAAAGCTGCCTGGTGAACTCAAGACACAGGCCCACAGGAACAGCTGAAGACCTGTAGAGAGGAAAAACTACACGCCGGAAAGCAGAACACTCTGTCCCCATAACTGACTGAAAGAGAGGAAAACAGGTCTACAGCACTCCTGACACACAGGCTTATAGGACAGTCTAGCCACTGTCAGAAATAGCAGAACAAAGTAACACTAGAGATAATCTGATGGCGAGAGGCAAGCACAGGAACCCAAGCAACAGAAACCAAGACTACATGGCACCATCGGAGCCCAATTCTCCCATCAAAACAAACATGGAATATCCAAACACACCAGAAAAGCAAGATCTAGTTTCAAAATCATTTTTGATCATGATGCTGGAGGACTTCAAGAAAGACGTGAAGAACTCCCTTAGAGAACAAGTAGAAGTCTACAGGGAGGAATCGCAAAAATGCCTGAAAGATTCGCAAAAATCCCTGAAAGAATTCCAGGAAAACATAAATAAACATGTAGAAGCCCATAGAGAGGAGACACAAAAATCCCTGAAAGGATTCCAGGAAAACACAATCAAACAGTTGAAGGAATTAAAAATGGAAATAGAAGCAATCAAGAAAGAACACATGGAAACAACCCTGGATATAGAAAACCAAAAGAAGAGACAAGGAGCTGTAGATACAAGCTTCACCAACAGAATACAAGAGATGGAAGAGAGAATCTCAGGAGCAGAAGATTCCATAGAAATCATTGACTCAACTGTCAAAGATAATGTAAAGCGGAAAAAGCTACTGGTCCAAAACATACAGGAAATCCAGGACTCAATGAGAAGATCAAACCTAAGGATAATAGATATAGAAGAGAGTGAAGACTCCCAGCTCAAAGGACCAGTAAATATCTTCAACAAAATCATAGAAGAAAACTTCCCTAACCTAAAAAAAGAGATACCCATAGACATACAAGAAGCCTACAGAACTCCAAATAGATTGGACCAGAAAAGAAACACCTCCCGTCACATAATTGTCAAAACACCAAATGCACAAAATAAAGAAAGAATATTAAAAGCAGTAAGGGAAAAAGGTCAAGTAACATATAAAGGGAGACCTATCAGAATCACACCAGACTTCTCGCCAGAAACTATAAAGGCCAGAAGATCCTGGACTGATGTCATACAGACCCTAAGAGAACACAAATGCCAGCCCAGGTTACTGTATCCAGCAAAACTCTCAATTAACATTAATGGAGAAACCAAGATATTCCATGACAAAACCAAATTTACACAATATCTTTCTACAAATCCAGCACTAAAAAGGATAATAAATGGTAAAGCCCAACATAAGGAGGCAAGCTATACCCTAGAAGAAGCAAGAAACTAATCTTCTTGGCAACAAAACAAAGAGAATGAAAGCACACAAACCTAACCTCACATCCAAATATGAATATTACGGGAAGCAATAATCACTATTCCTTAATATCTCTCAATATCAATGGCCTCAACTCCCCAATAAAAAGACATAGATTAACAAACTGGATACGCAACGAGGACCCTGCATTCTGCTGCCTACAGGAAACACACCTCAGAGACAAAGACAGACACTACCTCAGAGTGAAAGGCTGGAAAACAACTTTCCAAGCAAATGGTCAGAAGAAGCAAGCTGGAGTAGCCAGTCTAATACCAAATAAAATCAATTTCCAACTAAAAGTCATCAAAAAAGATAAGGAAGGACACTTCATATTCATCAAAGGAAAAATCCACCAAGATGAACTCTCAATCCTAAATATCTATGCCCCAAATACAAGGGCACCTACATACGTAAAAGAAACCTTACTAAAGCTCAAAACACACATTGCACCTCACACAATAATAGTGGGAGATTTCAACACCCCACTCTCATCAATGGACAGATCATGGAAACAGAAATTAAACAGAGATGTCGACAGACTAAGAGAAGTCATGAGCCAAATGGACTTAACGGATATTTATAGAACATTCTATCCTAAAGCAAAAGGATATACCTTCTTCTCAGCTCCTCATGGTACTTTCTCCAAAATTGACCATATAATTGGTCAAAAAACGGGCCTCAACAGGTACAGAAAGATAGAAATAATCCCATGCGTGCTATCGGACCACCACGGCCTAAAACTGGTCTTCAATAACAATAAGGGAAGAATGCCCACATATTCGTGGAAATTGAACAATGCTCTACTCAATGATAACCTGGTCAAGGAAGAAATAAAGAAAGAAATTAAAAACTTTTTAGAATTTAATGAAAATGAAGATACAACATACTCAAACTTATGGGACACAATGAAAGCTGTGCTAAGAGGAAAACTCATAGCGCTGAGTGCCTGCAGAAAGAAACAGGAAAGAGCATATGTCAGCAGCTTGACAGCACACCTAAAAGCTCTAGAACAAAAAGAAGCAAATACACCCAGGAGGAGTAGAAGGCAGGAAATAATCAAACTCAGAGCTGAAATCAACCAAGTAGAAACAAAAAGGACCATAGAAAGAATCAACAGAACCAAAAGTTGGTTCTTTGAGAAAATCAACAAGATAGATAAACCCTTAGCCAGACTAACGAGAGGACACAGAGAGTGCGTCCAAATTAACAAAATCAGAAATGAAAAGGGAGACATAACTACAGATTCAGAGGAAATTCAAAAAATCATCAGATCTTACTATAAAAACCTATATTCAACAAAATTTGAAAATCTTCAGGAAATGGACAATTTCCTAGACAGATAACAGGTATCGAAGTTAAATCAGGAACAGATAAACCAGTTAAACAACCCCATAACTCCTAAGGAAATAGAAGCAGTCATTAAAGGTCTCCCAACCAAAAAGAGCCCAGGTCCAGACGGGTTTAGTGCAGAATTCTATCAAACCTTCATAGAAGACCTCATACCAATATTATCCAAACTACTCCACAAAATTGAAACAGATGGAGCCCTACCGAATTCCTTCTACGAAGCCACAATTACTCTTATACCTAAACCACACAAAGACACAACAAAGAAAGAGAACTTCAGACCAATTTCCCTTATGAATATCGACGCAAAAATACTCAATAAAATTCTGGCAAACCGAATCCAAGAGCACATCAAAACAATCATCCACCATGATCAAGTAGTCTTCATCCCAGGCATGCAGGGATGGTTTAATATACGGAAAACCATCAACGTGATCCATTATATAAACAAACTGAAAGAACAGAACCACATGATCATTTCATTAGATGCTGAGAAAGCATTTGACAAAATTCAACACCCCTTCATGATAAAAGTCCTGGAAAGAATAGGAATTCAAGGCCCATACCTAAACATAGTAAAAGCCATATACAGCAAACCAGTTGCTAACATTAAACTAAATGGAGAGAAACTTGAAGCAATCCCACTAATATCAGGGACTAGACAAGGCTGCCCACTCTCTCCCTACTTATTCAATATAGTTCTTGAAGTTCTAGCCAGAGCAATCAGACAACAAAAAGAGATCAAGGGGATACAGATCGGAAAAGAAGAAGTCAAAATATCACTATTTGCAGATGACATGATAGTATATTTAAGTGATCCCAAAAGTTCCACCAGAGAACTACTAAAGCTGATAAACAACTTCAGCAAAGTGGCTGGGTATAAAATTAACTCAAATAAATCAGTTGCCTTCCTCTACACAAAAGAGAAACAAGCCGAGAAAGAAATTAGGGAAACAACACCCTTCATAATAGACCCAAGTAATATAAAGTACCTCGGTGTGACTTTAACCAAGCAAGTAAAAGATCTGTACAATAAGAACTTCAAGACACTGAGGAAAGAAATTGAAGAAGACCTCAGAAGATGGAAAGATCTCCCATGCTCATGGATTGGCAGGAGTAATATAGTAAAAATGGCCATTTTACCAAAAGCAATCTACAGATTCAATGCAATCCCCATCAAAATACCAATCCAATTCTTCAAAGAGTTAGACAGAACAATTTGCAAATTCATCTGGAATAACAAAAAACCCAGGATAGCTAAAGCTATCCTCAACAATAAGATGACTTCAGGGGGAATCACTATCCCTGAACTCAAGCAGTATTACAGAGCAATAGTGATAAAAACTGCATGGTATTGGTACAGAGACAGACAGATAGACCAATGGAATAGAATTGAAGACCCAGAAATGAACCCACACACCTATGGTCACTTGATTTTTGACAAAGGAGCCAAAACCATCCAATGGAAAAAAGATAGCATTTTCAGCAAATGATGCTGGTTCAACTGGAGGGCAACATGTAGAAGAATGCAGATCGATCCATCCTTATCACCCTGTACAAAGCTTAAGTCCAAGTGGATCAAGGACCTCCACATCAAACCAGACACACTCAAACTAATAGAAGAAAAACTAGGGAAGCATCTGGAACACATGGGCACTGGAAAAAATTTCCTGAACAAAACACCAATGGCTTATGCTCTAAGATCAAGAATCGACAAATGGGATCTCATAAAACTGCAAAGCTTCTGTAAGGCAAAGGACACGGTGCTTAGGACAAAACGGCAACCAACAGATTGGGAAAAGATCTTTACCAATCCTACAACAGATAGAGGTCTTATATCCAAAATATACAAAGAACTCAAGAAGTTAGACCGCAGGGAAACTAATAATCCTATTAAAAAATGGGGTTCAGAGCTAAACAAAGAATTCACAGCTGAGGAATGCCAAATGGCTGAGAAACACCTAAAGAAATGTTCAACATCTTTAGTCATAAGGGAAATGCAAATCAAAACAACCCTGAGATTTCACCTCACACCAGTGAGAATGGCTAAGATCAAAAACTCAGGTGACAGCAGATGCTGGCGAGGATGTGGAGAAAGAGGAACACTCCTCCATTGTTGGTGGGATTGCAGACTGGTAAAACCGTTCTGGAAATCAGTCTGGAGGTTCCTCAGAAAATTGGACATTGAACTGCCCGAGGTTCCAGCTATCCCTCTCTTGGGCATATACCCAAAAGATGCCTCAACATATAAAAGAGACACGTGCTCCACTATGTTCATCGCAGCCTTATTTATAATAGCCAGAAACTGGAAAGAACCCAGATGCCCTTCAACAGAGGAATGGATACAGAAAATGTGGTACATCTACACAATGGAATATTACTCAGCTATCAAAAACAACGAGTTTATGAAATTCATAGGCAAATGGTTGGAACTGGAAAATATCATCCTGAGTGAGCTAACCCAATCACAGAAAGACATACATGGTATGCACTCATTGATAAGTGGCTTTTAGCCCAAATGCTTGAATTACCCTAGATCCTTTGAACAAACGAAACTCAAGACGGATGATCAAAATGTGAATGCTTCACTCCTTCTTTAAATGAGGAAAAAGAATACCCTTGGCAGGGAAGGGAGAGGCAAAGATTAAAACAGAGACTGAAGGAACACCCATTCGGAGCCTGCCCCACATGTGGCCCATACATATACAGCCACCCAATTAGACAAGATGGATGAAGCAAAGAAGTGCAGACCAACAGGATCCGGATGTAGATCGCTCCTGAGAGACACAGCCAGAATACAGCAAATACAGAGGCGAATGCCAGCAGCAAACCACTGAACTGAGAATAGGTCCCCCGTTGAAGGAATCAGAGAAAGAACTGGAAGAGCTTGAAGGGGCTCGAGACCCCAAAAGTACAACAATGTCAAGCAACCAGAGCTTCCAGGGACTAAGCCACTACCTAAATACCATACATGGACTGACCCTGGACTCTGACCCCATAGGTAGCAATGAATATCCTAGTAAGAGCACCAGTGGAAGGGGAAGCCCTGGGTCCTGCTAAGACTGAACCCGCAGTGAACTAGACTATGGGGGGAGGGCGGCAATGGGGGGAGGGTTGGGAGGGGAACACCCATAATGAAGGGGAGGGGGGAGGGGGATGTTTGCCCGGAAACCGGGAAAGGGAATAACACTTGAAATGTATATAAGAAATACTCAAGTTAATAAAAAAAAAAAAGGGGATGTGTAGATTTTTTTTAATATTTCTTGCTCATACAAAATTGTAAAAAACAGAGAAACATACTGATCATTGTCATGGCAAAAAAAATTGTAAAGAATATGCCCTTTATTTAATTCAAAGTGTATTGAGCACTTATGCTTGGTAGACACAACTGAACACAGGGGCTGGAACTAAAAATGTAGGAGACACAACCTGCACTTACTTATATTGGTCTTAGTATGAGACATATACCAACTACCATTGTTTTTTAAAGCTTTTACCATAAACATTGATACTGAATTCCTGCAAGGTATTAAACACTCTGATTGATGGGCATGGAGTAGGCAGAGGTAGAGCAGATTCAACTGTTGTCACGGAGGATCTGAAAGCCTAGTGGCCATGTTCTAGGAAAACAGATTTCCTATGGAATGACAAATATTTGTTTTGTAGAGATTAAGGTGAACTTGATGATGCCTAACTGGAGAAGTTGGAGAGTGTTAGTAAATTGAAATTCTTAATGTAGGGAATTTTATACCATAAAAATATTGAATCACAGCATATTGATTGATAGGGGATTGGAAATGAGAGTCTAAGAACAAAAGAGAATATCAAGCTTCTAAATGGTGGGAGAAACACTGAGGCTTCTGCTTTCTTCAGGAGACTGAAATATGTATCAGGAAACGATTCCCACACAGTCCAACAAAATACATAGAACTAAGAACAGCACTTTGAATGGCATTAACTTTCTTCATTCACCCCAGGGATTCAGGTTTCCCACTGCCATAGCGATGTGGTCTTAATCGTCTACTTCAGAGTTTGTTTTTCCCTTTTTCTATTCTCTATGCTCACAATACTATAGGCAAAGTAAGGAAGGAGATGAGCTTATGGCCGTGGTCACGAGGAAACAAAGCTTTTCTCCCTATTACCCTGTGTTTTCACTTATTTAAAATCTTCTTTTTCTCTATAGACAAAGAACTCTCCATTGAATATAGTGTACTACTGATTGTTAGAAATAGTTTTATTTATTACAAAGAAAAAACTAAAACCCCTCTCAATTATAACTGCAATGCATCATCAGTCAGAAAGCCCACTGTGAACTGATAGATGTTAGTAAATGGAAAGTGAAACTCAAAAATGTTAGATAGTTGGAAAGAATCAGTTAAAGCTCTAATATATGCCAAGCTCAGGGAAACATTCTGTACCAGACTATATTGTTATTACTTATTCTCACAGTCTTTTAATCACCATGAAATGGGCAACTACAGGCTGTAAGATTGTATAATACACATTTTACTGATGAAAATAAATTTTATGTTACTCATATATAGTACACCATTGGCTTTGTGCAGTGGTTCATTTTATGGCAATTTCTCTCCCTCTCCCTCTTTCTCTTTCTCTCTCTCTCTCTCTCTCTCTCTCTCTCTCTCTCTCTCTCTCTCTCTCTCTCTCTGTGTGTGTGTGTGTGTGTGTGTGTGTGTGTGTGTGTGAACGATCTGTGAGCATGTGTATGCGCGCATGTGTTCAAAGTGAGACTGGAGGTAAAAAGGTAAGGAAATATCATTTATAACTGATAAAATCTTAGGACAGATTCTGGTCACAGAATGAGAGAGAGAGGTGATGCACATCAGTGGTGACAGAGTAAACCTAAAGTATGAATCCTTTCAGATCTTGTAAAAACACTAAGGCTGTGTATCAAATGTAGCAGCACAATTAAATAAAAAGACTCTGATCATGAATTGTTCTTAATCTATTTGCACCCATTAATAATCTCACTGACCATTTCACGATCCAAAAATATGGCCTGTGTTATGTTTATGGGTCATATTGTCATAGAAATTACATTAATTTAATACTGGCCATGTGTGTTGTACTTTACTTTTTACTAAATATTCAGTATCTGCCAAGTTTGCCAGATGCTCACTTGTCTCTGGCTGAGAAGCGATTGTTCCTTTGACTAAGTGATTGTAGGTCTTCTGTTGAATCTGCTGCACAATAATGATGCAGAAAACTAAATGGCTTCCTATTCTGTCCACTTTCCATTTTAGCATAAATATTGACTTTGAGAAGGTAGCTACGCATCAATATATTACTCAGTGAAAAACCACATTTGTGTGCTTATTGAGGCTAAACAAATAAAACTTGACTGCTTATGGTTTCTCTCTTTTACTTTACACCTGGTATGTCTTCTAGAAGAGGCTAGCAGAACTGTAATATCCTGGTTAAAGGTCAGAATGTGCTAGTGTATTATTATCATCAGGTTTTCATAAGAAAGAAATACCACACAAAGCACTCTCCTAAATATTCCTACCACAGTTAGGAAAGCTCTCAACGAAGATATATACAAAATTAATGCCTCATGAGGCATAATCTAAAAGGGATTATTTGATTCTTTCTCCTGGGTTTCCTTTTAAGCACCGAGCTTAAAAGGGCTACCTTTCCAATGGTAGCAAAAAAAGGCATGTGCATCCTAGAAGTGGATACACTTATCAGTAATCTGTCCTTATTTATCACACCAAACTATTGTGTCCTTCTTACTTGAAGTATTTGTGTGTACAGCGTGTTAGGGAAGGCTGGAGGTCCAAGCACTATTACTATTGCATCTAAGACATTCTACTTTTTATGTGTTACAGACATTGAATGGAGGATAAGGGGCACTAGCAAAGTTAAGACTTCGTAAGATGAGAGTCTAGATTCTTTAAGACTGTTTTACAATGTTTCACTCTTTTCAAGGCCAAGGGACATAGTCAATTATGGGTAAAAGAGAAATTTCATTTTAGAATTATTTTATATTTGAAGTTTCTACCATTTGACACAATTTCTAAACATGTAGTAGGATTAATAGGAAAGGAAGGGATTCACTTTATAAAGCTAGACTTCAATTTTGTCCTTTAAATTGATTGATTGTGGGTGTCATATTTCCATGTGTGAACTTAGATTTGTGTATCTGCCTGTGGAGAATAGGAGGACTCTGGTGTCTTAATAGGACTTCGTACTTTGTTTTCTTGGAACAGGATCTCTTACTAAACTTGTAGGTAGACTGTTGGCAAAGAAGCTCCACAGAGCCTCTGGAAAGGAATAGCTGAAGGGATTCACATCTGACTCATGGTCCTTTAGTCTTTTGCAGTTTAGTTGTAACTAAACCACATTGGAGGTGCTTTTGAAATACCTTGGGGGTGTTACCTGGTCCAATGATGTTTATCCTACTTATATTAATCAGAAACATATGAATTTTCTTTTCCCCAGACATGGTTCTAAAAGCTTTACAACAAATCTTTGAGGAAGTATAATTATCCTTATATTATCCCCATTTTTGATCACTGCCAGTTATCTTTTATGGGATATAATGAGAATCTAGACTATGGTTAATTTAATTCAATCACACAAGAAAAATGTAATTATCTTCTATTTATTTACAGATTTATTCATTTTCATATGTGTATGAATGTCTACCTACATATTTGTATGCATTTTATATGCAGTGTCCACATGGATTAGAGGACAGAAATTCCCTGGAACTGGTGTTACAGATGGTTGTACAACACCACATGGATGCCAGGAGGCAAACTCCTATCCTTCAGAAGAACAGCCATGGATTTTAAATAATGACTATCTCCCCAACTCTACACCTTCATTGTCATGGTAGCAAATGGAGAATTGGTGACTTGTGTCACTTGACTGCTGTCATATATCCTTTTCTTTCTTTCAGAAGCTGATTGATCTTTGAATCGTAACAGTGAAAGAACACAGTCTCTTTGTGTGAGTAGAGACTGTACATTATTTTGCAGGGTGGTTGGGTGTTATATGATGAAAAGGGGAACTTGGCAATGGAAGATTCTTACTGTAGGTCAGTTCTTCTGAAGTTTTGGACTTCTTATCAGAAGCTTCCCTGAGAAGTTTCCACCCGTGAAGAGTCCACAGGTGATCCAGGAGGCATCACATAGCTTTCTAAGAATAAGTATTCTAAATATTAGTATTTGGATATGTCAAATGATGTAAATATGTAAAAAAAGGGGAAGAGGGTAAAAATGTTTTCAGATTTATAGGGCAGAAAAATAAGGCTCTGGAAGTGAAATCATTTGAACATTAGTCATCTGACCTGAACTTGACGTCAGCAACTTCTGAATCCCTTCACCATTTCTTTATCACCAGTGTCACATATAGAATTATGTACTGCTCTCCAAAACTCATAGACTCTGCCTGGCTCTGTGACTGCAACTTGAAAATTCATCTATCAGTACCTGATTCTATGACTTGAATTTAATGAGATAATTAAAATAAAATAACCAATAAAAAATAAAAAATTAAAATAAAATGTCATATGGGTCTGTCTTAACACAATATAACCTATTATTTATAAAACGAGGTCAGGAGCTGGGGAGATATCACAACTGATAAAATGCTTCCCAAGATTGAAGACCTGCAGATTCTCAGTACCCTCATTAAAAAAGTAAATAAATATCCACATAAAACCAAACTAATAGGAAAAAAAGTGAGGAAGAGACTCGAACACATGGGCACTGGGAAAAATTTCTGAACAAAATGCTAATGGTTTATATTCTAAGATCATGAATTGAAAAATGGGACCTCATAAAACTGCAACGCTTCTGAAAGGCAAAGGACACTGTCATAAGAACAAAACAACAACTAACAGATTGGGAAAAGATCTTTACCAATCCTACATCTGATAGAGGGCTAATATCCAAAATATACAAAGAATTCAAGAAGTGAGACCCCAGAGAGCCAAATAACCCTATTAAAAATGGGGTACAGAGCTAAACAAAAAATTCTCAGCTGAGAAATATTGAATGGCTGGGAAGCACCTAAAGAAATGTTCAACATCCTTAGTCATCAGGGAAGTGCAAATCAAAACAAGTCTGAGATTGTACCTCACAGCAATTAGAATGGCTAAGATAAAAAACTCAGGTGACAACAGTTGCTGATGAGGTTGTGGAGAAAGAGGAACACTCCTCCATTGTTGATGCGATTGCAAACTGGTTCAACCACTCTGGAAATCAGTCTGGAAGTTCCTCAGAAAATTGAACATTGCATTACCTGAGGACCCAGCTATACCTCTCCTGAGCATATACCTAAATGATGCTCCAACATACAACAAAGACACATACACCACTATGTTCATACCTTATTTATAATAGCCAGAAGCTGGAAACAACCCAGATGTCCTTCAACAGAGGAATGGATACATAAAATGTGGTACATTTACACAATGGAATACTACTCAGCAATCAAAAACAATGACTTCATGAAATTTATAGGCAAATGGATGGAACTAGAAAATATCATCCTGAGTGAGGTAATCCAATCACCAAAAAACACATACTCACTGATAAGTGGATATTAGCCCAAAAGCTCCAATTATCCAAGATACAATCCATGGACCACATGAAGCTCAAGAAGAAGGTCGAACAAAGTTTGGATTCTTCAGTCTTTCTTAAAAGCAGGAACAAAAATATTCATAGGAGGGGATATGGAGACAAAGTTAGGAACAGAGATTGAAGGAATGGCCAACCAGAGCCTGCCCCACCTGGGTGTACAGCATATATATACAGCCACCAAAACTAGACAATATGGATGAAGCCAAGAAGTACATGGTGACCAGAGATTGAAAATAACTGTTTCCTGAGAGGCTGAGCCATGGTGTGACAAATACAGAGGCGAATGCTAGCAGCAAACCATTGAACTGGAAGGGAGTCCCTGTTGGAGGAATTTGAAAAAGGATTGAAGAGCTGAAGGGTCTTGCAACCCCATAAAAACAACCATACCAACGAGCCAGAGCTCCCAGGAACTAAACCACTACCTGATGGCTACATATGGACAGACCCATGTCTCCAGTTGCATATGTAGCAGAGGATGTTCGGCACGAATGGGAGGAGAAGTCATTGGTCCTGCCAAGGTTGGAACCTCCAGTGTAGGGGAATGTCAGGTTGGGGAGATGGGAAGGAGGACTTGTTGGGGAGAGGGAACACACTTATAAAAGAAGGGGAGGGGGCTTATGGATGGGAAACAAGGAAAGGAAATAACACTTGAAATGTAAATAAAAAAATCCAATAAAAAACAGAAAAATACTTGAATAAATAAGTAACTAAATAACAAAAACAAACAAACAAACCCACCACCAACAAAAACCTGTATGCTGATACCTATTACCCCAGCTCTGGGAAGAGGCAGTACAGGTGGGAGATTTGAAAACTTCACTGACCAGTCAGTCTAGCCAATGAATGAGTAGCAAGTTTAGTTAGAGAGCCTGGCTCCAAAACTTTGGTGGAGCTTTTTGAGTATTTCCCACAGCTCATCAAGTGACTCCTATTCTTGAGAATGCTCTTCTTTTCATAATAAACATTCTATAAGTAGTAATTAATAATAATAAAAGAAGATTGTGAACTGAAAACTGCGGATGGCACCCAGTTGTGAGCTCTGACTTTCACACACACACACACACACACACACACACACACACACACACACACACACACACAGATTGAGAGAGAGAGAGAGAGAGAGAGAGAGAGAGAGAGAGAGAGAGAGAGAGAGAGAGAGAGAGAGGAGAGAGAGGTCTATTGCCCCATGAACAAACATGTACACACATAGGTAAAAGAAAAGTTCAGGACACAAACACAACAACTGACATCTTTATCCTGGGTTTTAATCTTCAGTATTGTGAGAAAATATGTCCCTCTAGTCTGAAACATCCAGTCTCTCGTACTGTGCTCTGGAAGACTTGGAAGTCTAGGTGGAGCAGTAAGCATCCTCTGACGAAAACAAAGAAGGAATGAGGATGTTGCTCCAAGCCAGTTCCCCGCCTGAACCAAGCCCAGAGGTCAGATGACTTCCTGGGATGAAAGCCAGCTTCCTCTTGCTGTTCCTCCAGAAGCTGGTCAGCAAACGCTTTCTCCTTCCTGTTTTACTCTTCGGTCTTCTAACTTCCCTCCTGAGATGGGCTTATTAATTCTAGAACAAAACCAAAAGTGAGAATGCTAAGGTTGGCACTCTCACTTCCTCTTGCTCTCTAGCCAGTATACCTTTGAATACAATATTTACAGAGGGGCAACCGCTGGGAGAGAAGGGGCAGGGGCCCCAGGGACTCTGCCCTGCCACCATTTACAGTTCGTCATGCTTTCTCACGGCCTCCGCTGGTTGCAGAAAATGCCAGGATGATGCCTCTCTTGCATCTGGCTGGGACTCTGATCATGGCATTGTTCCTTTCCTGCCTGAGACCAGGAAGCTTGAATCCCTGCATAGAGGTATGTGTCTGGATCGCAGAAGATTGTTCCCTTTCCGGTTAGCCTCCCTTATTTCTCAAACTGTCCTCAGCTCAGGGCTTTCTGCATGTGTTCCGATTAGTTTATTTTGCACGAAGGAGTTAAACTAACAAAAACAAACTTGAGAAGCTGTGGCAACAAAAAGACTCAGTGTTAACACCGGGCAGGATCAGGCAGTCAGTGGTGTCTTGTTCCCTGTACGGCGTCTGAGTCATGATTTAGAGACTTGAAATTAGTAAAACTAGTTTAAAGTCGTTGTTCTGTGACCTGTCTGAGAGACCTCAAAGAAGTTACTGAACGTCTCTGAGGCCAGTATTCACAGGATGAAAGAATGACCGTGATCACTAGAAATACGAAGGAAGCCTGTTAATATCAGTGCTTTCTGTGGGAGTTCTGAACACTCAGCTTTTGGTAGTCATTCCTTCCCTTTCCAAATCAGGCGAAGGTAGCTGATGCTTAAGAAGCATCTTTGAGGGATGTGGCTCAGCAGGTAAGCCTGTTGATAGTCCGACTTCAACCTTCAAGCCCCACGAGGTGGAGGCAGAGAGTCTCCTCCTCTGAGTTGCAGGTGACTGCCTTGGCAGGTGTGTGTATGCATGAGCATACACGCAAATGAATAAATGTAACGATTTTCTTAAATGAAAGAATCTCTATTAAAAAAAAACAAAACAAAAAACCAAAGAGATTTTTTAACTGGGCTTTCAGTATTCTGCAACTTATTCTAGATGATAAAGAAATGGGAAGGAGGGACGGATGGAGACAGAGACATGTAAAACAAAAGCTAAGGGGGCTGGGGATTTAGCTCAGTGGTAGAGCGCTTACCTAGGAAGCACAAGGCCCTGGGTTCGGTCCCCAGTTCCGAAAAAAAGAACCAAAAAAAAAAAAAAAAAAAAAAAAAAAACAAAAAACAAAAGCTAAGGCAATCACTCCCCTTTTGGTGGAATACTGAGGAATGAGTAATGTGACCCATGACTCATTCCTGTTTTCCTCCTTCACAGCCTTTTCATTTATGTTAGATGCTCACAGTAGTACTGAGCAAACAAGGAAGGAATTCAGGGTGAGGTAAACTCAGCAGTTCAGAACAGGTACACTGAGTTAAGACACACGGTGTTCACATGGGAAAAAAATATTATTAACTTAAAGAAGTTACAATCCCAGTGTCTTGCTTTCTGATTCCTCAGGTACAATGATAGAGATAGCATTTACAATCACTGTCACACTGAGATAATATATCTCTGACTTGGTGTCACTGGTATCAACTCTCAAAGCTTGCCTGGTCCTTCCGTAGGCCAGGTCTCAGTGCTCTTGGCCTTGTCTTAATTCCCCTTGTCATGTCTTCAGGGGTGAGCACTGACTGGTTTCCTAATTTATAGCCCTTTCTATAAACACACTTACTTTTTTGTGTGTTGTTATTGGTCCAGATGATTTAGATTTAACAAATTACTCCTTTATATCCTTATAATAACTCTTAAGAACTATAATTGCTTCATCCCACAGGACTGCTTACTCTACCCACCTATTCCTCACCTAGATCACGGCTGTCATATGCTAAAATTATGGAATCCCCAGATATATTTTAATATTTACCTATGGTCAAATTGAAAAATTAAAAATAAATGGATGAAATCAGTTTCAGTGAATTTTTTATGTAATCAAATATAATTAAGCAATTATTTTATGTTTAATTTTTAATATAGGGTATTAGACATTTAGCAATATTTTTGGTTTGCTGTACATTTTTATTTATCCTATGCATGTTGTTTCATAGCTGCTGTGTGTAGCTTATAGCTACAATACTGTAATGTGGGGCTTTGATTTCAGGATTTATTTTTTTTATTTAAAGTAGATCTCTGTGTAAATGTGTCCTCGGGGTGATTTTTCTTGATTGCCTCATGTATATTTTCCCTTTAGCCTCTCAATATGCTCTTTTATTGATCATATCATTTTGCATTTTGTCTTTATTTTTACTCCATTTATCCTTTCTTTTGTGTAGAAGTCACAAGAAGGTAGGATTACTGCTTGCTTTATCAGCGTGCCAACAGTGCCTCTCAATGGTTCTCAACCTTCTTAATGCTGAGACCCTTAATACAGTTCCTCTGGTTGTGGTGACCCCCAACTATAAACTTATTTTTGTTGTTACTTTATAACTATAATTTTATTACTGTTTTGAACTAACTATCCCATATAAGCTATGTGATGTGCAACTCCTATAAAAGGGCTGTTTGACCCTGAAATGGGTTGCAAATAGGTCACAGACCACAGATTGAGAACCACTGGCCTAGATCATAATAGTCTTTGGTTGTATGTATTGTATGTAGGAAACCAATGAAAGAATGACTTCTGAACAACATTTGATGACCGCATGTTGTGCCTATAGTTTCTCCAAGCTGTAAGGCTCTCCTTCCATGCCTGTTAGCTAGTTTATCTGCATTTGTTCCCACTCATTATTTGCTTATAATCTTTTCTCCTTATGACATACATATTTTTTCCTTTTCCACACAGTTCCTTGCTCATCTTTCCCAATCTGAATCTAGAATCTGTGTCTAGCTTTTCAGCTTTAGCAGAACAAGACATACTATTTGGCTTAAGCAGTCCTCTGTCCCATCAATTAGACAATATTTATCATTCATTCATCAAAAAATGTCTACTGAGCACAGAGAGGTCACTATCCCCCTTTCTGAGCCTCGAAAACAAAATAGCAAACAAAAATCATCAGAGCATCAAAGCTCATGGTTCATTTCATCAAATGAAAGGCATTTGGAAAATATTGTATAGACTATAGATTTGCCTGGTCATCAAAACCTGTGAAGGGAATAAAAGAAGGTAAGAGAAGAGTTTCTGACTGGTGACTTACTCTATTAGATTCATTGTCTTCAAGGATCCTATGATGAGTACTATCTTAGGGTTTCTATTCCTGCACAAACATCATGACCAAGAAGCAAGCTGGGGAGGAAAGAGTTTGTTCAGCTTACACTTCCACATTGATGTTAATCACCCAAGGAACTCAGGACAGGAACTCTGGCAGGTTAGGAAGCAGGAGCTGATGCAGAGGCTAGGGAGTGATATTACTTACTGCCTTGTTTCCCCTGGCTTGTTCTGCTTGCTCTCTTAGAAAACCCAGGACTACCAGCACAGGAATGGTACTACCCACAATGCTCTAGGTCCTTTTTTCTTGATCACCTTGATCACTAGTTGAGAAAATGCCTTAGAGCTGGATCCCATGAAGGCATTTCCTCAAGGGAGGCTCCTTTGACTGTTGTAACTCCAACTTGTGTCAAGTTGACCCACAAAACCAGCCAGTACAAATACAATTTAAGTAGACATGTACGAAGGATCCTGAATATATACAAATTCTTTGACTGTATGTGTATTACCCCATCTTTTTATTTTCTTCGTTTTTAAAGGATTTTTTGAAGATTAGTATAAAATACATAAGATGTAAGTAAATGCTAATATGTAGCAAAAAGTCAATAGTAGCCAATGTTAATTAACATTAATATTTATCACTTTAATTAATGCAAGCTTTGAGATAAGCTCTGATCTCATTTAGCCCTTTGAGAATTCCATTGCTTTTAAATAAAAGAAAACAAAACTCACTGGGTTAAACAAAGCATTTGCTGGATGAAATCATATAGTTATGACATCACATGGAATGCATTGCATAGAATTCACAATGAATGTGAGAAAACAGATAAATATAGGCGGAGACTCTGATAGAGAACACACTCGACCTTGAGTACTATTTTCCACCACTGGAATCCATGCACTCAAAGACTGCCTCTGATCCCAGTACCAAACTGGGAAAGTCAATGAGCCTAAGAACCAAAAGCAATTGTCAAAAATAGGTCAGTAGCTAGGACATGTCTGTACATTTTTATTAGTATTCTCCATGTGGCTATATATAATGAAGATAATTAGTTAGAATGGCAATAATTTTACATAAAACTCTGTACAAACCTACATGTATTTTACATAAAACTAGTGAGGTTCATAGAAAATATTATAAAAAAAAAAACTAACCATCACACAAACAAACAAAGCTTTGTCCCACACTCAGTATTCCTTAGTTCTTTATATAGGGTTAAGGACTCCTGTATAGATAGGGTCATGGACTCTGTCCATGGTAGCATGTATAGTTGTTGTCTTTTTTCAACTCAAGTTAGGCAGTCATGTTAGTAAGACTTTGTGGGTGTAGCTTTTGACATTAGGAAACACAGTATCACAGTAAAGTTCCTGACCTTTTGACCCTCATATTCTTTCAGCTTCTTCTGCTGCAATGATCCCTGATCTGTAGATATGGGAGTTGTGTTGTACATGTACTTGGCTCCAGATTCCTGAATTTTCATTGGCTGTGATTTCTGTAATGATCTTTGTTTATAGAGTGGGAGAAATCATCTTCCCCAGAGAAGAGTCCAGCAGTTGGTTACTAAATACCAACCAGTCATTGCTGAAAACATATATATGAGTAATATTACGCAAGCCGACCAGGTAGTACTTACATAATACAGGCATATATATATATATATATATATATACACACACACACAAACACACATACACTTACACATAAACATATACATTAATGAAAAAAAGATACCATGGATTTGAAAAAGAGCAAAGAAAAGGGAATAAGAACTTGAAGAGAGGAAAAGGAAAGGGGAAATGATATAATTATAATTTCAAAGAACAATAATATAAAAGATGTACTTTGTACCAAGTGACACAGAACACATGTGATAAAACCAAGGTTTTCAGACTTGACGGTCATTTAACACCTGATTTCACTGTTCTTCATTTAATTATAATTTTGTTGGAGCAGAATGTTAACACGTTGAGAATGCAAGGAACATTTTTTCTTCCTGATATGTAGAATAAGATGTTTTATAAACATGAAGAGGTAGGTAAATGAATGGAGAAGGATGGATATGAGGCCATATCCCAGAAATGCCAGTGCTTGTGTGGTAGAGGCAATTAGATAGGAAGTTCAATGTTATCTTTGACTGTATAGCTAATTTAAAAGAAGACTGGGCTATCTGAAAGCTTGTTTAAAAACAAAATAAATCACGAAGAATGGATGGATAGGTGGATGGTATATTGATTAGCATGTATATGGGAGTTTTACCATCTCATTATTCATCTTTGGAGAGGAGTGGGAACACATACAGTCGAAAAGAATAACATTTTGTGTGATTTTTACAGGTACTTCCTAATATTACCTACCAATGCATGGATCAGAATCTCAGCAAAATCCCTCATGACATCCCTTATTCAACCAAGAACCTAGATCTGAGCTTCAACCCCCTGAAGATCTTAAGAAGATATAGCTTCTCCAATTTCTCACAACTTCAGTGGCTGGATTTATCCAGGTAATGAATGAGTTTTATTTGCTGCAGACTGTGAAGTAGTTATTTCTATATCACTGCATTTTTGGCTCAGAAGACCTAGATGTTTCTAAGTAAATTTCCTTTACTCATCTATTCAGTAGACTTAGTCCTTGCTGTAAATCCTTGGGACAGTTACTTTTATTTACCTGGTTTCTGTTTGGTAGGCAGCTAAATAAGAATATCAAAGGGCAGTTCTAACTTCTATATTATTTTAAACTATTTCATTAGGTATTTATGGATCACATATTATATGTTATACATCTAAGCTACAGAACAAAAATTTATAGATACAAAACCCATACTCCTAATTATTAAGCAGGATAAAAATCTTCTTTAATAAGTTAAAGTCATGTCCTGGTTAATGGACACATAGCACAAATCAAACGAATGTTAACCAAACTAATACTGTAGTTTACAACAAAAGTAAGTAATAAAATATGGGAAAATATGGGCAACACAATTTGTCCTTTAGAAGAAGAGCTGTTTTTTTTTTATGTGTGTGAGAGGATCAGAAAAGATTTTGGTATGTGAGTAGGTTTGCAAGATACCTGAAATATTTAAAATAGAAAAGAGGGTAGAGAATAAGAAAAGCAATACCTTCAGAAAAAGATGCCAATATCCAAGCAATACATCTACTGTGGGCAAGAAATAGTTGCTATAGTACCCAGTCTTAAAGAGTATATTTTTATCAAGCCTTCCCCTCAGGGCTCAGATGACTCCAATAAGCAGTGTCCCCCAGACACAACAGGACTGATGCACATATTCACAGAGACTGGCAGCATGCTCAGGGCCTGCACTGGTTCAAGTGTGGGGAAGAAAAGCAAATATGGTTTCCATCTGTAACCAGGAAGTTATCTACAATTGGTACCAATCTGTGGAGGAAAAATTAGTTTTCTTCAATAAAGTCTCACTGGAGTAGACAACCAACAGCAACAGAAAATTCCCTTTCTGATTCAGGGCAGCATGCCATTTGTGGGGATATAGAAACTGTTAACCAATATGTCATGTGGGAAGCTCAATCTTTTTTATTGGTTAAATTTGCTCTTTGACAATTTCATACATCTATCTAATGCATTCTGCTACTCTTACCTTCACACACACACTGAGTTCCCTCTTATCCCTGTTAGCCCTAACTTCTTCCAAAATATCTCCACCCTATATTCATATCATGTTTATTGCTTGACCCACTGATTTTAACCAGGTTCTCTGTATGACCATAGGTTTAGTACTACATTTTGGAGACTAGTGAGCTTAACTATTTGATAAACAACTAAGAACAATGACAGTCTCTCCCTAAGAATCTAAATTTCAGCAGGGAGAAAATGATCCCATGGTCCTCTCCAGGATCAGTAGATTTCTGTTGCCAAGTACAATGCAGAGAAACACAGCTGCTATGGTTTGCAAAAACTGTGTCATGCCCCATATATAGCACCTCCTCTCCCTGTCCCTTGACTCTTACATTTCTGTCAGATCACTCTTCCTCAATATTCCTTGACCCTTTGAGGGAATGTTACAAATGTTCATTTCAGTGGTGACCACAGAACTATCTTTTGCTTCTAGTGTCTTGCAGATCTAAGAATATCCACATTCACTACTCTTTACTCTAAAGGGAAGTGACTTTTGTTAATAGGTATAAGTGTAATTATTTAGACAGTAGTATGGTGCCATGCTAATTTTACTAAAACACAATAATCACTGTCCTCTCTACACCCCACATATTAGGCTTATAGACGTTTCTAATCCACTTTTTTTGACCAGGGTAACAATATTAGCTTTGGATAGCCTTCTGTAGGATGGGACAAAAATCTAATCCAAAAAAGGTTTGTCATCTCTAGAATAGTTATGCCAGCATTTCGTCATTGGACACTCCTGGCAGGTTCATATTATAGTTCATAGGGGTCATGCCTAGAAGACACCAGAAATGATTTTCCAAAATCACTGCACCTTTCTGCTGAAAGCTACCCAGCAGGGAGAAAAGCTTCGAGCTCTGCTTCAGCTTTACACCCGTGGGTTGTAATAATTAGGGGCATCCTTAAATGTTGAAGTAGATAATGAGCCTCTTTTCTGCCATGTTCATAAAACTACAGAAAATTTTCAAATATTTTTTTCTAAAATCTCTTGACAAAGATAAAGAGAATGGTATTAAAAGTCTTCTGCAGAGCAGACATTACTGTTAAAAGTTAGTAAACTAGAAAACGTCTTATATTCTTTGAGGGATGATAGATAGCACATTCCAAATATAGAGGGCAACAGCTCTGTTGGGAGAAGCACAATGGAGCCCATGCTTTCCCCAACGTTTACAACTGTGTGATCTGTTACATATTATTTTTCCTTTGTCTCAGTCTTCCCTCCTATTAAAAGAAAATTATACTCCATGGTGAAAAGTTACTAACTGAAAGATTATTAAAATTATTTAGTGAGTTTTGTGAGTTTAAAAACATGCTATCATAATCACTTTATTAAATTGTACATTTGAATTATCCCGGTGAGATTTTAAGGGGACTGAGATAGGCAGGCAGGTAAAAAAATAAACAAAATAATCTCTTTTTAATAAAGATGATATAACTTTTCATCCTGTATAATTGAGCATTGTTCTACAATGTAATGTAAGAGCATTCCTTAAAGGCTTTGAATGTGTCCTCAGGAAAAATGCAAGTTCCTCTTCCCTTAGCTGGCAGGATATTTTGCATTACAGTAGAGAAGACAAGGCAACAAGGCACTCCTGTGCCTTTCCACAGGAAGATTAATGTGTAGAAACTAGACAGGGCTCCTAAGAATAATTTGCTCTAGATCAGCTAGTCATCATTTCTTTCTAGAAACATACATACTTCTTGTGGCTAAGAAAACTAGGTTTTCAGTGTAAGGGAATATCAGGGTGGGGAGGTGGGAAGGTGGGGTGATTGGGGAGGGGAAACACCCTTATAGAAGGGGGAGTGAGATGGGATTGGGGGCTTATGGACAGAAAACTGGTAAAGGGAATAACATTTGAAATTTAAATAAAAATACCCAATAAAAATCTGAAAACAAACAAACAAGCAAACAAAGCAAAGAACAAACAAACAAAAAAAAGAAATCTGGATTTTGAAGGATCTGAGTGACTAATCTATGGCAAAATTGCTTACTTAACTAGACTAGAGTCAAGCTTACATCTCCTGCTTCTAAGCTTAGAGTTTTTTCACTCTATTTCTCTAAAGTTATGAGATCAATATTATCAGATAGAAACAGAGATATATCCCTTTTGCCCTTATTTGTATATATATATGACATTTACATGTATTACATATACATGTATTTACATATATTAAATGTAAATATATATATATGATTATGAGCAATAAAATGATAACCGAAAGTGGGAACTTGAGAAACAATCAAAAATTTTTTTAAGTATAAAAATATTCTTTTTAAAGTTTGTATAAAATTTTTCCATGTGGTGTGGCTATTTCATGCTTACATCTTAATAGTACATTTTTGAAACATTTTTGCTGATGAAAAATCGAATTTCTGTATCTTAGGAAGTATTTATCAGTTTCCTTTCTGTGATGTTTGTCTATCTCAGTCTTTCTTTCCAGTTTGATTATTTCACTTTCTCATTTATCTTAAGACCTTTCAAATATTTTTAGATTTATTCATCATATTTTTTTTATAATTTACTAATAGTTTTATGTAATAAAATGTGTTTGGCCTTTATAACTTTAGAGATTTTTTTTTATTAACTTGAGTATTTCTTATTTACATTTCGAGTGTTATTCCCTTTCCCGGTTTCCGGGCAAACATCTTTGCCTCATTTAGAATTGGAATGACAAAAATTCACAGAAAATAATGAGTTCTCAAATCATGCAGGAAGAGAGTAAGCATAGCTGCATGTCTCTCTCTTGAAATTGTCTTTTTAACATATCCATACCTTTTGTCAAATTACTAATAAATAGCTAAATCACAAACCAAAACTATTTTATTTCCTATGAATATTCCAGAGAGAATAGGAAAAGTGAGGGAAGGTAATTGGTTTAGATTTGAAAATGACTCCTTTGCTAAATGTATCTGGCATGCATGTGTGATGCGGTCTATAATGCATCACTGTTGGCTGCCTATGAGTTCTGTTGCCAGCTTGTCTCTGAGTGTTTTGTATAGTACAGCTTACATCTATCTTGGGATGAAATTTAGAAGACTTTATTGAGCTTATGAGTCTCTACTTTATTTGCAACCCAGTCTTGCTACACCATTTTTATTAGCTGTTTGCAGTGTCTTGTTGCCCTGCAGCCACAGAGACTGTGTGGTGGCTCCTCCACGGGGCACACTCGCTTTCTACTCCAGCTTCTGGATCTGTTGTTGACTTCATCTATTCTTCACATTCACTCATATTTATCATTGAAATTCCCACTTACTTATTCTCAGCATTGTCGGCTTTCATCTCCTGAGAGAGGGTTAATTCTTTTGATGTGAACGTTCATAGCCCATTTTCTTCTTCTTCCGTAAAACCTACTCATGTCACCAATTATTAACATTTACCTGTGATAATGACAGGTTTAATATACCTAGTCATCATATACGAGTTGAATTTTGTAAACAATGTGATTCTTGACACTTGGCACCTATGTGTCATTATTTATGCATTTAATATTGACTTTCACCAGTCATCATGACTAACTGACAATGATCACCCATATTGCCTATGCCCATTAGGTGTAAAATTATATCTATGTGCGGAAAGAAATGCCTAAGTTAATCTAAGGCTACTCCATATCCTATTCAACAGTCTTTATGTGCCCCAGTTATTGATCTTAAATTGATTTTCTTCTGATGGATTTGCTGCCCTACATGATATGTTAGTTTATCATCACTGCAGCAAGTGTGAAAATGACAAATCTACAGAGTTCCTTTCCTGCTCACACCATTGTCATCTGCTTTGCTATGTATAGTTTTTCTTTTCACAATAACATGGTATATCATATTTTTGTATCATGGAGTGGCAGGGACAGTTACATTCTCAGAAAGTCTTTAGGCAAAAGTGCATAATTGGTATCTCTTCTTCTCCTTAGGTGTGAAATTGAGACAATTGAAGACAAGGCATGGCATGGCTTAAACCAGCTCTCAACCTTGGTACTGACAGGAAACCCTATCAAGAGTTTTTCCCCAGGAAGTTTTTCTGGACTAACAAATTTAGAGAATCTGGTGGCTGTGGAGACAAAAATGACCTCTCTAGAGGGTTTCCATATTGGACAGCTTATATCCTTAAAGAAACTAAATGTGGCTCATAATCTTATACATTCCTTTAAGTTACCTGAATATTTTTCTAATCTGACAAACCTAGAACATGTGGATCTTTCTTATAACTATATTCAAACTATTTCTGTCAAAGACTTACAGTTTCTACGTGAAAATCCCCAAGTCAATCTCTCTTTAGACCTGTCTTTAAACCCAATTGACTCCATTCAAGCCCAAGCCTTTCAGGGAATTAGGCTCCATGAATTGACTCTAAGAAGTAATTTTAATAGCTCAAATGTACTGAAAATGTGCCTTCAAAACATGACTGGTTTACATGTCCATCGGTTGATCTTGGGAGAATTTAAAAATGAAAGGAATCTGGAAAGTTTTGACCGTTCTGTCATGGAAGGACTATGCAATGTGAGCATTGATGAGTTCAGGTTAACATATATAAATCATTTTTCAGATGATATTTATAATCTCAATTGCTTGGCAAATATTTCTGCAATGTCTTTCACAGGTGTACATATAAAACACATAGCAGATGTTCCTAGACATTTCAAATGGCAATCCTTATCAATCATTAGATGTCATCTTAAGCCTTTTCCAAAGCTGAGTCTACCTTTTCTTAAAAGTTGGACTTTAACTACCAACAGAGAGGATATCAGCTTTGGTCAGTTGGCTCTGCCAAGTCTCAGATATCTAGATCTTAGTAGAAATGCCATGAGCTTTAGAGGTTGCTGTTCTTATTCTGATTTTGGAACAAACAACCTGAAGTACTTAGACCTCAGCTTCAATGGTGTCATCCTGATGAGTGCCAACTTCATGGGTCTAGAAGAGCTGGAATACCTGGACTTTCAGCACTCCACTTTAAAAAAGGTCACAGAATTCTCAGTGTTCTTATCTCTTGAAAAACTTCTTTACCTTGACATCTCTTACACTAATACCAAAATTGACTTTGATGGCATATTTCTTGGCTTGATCAGTCTCAACACTTTAAAAATGGCTGGCAATTCTTTCAAAGACAACACCCTTTCAAATGTCTTTACAAACACAACAAACTTAACATTCCTGGATCTTTCTAAATGCCAACTGGAACAGATATCTAGGGGGGTATTTGACACACTCTACAGACTCCAGTTATTAAACATGAGTCACAACAACCTACTGTTTCTGGATCCATCCCATTATAAACAGCTGTACTCCCTCAGGACTCTTGATTGCAGTTTCAATCGCATAGAGACATCCAAAGGAATACTGCAACATTTTCCAAAGAGTCTAGCCGTCTTCAATCTGACTAATAATTCTGTTGCTTGTATATGTGAATATCAGAATTTCTTGCAGTGGGTCAAGGACCAGAAAATGTTCTTGGTGAATGTTGAACAAATGAAATGTGCATCACCTATAGACATGAAGGCCTCCCTGGTGTTGGATTTTACGAATTCCACCTGTTATATATACAAGACTATCATCAGTGTATCGGTGGTCAGTGTGCTTGTGGTAGCCACTGTAGCATTTCTGATATACCACTTCTATTTTCACCTGATACTTATTGCTGGCTGTAAAAAGTACAGCAGAGGAGAAAGCATCTATGATGCATTTGTGATCTACTCGAGCCAGAATGAGGACTGGGTGAGAAACGAGCTGGTAAAGAATTTAGAAGAAGGAGTGCCCCGCTTTCAGCTTTGCCTTCATTACAGGGACTTTATTCCTGGTGTAGCCATTGCTGCCAACATCATCCAGGAAGGCTTCCACAAGAGCCGGAAAGTTATTGTGGTGGTGTCTAGACACTTTATCCAGAGCCGTTGGTGTATCTTTGAATATGAGATTGCTCAGACATGGCAGTTTCTGAGTAGCCGCTCTGGCATCATCTTCATTGTCCTTGAGAAAGTGGAGAAGTCCTTGCTGAGGCAGCAGGTCGAATTGTATCGCCTTCTTAGCAGAAACACCTACCTCGAGTGGGAGGACAATGCTCTGGGGAGGCACATCTTCTGGAGAAGACTCAAAAAAGCCCTGTTGGATGGAAAAGCCTTGAATCCAGATGAAACATCAGAGGAAGAACAAGAAGCAACAACTTTGACCTGAGGAGTACAAAACTCTGCGCCTAAAACCCATTATGTTTACAATTTCCGAATGCTACAGTTCATCTGGGTTTCTGCTGTGGACAGGGAGTCCAGGGAGCACGAGGCTTCTAACCTCAACGACCTCACAGGGCACAAGGAAGTAGCAATGTGATGAAACCCCATACTTTCCATGTGTATCAGGTGTATGAATTAAGCAACTCAGGCAAAGAATCATAATCAGCAAAGTTTACTCTTATAAAACCTAAGGAGAGGAGGCTAAGGCCCAGTGAGAACAGAAAGGAACATCATTCTTCTCTGGATCTTTGAATATAAGCACAACATGTAGTGTGCTGCAGTTACCTTAGAAGAGTTTTGATCATTTAAACTGAAGTGAATGTTTCCTTCCTTTCCCTTTTTCTATTGAATATAATTTAAATGGCACTGACTCTTTTTGAGAGACCCTCATTCAAATTTCTTCTTCCATTTTCTGTCAGTTTCTTTTTTTAAATCTAGTTCTACAAGAAATATGACTGATACATGCTCAAAGATATCCTGGTCAATCCTTAGAATGCTATATTTATAAAATAAAAAATTTTAGTGTACTTTTATTTTTTAAAATCAGTTATTTTTCCTTGCCTTGACTATAAACTCATATCATAAATAAGATTGTCATAGGTATGCTAGGAATGCCCACATTAAGTACAATTTTTCAGAAAGTGTATAAAATATACTGTCATTTTGTCACTGGGTGTCAGTCTTAAGTTATTACCTACTAAGTTATGGATGTCACAGAATCAGTGTTAAAAATAATTTGCTTGATAGAAATATTTTTAATCAGAAAAGAAAAGTGCAGGGGAGTGCAGGAACAGAAATCATAACTTGGTCATTTATTCTTGATTATTCCAGAGCCATAGAAGCTCACACAACTAGATAGTGAGACTAGATAGGCTGACATTGAGGTTCCTTCTCAGCAAGGATACTGTCTGACGGACTTATACCTCCTTTCTGGGAGGCAAGGAGGCCTGACATTCTTTTCCTTTCTCATTTCCATTGTCAGACATGCTTTGTGAGATGGAGGAGTGTTGGGAGTACACATTTCTGCTTTTCCCTTATTCCAGTCATCATGAACACTATATATATATATATTGCATATACACAGTGTGTGTGTGCATGCGTGTGTGTGTGTGTGTGTGTGTGTGTGTGTGTGTGTGAGTGTGTGTGTGCTTGTGAGTACCTGTATGTGTGTTAAGGTTAAGGAGCACAGAGTAGTTCTATATTGTTGATGGGGCATTAAGTAGTTGAGCCAATTCAGAAAAGTATGGAGGTTTTTTGATAAAAGAAACCAAACTAGAACTATTATAAGATTAAAAAATGTAAATTTCCAAACAAACCAACAAATAAATAAATTGGATTTCCTAATCCATTATGACCATATTCACAATGTTCAAATTATGGAAACAACCCCAATCTCCACTGGCAGGTTAATGCATAGAGATCATGTGTTATATACTTGCAGTGGAATGAGATTTGACTTTGAAAAGGAAAGAAAACTTGCTATTTGTGACCAGATGGATTAAGGTGGAGTTCTTTTATTGTAAGTAAAATATGCCAGGCTTAGAAGGAACTGACATTTCAGGAACTTTTGATGGCATGAGCAAAGATGGAGAGAAATAATATGCAGAACAATAGAAGAGGAAGACAAAAAAGCCCGGCCTAGGATGTATTCTTTACAACTATTTTAAACAATCTGCTTGAAAGAGAATGTAGTTATTAATACTAATTAGGTTGCCTCAAATTGTAGTCCATTCAACTTGGAACATGGCCACCTAATTATTTGTCTCTTGTTAGTCAAGTGAGATAGCAGCTCAAGAATTTCCCCATTTTTCTGATATAAAACCCAAGCTTCTTCTAATGTAGTAAATGTCTTGTCAGTCAGCCAAACAGCACACAGAGGCAAGGTGACAGCCTGGGCCCCTTCCCTCTCAGAGAAACTCCTGTGCACTCTAGCCCATTGCTTCATGCTTCAAGCTAGCAAAACATGAAGTGAAAGTGCCACAGTTCTCTATGTGGTTAGTGCCAGTCAGGGTTTTTCAACTTGAACCATGAATCATTAAGCAAATACATATGCATGCATGCATTATGCACAGAGTGGTTTATTTATAGCAACTCTTTCCATAAAGGCTGGGGGAGCTTTTATATATTTTTTTCAACAAAATATATAGGAACAATGAGATTGATCAAAAGAAAGAAATATAGACAGAAGAAAAAAATGAGAGAAAGAAATGAAAAGTTTTAACTCTGTATTCCAGGATTAATTCCAGAGACCTTCTGGAATTTTGGATAGTGTGACTATTGGGGAATTCCTAAACTCATTTCAGATCATATCAGGTGTGTGTCCTGGGCTTCATCTATCTGAGAGTTAGACACCTTAAAAATAAAATGAAATCTTATATTTATTTTTAGGGCATTACAAACTAATAAATGTAAACTTAAAAGTGTGGCGCTGTGGATGAGTCTCCCTCTTGTCTTTCTTATGAGTAGTCAAGGAGAAGCACTAAGGAGCCTTCTCAATAACAATGTTTTTGGTGACACTTGTTTTTCCAGTCTGTAGGACAATGGCAGTCCCTATGACCAAAATAGATAGTTTCTTTTTGACTTAAGTTCAATTCATAGGTGTTGCCTTAGCTTCCTCTTTGAGTCTACAGCCTTTTGAGAAATCACTAGAAATCACTGGAACCTCATGGATGGATTTGAGACAGTTCTCATATATGTTCCGAGGCACTTGAGGAGACAGTTGGGAAGCTGAGGGCCGTATCTTAACTAACACTTTTGCTTCCCTGTTGTTGAGCATCATGCCTGACAGACAATGCCTGTTTATGTGAAGAACAGGTGATCATTAATGCATGTTTTCTTGGTGTGCTGTTTTCCTTGATACTTCCCAGTTAAGAATGTAAAGTTCTACCTATGGATCTTAGCTGTCAACTTAGTTTTCATGGGTATGATATTCCCTGTCTGTCAATTTCATGGATATTTTAAATTCCTTCTTCACTTGGTTTCTTGACACCGTGTATACTTAAATTTTGTGGAAGGTGTGTATGTCTATGTGTGTGGGGGGGTGTTCTCACAATAGCTTCTGTAGTAGATACTTTAAAATCCTATTCAGCTCATTTATGTATGATATCTGATTAAATTCCACATGCTATACCAATTTGATGAACATTCACAAAATCACATGAGAAAATAAAGACTTCAAGACTTTTCTTAACACATCCAAAGTACACAGGGATTAAATAGAAAAATTAAAAATCCAGTTTACTATATCAAATAGTTTCTCTATTTTTTTTGCTTTATATCAAGATTTGAATAACACTGGTCTTTATTTACTTCTTGTTTTCTATTATGACAATTTAAAGCCAGAACTTTGAGGAGCTGACAGAGGGCCTATGTACTATGAAGACAGTTTTCAGAGTTAACAATTTCTTCTGGTAACTATGGCCTAAGTCTCCACACTTCAGCTCTCTTTTCTGATGAAATAAACTCCTTTCTAGGAGGTTTTCACTTATGCTAATTCACCCATGAAAAAAAAAAGGAGGCTAATAGGACCAGCTGTTTCTGTCTTTACAGCAATTTTCCAACATTCTTCACTTGGGGATATCTTCAGTCATAGGGCTTTTAATTGGGCATTCTTTCAAACCTTCATTAAATGGCCGACACTTCTCACTAGAAACTAACTCATTGAAATCCTTAAGCTGATAACATCTAACAACACTGACTTTTTCAGTGTACCTTGATATTGAATTTAAGTTGGACTGTCTAAATCAGAAGTGTATGCCCTTTTAGTGGAATTTCCTAATGATAACCATTGTGCCTTTTTTTTAGCTTTGTCAAATTAAAGGAACCAAAGCATTTCAACTTACTACTCATACTTCATGCATCTATTTTCGCAGATGCACCAAAAATTAAGAAATTGGTGAGTTTGTCTTATCTATTCCCATCGTCAACTACTCTACTTCTTGCTAAAGAAGGAGGTTGCGAAATTTTGAAAGATGTGTTAAAGTGTCATCTTTGACTTACAGGCAAAGAGTTGATCTAGGTTTGAGTTATGCATTATATCTTCGCATGGTAATTTAGAAGAGGTCTACATACCAATTTCAGTTTGCTTGCCTAGGCCTTGAGAGTCATTCAACACTACATGTTTAGGCTATAATGAAGACAAAAGAAATCTTTCTGGGGAGATTCAGCACAGGTCTTAATTTACCTTATAAAAGGGGCATGTGATGAGAGAGATCACAAGCCTGACATGAAGTTCATTTAGTGGACCAGGATCCCGGATACCTCATAAAGCAGGAGATCTATGCATTTGGTCTCAGTCAGTGAGTCATCTCTGAGAAAGAATAGAAAAACAGACAAGGTCAGTGCTCTGAAAGACACGGAGTCAAATGCTTCTGTTTCCATAATTTATAATGAACAAAATACAAAAATTGTTTATTTTTAATGAAGTGGAAACCTAGTGCCCTGGGCATGTCCTTTAGGGTAGAAACTGAGATACAATTCCAGTTCTTTTATGTACAACGTCCCTGAAGTGCTTAGAGTTTCAGGCTCTAGCACATAAAATGGGCAATAGCATCTTGATAGAATTTATTTGGTCAAAATGCAGAAATGGTTGCCCAGACAGAATAGACAAGACAACTTGTGCTGCATCCCATAGCTTATAGTGTATTAGTAAACATTGTAATAAATTCTATCTGCCAAATATTTGATATGTATCTGAGACTTTTAATTTAATTACAAAAGGTGCCTTCTGATGGAGCTCTTAGCAACATTGTAATTTCCCATTCAGTGAATCTGAGAGGAAGGAGCAAATTCTCTAATTTGAGGGGTGGAATTCATGTTAGCCTGATATCCAGGGCTGCTAAGTTTTTACCACACAATAGCTGCAGTGTCTGGGCATTTTTGCTGGGGGCTGGGAGGGGATGGTGGTGGTGATGTGATTTTCTCACTAACAGAATAATCCTGTGGACAAGGTCAGCAACTCCCTTAGTATCTAGAAATTGAAGATTTCAAAAGCATTGCATGTGACTTTCCTTGATTTCTATGGAAATGAAGATGGTCCCTCCTGTGACAGTGCTAAGTGCCGAGTCTGAGTGTAAATGTGCTTTTTGGCACAAATTGTCCTGTTCTAATAGTGTTGATTATAATTATAAAATAATGTGTTTCTGAAAGGCTGCAAGCAATTCTGGGAATGACAATAAGGGTTTCGAAACAACATGGTATTTATGTGAGAAGTGTTTTGTTGAAAATTAAACCTGTGTTTAGGAGAAAGGATCGTGTTGTTTGCTCCTAAGAAACTATCACACCGTGTAATTAAATCAAAGCCAGTTGCTTGCCAATTTGAGTTCTTGTCTTACATGAACAATTTCGTGTCACCTACAACAAACAAGATATGACTGACCAAAGAAAACCATGAAAGACTCTATCCAAATCCTGTTTATCTACCTTCCTGGGCCCAGAAAGAAGATGGAAATACATCTTCAGGTTTTCCCCAGGCAGGGAATTAACTTAGTCTATAGGATATAGCCTTTCATCAAGGTCATCTCTGGTCCTCCGTAAGGAATAGGTTTTCTGTTCAAGGGATTTTTATAAGGAGCTCTATCTGGAAATAAGTGAAGAATTCAATGTTAGAGAGGCTATCTTGACCTCCTTTCTTGGGAGGAAAACCAAAGTCCTTCTTTGAAGGTTGGGAATGGCTTCGATGTTCTCAGACCTTGAAGGCAGAAAAAGGTGTGCGGTGTAATTTTGTATGTATGGGTCTCTCTTAACATAACCCATCATAACACTGTCTCCCACCTGTATTTGTGTTTTACTTTCACCAAGGACATCATAAAGTTTAAAGCAAGTCTTGCAAGGGAAGTCATAAAAATAGAAATAGGACAAGATGACAAAGTTTACCAGGCTGAAGAACCACTTCCTGCTTTTGGTGCTATGTAATTATGTATGTTTCTGATTTTATTATCTCTCTAGAAATTTTGTTTGAGAATTAGTTTAGTTGTCTGTATTATTAAAATATTCTATATGTAATTTTAAGTATAAACAGATCTGGGAATGACTATCTTAATAGGAAGCAGCACATAAGGTTTAATATGGCCATGTGTTCTGTCCTTGAGATTTACTGCTGAGAACCAAAGCAAGGTCAACAGAATGGAACATTTTTTTTTTTAGAAAAATGAGGTGTCTGGCTTATCTGATACATTTATTCTTTTACACTCTATAGTTGACTCTTCTCAATCCTATCTGATCAGACTCACGAGGAAGAATCTTTCCAGTTTGATTTAATCTTCCTACATCCACCTAGAATTTATAATCTGACAGTCATTTATTTCTCCTTGTTTCTACATTATATGTTGCCTTCTTCATTCCTTTTGGTAGTTGAGATACAGCATAGGTTTATATCAGAATAACATCATGGTCTGTCCTGAACTCTCTGAGGCCTCTGTTAACAGCTTTAATTCATTGGTTTATCAACCCCAAACATAACAAGTCTAACTTACTCCCATTTGCAAGCTGAATATTCACTTGTCACCGACATACAAAGCTGCAACACATGGCTTTCTCTGTAAAGCACCAGGCTTTCCTGTCCGGAGTTACCACATAATTGTCAGTCTTCCCAGGAATCTCTTTTCATTGCCGTTGAAGGGAGGCAAGGCAGTGCGCACTAATAGCTTAAATTCAGTCATTTTGACCTTTAAACTAGCAACCCTGAATCTTCTGGAAGACTCTATGGCTCCCCAGTGGGAAACACATGCTGGAGAAACTTACTACTTGCAAAAAGCACTTTTGAAATGAACTGTGGGGATGAATCTCTGCTTAATGCTGTGCTCAGCTCACTGCAGGGTCCTGCTGAGTCCTTACTCTTCCTCATCTCCTGCAGCATGGGCTGTGGCCTGAGAGCCAGGACTGCTAAGTGTAGGGAGCCTACTTTCTGCCATTCACTGGATTAAAGTCTGTCTGATTGTGCAGTTCACGGTGCAGATTAGCCACCAGAAGACTCCCTCTTAGCTTAAGAATCAAACCCCCAGAATTGCACAGAAAGTTAGGACCACTATTTTGTAGGACATGGTTTGCTAGCAAATAAGAGTGTATTTTATTAAGGTTAATTTACTTGTTTTTTCTACTTATCATGATTTATGACTTGTAAACAATGACCTCTATAAAAATAATGTGTGTTTCGAATATGAGTTTATTAGAGACGCCCCCCCCCTGAAAAAATTACCCGAGAGATGCAGATGTAGAAAGAAACCAGAGAAAGGGCTAGGAATGGATATTAGCACTGGGGGCAGGGGTGTGCCTCTCTATAATGTGCCAGATACCTGGCATGGGCGATGCTCTCAGGAGTCAGTGGGAGTATTTTAGCTTCATCTAAGAGTTCCTAGCAGTGGGGAGTGGGGGGAGTATGGAACCTGAAATGGCCAGCTCCTTTAGCCAAGTAGGGCCCCCTTGATGGAGGGATAAGGACACCAACCCACTCACAAAACTTTTGACCCCAAATTTTTCCTATCTTCAAAAAGTACAGGGAAAGAAATGAAGCCGAGATTGAGGGAACGGTCAAACAATGACTGTCCCAACTTGAGACTCATCCCTTGAGTCTGAACCACAAAGAGTGAACATGAACAGGACCTTGGACCCTGCGCATATGTTGCGCATATACAGCTTATACTTCATGTGGGGCATCCCCAACAATTGCAGCAGGGACTGTCTCTGAATCTGTTGCCTGCCTGTGGATCCTGTTCCCCTAACTAAACTGCTTTGTCTGGTCTCAGTTCCAGAGGATGAAACTAGTCCTCAGTGACTCAAAGTGCCTGGGTCAGGTGATATGCAGGAGAGGGAGCCTTCCAGTTCTCAGAGAAGAAAGGGAGGGGCATGGGAAAGGGACTGTATGAGGAGGCACTGGAAGGACGGGTGCTGAAATCAGGGTATAAATTCAACAAATAAATAAATTAATGAAAAAAATTGAAGAAGGTATGACTAGTGAAATTCCCAAAGGGAAGGAAGCAATTTCCTGTCAGATGATGGACTGAAGTTCGGGTTTTCCTTCTTGCATGCTCACCTCTGCAAGACAGTCTCCACATCCGTAAAATTTCAGATATGAAGTCAATGTCTGTCTTCACAATACTCTTCTGTAATTAGAACAGTAACTTTGCTATGAAACTCTTTTGCTATCCTGGACTCTGGTTCTGACATTTAGAACCTCATGACGGTACACAAGGACTAGAATAGTCTTTCATCGGTTAGTAAGCACTCAAGCATTCATAATATTTACTCTTTCCTTAGTTTCTGAATAGGATTTAGCTAAGATCAGTTGAAGGGTAGACAAAGTCCTATGGAAACAGGAAGCAAAGCTGTTGTCTGGTTAATGGCTGCAACCAGTGATAACATAATACAAAGGCCAGTTCCTGGATCTCTTCACCACATGTTCAGATTCATTGTCTACAATGTAAGAACATTTATACAGCCATATATATGACAGCTTTGAGAGTCAAGTAACACTGCAGATTCAAGAAAATTCAACAGAGTGCAATTGAAATACCATAAATGATATGGACTTCCTTTGCCAAATTGTATAATCCAGAGAACACCTTCTACAATGCATATGCATTAAGAAGCTTGTAAATTAATCATCAGCACCATTTTCTAAGATTATCTTAGAGTTTAACAGTTTTTTTTATAGTCGGCCACTTTGAATAATCTTCAAGAGAGAAATACGGTTTGCCTAAATCCAAGCACGTCTTAGACTAATGCTTGCAATTATCCTTGTTTCCCACAGTTGACATTTAAAGTGATATATCATAGGCTTCTACATTGCTAGCTGTGGAGCACCATCCGACCCCTTGTGCCTCTTACCATCTGTGAATTCTTGTCAGCCCAGAGTAAACTCTGCATAAATTTCACCATTGGAGATTAGTGATAGCAGAGGGCTCTGTTCGCTCTTTCTTCCTACTTTATTTTTTTAAAATGTCGTCTGATTGCCCAAGCTATGGAAAATGTACATGTCCTTTTCTGAGCTGTGGCACATATCCTCAGTCAGTTTTCCTCTTCACAAGATCTGTATTCCTGTTTATCCCAATCTCTCAGCTCTGGCACCAGCACCCTTGTCCAATAACCTCAAGTTTAGTTATATTCTTTGGTCACATACCCACTACCACCTTTCTATTGTTTATATTTTCTTGTGCTGCTTACATTTCAATAGTGTGTAGATGCACATGTGCACACATACATGCATGTGCAGTTCACAGCCCACTTGGTGCAATCAGAGGATATTTCTCGGAGTTGCATTTCTCCTGCCACAACATAGGTACCAGGGATTGAATTCTGATTGTCAGACATTTGTGTGCCATGTGTGGGACATACTTTAAGCTTTTTGGGCACTAGCTTGCTTCTTTTTCATTTTCTCTGTCTCTCTAAATTCTATTTCTCCTATTACCCTTACCCACAAAGCGTGAGAATTCCAACTTCCTGATTTGTTAGTGTTTGTTCTTTCTTTGCACTTTTCCTTCTCTTTCTGTTTGTTAACTCTAGTAACCTTTTTTTTTCGCATGGAAAAATTAATATGAATTTTATCTCACTATGTTGGAAAGAATAATTTCGGCTCTAGGAATCAAGTAGGTCTGTGTTGATTTCATGTCTAACACTAAGTGCTATCTCTCCTCTCCTTCAACTAAAGTCAATAGATACCTTTCAGTTTTGTCAGCAGAGAAATTTACAGACAGATATAAAGTTCTTTTTCCTTCTAGGAAGTTTTTTTCCTCCTAGGGAGTTTTCTTTACTTTCTGTGCCTTCTAATATTTGTAGAGAAGATGCTTTGCTGCTATCACAATACAACATGTATGGTGAGGCAGAGAGAAATGTCAAAGTTAGGCTCCCAAAGTTTTATAAAGTTTAGGTATTAGGTTATTTTCACATGCACAGAAAGAGGGAGGGAGGGAGGGAGAGAGAGAGAGAGAGAGAGAGACAGAGAGAGAGACAGAGAGAGACAGAGAGAGACAGAGAGACAGAGAGACAGAGAGAGACAGAGAGAGAGACAGAGAGACAGAGAGAGACAGAGAGAGACAGAGAGAGAGAGAGAATAGTGCACATATGCATTATGCAAACATGAAGGTTACAGGGGGAAGTAATAAAGAGTATAGAGGATATTATGTTATAGCTGAAAATACTATAATAATGACCTTGCAGACAGACCATGACAGACAGAATAAGAAAAAGAATCCTTAACCTAAAGACTGGCATGCATAAAAAGAATAAATCTGAGGTAAAGCCAGCTGAAATATGTTCATAACACACTGATATTAGAGAGTACAGTATAAGTAGTTGAGTAGCTGCCAATACTTGTTAGACATCATGTGACTCTGACAATCATTTATCACTACCCTGTCTTATTTGCTACTTCATCAGTCGAGGACAACAAATTGAATATTTACTAAAACACATGACAGAAGGAGTAAATACTCATTTACAAACACTAATATTTTTGATGTCCTAATTTTATGAAATATGGAAAATATAGCATGAATAAAATAGATCCTGCACTAAGTTCACTTTTTGGGGACCTAAGATTGAGGAAGAATGAGTTCTTACATTGATGTTCATACAAACTGGCTATGAAATTCTAAATCAGACTTGAAGTAATATGAATTATTTGTTCCGTTATAAAGACTTCCTGGGAATTGAGTAACTCCACCCTTACCAGAAATAGGCAAACATTCTAGCCTGTTACAACATCAGAGCTAGAGAGTCACTGTTCTAGAGAGTATAATTGCCTGGGAAGTTACTGGCAGTTGTGTAAAGCAGTGGTACAATATCTCCTTCCCCTATTTTTGTCCCTGAAATTCAAAGATACACATGACAGTTCTGCATTCCTAGAGTCAACAGTGCTTTTAAACAGAACATAGCACTTAGAAATCATCTGCAATCATGCCAACAAACAGACTATTTTTTTGTTTGTTTTCTTTTTTGAAGTGGTATTTCTGATGCAAAAAGATAAAGAGAGATAAAATGATTATCCCATGCACCAGGGAGATATGAGTTGGTCTGGGGAGATAATGTAAACTTTGTAGAAAACCAAGTGACTTCTGGCAACAGGTACACTGACCAAACAAACTTGAGCTAACTTCTCTGGTTTCTCTCAGCTAGCTCTTTGTTCTTTCTCGGGTCATGAGGACAGTGATAAACATGGTCTGGCTCTACGTCAGACGTGTTTTTCCTATGCCATGATGCTGACTGAGGGTAAGGGACACACTGGGGCAGTAATAATGTTGATAATAGCAGCAGAGAAATGGAATCAAGACCACAATGGCCTATAACAATAATATGAAGAGAAGAAATGGAAGACATGTATATAAAAGACTGCATCACCAGAAAGATGATTCTACTATGTCATCTGTTTTATGTCATTCAAGTGTTGTTAAAGGTCAGTATTTATGATGATCACTAACTAGTAAGCTATGTCAGAACATACACTCTTTATTCTTTCCAAAATAGGAGTTTCTTCTCGAAACATTAAACAGCAGAAGGAATAACAAAACTGATTAAGTCAATTGATTCTGAATGACCCAATCTATGAGCAGTTACCGTTCCAAGCACAGTATTAGGTATTTTATACATAGTCTCTTTTTCACTCACCAAACCACAGAGGTGGCTGTTCTTAGTGCTGTCATTTGGCACAGGAGAATATAAAGATTTAGAAGGTAGAGGTAATTTGTCCAAATACATTTGCCAATAAATATTAACCAATGAAACATAATATGGAAACGTATATATGTCTGATTAAAGAGTTAGGGCTATCATGCTTCAGCTAGCCTGATGTTTCAACAAGATGCTTGATATCTCTTGGAATGAGAAAAATGTTATATGGACATACACAGGAGTTGCTGACCCTGAGCTGAATGGGAAATAATTTTGGTTGGATACAGCAGGATCTTTGCAATATTTAAAGCTACTAAAATATAGAGTGGCTTTATGAAATAAGACATATGGAATACAGTCAATACCATGCCTACATAAAATTTGAAATTATTAAAATACTGGAATAAAACCTAGTAAAATACTTTAACATTTCGGTCCAAGAAATGATTTCCTATATAAGACACTATAATCATAGGAAATAAAATTAAAATAATAAAACAGAGTAGCATTAAATTCAAAAGCTTCAAAAGGTCAAAGTATAATAATATATTTGTGTCAATAAAAGTAATAATAATAAATCAACTTCGGCCAGTTAAGAACAGGCAAAAGATTTTTTAAATAAATTTTCAATAAGCACAGATGGCCAATAAAAGATGAAAATGTGTTTAATATCAGTAAGCATCAGAGAATAAAACTAGGTTGACATTGTAATTCATTCAAATTAGCATAGCTATTGTCAAAGACAAAACTAAAGTAAAATAACAAAAAGTAAAACAAAAATAAAAATTATATGAAAACTAACAATCAAATGGTTCAAGGAAGAGAAAAAAATCAATTCTTTAGAGGAGAATGTCAATTAATTTCCCTACTAGAAAATCAGTTATGGGGATTCCTTGAAAAACAGAATCATAAACTCCAGTGACCTATCTTAACCTACTTGGTAATATATCTAAAAGAATCCAAGCTAGCATCCATAGAGACCTGCATACCCATGTTTATCATGACACTAGCATAATAGTCAAATATGGAGCCATCTAGATGTCTATAACGGGATGAATAGATAAAGAAAACATGACATATAAGCACGATGGAGTACTATTCCATTATAAATAACAACAAAATCTTGTCATATGTAGTGGAATCCATAGAACTTGAGAAAACCATGTTAAACAAGGCACAGAATGACAATGTATTTTAATTTTCTCCTGTAAGTAGAACATAAAAAATAAATAATAACTTGATGTGTTAGTTGAATTATTACTAAGAACTATGGCATGCTTAGTGGTGGGCTGTTTATAAGAAGGCTGAATTGACACAGTCAGTTCACACAGTGTTTTGCAAAATATACCACAATTAGTCCCATTAGTTTTTATAACAAAGAAATTAACAAAAAGCTATTTTGATTAATTAGATTATCTCTAATTTTATCCACTTTCCTACAAATGTTGGAGCTTAATCCTTTGTGTCTCGAAGAAAATTCTTTCACATCTACATCTCCCATTACTTTTCTCTCTTGTTTTGATCTCTCCCACTAATAAGGCTGCACAGAATGAATTGGACGAATGCAAGACTCAAGGGGCCTGTCAGTAGAACAAGGAGAAAAGACACTGTGCCATCTACAACTCGTTCAATTGTCACAGAGATTTCTGATCTTGTGACAGAAGAAACTTAGAGTAGAAGACACTGAAAGCTTAGCTGTGTCCTACAAAGCACAGAGTAAGACCTTCAGGGCCAAAAGCACAATCTGTTCTTTTCTGGGGAGAAGGCAGCAACTGAGAGGTCTCCTGTGTCCTGGTTCATCAACGTGGGCTCTGCCCACTTCTGTTAGTAGCTAATGTTCTGGATATTTACAGAGAGAGCTGTGGTGACAACAGACAGAAGGTAAGTTCATTTGAGCAAAGGACCCCAGGGGCAGTGACAGGAGGCCATATAGAGTTGGTTGTCTAATGTATGCAAATATTTTTTTATTCTTTTACAAAGGCTCTGTTTTGTCAGACCTCTACTATCACTTAACTGAACACCAGGAGCGGAAAATACAATCTAGGCCAACCACAATGCAGGGGTGGGGTGAGGGATGAAGGTGGGAATCCTTTTTCTGAAAAAAATAAAATAAAATAAAACAAAGCAAAACAAAACTTGTCTTTTAATTCCTTAGAGTATTCAAAGAAGACCGTGGAATTACCAGTAATTCTCATGTCTTCCACTTCCTATGAACTTACAAGTCATTCTCTCTGGGATCCCCTAACGTCCCTGTAGAATATATTAGCCAGTAGACAGCAGGGTGGGATCACTAAGATTGCAGTAAATGCTAGTGTATATTATTAGCAAATATGCTTTTATCCTTTCCGCTTCCGCCAATGTATTTCCCTAGTTTCTTCTGCAAATGGCTGCTATCTAGGCATTTTGTCTGTCTGTTAACCTGAGGCTTAACCCCATAGCTTTAAATTTCTGAGATATAAGGACAAGTTTGCTTGAGTCCTAATTACTTCTTGCACACGTAGCACTCAGAATGTCAAACAGTCTCTTAACTATAGTGGATTTACACATTGTCGTTTGAATATAAAATGTCCTGTACTGGTTCATGTGTTTGAAGAGTTTGAAGTGTTCCTGCTTCTTGAGACAAAACTTTACCTGGGAACGAGGTGGAACAAGTGAGTCACTGGGCCAAGTCTTGACCTTGCGTAGGTCAATACCACTTCCCGTTCTTTCTCCACTTTTCAGACTGTTGATACCATGTGACTGGCTGAATCATGTTCTTGCCATGATGCCTTCCTTCCTTGCCAAGATGGATTATGTTGCTTCTTACATAGTAAGCAGGATAAATCCTTCTAGGATCTATGGTTTCTTTGATCCCCATTATACTGCTGCTTACCTTTCAGCCTTTGAAGTGTCTTCTTCTCCTGATGAAGGTTCATATATGGCATTGAGGAAAGACAGGATAGGGATTATCAAAGATTGGAAACACTAAACGAAGGGGAGCGACTGTCCCTTTTGACAAGGACAGTTTGGATCCTGCATCATCCAAGTTAGATTAAAAACATGAGAAAATAACAGCTTAATAAAGAAGACTAGACAAGTCTCAGTTACCCAGAGTCCATGAGGAAATAATCATTCCTTTCCCTCCCATTTTCTGCTTCTTCATCTTAGATAACTCCCTTTCCCCATTGCTGGAACCTAATGCTTACTCTTTCTTTAATACTAAAATGTCTAATATGCTACTTCTTCTCTTTTAATTTTTTTCCAAATGAGTCACAGACTCTTTCTCCAACCTTTGAAAACCTCTCACTGATGTTCTTGTGGTGCTTGCCATTTTCTTTTATTTAAGTAATTTATAGCCACTTCTTATTTTTCTCGCTTAATGAGTCTGCTCAAGTATAGATTCGAGGCCATAGTTACGTTCTCCTTGACTAACCTAGTTCTTGACAAATAGCAGATACTCAATTAATGTTTGACAAATTGATGGATGAGGAATCAGCTTAGTGGACTAATTTAAGATAATACCTTCCATTTTCTAAGCCCTGCTCCCATTGATGAGGTTCCAAGACTTTGAAATTCTCTTGAGGGAAAAATGTGGATTTGTATCTCATCTCCACCACTAATTTGCTTAACTTTACAAATGATTTGTCTACTAAATCTCCATTAACTAATGAGCAAATTATACCCTCATTCTTATAAGGAGGCTTGGGGGATTTGAGTTACTGTATATAAAGTGTTTAGTGAGCCACACTGAATGTAGTAAGTACCTAAAATCTGCATTGTTAGTTTGAGAAAGAAAGAGAAATATTAAACTCAGTCTTTCTTCCTTTAAGTTACTTTGTGTCCAGAATATGGTCTTAGCAATAAGAAATGGAATGAACCCAACATGTCAACTGTGGATAATTTTGGTTACCTTCTCAGATGAGGTAGAATAAGATTATAGAGGTGGAATCATGACATTTAAGAAGGCTTTAAAAAAGCTAGTTCTTGACTCAGTGACTGCATTGTGAGCATGGATTCTATAAGCATACCATATCCAGTGGCTTCTGACTTCCTTTAATTCATCAACTATTCTATCCCAGGAGGAACAACTAATTTCTTCCTTCGTAGACTCAAATGATCAATAGTCTCATCCCTTCCTAGAACAGGGGACTTTATTATTTCCCTTCACTCAATATTTGTCTTTTGAAATCATTTCCAATTTTAAGCGTTTAATGTCTAGCTAAAACTCTGTCACTTATTAGACCAAAGTGACTGCTACATTGTGATGCACTTGGATTTGCATTGGGATGCTCTACAGCATGTGTTCTAAGCATTGCTAAAATGCCAAGTTGTGTGGTGACTTATATCCTAAGAGAACACTTCATGCTGCTGATGGTTATAGCAAGCAGTGATGGTAGAATATTGCAGTGGGATAGCCAGGAATGGTATCAACAGAAATTAAGTTCTCATGGGAGCAATACCTGATCAAAGTTGGAAAGAATCTCTTTGGAAGGCAATAACCCCATGTTGACTTCAGACTTATCAGTGAGGCCCCCAAATATTGTACAGCCAGGACCCAAATAACAGTACAAGTGTCCATGTGGGGCTGGCCTTAACTTAGGTGCAAAATATTCCAAGATTTGTTTTATAAATTCATGCCAGAGAATTAATTCAGTGGCCCTCAGTTCAAGATGATTATCAAAGTTTAGTAGGCAAGAATGCTTTGAAAAAAAGATATTTGTGGATCCCTGTTCTTAAGGACTTCAAAATACCTTCAAAGTTAAGAATGGGAAGCATGTTTTCACTTAAATCTTCTGGGTGATTTTATGACTAGTCAGATTCAAGTAGCACAAAATTCTTCTATCTTTTACTTTGTGTGTGTAGGAAGGTTGAGGTAAGATTGGATCTTCAAAATATATTTTCGGTCCTCTACTATTATAAGAAGAGCTCAAATACCCCTATATATCTTGCTTGAGTTATATAGAATTTGAATGTTTTGCTTCAATTAATACCCTGAGATAATCAGATGGGATTTGTTGTTTTTTCTATTCATGCTTCACAAACATTGTATCAGTTCCCCAGGTCCAGTTTCTAGCTGGTTGTACTTCTGAAGGCCAGCATGTAAAGAATAATCTTCATGTCACAGAACTGTGCAAATCATTTGACCTGTATTGATTTGCTGGGCCGTCTGAACTTCCTCTGAGAAGCATTGTTATTACCCTCATTTTACAGATAAAATTGCAGCAGTGAAGTTAATTGATTGGCCTAAGATCCTTGTAAGTGGCAAAGCCAGGATTTAACTACTGACGGGATGACTCTAAAAGCTGTTCTCTGCAACAGAACTATTCTCTGATTCAGGAATCTAATATCTGTGTCTGAATGGCTGTTGTCCAATTTCAAGTACAGACATGCATCTTCATAGATCATATAGTCACTTTCAACACCTTGATTTTTCCATAAAGCAGTTAAGACCTTTTTCTAAATAAATCAATTTTATTCTTGCAATAAAATAACTTATTCAAGTATGACTCTTTACATACATCGATGAGAAAGAAAAAAATCATTTTAAAAACACCATTTCTTGTACTATAACTCAAACCATACATTTCTCTAAACAGATGTGATAAAGTCATTGCTGTTTATCTACCCGCTCTCTTTACATGAAATAGAAGGTCATAATAGTATGAACCAAATTCTTTGTGAAATACCCATTATGGCTTATTTCAAAATACCCACATGATGGTAATTAAGGTTGGAATGGGGAAAAACATAGATAATTTTTATAGATAAGGAGTTGTCGTGTCTCTTCCACTGTCTTATAATATCTATCTTTCAAATATTTATTTTAACATGTTCAATTATGTGTATGTGTGTATGTGGGGTTAGATTCACATGAGTGTGACTATGAAGTTTAAAAGAGAGCATCAGGTCTCATGGAACTGGAGTTATCAGTGGATGAGTTCCCCAACATGGGCATTGAGAATTGAAGTTGAGCACACTGAATGAGCATACATTTAAAAATACCCTGAGATAACCCACATCTCCAGCTCCAAAACTCATTTTGTTTCCTTGCTCGTGTAAGCCACATTTCTTTTCTTGATCCAATTTCTAGGTAAATATAATCCTGATAATCAATATTTATGGAATAATCTGTACATTCCAGGTGTGGTGAAAATAATAATATATTATTTTAGCCGTATGTCTTTTATATGTAACATCAAACTGTCTGTGATGTTTCATCTTGACCATCAGTTCGCTGGATTGAGAAGTACCTAGGGTATTTAAGCTCTGTATACTCCTATGGAAGCGCTTCAGGAAAGAATAAACTAAGAAGGAAAATGAACCTGAATGAGCACTGCATGATCTCATAGGTTGAGGATCAATAGGAAGAAACATGGTAGAGAGAACACAACATAGGCACTCTTTCTCTCTGCTTCACATCAGCCTTGTGGTGAGCTGCTCTGTTCCACTGCCCTCTTCCTGCTATGACGCAGCAATACCTTTGAAACCATGAGCCAAAAGTCATTCATCGGTTCCCCTTCTTAGCTATTTGCTCTGCTGAGTACAGACTGCTCCTCAGATTTTCTAACTGCCTTACCCTAGTTACTGGTGTATGACGCAACAATCTCCATAGCTGCAGAAGATCAAAGTGAAGAAGTGGGTTGTGGGCTTAGGCAGACTCCAGTCATCACCAAACTTCTAGGAAAATTAGACACACGAACTTAATCAACATTCTCTAATGCATCTGCATAAAAACCTAAACATGGTGTACTATTAGAAAGATGGAATTAGAGACTTACATAAATACTAAGCACAATACACATAACTGTCAGGCCCATCTTCCTTCAGGAAATCATTTATTGTTTTGTTCATTCACATTCCTTTCTTTGTTGGGGTTGTCACCACTTGCTCTTCCTTTAGAGGCCATATGTTTTGTTTCCTCTTTGTATTTTATGCCTCCTACTGTGACTTGGATTCCGCTGTCTGTGAGATTTTGTTCCCATCCTTTAAGGCTTACCTTGCTAAGCCTCTTGGTTTTTTTTACTTTGTCTTGCTGCTTTTTTTCCTCATGTTGAAACTTCCTCAGTCATGCACTGTTCTTTGTGGAATGTATACATCATCACCAATGGGACTTACAGTCTCTACTCTTTGCTTTTTGCCTCCATTAATTTCGTATAAAACCCTTCCCATTTGTCCCCTGTGAGTTTCAGACAAAGCCATCTTTAGTACCATGTGTTTCTACTTGCTTCACTGAATAAGAGGAGCCTTTTCTGCTCTCTTTATTTCCAGCATCACGTGCATCCCATACTCTCAACTCTCATCCCTGACTCTCAACTCCCTAGTGCTTCCTCTGAGTCAACCTGAAACCCACTGCCTTTATCTTCCCATTTCCTCCCTGAAGACATGCCAGTCTTTCTTCCATCGGATCACTATTTTTTGTTTCCCTTTCATTTTTTCCTGAAATTTCTCTGGCTCTGTGTATTTTCCCTTTCATGATGCACAAGATTGAGACGCAATTTGTATTGATATATCTATTCACACCAGAAGGGTAACATTCTTTTTTGAGGCTGTGTATTTAGTTCTTGTCACCAACTTGGGGAAAAACAAAACAAAACAACGGAAAACACTTCTGCCTCAATCCTGAAATCTCTTCAATGAATTTTTTCAGAAAACAACAGTGTGGAGTAGTGGAAAGAGACCATAACTGGCTCAAGCTTCTGAGCCAATATTCGAAGCTGAATGATTGTTCAATGAAGGAATTTGATTATTGTTCAATAAAGCATGTTCAATAAAGGAATTCATTCCAGGTCATAGTCTCACCATCCACAAGATGCATGGGCAGCATACAGGGACATCTGAGAACAGGGATTTATCTATGGTAAGGTCAGGACTTATTTAGTAATTTGTCTAACTGACAGATTTCTTGGGCCACAGGTTATTCTTTCAAGTAGGTGAAAATCAGAAGTGCATGAATGATTTGCTAGAACCGAGTATGTAAAATACTTTACAGCCAATAATAAGTACTCCATATTGCTACTTATTGCTGTGATACTCTGAGCTTTCTCTGAGGTGACATGCCTTCTTGTTCATGTCTGACTTTGTTAGTGCTATACTGTTCTTCTGTAATGTTCTTTTTGTTTAAGCATATTCCTGAAGTGTCTTCTATGACTCCCTGTTTCTCCAGTCACCACATATTTGCTAGTAGAACAAGTCCTTCTCTTTATGTATCCCAGAGAACTGTATCAGAATGTCATGAGTCTAATATCTTACCTAGTAGATCTAAGTTAATTCACAAGTATGATTCTTATACCTTCACCTATACTAAGTGCTCCTAGAAATGTAAACTTGGTTTTGTTTGTTTTCTTTCTCAGTTTCTAATTACCAGATAAAGTGTTAAATGAATGCTCTAAATACATTTGTTACTAAATGAGGAAAGAGATGAGAATGATTTTAAGCCACCACTGTAGCGTTGTGAAAAATGACTAAGTGAGGACAAAAAAAAGTACTGCAATGAAGCCATTAAGAAAGAGTACATCCGCCTGTGAGAGAGAGACCCAAACGCCTGGTCAGGTGGGCACTCCTGAGGCTGCAGAGCGGAAGAGACCACCAACACTGCTCACCCCTGCCCACATCCCTGGCCCAAGAGGAAACTGTATAAGGCCTCTGGGCTCCCGTGGGGGAGGGCCCAGGAGCGGCAGAACCCCTGTGCCTGAGACACCACCAGAACCAGAAGGAAACAGACCGGATAAACAGTTCTCTGCACCCAAATCCCGTGGGAGGGAGAGCTGAACCTTCAGAGAGGCAGACAAGCCTGGGAAACCAGAAGAGACTGCTCTCTGCACACACATCTCGGACGCCAGAGGAAAAAGCCAAAGACCATCTGGAACCCTGGTGCACTGAAGCTCCCGGAAACAGCAGCACAGGTCTTCCTGGTTGCTGCCGCTGCAGAGAGCCCATGGGTAGCATGCCACGAGCGAACTTGAGCCTTGGGACCACAGGTAAGACCAACTTTTCTGCTGCAAGAAAGCTGCCTAGTGAACGCAAGACACAGGCCCACAGGAACAGCTGAAGACCTGTAGAGAGGAAAAACTACACGCCGGAAAGCAGAACACTCTGTACCCATATCTGACTGAAAGAGAGGAAAACAGGTCTACAGCACTCCTGACACACAGGCTTATAGGACAGTCTAGCCACTGTCAGAAATAGCAGAACAAAGTAACACTAGAGATAATCTGATGGCAAGAGGCAAGCGCAGGAACCCAAGCAACAGAAACCAAGACTACATGGCACCATCGGAGCCCAATTCTCCCATCAAAACAAACATGGAATATCCAAACACACCAGAAAAGCAAGATCTAGTTCCAAAATCATTTTTGATCATGATGCTGGAGGACTTCAAGAAAGACGTGAAGAACTCCCTTAGAGAACAAGTAGAAGCCTACAGAGAGGAATCGCAAAAATGCCTGAAAGAATCGAAAAAATCCCTGAAAGAATTCCAGGAAAACATAAATAAACAAGTAGAAACCCATAGAGAGGAGACACAAAAATCGCTGAAAGAATTCCAGGAAAACATAAATAAACAAGTAGAAGCCCATAGAGAGGAGACACAAAAATCCCTGAAAGAATTCCAGGAAAACACAATCAAACAGTTGAAGGAATTAAAAATGGAAATAGAAGCAATCAAGAAAGAACACATGGAAGCAACCCTGGATATAGAAAACCAAAAGAAGAGACAAGGAGCTGTAGATACAAGCTTCACCAACAGAATACAAGAGATGGAAGAGAGAATCTCAGGAGCAGAAGATTCCATAGAAATCATTGACTCAACTGTCAAAGATAATGTAAAGCGGAAAAAGCAACTGGTCCAAAACATACAGGAAATCCAGGACTCAATGAGAAGATCAAACCTAAGGATAATAGGTATAGAAGAGAGTGAAGACTCCCAGCTCAAAGGACCAGTAAATATCTTCAACAAAATCATAGAAGAAAACTTCCCTAACATAAAAAAAGAGATACCCATAGACATAGAAGAAGCCTACAGAACTCCAAATAGATTGGACCAGAAAAGAAACACCTCCCGTCACATAATTGTCAAAACACCAAACGCACAAAATAAAGAAAGAATATTAAAAGCAGTAAGGGAAAAAGGTCAAGTAACATATAAAGGGAGACCTATCAGAATCACACCAGACTTCTCGCCAGAAACTATGAAGGCCAGAAGATCCTGGACTGATGTTATACAGACCCTAAGAGAACACAAATGCCAGCCCAGGTTACTGTATCCAGCAAAACTCTCAATTAACATTGATGGAGAAACCAAGATATTCCATGACAAAACCAAATTTACACAATATCTTTCCACAAATCCAGCACTACAAAGGATAATAAATGGTAAAGCCCAACATAAGGAGGCAAGCTATACCCTAGAAAAAGCAAGAAACTAATCGTCTTGGCAACAAAACAAAGAGAATGAAAGCACACAAACATAACCTCACATCCAAATATGAATATAACGGGAAGCAATAATCACTATTCCTTAATATCTCTCAATATCAATGGCCTCAACTCCCCAATAAAAAGACATAGATTAACAAACTGGATACACAACGAGGACCCTGCATTCTGCTGCCTACAGGAAACACACCTCAGAGACAAAGACAGACACTACCTCAGAGTGAAAGGCTGGAAAACAACTTTCCAAGCAAATGGTCAGAAGAAGCAAGCTGGAGTAGCCATTCTAATATCAAATAAAATCAATTTCCAACTAAAAGTCATCAAAAAAGATAAGGAAGGACACTTCATATTCATCAAAGGAAAAATCCACCAAGATGAACTCTCAATCCTAAATATCTATGCCCCAAATACAAGGGCACCTACATACGTAAAAGAAACCTTACTAAAGCTCAAAGCACACATTGCACCTCACACAATAATAGTGGGAGATTTTAACACACCACTCTTATCAATGGACAGATCATGGAAACAGAAATTAAACAGTGATGTCGACAGACTAAGAGAAGTCATGAGCCAAATGGACTTAACGGATATTTATAGATCATTCTATCCTAAAGCAAAAGGATATACCTTCTTCTCAGCTCCTCATGGTACTTTCTCCAAAATTGACCATATAATTGGTCAAAAAACGGGCCTCAACAGGTACAGAAAGATAGAAATAATCCCATGCATGCTATCGGACCACCACGGCCTAAAACTGGTCTTCAATAACAATAAGGGAAGAATACCCACATATACGTGGAAATTGAACAATGCACTACTCAATGATAACCTGGTCAAGGAAGAAATAAAGAAAGAAATTAAAAACTTTTTAGAATTTAATGAAAATGAAGATACAACATACCCAACTTATGGGACACAATGAAAGCTGTGCTAAGAGGAAAACTCATAGCGCTGAGTGCCTGCAGAAAGAAACAGGAAAGAGCATATGTCAGCAGCTTGACAGCACACCTAAAAGCTCTAGAACAAAAAGAAGCAAATACACCCAGGAGGAGTAGAAGGCAGGAAATAATCAAACTCAGAGCTGAAATCAACCAAGTAGAAACAAAAAGGACCATAGAAAGAATCAACAGAACCAAAAGTTGGTTCTTTGAGAAAATCAACAAGATAGATAAACCCTTAGCCAGACTAACGAGAGGACACAGAGAGTGCGTCCAAATTAACAAAATCAGAAATGAAAAGGGAGACATAACTACAGATTCAGAGGAAATTCAAAAAATCATTTGATCTTACTATAAAAACCTATATTCAACAAAACTTGAAAATCTTCAGGAAATGGACAATTTCCTAGACAGATAGCAGGTATCGAGTTATATCAGGAACAGATAAACCAGTTAAACAACCCCATAACTTCTAAGGAAATAGAAGCAGTCATTAAAGGTCTCCCAACCAAAAAGAGCCCAGGTCCAGACGGGTTTAGTGCAGAATTCTATCAAACCTTCATAGAAGACCTCATACCAATATTATCCAAACTACTCCACAAAATTGAAACAGATGGAGCCCTACCGAATTCCTTCTACGAAGCCACAATTACTCTTATACCTAAACCACACAAAGACACAACAAAGAAAGAGAACTTCAGACCAATTTCCCTTATGAATATCGACGCAAAAATACTCAATAAAATTCTGGCAAACCGAATTCAAGAGCACATCAAAACAATCATCCACCATGATCAAGTAGGCTTCATCCCAGGCATGCAGGGATGGTTTAATATACGGAAAACCATCAACGTGATCCATTATATAAACAAACTGAAAGAACAGAACCACATGATTATTTCATTAGATGCTGAGAAAGCATTTGACAAAATTCAACACCCCTTCATGATAAAAGTCCTGGAGAGAATAGGAATTCAAGGCCCATACCTAAACATAGTAAAAGCCATATACAGCAAACCAGTTGCTAACAATAAACTAAATGGAGAGAAACTTGAAGCAATCCCACTAAAATCAGGGACTACACAAGGCTGCCCACTCTCTCCCTACTTATTCAATATAGTTCTTGAAGTTCTAGCCAGAGCAATCAGACAACAAAAGGAGATCAAGGGGATACAGATCGGAAAAGAAGAGGTCAAAATATCACTATTTGCAGATGACATGATAGTATATTTAAGTGATCCCAAAAGTTCCACCAGAGAACTACTAAAGCTGATAAACAACTTCAGCAAAGTGGCTGGGTATAAAATTAACTCAAATAAATCAGTTGCCTTCCTCTACACAAAAGAGAAACAAGCCGAGAAAGAAATTAGGGAAACAACACCCTTCATAATAGACCCAAATAATATAAAGTACCTCGGTGTGACTTTAACCAAGCAAGTAAAAGATCTGTACAATAAGAACTTCAAGACACTGAGGAAAGAAATTGAAGAAGACCTCAGAAGATGGAAAGATCTCCCATGCTCATGGATTGGCAGGATTAATATAGTAAAAATGGCCATTTTACCAAAAGCAATCTACAGATTCAATGCAATCCCCATCAAAATACCAATCCAATTCTTCAAAGAGTTAGACAGAACAATTTGCAAATTCATCTGGAATAACAAAAAACCCAGGATAGCTAAAGCTATCCTCAACAATAAAAGGACTTCAGGGGGAATCACTATCCCTGAACTCAAGCAGTATTACAGAGCAATAGTGATAAAAACTGCATGGTATTGGTACAGAGACAGACAGATAGACCAATGGAATAGAATTGAAGACCCAGAAATGAACCCACACACCTATGGTCACTTGATTTTTGACAAAGGAGCCAAAACCATCCAATGGAAAAAAGATAGCATTTTCAGCAAATGGTGCTGGTTCAACTGGAGGGCAACATGTAGAAGAATGCAGATCGATCCATGCTTATCACCCTGTACAAAGCTTAAGTCCAAGTGGATCAAGGACCTCCACATCAAACCAGACACACTCAAACTAATAGAAGAAAAACTAGGGAAGCATCTGGAACACATGGGCACTGGAAAATATTTCCGGAACAAAACACCAATGGCTTATGCTCTAAGATCAAGAATCGACAAATGGGATCTCATAAAACTGCAAAGCTTCTGTAAGGCAAAGGACACTGTGGTTAGGACAAAACGGCAACCAACAGATTGGGAAAAGATCTTTACCAATCCTACAACAGATAGAGGCCTTATATCCAAAATATACAAAGAACTCAAGAAGTTAGACCGCAGGGAAACAAATAACCCTATTAAAAAATGGGGTTCAGAGCTAAACAAAGAATTCACAGCTGAGGAATGCCGAATGGCTGAGAAACACCTAAAGAAATGTTCAACATCTTTAGTCATAAGGGAAATGCAAATCAAAACAACCCTGAGATTTCACCTCACACCAGTGAGAATGGCTAAGATCAAAAACTCAGGTGACAGCAGATGCTGGCGAGGATGTGGAGAAAGAGGAACACTCCTCCATTGTTGGTGGGATTGCAGACTGGTAAAACCATTCTGGAAATCAGTCTGGAGGTTCCTCAGAAAATTGGACATTGAACTGCCTGAGGATCCAGCTATACCTCTCTTGGGCATATACCCAAAAGATGCCTCAACATATAAAAGAGACACGTGCTCCACTATGTTCATCGCAGCCTTATTTATAATAGCCAGAAAATGGAAAGAACCCAGATGCCCTTCAATAGAGGAATGGATACAGAAAATGTGGTACATCTACACAATGGAATATTACTCAGCTATCAAAAACAACGACTTTATGAAATTCGTAGGCAAATGGTTGGAACTGGAAAATATCATCCTGAGTGAGCTAACCCAATCACAGAAAGACATACATGGTATGCACTCATTGATAAGTGGCTATTAGCCCAAATGCTTGAATTACCCTAGATCCCTAGAACAAACGAAACTCAAGATGGATGATCAAAATGTGAATGCTTCACTCCTTCTTTAAATGAGGAAAAAGAATACCCTTGGCTGGGAAGGGAGAGGCAAAGATTAAAACAGAGACTGAAGGAACACCCATTCAGAGCCTGCCCCACAGGTGGCCCATACATATACAGCCACCCAATTAGACAAGATGGATGAAGCAAAGAAGTGCAGACGGACAGGAGCCGGATGTAGATCGCTCCTGAGAGACACAGCCAGAGTACAGCAAATACAGAGGCGAATGCCAGCAGCAAACCACTGAACTGAGAATAGGTCCCCCGTTGAAGGAATCAGAGAAAGAACTGGAAGAGCTTGAAGGTGCTCGAGACCCCATATGTACAACAATGTCAAGCAACCAGAGCTTCCAGGGACTAAGCCACTACCTAAATACTATACATGGACTGACCCTGGACTCTGACCCCATAGGTAGCAATGAATATCCTAGTAAGAGCACCAGTGGAAGGGGAAGCCCTGGGTCCTGCTAAGACTGAACCCCCAGTGAACTAGACTATGGGGGGAGGGCGGCAATGGGGGGAGGGTTGAGAGGGGGACACCCATAAGGAAGGGGAGGGGCGAGGGGGATGTTTGCCCAGAAACCGGGAAAGGGAATAACACTTGAAATGTATATAAGAAATACTCAAGTTAATAAAAAAAAATAATAAAAAAAAAAGAAAGAGTACATCCATGGACCACATGGGCATTAACCAAGTAGGAGCAAATCAGACACATTCTCCTAATGCTTAACCTGTCTTCCTTCTGAGGCCTTGAGCTTCTTGTCTGGAACTTACCATATTTCAACAAATAGGACAGAAAACTTACGAAAAATTGTGGGATTCTTTGGAGTAACAGGCCAGAATATAAGAGGAATACATAATAAAAGACTACTCAGTAGAATAGTCTCACTTATATAGTTCTTTTGCTAACAGAAATTCCTGAAAAACTTAGAATCTTAATGTACTCTTTTGTATTATTTCCTTATTCAATATTTATTTTCTCATGTTGATGAAAGTAATACAGGGAAGAAATAAAGTGCAATGGGATTTTCTTTAAATAAACTGGATTTACCAACTCTGTACAATTCTCTGCACAAATCTTTTCTTATACTTCTGAGGATAAGAACAACTGCTTAACATCCTAAGATGAGGCCTGATTACTGAAGACCTAGCACTTCACATTACTTAGAAAACAAATACATACCATATTTGTCCTTTGTGTTTGGGTTACCTCATGGAGGATGATTTTTCGAACTTTATCCATTTACTTGTGAACTTTGTGATTTTTAATGAATATTAAAAAGTATTTATAGATTATGTCATTGAATAAATGTACATTTTTTCATCCATATTCATTCTTTGATGCACATCTAGTCTGTATTCAAATTCTGGCTATTATAAATAGAGCTGCAAGAAACATGGTTGAGAGAGTGTGTCTGCAAAAGAATGTTGTGTCCTTTAGGTATATGCCTAAAAGTGAGGTAACTGGATTTTGAAGTAAATCTATCCCCAGCTTCCTGACAAACTGCCACACTAATTTCCGTATTGACTGTACAAGTCTGCACTCCTACAACTGTTCCCCTTCCTCTAGACCCTCATCACCATGAACTGTCACTTGTTCTGTTGATCTTAGTCATTCGGACTAGTATAAGATTAAGTCTCAAGTAGTTTTAATTTGCATTTTCTTGATGACTAGGGATGTTGAATGTTTCTTTAGGTGTTTTTCAACCACTTTTGTTTCCTCTTTTGAGAACTCTGCTTAGTTCTGTATCTAATTTGGGCTTTTTCTTATTGTTATTTCCAGTTTCTTGGATTCTTTATATATTTTGGATATGAATCCTCTATTATATATGCACTGGCCAAACAAAATTTCCCATTCTGTCATTTTTCAGCTTTGTTCAAATGACAGTGTCCTTTGCCATACAGAAACTGTTCATGAAATCTCATTTATTAATTGCTGTTGTTAGTGCCTAGACTAATGGTGGTCTCTTCACTAAGAAACTGATTCAAATATTTAATGGGAATTTTAATGCAAAGTATATATGAGGTATCATATGGCATATTGAAAATAATACAATGTGATGGCTTGAAGGACAGTCTAGAAAGAGAAGTCAAAGACTTGGAATTCTATTTTGTGACTCTTATCTGTCCCGGCTGGTAGGGGATTCAGCAGAGACCTGAGGAGAGTGTGAAAGAATGGGGAACAGGAAGCACAAAGAAGGAGAGCAAGACACTGTCTGATCAAGCTCTCAAACTTTATCTCAGGGCAGTGGTTTATAAAGACAAGCGAGTGGAAAGGCCACATAGGGCCCAAGACCAATCCATCACCGTTACCACCCTCCCATTGTTCTTTCCATTCCTGTAACCATGAACTGCAACTGCAGGTGTAAACTGATAAGAACAGAAAACTGGCTACGTTTCCTAGAAACAGAGTCTGTATACATGAGCCTGAAACATTCCTAAGAACATTCCTGAAACAGAGGGTGTATAAGTAGGCCTGAAACATTCCTGAAACAGAGGGGGTATAAGTGGGCTTGGCTCTCGGCATTTATTTGTTTTTCACTCTTTAACAAGTCATGTAGATCCTTGAGCCTCTATTCTTGCATATCAGAATAAGGTATGATAAGAACTTCTTTATGATCCATAATAGTATTATAAAGGTTAGGAGAAGTACTCTGTTAAAGAGTACAGGAAGCAGAGAAGTATTGCAAAATTACAAAGAAGGGCATGGGGACCTTTATAGTATTTTAATATCCAATTTCATTTCCTCCAGTTTGAGGAAGCTGGTGTAACCCAAATATGAGACTCAGTATGAGCCCTAAGCATGTCCCCAAATTTTCAGCTCTTGAATGAACCCTGCTTTCCTTGCTCCTATCTGGTGGTGGACAAGAGACAAGAGGATAAAGAGTTCAAAGCCAGTCCATGTTTTACAGTACTTTGGACTCTAGATTAGGTTACATCGAAACCATCAAAATAAGAAATTAAAACTATCACATTTTTCATATAAGGAGTAATACAATGTGAAAGATACAGAATCAGTTATACATTATTCTTTTAAGATGAAAACAAATGCATGCTATGTCTTTCTGAAAGTATCCTGGGATGGTGCCTACTATACTGGATGCTCAGGTTTGCCTGCATGAATCTGCTAAAAATGGTGGTGCATTTTACTCAGAGAACATGGAGACTGATAGTCAAGGGCAGTGTGATTTTTCTCTTTGATCTGGAATTCTCAAGTTCATCACAGTTGACATTTGTACTGGTAGGGCCCTGTGCTGTGAAGGCTGGACTACAGCCACTTCATGAGAGGTCCTACATTCTGTGCACTAGACACTAGCCCCTCCTTTAATAGCCAAAGTACCTTAGGACATTTCTAAGTGCTCCCTGGCGGGGAGGGAATGCCTGATTGGGAATCATTCCTTCTGGATTAAAAACAAAAAACAAAAACATATACTCTCCTGAGAGCTCATAACAGAGACTGCATTGATGCCTTTTGCTGAAGTAATCATATAAATCTAAAGGTTCTTTATGGTTTCATCTGAATTTCATTTTTCTGCTGTTATTCCTATTGCCTCTGCATTCCAGTGTCACTGTCCTCCTTGCTATATATGGTCCTGATGGACCCTTGGAGTTCTTCCTAGTCTGTGGAACACGCACTCTAAGATTATCCATTTTTAAACTCTCTTATCTCCTTTCCTTTACTATTTAACCATTATGCATGTAATTCAGTCTACCCTCACCAGCCTTCAAAAAAGTTACAATGCAGACCCTTAGCATTTTCTACCTCTCGTTCTGTGTTTTTTCTCTTCCTCTCTTCCCTTTTCTGACTTCATCTCCATCCTTTTACTATAGATTTTCATGTAACTTTCTCACAAACGGTAATGAAAGTTTCTAGCATATCATGTGATTTACACTATTTAAGTATTCACTATATTCATGATTTATGACTTACATCTGTTAGAACACAAACTGCAAAGATAAGGCCTTTTACTTTCTGTTTTGTTTCTTTGCCTTCTTCGTGAGTGTATTTCCTAACTTTTACATAGCAGATGCTTTATACATGTTTTTGATGGAATTGAGGCAGATCTGTCCTTGACCAGAATTGAGGCTCTCCTCTCTTCTGACTCTGAAATTGTGGCCTAAAATATCCTTTGACATGTAACCATTCCTACTCCTGGGGAGGTTTTTGAGCATTTTTTTGTCATGGATTCCCTCAGAGGCTGTGCATGTTTGTCTTTGTACCTGTCTCTGCCCCTTCGCCCCTGGGCTGCCTGAAGCAGCAGAAGAGAAATTCAAGATCTGAAACAGCTGATTCCTCAATTCCTAGAGTCATTCTATCTGTGAAAAGGAAGGATTCAAAAGAGGCTTGAAAAACTCTGACCTTGCATTGCTGTGAGCTAAATAAGTGCTAGGGAGGACAAAGGAACTCCTTTCAAATCTTCATGTAGGGAATTATTTACCACCAGAGCTGCTAAATAGAAAGGCCAGGTTGTGGGTTGCGAAGCCATTCTTTCTGTAGTGTCTGGGGAGAGGCAGAGAAGGTATCTTTGCAACCAGGGCTTGTGTGTGGGGACACCAGGAACCTGTGCCTTGCCTGAGAGACAGCTCTTGCTGACCCAGTTTCAGCACTACAACGCCTGACACAGCACTGCAATCCGCAACTTTAATAACTTGGTGACATACAAAGCAGTCTTGATGCAAAGTGGAGCTGACAGAGCAGCAGAGGAAAGGCTCTGCCTCTTGCTGAGCAGCGTGGGGAATCCACTCAAGGTGACTGCAACCTTCGAAGGCCAGCGACAGTCTGAGTTTGCGTTGTGAATAAAAAGGCTTGCCCTGTTTTCCAGGTGGGCATCTGTAGGGGTGGCACACAGCCACTTCGAAGGGAATATGCTTGGAAGGGCAGGCTGATATACTCTGTCTCTTCTGCTTTGATCCCATGCCCTTGCTATCCCTACTCTGCCCCTTTCCATTCCTGTGTTCCCAACATCATTCAAGTCTCTATAAATGGTTATTGTGATAGCTGTACAGTGTCTTCCAGACCTCAAACTCCACCTCCCACCCCGATTCTTTCTCATTCATAGACAAAAAGTCTTATTCAAAGAGTACATTAAGGCTCATGTTCCATTCTACCTCAACTCCTTTCCACGACACCCATTGCTACAGAAGAACTAACAAGCAACTTCCCAGGTGTCAGCTGTGAGCTCTTTAAACTACTTTTTGGTTTCTCCTACTTACACCTATTTAGTCTTGGTCACCTCTGACTTTTCCTACCTCCATCAAATCAAGCCAGAGTTTCCTGATGGCAATTTGTTAAACCGATATTATATCTTTCATTTGGCCATGTGAGGACCATTTGCATGCTCTCTGTGCTGGGAAACTCGGTATTCCACACAACTGTCCTTTGTAATATTGAGGAGATCTCAGTTTCTGCATGTTTTTGCATATGAGACAGACTGCTCTATAACTTTAATATGTCACTGCTCCTGCACTTGCCTCACTGGAAATGCTCTGTACGATGAGTCTCTTCTGAGAAGTGAATTTAATAGAATGTCATTTCACCATTGTCTTTCCTGTGCCAGATGTGCCAGGATCTTTGACCTATTTTTCATAAGAAAAGGAAATACAGTGTTTCTCATCCCAGCCCCCTCTCTTCCCTTTCTGCACCTGTCTCATATATTCCAGGTTCTCCTTCGAATGAAGGGGGAAAATTGTACCTTGTACATGTGAAGATAATGATAATAATTAGAAGCAATAATAATAACATTTACCAGCTGTTTTTGGTCCATGGAGACGGGTGTTTTGACCTATTTTGAATGTCTTATTCTCATATTTATTCATTAGCAATAAGGGTATACAAAGTAAAATACAGTCTGTGTCTGTGTGTATTTTGGAGAGTGGTGAAATCCTGCAAGTAGTAATTACAACTCAATGTGACAAGCGGTAAGTTGAGCTCTTTAACCATTGATGAGACACCCCTCACTTAACATGAGACACAGAAGGATTGAGAAGATACTGTACATAAATGGATATCTACATAAAGACTTGAGGCTTCAGAGGAGAGCACGAAAAGAGTAGGCAAGCACAGTACTGACGGGGCACACACCAAGAAGAAATTCATACGGATAAAATAGAGGACAGTGGTCAGCTTTCTCAGAGGACTGGACATTCCCTTAGTAGGGCAATATATAAAGAGGTCAAATCCTGTGTCCAGACAGCAGTTCAAATAGAGTTCTAGAAGGCAGAGATTACTGGGAATTATAATTGTCAGAACAATCGCTCTGTAAGAGTCCTTAGGTGGGCCTGGAAGGGAAAATACATTATGGCTAACACAGAAGAGGAGAGATAGATGTCTATATGCAAATATGTCCACACACATCTACATCATATGCATTTAAACCTTAAATTGACTTTCACTTGCCTTTACTTTGGTTTCCATAGTAACCTTGGCCACTTACTTTTCTTTTAACCTCCTTTTCATTGTTTCAGGATGAGGTGGGCTGCATGAGGGTTAACGAGTCAGGGGAAGACAAGAGATTTTAAAGCAATTATTTGGATTTTTTTTAAGAAAATCGCTAACTTTGCAATTTAATGCAAACTGTCTCTGGTATATTTGCCCTGAAGGATGCTGTAGGGAGAAGCAGGAGCCTTTTCGTTCCCTCCTCCCTGACTTCTATTATTACTGTGCACTTACTGCTAATACAGCATCTAAACTTGCAATCTCGGTAACTATGGCAATAAAATGGGTGAGATTCCTTTCCATTATGACAAGAATTGTTAGGACTTCACAAACAGCACGTGCATTTGCACAGAGGAGGAGAAAGATGCACTTTGGAGAAAATGGTTATTTTAACTCTCTGTGGGGCCTTGGACTTCTTGATTTATCAGTCCACAGCCACATGGAGAATTATCACCACCACCTCATGCCAGTAGATACAGATGCAAGACATAGTTGATGTTGTATACAATCCTGAGCTGGGGGAGCAGACCTATGCCCTGTGCATAGAATCAGAAATCCAGGTCTTTGAAGAACTTAAGAGATAGGTAGGCAAGAGAGTAGGTTCTGCTCTGAGGACCAGCAAACTTTGTCTCTGAAGGACCAAATAGTGAGGCTTGTAAGATTTCTGTTGCCACTCTACTTTCTCAGCTTCTGCTTTACAAAAGACAGAATAAACAAACAGAAAAACAACAACAAAAACAAAAAAATCTGAAATAACATATCAAATGAAACAGCAAGAAGAAGTGTGTGGCCTTTGGCCTGTGTTCCAAGGCAATTTTACTCTTGGATGTTGGGATTTGAATTTGGAATGCTTTATAGATATCTTTTGAGAAATACTGATGTCATTTCCTAACAAGACTGAAAACTCAAATGTTTAAAAGCGTGTCAGATTTATTCTGTAGATGCTGGGTGTTCACCTGCAGAAAAGGCAAACGAGATTGGTTTGGCAGTTGCAGGGTCAAAATTCAGATCTTCTAAGAATCTCCCTATAGCAAAATGTGATAATCCAGAAACACAATAATTCATTCCTAAGGAGCGTATCCTATGGTAGTCCCAAAGTCTTTTCAGTCTCCTCTTGGTTTTAGTCTCTGCCTAGTTATTTATTTTGAACAAAGTCACATATTTATACCCAGTTGGCTTGCCTTGGTTCTGACAGTTTACCCTCATGGACTGCAGATGTCCTATAATTAGCTGCTATTTTCAATCCCCCTATGCTTCACTTCTCTTGTAACTCCCCTGGGACCTTTAGGAAGGGGTTCGGGGAACTTATGGGGTTTAGTCATGGGAGAACACCCTTGGGCTGTAGTGGAAGAATTGCTGTCTTAATCTCTGAGGAGGCAAAAGATGTTAATTACACAGGACAGTTGCTGGGGGAATAGTGAGAACTATGAACAAAATGTAGAGAGTGGCCAATTTACCTCTTACAGAGCTTATTCTTGGTCACTAAATACATCTTCCACATGCAGCTGTGATGCTGGAGAGAGAGCTGAGTGGGGTCTAGGATTCTCCTTTCAGAGTTCAAATTCCTTTCTTTGAAATACTTGGGCAGAACTTATCTGAACAATGTTACTCTGTGTCTCTGCGGAATAAAGAATTTGGCCTCACCTGCCCTTGAATTTTGGGCTGGTGGTGTTACCATGGGGAAACCAGGTGACATTTCTGGGCATTAATTTTTCTGTTCGAGTGATGTGAATGGATGTGTTCTCCAGCTTGAGAGATTAGCCCTTACTGCCCCTCCCACATTACTCCTGAGAAGCATGCACATCTGTTTTCTGTATCCATTATTGTGCACACTTTGATGAATTTTTTTTCTCTCTTCGGTCCCTAGGAAATTACTGCACTTCTTTCTTTGGAAAGAACATTAACTGCCCTGTACTAAGCAAATGCATTCAGCCTCTCCCTATCTGATTTCTCCTTTTCTCATTTGTCAGCAAAGGAGAAACCTCCTAGCTATTAATCAAACGCCTGGCTGTGGATAATTTTAATTGCAGAAACCATGGCTAGATGAGGAATGCTCAACTTTTCCAAAGAAAGCCACTGCCTAACACAGAAGAGAAACAATTAATTACCTGGTTTTCCTGTCCACAACAGAAATGCAGATGAACTAACAATGTTATTGCTGGCACTGAATTTTCCCTTTCCAAGGTGGAAGGGAATGTCCAAGATGGCATTTATGAAGTGGGTACCCAAATGGGAGTTCATGTATCAGACTCTGGTTGGGCTCACACATCTGTCTCTGTCTAGCGTATTTATTTGAATATGGATGTGCTAGCTTGCTCCATCCTTTATTGAGGAAAGTGACTGAGGTACTCTTTAAAAGAAGATGTAGAAAAATAAAGATGTTCCATTTTCAGGTGAAATACTTAAAGGGAGATGAGTATAACTTTTAAAAAAATCAAAATTAAAAAGATCAGACTGATTACACTTTTCCCAATTGACAGAAAACATATGGGTAGAATTCACATTTTCATATAAGAATAAATATCTGGAGTGGGACTCTGTTCTTTGTTCCTTCTCTTGGTCTCTTTCCTGTCTGATTTGTATAATTCTGGCGTGTGAGTTTTCTCAGAGCATAGCCTAACATAGCAGAGCCAAGCATTATACCTTGGAAGACTGTTTGCAAAAGATAGACAGAAAGGGAATGGATCAGTAGTGGAGGTGGGGAGGAACTGAGACCAATCAGGAAGTATTATATGAGAACAAAATATATTTTTCAATATAAAATAATGAGGAAGAAGAAGTATGAGGAAGATGAGGAACAAGAAGAGGAGAGCAACACCAACAACAGCTACAACAACCATAACGTGACTGGTGGGTCTGTGACATTATCAAATCGGAGACTCTTTAAATGGAGTGACACTCTTATGTTTGCAGATATTCAGAAAATTGGGAGTTTTGTACTGGGTGTGAGGTTTGTTAAAGCAATCAACCTCCAATGCTAATTTTTATTTCAGTGTCTTTGCTTGACTGAGACCTTTTGCTTGCTTCCAGATTTTCACATGACAGACAATAAAGAGGCAGAGGTAGAAAGAGGAAGAATCATGTCCATGTTTGGAAATTTTTGTCAGTTCAGATCACAGTTCTTGCTCTAAAGATTATACATGATAGTTTATACTAAGCCTAACATGAATTACCATGGCCGAGGAACAGGGGTTAGGTGGTGCAGAATAATTTGTCTCACTGTGAAGGTATTTTATATGAACTTTTTGTAGTAACAGAACAGAGGATAGCCATAAATTAATTCAGTTACCAAGTATGTGGTTAGGTTCATTGGTGGGTAGGTAGATTACACATCACTGAAGTCTTTGCTATACTCTCCACTGCAATCTGATGACATTATCAGCTTCTGGGTTGGTAGAAGCTCGTGGTTTGCTAATATGTATTAATATATTCCAAAAGTTCTGATAGTCACAAGAATGCTAAAGCAGATAGTAGGGTGGATGATAAATGGCTATTAACATGACTGAAGACAGCAGAAGATAATTTTGGCTGACCATTTACAACACTCCAATTCTCTACCCTCACAGAACTTTTAATCGATGACACTGGAGGTGACACTGTACAGATATAGAGAGAGTATGAGCCTAAAGTTTTGTTTACTAGATGAGTGGCCTGTAGCCGACCATATAAACTTTCTGTGCTCAGTTTACTTATGTGACCCTCTAGAGGACTGAATGAGAAAAGCCAAATCGCCACAATGAGAATATAGTCATCACTCAAAATGTGCTAAGTAATGCTTTATGCATTTCACATTTATTTTTATTTGGTCAATATTGTGAAAGATATATATTTTGTGCATCTCTCACTCTCTCTCTCTCTCTCTCTCTCTCTCTCTCTCTCTCTCTCTCTCTCTGTGTGTGTGTGTGTGTGTGTGTGTGTGGTGTGGGTGTCCACATCTGTGCAAGTGCCCACAGAGGAATGAAGCATTGGTTCCCATAGATCTGGAGTTACAGGGAGTTGTGAGCCATCTAATGTGAATTGAACTCTGCACCTCTGGTAAGAAGTTGCTATTGTTTGGTGAGCCGTCTCTCTAACTCTGCTTTTCTTGTTGAATGTGTATGTGTGTCCACTAACCTCAACAGTTAATTGATGGGCAAAGGGTTACACAATGAGAAAGTGATAGCAAGAGGCTATGGACCAGCAGCATTGGTCACTGTTATCACTCCGTGGTAAACACTGGGCATCTTCTGCACATCATTGCATACCTGCACACCAGCTTTAGCTGTCTACCACTACTGGCTTCCTTTTGCCTTCCTTTTACCGTCTCTGCCACACAGATGATTCTTTAAACTGCTTCTTTATTATACTGTGGATTCCCAGGATTATGAGACCTGCCTTCCCTTATTCCCTAGAACATTTTCTAAAGAGCCTTGCATATTCTCTGTGTTTGATTGATGTCATTCCTGTGTTTTGTGAATGAATATGTAATGACATTGTTTATTTGATAGAGTACTGGTATTTCCATAGTAGTCTGCGAGTCTTTTTTACAGCTCCCGTCTTTACACTGCTAGACTAAAACCCGACTTGGTTAGCTGTCCTCTTTTCCTTTGTTAATTTCATTTGTCTATCTACTTAAAGATTAGCAGGCAAATGGTATGTCTTAAAACACACGTTGTCTTTAAAGCTAATGTCCAGCAATAGAGCCTGTGTTGGTCTGAGTATATCACCTATCCTCTTTGGCAATTGGTTTTCTCATCTGTGATGTCAAATATAATCTATATGATGTGTTTCTTGGTAAAACTGGGGGAGGACCTCTGTCTATAGTGCCTTCTTGGGGATCAATAAGAATCACACTTCTCACCATTCAAACCTTCACAGTTCTTTTTATGTCACTAGCTTAGTTCTCTGGTTTTCTTTACCTAAATTCCTAGTAAGCCCCAGATATCCATCTTTCTTGGAATTAGCACTTTCCATCGTCAGACTGTAATTAGAATGCACGGAGCCAGGCAAGAGAGCAGAGAACCTCTATTCTGAAGTTTCAGCTTTATCTTTCCTTGAAAGATTTTAGGGTTCTTTTCCTTTCTTTCTTTCTTCTTTCCCCAATGCCCCCTGACTCTGCTGGGTTTTTTCCCCTTTGCATGAAACAGGGAAGCACAAGGGCTTCATTTGGAAAACTTTGAAGAGTGTTGGGATGTCCTGTGGCAACCAGGCCACTGGAGTCTGCACTCAGTTGGTGGTTCCTGGACTGCCAGGGCCAGGTCCCTCTGCAGGCTGCATACTGTACTCTTCTAAGCAAGGAGCCAGGTCTACCAGGTCCCACTGGGCAGTGTGTGTGCCTGCAAACACTTCTGAGCTGCCTTTCAAGTCGCTGACAGCTTTCAAAACGGAACTTTGAAGGGGTGGCTCCCTGACTCTTAGGAAGGATGTAAGCTCAGCTTTGCACCGGCAGCTGCTGTGCTCACAAACCTCTTCAGCAGCGCCAGCATTCGCTCAGGAGACAATAAAAGATGGGGACAGTCTGGCGGGTGCGCTAGCTGTCTTCTTATTTACCACAGGCGCTGGACTCCCGGAGTTCGCCAGGCCATCGGGGATGAATGAGCTGTTTGATGTAAAAGCATTGAACGTTTTTCTTTGGGATATACTTTTTCTTTCTTTTTTCTTTGTTTCCCCTCACCCTCAAAGTCTGTGACTCGGTGTTACTTAGGGATCAGATACGGCAGGGTATGAACACTCAAATACGGAGAACATTAAACGAGATGATTCAAACCCTCTTTGAGGTTGGGAATCCGATTTCTATTAGGAAGGAGGAGTTGCTGCTATGCAGACCAAGCAGCCTGCTCCCCTCTGTTGTCCCTTGACTTTTGATTGAATGAGCAGGCAGTCTTCCAAAGCCCAGGAAACGAGGTGCCAAGATTCACTGGGGGATTAAATCGATTCTGCAACCAGGTGGACTTTCTTGAAGATTCTGCAAATCAGTTAACATGATAAGAAGGTGTTAAGAACCCCCCAGTCTCCCAACACCCCCCTCACCATGAGTGTACCATTAGAAGGCCAGTCTTGGCATTTAACTGCTTCTGGTTTTTGTACACCCCTAGTTCTCTGAGATGTAACTGACATTGAAATACTGTACAAATTTGACTTTGGGTACAAAAGTACATCCAAAAGTGTGGAGGCCAGGAACATCTCCATTATTTTCCCATAGTGTTTGCTTTACATCCACGATTTTCTTTTTGTTAATTATAGTTTTAATTTTATTTTTTTTCTGATAAAGGGTCTCTTTACAGCCCAGAGTGTCCTTGCTTTTATGATGGATCTGAGGATGGTCTTGAACTTCTACAGCTCCAATTGTCATGTATTAGGAACACAGTGTTCTATTACTTTCTTGGTCGATTTTAAGTATGCCATATAATACCTTCACCTAGGAATCATGCCATTTTCAACACTGGGGGCCTGGAGGGCATTATTCCAGGTCCATTAAGCCTCTGACTCCTGCTGTTCCGAGGCGAGGTCAAGTATACAACAGCAAGCTGATCTCCAGTATTCTCCTCCCTTGACTCCTTTGTATGTTGCCTGCCCCTCTACTTTTCAGACAAATCAACCAAATACTTTTATCTGTATTTCTGAAGCTTAACTGTTTCTGTGGTACCCCTGTCCTCTGGACATCAGGATTTTTCTGTCAAAGGCACAGTTCCACTTGTGGGGCATCCAAAGTTATTCAATAGCCCACACTGGAGTGGAAAGTAAATACAAATGTAAGGGCTATTCCTTTATTGTCAACTTGACAATAACTGGAATGAACTACAGTCCAGAATTGGAGGGCTCAGCTGCAATCCAGATCTTATGCTGGAAGACACAAGTTTCCAACCTGGATTTTGGCATGGATATTTTAAGACATAGTTAGTCATGAAGAGTTTAGGTCCAGGCAAGGTAGTGCATGCCTTTTATTCCTGGAGACTGAGGCAAGGAGATCTCTGAGTTCAAGGTCACCCAGGGCCAAAATGAGTCCCAGATCCAGGAGTTGAAGTACACACCTTTAATGTCGGCCACACCTTGTGCTGGAGGCCTACATAAGGACATTGGAAGAAGGATGCTGGAGGCCTACATAAGGACATCGGAAGAAGGGAGATTCACTCTTGTCAGCTTGCACTTACTTGCCAGCACATCTGTTGGAAGCTACTTCCACAGAAGACCTCCTGAAACAAGTAGCCTCGTGGGACTGAGCAACTACCAGATTCTTGGATTTCCCAGTCACAGCTGACTGTTGTTGGGTTAGTTGGACTACAGACTGTAAGTCATCACAATAAATTCCCTCAATATAGAGAGATATTCTATAAGTTCTGTGACTCTAGAGAACCCTGACTAGTCCAGCATGTGTTCTGCTTGAGTGGCTAGATGGTGATGAACAAAAGCTTGCATGGGAAGGTTATCAAGTGCATCAATGGGAGCCTGGAAACTAATACTGTAATACAATTTTTCCAAAAGAGCAATGATAGAGTCTTTGTAGCAAATTTTCAGAGATATCTTGTTTTTTTTTTTTTTTGTTTTGTTTTGTTTTTTTTAATTCTCACCAAAAGGCAGTTTGAGACCTATCATGCAGTCCAAAGGCAGCCCAGAAAGTGACAAATTCTGAACAGGGCAAGCTGTAGGTTCTCTTGCTTTAAATGGTCATTCTTTCCACTACAGCACACAAGGTAAATTGCCACCCTCCTTCCCCTCCTCCTTTTCATCTCTCTCCCTTGTTTGGACATTATCTCTTAATTCCCTTCCTCAAGCATTTGTGTCTTGAAGCCTTATCAGGCTGTGACAGGCAGTCTTCGGCAGACAGCCCACACTGCATACCCTGACTACCACAGCTTCCTTTCTCTGATGCCTGCCGTGTTGTATACCAAAACCCTTCCCTGTAGAGCAGGAGGGAACTGTTAATTATGAGAAGCTCAAGGGAGCCATGTTTCTAAAGACCCAGTGCCTGTCTTTGTGTCTAGCCCAGCCCAGCAGAGAAAGGTTAAATTGTGTTTGTAAGCCTTACAAGCAGAACTTTAATTGAGGCATAAAAGCATGCGCCTTGATCTTCCTGGGACCCATGTTTCTCCCATCACCTGCATCCTACTCCTGACAACACAGGTTGGAAGAAAGCCTATAGCTGGACCTGTGCCAAATTCACCTAGCAGGATTTGAGGAGAAAAGTTTACTCTGTATGATTTAATCTATCAGATATGTGAGCTGTAGCCCAGTTATGACTTCTCCATTCTTCCAACACTGCAATGCGGAGACCTATGTAGTCAGCCTTCAAATATTTCTATGCGACTTTCCCCCTTCACTTCTCGAGCCACTCACACCTTTTTAGTTCTCTTCAGCTGATATAGACTGTAGTGGATGGTTTTTACTGATGTCGCAGCTTTTCAATATTATCAGTAGTACCACCTGAACTGGCTCACCTTACCCACTCCACTTCTTCATTCCCATCATTTCTCTGTCACACACTTACCCATGTATTTTTTATTCAGCTATTTATTTGTTCCATTTTTACTCTTTGATTAGACCAATGGAAACGATTTGAAGAATAAGTGAGAAAAATTAAGACTGGAGAACTCTATAGCAGTGGCCTAATAAAATCTGCACAAACTCTGAGATGTAGAAGGGAAGTAAACAGGAGTTGTGTAACTAAGACTATACTCGTCATGTCAGCTCTAGGTAGGGGAGAATACCTTAGCTCGTGGAATAAAAGAAAGACTTGAGTTCCAATCTCAACAATGTTCCTTATCACTGTGGTGGGTTTGGGCAAGATCAAAAATTTATGAGAGCCCTGTTTGAAATATAAAAGAGAAATACCGAGTTTAGGAGATATCCCTGTTTCTAAAGGGCTTGTGACATACTCAAGAAGATAGAAGTTATGTTTCCAAAACCCATATAAAAACTGCCAGGCATTGTAGGAATCTGATAATCCTAGCATTGGTAAATTAGTGACAAATGAATCACTCTTGCTCTCTGGCCAGGCAACTTAGACTACTCATTAAGCTCCAGGATAATGAAAGACACTGCTCAAAAACAAAAACAAAAATAAGGTAAGTTAGGTGGTTGTTGCGACATCTTTAATCCCAGAATTCAGGATTAAAATTCAGGTGAGTTCCAGGATAAATAACTACACAGAGAAACCGTGTCTCAAAAAAAAAATAAATAAAAATAAAAAATAAAAAAGAAGGAAGAAAGAAAGAAAGAGAAAGAAAGAAAAAGAAAGACAAACAAATATAAGATGGATGGTTCTTAAGGAATAGTATTCAAGATTACTCCATATGAATGCTCATTGTGGTGTGTGTGTGTGTGTGTGTGTGTGTGTGTGTGTGTGTGTGTGTGTGTGTACGTGCTTGCACATGCACACTACCACAAAATAGACATTTGTCCTTCATATGTTATCCTGGGCATAGATAGAATATGCGTTAGTGCACAGATCCTGGCATGATCTTGTGCAGCGGCACTATTATTATTCCAATTGCAGCTGCTCACTTCTAAAGGGAATAGTAGGTTTGGCCAAACTTGATAACATCTCTGACAAGTGACATGCCTTGTCATGAGACACCTCAATATGCTTATGAGATAAAATCTGAAAAATGGGGCTTCACTGAGGAAGCCTACAGAACAAAATGAAAGTGTTCAGCAGTTTGGACTTCTGCCACTTAATTATCATGTAGGGAAATGATAAATCTTTATCTTTGGGGCAGCAATGGAAACACTAGGAAAGGAAATAAAAACATGTGAATGTACTTATAAATTCAGCATCCTTATTTAGTTCACCAATATCTCACTTCAATGTCTCTTATCCCTTGTTTAATGCACACATCATTCATCCATTCAACCAAACTACCTTCTTTCTTTCATTCCTTAAATCTTTCCATTTGAAGCATACTTGTGTTTGATTTAAGTTCATAGAGCTACTGGATAGCCAAGAGAGCCTTGTTCTAAACTCCCCCTTTATTGCTATTGATTTCTATGGTAATTTAAAAGGTATTACCTTTTTATTTACTTTTCTTGAAGTAGCTCTGTTCTGTTCAGGAGACTTCCTCTTAGAAAATTCAATACCCAAACTAGATAAGAGGTTTTTCTAGATGAAACTGATTATGATGCTAATCCATTTCCTCTCTCTGAAATTAGCCATCCCTTCCTATGCAGCCTGGCAGGGATTCAGGAGAATTTCCCATAGGAACTAAAATATAAAAACATACAAAGACTGTCAACAACATAAAAGAGGACCATGCTACAACAGAGTTGAGGCCAACATGCCAATATGCTCAATAGTGATGTCTGGCCCATTTATCAGCTACACATGTTTATTTTGATGCAAAAAGTATAATACAGTTTAGAGCTGTTAGATTAAGAAGGCCTAGGTAAGAAGATCCTTGGATACTTCTTTTGACCAGAATCCCAGGCTTCCCTGTACCTTTTCTCCTTCATTTCCTCCAGGAATTCATTAGATTTCCCTTTCTCTGAAGCAGGATGGAATACACAACGAAAGGATGTGCTCCCAGCCCTTCAAAGGGCCACAGTCGCTCCCTTTTAGGGTTATTTTTCTGATAGACTCACTTGAACACTATGAATTCCTAAAGCATGAATGCCTTCTAAGATCTTCAGACAAAGCGAGAGGTGAACAACTGTAGAGAGCCGCAATAACATTCGCCACCACAAGGTGGCGCTGGCTTCCACTGCGCCCCACGTGGAAAGCCAGGATAGCTTTCGCCATTACAAGATGGCGCTGGCCTCCGCCGTGCCAGCCGACTTCCTTTCAGGAAGTTAACTGTGTGCACATGTGCAAGAGTGCCTTCGTGCCAGGTCTTTGCCCACTCCGGGGCGTGCCTATGATATCATGGGTAAGCGACCAATCAGGTGTGGATGCACCACGCTAGGGTGTATATAAGCCGTGCCATGCTGGCGCCCCGGGCCCTCTCTTTAAGATACAATAAACGTTTTAGCTGCAGAAGGATTCGTGTGTCCCCGCGTGTTCTTGCTGGCAAGATAGTGTGGGGCAAACAATAAACTATTTTCTATTGTAGCTGGAAAAGAAACTATAGAGACTCTGTCTTCTCTAGCACACAAATCTGGAAGTTGACCAAGACAGAGCCAACTGTGGCTACCAGAAAATCTTCAAGAGCAGGAGCAATCCCTAGCCTAGCTATCCCCTCCTCTTTGAGGTCAGACAAAGTGGCCTTTTCTGATGTCCTCTTTCTGTTTTTCACTTGTCACCCATGTTTTAAGTGAGAGAAAACTCTCTGATGAACAAGAGAGTCATTAGGGCTTTCTGTAGTGAACAAGAAGAGTAACTACCCATTCAATGTGAACCATGTCTTTCCATTTGTGTTTGGAAATAAAAAGAGACCATTAAAGAAAAAAATCCTTAGTGTGTTTTGTTTCTTTCAATCTGAGTAGCTGTTTCCAGAAAAAAGGAAGAGGTTTTGGTATATTACCCCATTTGATACTAATCACCAATTTTATACAGAAACAGTTACCAAGTACTATGCAAAGCCTCAGTGTTCCCGACTCCAATCTTGCAATATCGATCCACTGTATGAAATATTGATTTTATTTGTATTTCTCTTTTGTAGACATTGCACATTGATACCAAAGGTACCAAAGGATAGGCAAGGGATTCTATCAACAAACTAAGTCCCTATTGCTTAGCTGTGTGAGTGCATCTCTACAGGTATGGCATCCACTTTTGTAAAAGATGGAATTTTGGCATCAAGTTCTTTACAAATAATCCCAGTGAAATTTTATTAGTGCATTCTGAAAATATTTTAGAAGGAATGAGTAAGGTTTTTTTTTTTTAATCTCATTTCCTAATCTTTCTGTCTTACAAAACTTTCCCTAAGTCAGGCAATGAGACAATGGAATTTTGTTTTCTTTTTAAATAGTATAGTTTCAAATACACGGAAAAATCTAAAACTCTAAAGTAAACCACATGGTATTCAAACTTCCTTAGGTAGTATTTCCTAATAAAACAGTCTTATGTAAGAGTTGATGAGTGGGTGACATGAGGACAGAGGAAGGGTGCACAGGAAGAGGAAACGAACTTAAAGTGGTGAGGATTTTTTTTTTCAACAGTTTTGTTTTGTTTTTGTAGCCACGTTTTAAGTACAGTTTCCATAAGTGAGGTTCTGTTGAGCTCTCCAGGAATATATGCCTCCTGGTTCTCAGCTGAACAAAATCAAATCAGCACCAGACTGGCCATGTGATACAGACTGTATGGCCATAAGGTGCATATGGGATAAAGTCTAATCGTTTAGCAAAGAACTTAAGGTACTTAACATCCTGACCCTAATTAACCTTTCCCCCTTTATCTCTTAGAACCACACATCTTTCTCACAAAAACCTCCTTTTTGTGTGATTTTTAAAATCCTGCCCTTCCATGACTTTACCCCTTTATTTATCCAGCCATGCCAGTCCCCACTAACCCCATGCTCTAGTCTACTCTCCTTCCTACTCCTCCTCTTCCTCCTTCTTCTATCATCATCATCATCATCATTAATTAATATAGCACCTACTCTCTTCACATATCTGGGTCTAGATCTACGATGAATGCTTGCTTCCTGTCACCTAACGATTCTAGCTCTTCCTCCTCTTCTTCTTGATTTGAGACCCAGTTATTACTTGTAGTTGTTTTAATGAGAATGTCCCCTTACTCTCTTATATTTGATGTTTTGTTTCCCCAATGGGTGCCATTGTTCGGGGCAGGTAAAGAAGAGGTGCAGCTGTACTGGGGGAAAATACAGCACCGACTGTGAGCTTTGAGAGTTTGTTGCCTCATCCTACTTCCCATTTGCTCTCTGCTTGGTGTTTATCATTGTGGATGTGATCTCCCAGGTTCCTGCTCTAACTTGCCTGCTGCCATGCTTCTCCAACATTAGGACATGGCTGAAATGTTTATCCCTAGGGGGAAAAAAGTTGCCTTTCTACCAGAAAACAAACATTCTTTAATTCTCTGCTATTTTATTTTCCCTATCTCTATAACTGGCATATGGCCAATTCTTTAAGTTTGCCCTTTGACTATCCTGTCATCTTTGATGGGATTATATGCTTTAGATTTCTCTGAGGAGTTTAGATATATTTTCTTTATAAGTTCTGTTCATCAAGCAACTGATTTTCTTTTTCTGGTCCTTTGACAGGATGCTAGAAGCTGATTTAGCTTTTTGGATAGACTAGCTTTACTTCTGTGCTTCTTGATTCTGACATTTTCAAAACTTTGCTTTGGATCTTCTATGTTATGTATAACTATGCATTTTAAACTTTATTTATTATTGCATATAAGCATGATTTGATGGCAGGGTCTATGCCACAGAATGGATATGAAGGTCAGAATTGCATCTTTACATGCACTCCTGGGATTGAACTCAGGTTACCAGTCTTGAACTGCAAGTACTTTACTGCTGAGCTATCTTGCTCATCCACAATGAGTATATTCTTAGATTTAAAAGGAAATTCTGGAGATACTTTGAAGCTGTGTCAATATTTCGGGGATTCAAATTTGGATGCAGCGAGACATGATTCCTCTCTATGATCTCTTGTTTTCATAGTTGAGGGAATGATCTCTCACAGTAGCTCCCAGAATCCTCATCACACAAGAAAATAAAGTGAAAATTGTGACCTAGGCTTTGGGGCACAGAGACATTCTCTATAACCATAGTGTATATCAATTTGCAGTGTAACAATGGGCAAGCTAATTTGCCTCTCTGATTTAAGATGTTTTTAAATATGGTAGTGCTAATGGATTTCTCTAGGGACAGTTTTGGGGACTGAATTGGATCGTGTATGTAAAATGCTTAGCATAGTTTTTAAACTTGGCAAGTACTCAATTACTGGCAATTCTCATCATAATTAACAGATAGTGGGGAAGGCGCGAGTCAAGATGAAGCAGTAGAACCAGAGAGATTTGACACAAGTCAAATTTGCAGAAAGGCCAGATGTCTTCTCTGATCCTTAAGTATATAATACTCCTTCCATACCCATCTCCAAATAACACACGCACACATGCATGCACGCATGCACAAAAGCAGGCACGCACGCAGGCACACACAAGCACACATATAAGCACATGCACACAGACACACAATACCACAGCATATTAGCTGTCCATCTAAGAGTACATTAACAATACCCTCAGGAATCATGCTTATTTGAAACCCCCTCCCAGAGTTTATTTAGTGAAAGAAATTTTAATCAGGAAAACTGAAGAAAATGAAATTGATAAAGTTGTATCATTTTATTGCCCCCTAAACTTTCTCATCTTATGCAGTGATGGGGAGACATACATTGAAACGAGGATGTTACCTATTAAATACAAAGATTGTAGGTCTCTTCACTGGACAATTGTTGCTCAAATTCTTTGCTCATTACTGGAGAGACATGGCTTCTACATGTTAAGCTAAACATCTAGATCTTCCTCATGGGGCTGTAAGAGCTGGGACAAACTATATCCATGTTTTATGACTTTCTCAAATGACAATCCTGAGCTGTGTCTATTCCTACATCATTTTCTATATGCTTCTTCTTAGTACGAGTTATGAAACACATCGCGAATGTTGTCTGTGTGGTATGCTGCCTCTCACCAATTATGTATACAAATCAATCTTCTATTGCAAAATTCTTGGTGTTTCCTAGATGTTTAAAGTATATTAGCTCTTCATGTAAACTTGCCTTAGCTTGTAAACTATCTCAAATTGCCTCCCTTACTTCTCTACAACCCAAATCAAGAGTTATCATTTCAGTTAATTGAGCTACCAATTAGAAGCTGCCATTTGTTTATTCTCCCATTAGTGGCTGTTTATTAAACATTTGCTATGATGCCAGGCACAGTGTTTCATGTTATACATACAAATATCCCCGAAATGATATACTCTCAGGTAGCAAGGAAACATATTCTCTTAAGTGAATGAACTATAAATAAATCGGAGGAGGCAATAGTGTTTCCCATTTACAAGGCACCTACCACGTGTCAGAAAATTTCTAAGTTCCTTATGTTTGTAATTCTCAAAAATGTTTGAGAATGAGATATGATTGTTGTTAAATTTTAAGCTTTATTTTAGTTTTAATGTGTGTTAGTGCTCTGCCTGCAGGCATATCCATGCAGAACATGCAGGCGGTACCCACACATGTGAAAAGACGGTGCTGGATCCCTTGGTGTTGGAGTAAGAGAGAGTAGTGAGCTACTATATGGAACTATTGCATATAGTAGAACTGTACATGGGTGCTCAGGAAGACCAACCTCTTAACCTCTGAACTACATCTCTTGCTTACAGATTATTCTTTTTATTGATATAAAGTAGATTTTATGAAAAATAGTTTGTTCAATGTTTTACAGCTGTGATGGTAATGAGAATTAGAAATGAGAACTACATGCCCTTAATGTTTATGCTTTGCCCCAACACCATACCCCTTCTTCCGATTATGTAACAGTCATACCAACAGTGGTTGAGAACTGGAGATTGTAACAAGAGTAAATGCAAAGCAATCAGTCAGTAGGACAGGAGAACCTGTCTAAGGTCTAGCAACTGACAAACACTAGTGGAAGCCAGGCAAGGGTTAGACACAGTACTGAAGCCCTTCTAGACATCTAGTTTAACCTTGTTTTGATATTGATGGGCATCAATCCAGGAATTTAGAATTGACAATCCTAGAATAGCCTGTGTAGATAATTGTCTTAGCCATAGTTTTTGTGAGTTACCTGCCTACTCTTACTCTATGTCCAAAACACATCTATCTAGGCCTTCTCTGGTTTGCTACTCTATGCTCTTGATGCTTCATTAATCCATCATGAGCACTGCTCTAATCATTTCTTGGGCATGGAAACACTTGGATTATGTTATTTTTATCCAGAAGCACCTAAAGAAATGTTCAACCTCCACTGTCATTAGGGAAACGCAAATCAAAATGGCCCTGAGATTCCACCTTCCACCAGTATGAAGGACTAAGATTAAAAACTCAGGTGACAGCAGATGTTGGTGAGAATGCAGAGAAAAGGAACACTCCTTCATTGCTAGTAGGATTGCAAGCTGGTACAAGTACTCTGGAAACCAGTCTGGTTGTTTCTCAGAAAATGGGACATGGTGCTACCTGAGGATCCAGCTATATCACTCCTGGCATATACCCAAAGAATGCTACAGCATATAACAAGAACACATGTTCATAGCAGGCTTATTTATAATAGCCAAAAGCTGGAAACAACCCAGGTGTTTCTCAACAGTGGAATAGATATAAAAAATGTGGTACATTTATTATTGGAATACTATTACTAGCTATTAAAAGCAATGATTTCATGAAAATCACTGGCAAATGTCTAGAATTAGAAAATATCATCCTGATTGAGCTAACTCAGTCACAAAAGAACACACATGGTATACACTCACTGATGAGGGGATATTGGCTCAAAAGCTCGGAATACCCACAGAGAACATATGAAGCTCATGAAGAAGCAAGACCAAAGTGTGGATGATTCAGTAATTCTTTGAAGGGGGAACAAAATAATCAAGGGAAGTAGAGGATAGGAGGAAGTTGGGAGGATGAGAGGAGGGAGAGGGGAAAGGGGGAGCAGGATCAGGTGTGGGAGGAGATGGAGGAGATATACAGAGGGTGAGGAAATTGAACAGGGGTTTGAAGCAATGAGGGATGGGGATCTAAGGGTAGCCATCAGAAAGACCCAAATGCCAGGAAAGCAAGAGACTCCCAGGACCCATTGGGAATGATATTAGCTGAAATACCCATCAAAGGGGAATGAGAACCTGTTGAGACCATATACAGAGATTAGGCACAGCCCTTGGTTGAGGGTTGGGATCACACATCCATCTCAAAAACATTAATTCAGAATTGGTCCTGTCTAGAGGAAATACAGGGGCAAAGAGTGGAGCAGAGACTGAAAAAAGGCCATTCAGAGACTGTCCCACCTGGGGATCCATTCCACATGCAGCCCAGATGCTATTGCTAGTGCCAAGAATTGCTTGCTGACAGGATTCTGATATAACTGTCTCCTGAGAGGCTCTGACAACCATTGGACAGTATAAGGACCGAAATGGAACAACTAGGGGAAGGACTGAAGGAGCTCAAGGACTTTGCAACCCTATAGGAAGAACAGCAATATCAACCAACCAGACCCCACCAGAGCTCCCAGGAACTAACCCACTAACCAAAGAATACACGTAGAGTGAACCATGACTCCAGCTGCAATATGTAGCAAAGGATGGCCTTATCTGGCATCAATGGGAGGCGAGGCTATTGGTCCTGTGAAGACTCAATGCCCTAACGTAGGGGAATGCTAGGGTGGTAAGGCAAGAGGGAGTGTGGGTAGGGGAGCACCCTCATAGAAGCAGGGTGGATGGGCAATGGGATAGGGGGTTTACAGAGGATAAACCAGGAAGAGGGATAACATTTGGAACATAAAAAAATAAAATAACCAATAAAAAGTTTAAAAAAAATGGATACTCATGAACATAAAATATCGTTTTAAGTACCAATATAGTAATTCTTAATAACAGTTGACTTGCAAGGAGCACGAGTGCAGAGGGAATATAGACTACTTTTGTGTACACAAACACACATACATACACACACACACATTTATGCATACACACAGACATACCCATACACATACATATATATATATATATACATATATATATACATACAAACACACACATACATACATATATATATGTATATATATATTCATGGGTGTATGCCTCATGGTATATATACACATACTTCCAAATATATACCTGCTATATTTTGTCAATTTAACATATGTGATTGATATTCACAAACACATCCATGGAAATATACATATACATATATGCACATATGTGTATGTGATTATAGTTGAACACATCATATACTACATGATGTCTGTAGAGGGATACTAATAGTCAAATTAGGCAAGGACTTTTTTGAGTTAAAGGATAGAATCTTAGTCATCTCTGCTTCTTTGGATTCAAATAGCATTTCTCACACAGTAAATATTAAGCAAATGCTAGCTAAATTGCTTACTTTACAGTGAAATGTTGAACTAAACAAAGTTCTTGAGTAAAACTCTAAAGCCTGAGAATCTGTGTGTTAAGTGTGCATTCTCATTGGAATTCTGAGGTAATGTTTGTGTATCTCAGGCTGTCTGGCTTCTTTGTACATGATTGCCATCTGAGGGTATAAAGGTAGTGTCAGAGACGCTCATTAGGAATGATTAGCTAGGATTCTGGAAAGAAATTGTTTTCTGACCTTTGCTGTAAGTCTCAGGTTGAAGGCTTAGTAAGCAGAGACCAAAGCAGAGCACAGCACAGAGATGGTTTTACTTTCCAAAGAATCCAAACTGTGAGTGTGGAAGAATGCGGGGAGGTTTTCACACACCAAGTCTTTCCTTTGAGTGCCATGCTTGAACTGGTTCTGAAGGGCTGCTTTCCTCCTAGGAGCGAGATCATTGGCTTCCAGGCCTCTTTTATTTGACATCTGCTCTAGCAGCCTAAAGCTAGGTCACAGGCTTCCTGTTTGTTTTGCTTCTGCGCAGGGTGGTCCGGAGGCAATGAGGAAAAGGAAGGGAGCACTGAGTGGGTTTGTTACATGTGGGGAGTTTAAGTGATGTCTTCGGGGCTTGGAAAAACTGCAATTCGGTTTGAGGAGTTAGCTGGCAGTCCTGCAACTCATCCCCCAGATTAGGGACCGAATGAAGCCATTAGGCCCTAATCAAAAGCAGCTAATCAGGAATCAGTGGGAGCTCTACCAATTATTCACGGCTGGAACCCAACGAGCTGAAGTACCAAAGGCTGGATGGCTAAAAGTAATGAAATTAAGTATCAGTGCCATGCAATATTGCCTATCCTCAAGGAGGCTTGGGATTGCTCAACCCTTCCTACCCTATGGGAAACAGACGCCAAGTGCCAAAAAAAACTGGATGATCTGAGTAGTAGCTTTTCGGTTTACTCTGTTTCTTGGAATTTGAGATGTTTGTAAACCAGAGTTTGAAATTGGATGCTGGCAAAAAGAAGCAGGTTAAATTTCTTTAGTGGAGAAACTTAGTGGGTGAGTCTATGATCCTGTGCTCACCACAACAGCTGGCAAAAGATAGCTATGTTGACAATTGTGGATTCCTTTAAACCTACCCAAAGCACAGACTTGAGCTATATTTTGTTGTCTAAATTTTCCATACCTTTTTCTATGGTATTTAAATAGAAGTGTTCAGTCACTCAACATGATGGTTCTGACTCACATGTAGCTTCTGTTCCTAATCATTCACAGCTTTGAAAACCTTATAAAGGAGCCCAAGAAGCCAAACTTCTGAGTTGACAGCTAGGAAAATCATCACCGGAGAGTAATGTAGCTGCCAGGATACTCCTGTCCTGCAAATCTGTGCAAGAGATCACACTTGAGCTGAGGTCATGATTCTGGGTCTCTTAGTTCCTTGGTATGGGCCCTTTGCTTTCATTGTTAGCTCTTGTTCATTCTTAAGTGTTACTGCTTGGTCTATTTAGATTTCTGGAATAATAATATATGTCCAAATTGGGTCTGATGAAAAATTGTAGAAGTATTTCTAGAGTCTATGCTTGTGGCCAAGCTGGTGAGTTTGGGCTGATAGGCAAGTTGGGGCCATTTGGTAAAGAGAGTTATCTACACAAAAAGGTTTATGTTTAAAGAGAGAAGGTTCATGTGTTTTTTATGAGATTCCTGAAGTGATATCCACCTGAGCATAATCTGGATTTGAGAAGAAATAGAGCAAGTAGTGGTAAGAAAATAGATCTGTGGTCAGGGCTATGATGTTTGGATGTGCAATATTATATGTAGATGTTTTTGAATATTACTTTGTGCTCAAAATGAGAGAGTGGAGTATATAACATCTAAGGGTGATAGGTACTGTGTCTGAGGTATGTATATATATATATATGTATGCATGTACATATACATGTGTGAGTGTGTGTGTGTGTGTGTGTGTGTGTGTTTGTAGGAGTTCAATCAAATTTAGTGTTCTTACTATTTTTGAGATCTGTTTGAAGAATCCTTGGGATCGTGAGGAATTTCAAGGAATATGGTAGTGCATGTATTTTTTTCTCCAGTGTCTGTGTTTGTGGTAATTTGAATATGCTGCATGAATGTGAGCGTGTAGATATGCATGTGTGTCAGTGCATATGCTCCTGGAGGCCAGAACAGGATGTCAAGTTTCTTTCTTTATCACTCTCAGCATTAGTGATTTGACATAGGGTCTTTAACTGAAGCAGAACCTTGCCTCTTGGACTAATGTGGCAATGTATCAGGTTCTGCAGTCTACTTCTTACGGGCATGCACGGCTATTCCCAGCTTTGCATTGGATGCTGGGGATTTGATCTCAGGTTCTCACTGAGCCAGTAGATCCCATTTTGATTTGTGCAAAAGTTTTTGACATTTCTATTTTGCATGTTGCAGGAGTGGGGTTCTGAAAAAATATGATGGCCTTTATTTGAATGGATTTGTGTTGTCAGTCTGGCATTAATGATTTAAACCAGGATTAGAAATAAGCATTTCAAACTGAGAGAATTTCTGTGTTCTGGGAAATATGTTTGTTTTGCACAGAATTGTTGAATAATTTTCAAAATATTTCAAGGGGGATAGATTCTGTATATCTATATGTTTGTTTATATGACAATGGGTGGTATAGTTGTAGGGTATATGTTCATACTTAAAAATTAAGGGGATTGTAGAGCACATTAGCAAAATGAGACATTATTAATAATGAGATGTTTAATTGTGTCAATGAAAGCTCATCTGTGAATAGGCTCTTATGTATGTATATTTAATTTTGTGCAATGTTGATAGTGTCAGAAATTCACATGGAATAATGAAGGTCAAAAGGAGACAGTATATAGTCTTTTCTTAGGTTGTAGGATTATAAAACAGATGTTAAGAGAATTAGCACGTGAAAAGAGGTTACCTACATAGCGTTGGATTATTTCTTTTTCTTTAGATCAGTGAACAAAGGTGGGGGGAGAGGGCACATGTGTCTTGTGGTGACAAAGATATCACATAAGTAGAGAAAAAAATGAAAATGAGTGGTAGTAAGGAAAGCAATGGGAACTCTATTCTGATAGAAATCGTCTTTTCATGTATGGCATTGGCATTACTGTAGCATTCTCTTTAGCTATCCCACCCCCAGTGTCCCTTATGCCCATGAGTAACTATGGCTTGTGATGGCCAAAGCAACAAAAGACTTCTATCCTCTTCCTTCCACAGTTAAAAAATAATAATTTAGTGTGACCTCCCTCTGGGAAGGGACAGAAAGTGACAGGAGGATGTCAGAGTTTCATTTCAGGTGAGTCAGAAAAGAAGCCCAGGGGTGCTCATAGCTTTCCCAGCACCCTTTAAAGTATAGCTCCTGATGTCCCAGTTTATACATGTGCTACCTTGGCTTGTGAAATCCACTTGCTTAGTTCTCTGACTTTGCAGACTACAATGGAGAGATGAGAATGTGGTTGTTCCTACTCGGTCACATCAGTGGCAGTTTCTCAATAGCTTAACCTCTCAGTCATTTTTCCCTCTATTCTTTCTATGATTACTGCAGCGAAGTCTATACTACCATTGCTTCTACATGTCATGATGGTTCTAGTAGAACCACTAGTGGTATTTTATTAGAACCACTAGTGGTATTTTATAATGACAGATGCAAAATTTTTATACCTTGCTATTGAAAGGCTGGGTTTAACCGCCTCCTTTTGAAACTGTGCTGAACGTTGTGACTTATTTGACCAAAGGACTGTGTAAGAAGTTAGATTCTGCACTGCAAATGGGTATCTCAAAAGAAGCCTATGTCTCTTACACCATGCGTTTTGTCCTCTGAAAAATAAGTCACCACAATGAAAGAGTCAAGATTACAAAAGAGTATTGCACTGTGTGTTGTGGGAAACACTCTGCTCAGTTTCAGGAGCTGAGACATCCGACTGACAGGGAGCAGCATTTCCCTACCCAAGTGATATCCAAGTTCAAGCAGGAGTTGAGTGAAGAGGACATCTTGCAACTGGATGCTTGAGTTAGTATTCTACAGATCAGAAACACCTCCTGCTTATCTTTGCTTATGTCTGAAATAAATGTTTGCCAGCTGTTCAATTTCTGGAGCAGTTCATTTCATCATCAGGCAACGGAAAAGCAAGAAACACCTATTAAATATTCAGCCATAGTTAGCTACAGAACTCTCCTGGGGCTATTTACCTATTTTTCTATATTTGTGTCTTTGTCTGTCTGGGATGGCAAGTACTAAAATCCATGCTGTGACAGAAGGTCTTGAGGCATAGCATCAGTAGCCGTACCACAGCTGAGGGGTAGTGTCGGGGACGGGTCAGGGTAGCACTGACAATGGGTGCCATGGTTTGTCATCTTCTGCTGGTGGTATCTCTGGACATACAGTTACCTAAGACCTCATCTCATAGTTCAATAAGAGAGAAGACAAGGAACTAATATGTTAATAAGGTTCAAGGTAGGCAGAAGGGAACAGAGGATCTTTGAGCCTCACAGTGACCACTTACTTCTTTTGAGAATGGTAGCCATGAAAAGTTTCATGCCTACAAAATGAGCCATAAAGAATAAGGAAATGTTATCGGGGAAAAATAAACCAACTAGATATTTTATGCCACAATAATCAAAGAAACACAGTGGCCTGAGAGGACAATTTTCCAAGGACATCAACAGAAATATTCTAGAGTCAAGAGAAGCAAGAAGTATTTAGATTTAACTTTGAATCCAAGTTGGAGTTGTTATTACAAGGTCAATAGGTTGATATTAAAGGGTTATAAGTAGTTATTGCAGATGATCTGTATTTTAGAATAATTACTTTGGGGCCTCTGGAATGATCAGGAATGGAGGTAGAGAAATAGAAAATTCTTTAATACTCTAGAATAGAGCAATGGTGGTTTGATGCGAGGCATTGCCTTGAGTACCGGAGAAGTGTCAATGAATAAGAAGGAAGCATACTTGGTGACAGCCTGGCTGAGATAGATACAAGTTGGTTAAGTATGAGTTTTCCCCTTTATTTACTTAACTGAAAGGTCTGTTTGATATATACTTTAGCTCATGAAGCAGGACAATGATGAGGAAGAGGTTTTCATGCCTTGGTAAGACAAAGAGAATGAGTTGCACAGGAAGGGCAACAGATACCCTGGGATAGGATAATGGGTCCTGTCAAATTGGGGAGACAATAGGTTTTGTGACTCTAGGTTTTAGACTGTAGGTCCGTAGGAACATTAAACCAAGCAGGTCATTGCAGGCATATCAGCATCTGTGATTGAGACTGATCTCTAATAGTGGTGAACCCTATCTGGCATAATTAGGCCGGTTTTAGCATTAAGAGTTGCTAGAGTGAAGTTGTCAGAAGAGTAGGAGATGGGGGAGGTACTCTGTGAGACTTCAGAAAAGCAAAGATAGAAGCCCTTTTTTTGTGGCTGGAAATGAGTCATTTGTCAGCAATGCCAAAGAAGTGCTGTCAGCTCTTCAAGAGAGATGACGGGACACCCTGGAAGGAGGGCTGGTGAAGGTGTCAACTTCCAGTCACCAGGGGCCATGTGTGGGGTAAGAAGTGTCAGTCACATCACATGCCTGCCCTGACCTGGGTTAGAGGGAAAACAGGGTCACAGCACAGTGCTACTTTAGCCTTGTAACCAAGGAACCCTGTTACCTGCCTCTGTCAGGAGAGAACTGACAGGCACAAAGAATTCAGAGCTTTAATTTCTCAGGGGATTTTCAGTTTAAAAGAACAGTAGGAGGGCAACATTTAGGGAAAAGAAACTCAGTGACTTGGTAATAGGGAGGAGCTATTTCTGAGCAAAGGCTTCCCTAAGGTCACTGAGAAGGACCACTGAGGTCAGAATCTCTTTGTTATCCACGTGGTAAGTCTAGCAGTTCTCTCTGGGTCCAGAAAGATTGGAAATAGCTCCAGAAAATGTCAACCTGTCATAGCCTTGGGGTCTCAGCTGTTTAAGAAACTGTTTTACCAACTATTCGGACATGTTGAGTACTTATTTGGGCTCTGGCAGTGGACGTCCGTCCCTATAGGCTCTGTGGGCTTTTCCTGTTTTCATTGCTTCTGCTACAATCCTCACTGCCTCCACTGGGACCATGTTTAAGTGAAACTTTCCCAGTGCCCCTTGATTTGCCAGGCTTCATTTTGGTTTCTATCAACCTATAGCAATCCAATCTCAAGCCACCAATACAATCATGTGTATAGTGGTGGACAGCATATTTTGTCTAGTAGATCATATCTGTACCTCCTAGGATTCTCATCTGGGTAAAATGGTCAACAGGTTTCCACTCCCAGCATCCTGCATACCACAACCTGGCATTATGAAGTTTAGCTGGGAGGGAGGCCAATTCCCACTTAGCTCCACCTCAATCCCCATATATCCTACAGCTGATATGGTCTGTGTATTCATCAACAGTCTTAGTGTAGAACCAGAGTTTCATAAAGGTTGCTCATTGTCAGAGTCCAGATGTGCAGGGCCGGACGTGCCTGAGGGAGAGCCAGAGATAGGACTTGCCAAACCAGCTATCAGCCCCAAGGACACTGACCATCCTTCCTTCCCCAAGGACACCCTCCCCTTCCTTCACCCCCCTGAGTGAGATGAGCCACCCTACCTGCCTGCCGAGCTGCTAGATAACACATACTCCTTGCTGATGTCATTTCGCGCCGAAAGTAACCGTGCACCTTTTGAATTGACCAATCATGTGTAACCTCGCGAATGCCCCTAACCTCCCCTATATAAACCCCCGAGTTTAGAGGCTCGGGGTCGATTCCTCTGTCTCCTGTGTGAGATACGTGTCGACCCGGGATCCCGCTAAGACCCAGGATCTCGTTAATAAAGCTACCTCTTGCTGTTACATCAAGAATGGCTCCTCGTGATTCCCTGGGGGCACCCCACCCTGCGATCGGAGCGAGAGACGCGGCTCCCCGTTTTGGGGTACGCTCTTTCATTAGTACCAACTAGACAACTTTTCTTTGTTCTCCGCTCTCCCTGCATTTGTTCCTTTTAGTGTCTTGAACACAGTGAGTTAGTGTCATTCTTCTTGGTTAATACCTGTTCATTGATCCTTCAGCTCAGTCTAAATATCATTTCTTCAGAGAAGTGGTCACTGATCCTTATTTAACTGGAAATTCCTTACATATACATTTTGTTTATGTCCAAAAACAGTGATTTGTAATTTTTACAGCAGATTTTTGTTATATTGTTGATATTATCACCACTATTCTTTTTAACTACATTCAGCCAGGATACATTTCTTTGGCTTGTTCTAACCATTGTATCTTTATTATCAAAAAATACCAAATATAGTGCTACACAAATATTTGCAGAATGAATAAATATATGCTTGTATGAATCAGAAAATGAACAATAAAAATGACTTCAGCTCCTTTGGTAATTAGAAAAGGCTGGGTCTTCACGTATCAGATACCAAAGAAATACCAACTAACATACAAAAGAAAATCAAGCACACTTACCAACAACTTTGCAATGGTTTTTAGCACTGCTTCCCTTTCATGCCTTCTGCTTCAGGTAGCTTTGAGAAGTAGAAGTTAGAGAATACTGTGCATTAGACCACTGGTTCTCAAGATTTCTAAAAGAACTGGTTGAAATACAGAACTCTGAAGACCCCGCCTCCAATACTTCTAATTTAGAAGGTTCACAGTGAGTTTTGAGAACTTACATATCTAGGGAGTTGGGGAGATAGTTCAGCAAGTTAACTGCTTACCATGCAAGCATAGGAATTTGAGATTGGTTCTCTAACAGCCACTACCAGAGGACTTTCAAGCTCCACTCATTGTCTCAAAGGCACATTATCTGCCCTTCTCTTTCTTTCTTCCTTTCTTTCTTCCTTTCTTTCTTTCTTTCTTTCTTTCTTTCTTTCTTTCTTTTTTTTTCTTCCTCCCTTCCCCCTCCCTTTCTTTGGCTTTTAGTCTTAGCTCTGAGAGTACTCAATGAGGTCATTCAAATTATAGCAATAATTACTAATGACAATGCATTATATTACATGCCCATGTATCATTTGGTTCTATTAACAGCATCTGATTCACATTTGATATCCAGAGAACAATTATAAGTATCTTTATAGCCTATCTTCTGATTGGAACATGCCTTCACAAATTGTTAATATGTGTCATTTAAGAAGTCTGTGGCATATTCTGTGATATGAGGACATAATATAAATTACTTTTTCATTGTTTATAATTATGTAAGGGATTAAAGAGTATGTTGATTTAATTGTTTCTTGTCTATTTTAGTGGTTATTTAATGTTGATGCCCACACTGACAGGGCACCGAGAACCTGGTGTAAGCCTGTGGGATTAAAAAAAAAACACACAAGGTTATTAGTTATTAGTGTTAAGAAAGAATGCCCCTTCTGTAGCTTTATTTTCCTAATATATATCCCAAGTTGACCAGGTGGAAAAATCTAGGAAACACAGTGGGAAACCCCGGCTCAAGATTTCGGTAACAAAAGACAAAATATGTGCCCCCAATTTGCTGGGGAGAAATCCAAGAACACCAGCCTAAATCTCAAAAACAAAAGACCAGAAAGACAAAAGACTGGAATGAAAGTCGCCCAGGTGTGTCATTACTGTTACTGGGCCAGACTGTTCCTTTGTTAGGAACAAAAGCCTTCCACATGCATCAGCAGGGCTCAGCAGTGGGCAAACCCTGCAAGGGACCCAGAAGGGTCTGACAAGGGGGTGAAACACTACAGGGGACCCAGGAGGTTCTAACAATTTAAATGTTTAAAATTTAGTAATTTCTTATTGATATGTTTATGAGTGTGAGTATGCACATACACCATATACATTCCTGGTGCCTGTAAAGGTCAGAAGCAGTTATCAGTTCCCTTAGAACTGGTGTTAAAAATAATTATGAGCCACCAGGTGAGTGATGAAATGGAATCAGGTTCCAAGCATAAGCAACAAGTGATCTTAACTGTTGAACCAATTCTTCAACCTCTGTAGTAGTTAAGAGATTGTCAATTTGAGTGGATCTTGAATTAATCACAAAACATGTTTCTGCATGTGTTGGTAAAACATGTCTAGAATGGATTACCTGGGGCGGGGGGAAAGGTCTCTATTTGGAGTGGTGACAGGCTTCAAGGAGCAACTCATACATAAAGTCTTATAAAAAAAATCAGTGCTGCTGGCTTGCTTGCCTTCACTTTGTAACCGTGAGTGTTTTTCCCTCCCTGGTGTTACTACTGCTGCTGCTGCTGCTGTCACCTTTCCTGGTCATTGGAGCTCAACTTCCAGAATATCTGCCTATGTGGACTTTGGACCAGTAGCTCTCCAGGACTCCTCAGAAAATTTAATGCCATATTGAGACTTCTCAAGCAACCACCCTTGTAGACTGCGTTCTCACTCTCTCCATAATGCAGATAGCATTTTTGGACTTCCCAGTCTGTATCACTGAGCAAATCTACAAAGTCATTTTGGCCATATATTGTTATATGTCATCTGTCCTTTTAGAGACTCCTGACTATTGTCACATCTATCTTACAAAGATATATTTGTTAAGAAATATGTTTGGAACAGTAAACAGATTTACTACTGGTATGTGGAAAACAATCAATGCATTTGTATACAAACAAGCATATAAAATATAACATACATATATATTTGGAAAGATGCATTTGTGTATATATACATATGTATATATATGTATATGTATTGAAAGAGTGTACCCCAAAACGGGGAGCCGCATCTCTCGCTCCGATCGCGGAGTAGGGTGCCCCCAGGAATCACGAGTAGCCATTCTTGATGTAACAGCAAGAGGTAGCTTTATTAACAAGATCCCGGGTCTTAGCGGGATCCCTTGTTGACACGTATCTCGCACAGGAGACAGAGGAATCGACCCCGAGCCTCCAAACTCAGGGGTTTATATAGGGGAGGTTAGGGGGTTTGGCGCGGTTACACACAATTGGCTAATTTCTGGCGCGGCTATAGGTGATTGGCTCATTTAAACATGGCAGTGAGATTACAGCACAGCTGGAGAGTACGTATTGACTGGAGCATACAGGATTTTAGGAGCTAGGGGCGTATCAGGGTTTGAAGGACATCTGGTTAAGGTGTGACTCTGAGTAAGCTGGGGGAGGTGCCTTCCTGCCAGATGGTTTGAGTCAGTCCTGATAACTCGGGCTGGTTCCCGCATTCCTTTTCTTTATCTTTATGGTCTGTTAGTCCTAGAGGCAGGGCGGGGCTGCCTGGACTTGCTTTTCACAGTGTTTAGTCCTGACTCTGGATTTTGAAACTTATTCTTTTAACTTCATATTTTTAAACCTTAAATCTGTATAATTTTCCTTTCAGTATATGTGCAGATATGGATATAGATATAGTAAATATAAATATGTGTACATATATCTATCTATCTATCTATCTATCTATCTATCTATCTATCTATCTGTCTGTCTGTCTATCTATCTTACCTACACTCCAAGTTTTCATACTGCTTTGTGCCTATGTGAATTAAGTTTTGTTCTATTCTGTAAAATAGCACATATTACAAAAAAATGTATCTTTTCACATACATATGAAAACTATATATTATATATAATTCAATGCTGGCATATGCCTCACTCTCATTTAGTAAGATTTTAGTAAAATGAATGGCTTCTGAAAAATCTAACTGAAATCTATTGGGAAGCTGAATGACATTTTTTTCCTTCATGGTAAAGGCATCACAAGCCCTGATTAACTTAGTAGGCTGATTTAATTTGGACTCACACCCATACTTTCCTCAATATCTCTTTAAATCTCTAGCTGAACCCTGTTAGAAATTGATGAAGTGTTCTACCCTGTGTCACATACACACAGAGTTCAATTTCCGGATGAAACTCTCATTGATAGCCTGCACCCTACTTATGGCAAATCCAATGTATTCTTTTCTCTTCATCTGTACAGTTGCTTCTGCCAGGCAGAAACGAGGAGGACTAGTGCCCAGAGCAGATGCTATGGTAGATATCCCAACCTAGAATATGGAGATCATTATTACTTTCTGGAAGGTTAAGCAAAGAGCAGGAAAAGGAAATAAAGGAAACATCTAGAAGTACTCATAGGCTAAAGTTATTGAAAGAATAAAAAAAATGCAGCTAAGTAGTCAGAAGTTTAAAAATGTTATCTCACCCCTAAGAAGCCCTAAATACCTCAAATTCCAGACCCTGCCCTCTACCTGAAAGTAGGTAAAAGGTCACATTTCTTGAGCCTGCTCTCCCAGGAACTAGATGAAAGGACTTAAGATAAGGCCCTTAGATATTCGATTCCCAACCTAATAAAGATTACAGAAAGCTTCTCCCAGGAACTAGCTGACCATAAAGTTAAACAATCTTGAGAAACAGGAAACTCCTCCTTGTGATTTTTCACTGTTATTCTGGACACTTTGCAATGATGCCATCCCTGCCCCCTCAGGTTGTGTTTTCTCCCTTTAAATACACTTTCTCCCAATCTCTCGGGGTCGAACTCCACTGCCCCTGCCTGGGATATGAGTCTCAGTGCACTGGTTTCTATCAATAAACCTCATGTAAATTACAGCAAGGATGGTCTTACGTGAGTTTTTGGGAGGTCGCTTCATCCCGAGACTTGAGTGAGGTTTTCTCTGCTCTGGGGGTCTTTCATTATGATCTTGGAAATGGCAGAGAATAGACTGTGCTCTGAGCCTGTCACTGGCAACCATGGCACACGTTTGAGGGAGGGCAGCACTCCATGTGGAGCTACTTGGAGTGATTGTCAGTCAGAAATCACAGGGCTCTAATACATATGGAGGCAGCAATCGGTTTTGAATGATGTGTATTTGGGATGTGTATTTGCCTAACTCCAAGGAACTGTGCGATGCCTCATTCACTGAGAGCAGGGTCCGCAAAGGAGGAGTTAACGAAAGGACTGAAGGAGCTGAAGGGGTTTGCAACCCCATAAGAACAATACCAGCCAACAAGAGCTCCCAGGGACCAAACCACCATCCAAAGAGTACACATGGACAGACCCATGGCTATGGCTGCATATGTAGCAGAGAATGGCCTTGTTGGGCAAGGCAGGGAGGCAGGAAGGCGTGGGTAGGTGGGTGGGGGAACATCCTCATAGAAGCAGGAGGTATGGATAGGGGGTTTATGGACTGGAAACCAGGAAAGGGGTAACATTTGAAATGGTAATTAGAAACCTTCCAATAGTAAAAAAAAGAATTTCAGATAAGGATTTTTATACTTTCATAACACTGCTTTGAGTGGTCTTTCAGCATCTCGACATTTTCATCACGTGTCTTCTTTGATTCCACTTCCTTGATTCAGCTACTTCAGAATCCTGTGTTGTTTGTCTAGAGTTTGTCAATCTGCAGCTTGACTTACAGCTGCTTCCTGTCCAGGCATGTTAGGCTTGATGGGATTAATGGGAAGGATGTAAGTGGCTGGTATGTTAGAAATATCAGGGGCTGGGGATTTAGCTCAGTGGTAGAGCGCTTACCTAGGAAGCGCAAGGCCCTGGGTTCGGTCCCCAGCTCCGAAAAAAAGAACCAAAAAAAAAAAAAAAAAAAAAAAAAGAAATATCAATCTCAAGAGGGATGTGTGTGGGGAGAGAAAAGAGTAAGGAAGGAAGGGAAGGAGAAAGAAGAGAAAGAAATTAGGCTTAATTTTTATTATTTGATTCAGTTTTATTCTTTGCATTCTACCTTCTCAGTGCCAATAATAATACAAATGATAAATAGTATAATTAATGTAGTATGCCATATAGTTATAGTGTATGGTTTAGTATAACATAAGCAGGTAATAAAGGAGTGTGTTTAAAAATATCAAAAATTTTGAAATACACGTAAATTGGTATCTTTAGTATTAAAGTTAAGACAGGAAAAAATACAGTAATTAAAATACATTAACTTTGCAACAAAATACACAAAACCTAACCTTGAAGTTAAACCCGTTAGAAAGTTGATTACTCTGATCACGCACACCTTTCTGTTTTGTTTTGTTTTTTCTGAATTCTTAGTAAATTGTAATACATTTATACAATTTAATGTAAGTGAATCACTACAACATTTTAATAACTGTCAGCTATTTTTAATAGGTTTTCTAGGAAGCAAATATTAAAAGCAAGTTACCAGTGGGAATAAGAAAAAGCCAGTTTAAACTATTCAAAAAATGACATTATTCAAGAATTCCTAAAACCTATTTAGCTATGTCCAATAGCTTGCCAGGAATACATAAATCATTCTTATTCATATTCAGAACTTCATATCTCAGTAAATCTGTACTAAGATAAAATTTATAAATGAACATGGTATAAATCACAACGTAGGAAACTTAAAAATATTTATAACACTAGGAAATTGGACTAAATAGGGAAAAGAAAGTACATGACAATTTAGATCAGTATTACCTAAGTTCCTGTCTAATGCAGACATTACTAGGGGGTTTCAGCATTTTTCCACTGAAACAGGAAATAGGACTAAGATCCTTCTCACTGTTCCAAGCAATTGAATCATCCAGTCTGAAATTTGCAGGCTCTCCTAATTTAAATATTTACCTTTTCACATTTTAAAGTAAATTAAATAATTTGCCTAAGTCTTAAGTAAAGCTCGAAAGGAAGAAAGAAAGGAAGGAAGGAAGGAAGAAAGAAAAAAGGAAGAAAGAAAACGAAACAACAATAAAACCCTCAACAATAGTTTTCTATTCTTTCACAATTTCACATTCAAGTTGGTATTTTTTTAATCAGCTGCCTGTCTTCTTGACTCCCCATTCTGTGAATGGTACTGGTTCCTCTCTCAGTAGGAGATGCCAAGTAAATGAAGCTTGCTCTGCAGGAAACCCTGTTTGGCAATTCTAACAAGGCTTGAAGAATGGGTTTTCTCATTAAAACAAGGGAAGCTGCCTATCTGGTGAATTTCCAATTTCTGGGCACCAATTTGATGGGCTGCTCTACTTGAACAAAATATAGAAGTATAAGGAATACAAATGAAAATCAAATACTTGGTAATGGTGCGATTAAACATTCACCTTGACTACAGGAGATAAAACTTCCATTTTCTTGAAATGCATTGCCTGGGTTGATTGGCTTTTTTTAAAAAGGAGTTTTTCAGACTTTCTTTCCAGGACGGGACTTACCACTCAATGAGCTTCTACTAGATGTCTGTGTCCTTCTGTTCTCACTTCTCTTCAATTGATGGTGAAAATAATCGGTAAATTCTATTCAAACTTCCCCATCCTCAGCGCCTTCCTTTTTTTTTTTTTTTTTTTTTTTTTTTTGGTTCTTTTTTTCGGAGCTGGGGACCGAACCCAGGGCCTTGCGCTTCCTAGGTAAGCGCTCTACCACTGAGCTAAATCCCCAGCGCCTTCCTTAAATTAACTCAGTTAATCTGCACAAGCTATCTAGAAAACGTAGCCCTAATAACTCTCAGCAGAGACAGGAACAGAGAGAAAAAGAGGTCAGGTCCTTTTTAGAAACCCACCCTGTGGTAAATGACTCACTGTTGTCTCTAATATTTGTAGTCTTTCTCTAGGATCTACACTTGTAGTCATTAGATCCTCCATGCCACTCCATGCCTCTCTTCTTTCTGTCTCCTCCTGATTTCCCACATAGCCTCATCCATCTTTCTTCTTTCCCCCTTTTCTCTCACTTTTGCCTCTGTGCTTTGCTTTCCCACCTCACAGTATTCCCACAGTATTCTTAGGGTTGCTCTTCAGTTCTAAATAGAATCCTACTTAAATAGCAGATCTTTTTTTCTCTCGGTTTATTTTAGTTCTGTTCTAGCATTTAACATTTTGGCCCTAAATTATTCTTATGTTTATGCCTGCCACATGCACCCCAGAGTCCAGGGCTTAAATTAAATTTATGCATTTATTCTGCTTTTATACATTATCTGTGGATATGTCTATTTATGTGAATGTGTATGTTACACAGACACAGTAATAAAAGATAAACATACATGGTACACGCACATGTTTATTACTAGCTAACAGTTTTGGGGTTTAGGTGCTGCTGGTTTTTGTTTCTCAATCATAAACAATGTTTCCAATGCTATCATCATCCTCTAGAGAAGACCAATAAAATTTGACTCGTGAAGAGAGAGAAGTGGGGGTGGGATCCAGGAGGCGAAAGTAATATGGGGAGAAAATGAAAGAGATTTAGTGCAGCTATCAGCAGACCGTTGTGCTGTCTTTAAGAGTCTGTTGAAACAACATAATAAAAGGTAATAAAGATTGGATTTATAGCTTACCTGGTGGAAATGGCTTCTTGGTTGTATCCTGTCCATTTGCAGCCTGCCTTTGTCTTGGGCCTGGGGTCTTTTCTTTCGGAGTCCCACGGCTCCCACCCTCTTCTTTGGACTTAGGAGACACCAGTGAGGATCCAGATAAGATGGGCGGTAAGGTCAGGATCTTTTGGCTCGTTCTCTTCCTTCTTATTTTCCTGTTATTTAATGACCCAGTGTTTCTTTTGAACTGTTTTTGTATTTGGATCAGACAGCCCACCCTGGTTACTAGAATAGAGGACAGAAACCAAATCCTGAACATAGTCATGCCAGCTCCCTGAAGGCTTGATGTTTCAACACCTTCATGTTCAAATAAATCCCTGTAACATTCTCAATCAGTACACATTAAGCTTTTGAGAGACAGATGGCATCTATGCCTCAGGGGAGAGGTTAAGTTAACTACCAGACAGACAAAGAGACAATGATTACCCTCAAAAGTTCTGTGCCATGCTTTGAAAGAAGACCAGGACAAAATTTAGTCTGGTGAATTTATATTGCTGTCTCTTAACTTAGTCTAGCTATGTGCTATTTATAAATTATAAAAAGGAAAGAGAAATTTGAAGGTCAAAGTTCATGATCTAATTAACATCCAGTGAGAGACAAAACATTTTAGTCTCTTTGGACTTCAGTTTCCAGTTGTATGACTGAGGGACATTAAAGAAACTGCTAGCATGATTCCTTCATTATTAAATGGAAGGTTGATTGGTATGTGTGAAGAATAAGGGGGAGGAATATTGAGAGGTATCTGGAAGAGTCCAGAGCTGAGAGAGAGAGAAGCAGGCTTGTGCAGGGGTATCTTAGAGAGAGGCAAGAGAGCACAGGGAGCATGAGAGCATAGAACAGGGGAGAATGGGGAGAATAGTAGAGCCAGTAAAGATCAAGAGGCAGAGAACAGAGCATAGCAAGAATAGTGAGGTAATAAGAGAGCAGAGACAACAGTAAGAATTATAGGAACTATACTGGGTTGTAGGCAGGATGAGCAGCTGCAGGAAGAGAAGCCCATGAGGTTGAGATAGTTTAGGATACGGGACTAGGTTGAGAAGGATAAGGATATTATCATGGACTTTGAAACCTGTAAAAAGTATTTGTAAGTAGAGACTGGGAGATCCTAGAAGCCAGCATGGGCTTTAATATGCTGGTAGATGCCACAGATATATGCCAGTTGGAGAGACATATATCCCCAATGCAGACCAGCTTGAGTTCATTTCTGGACACATGGGCTGTCTCTAAGGCCTAACGTTCCAGTCCTTTGATTGGTGATACAGGCAATGTAATCTTTACAACTAAATTTCCTGGGTCTAGGACAGCCAAAATGTCAGGAGGCTAGTGTGTTGAAGGGGAGGAAGAAAGTCAGTCAATGACAATAGATGGGGAAATTTTTTTTTATTTTTATTTTTTATTAACTTGAGTATTTCTTATATACATTTCGAGTGTTATTCCCTTTCCCGGTTTCTGGGCAAACATCCCCCTCCCCCCTCCCCTTCCTTGTGGGTGTTCCCCTCCCAACCCTCCCCCCATTGCCGCCCTCCCTCCATAGACTAGTTCACTGGGGGTTCAGTCTTAGCAGGACCCAGGGCTTCCCCTTCCACTGGTGCTCTTACTAGGATATTCATTGCTACCTATGGGGTCAGAGTCCAGGGTCAGTCCATGTATAGTCTTTAGGTAGTGGCTTAGTCCCTGGAAGCTCTGGTTGCTTGGCATTGTTGTACTTTTGGGGTCTCGAGCCCCTTCAAGCTCTTCCAGTTCTTTCTCTGATTCCTTCAATAGGGGACCTATTCTCAGTTCAGATGGGGAAATTTTACTAGGAGCATCTGGTTTACTAACTGTGCATGAAGAGACAAGAAACTCCCTCATGATGATGAAAGGGATATAGACCAATAGGCTGAGGAAATGGAAAAAGTAAGTGCTGAAGGTACACAAAAAGACAGCCTTGGTGTTGTTCCTTGGAAACCATAGTTCCCAAACCAGTTCTCTTTCACTCTGCAGGACAGGTTTGATACCAGACATATGCTAGGGAAAACTGTAAAGAAACTGCCAATATGACCATTCCATTATTAAGAGGAAGGTTTTTACTATGAATAAGGGAGAGAAAATACTTAGAGGCAACTAGGGAAATCCAGAAAGACAAGCAGACTAGACACCATCAAGGCCTTCAGTGACAGTTGGGAGAGCATGAGAGAATGTAGCAGGGGAGAATAGTGGAGCTAGAAAGAGGACAAGAGATAGAGCAACATAGAGGAGAATAGAGCATAATGACCGTGTGGGAGGTAGACTGATCATGTGGACTATCAGGAGGATGAGTAGCTGGGGATGGAAGGGCCAACTGCCTAGTGTAGACTTTGAAATGTAAAGCATGTGTTGAGGGATCCTGAAGCCTAGCTTTGATGTGTTCATTGCTGCCACAGGTACATTCTAATTGAGAGCCTTTCTTTTTTTTCCCCACCAGAGGCAAAGAAAGTGAGTCCTTTTGGAGAATGGGCAGTTCCTGGGGAATGGTGGCTTTTATCTAACAGACTGAATTCTTTTACAACTTAACCTCATTTATAGATCTATGGATTGCCTGAGATTCCCTCCTCACCCCCCCCCACACATATATACATTGAGACTTTGTAAGTTCTCTTCTGTCTTTTATATTCTAGGTCTTGTTAAGAAAGATGGCAAAATTCCAGTCTGGATTTGGGTTTCTGAAAGCAGGTCTATGACTCACATCTTTCTTTTAGAAAATGGTTCTCGTTTCCACATATATATTTGACCCAGCAATGTAGATGTGGAAGAGCACTGAAGGCTCAAATGTTTTGTGAGCTAAAATTTTAGTGGCTACTCCTTCTTCTCTTCCCTCTAAATAGTGGTTGAAGCCGAAAAGGAAATTAGGATCTTCTGGTAGGAATGTAGATTTGTGGCCACAAGGTTTTAAAAGTGAAGAGAGAGCAGGCCAGCACAAACTGCTATGGTCAGAGTATGAATCATGACAGTGTACTGGATGACCGCCTGGGGTGGAGATGGACAACTCTGTAGGATCCTACTGACATCAACACAGAGGAACATCCCAGTCAAGACTGTGCTAACTCTCAGAACAATTCAGTTGAAGAACATGGAATGAGAGGATTGACATTTGGGGTGGTAAGCATCAGGATCCTCTAAACACATGGCCTTTTCTCCCATACTGGCTAGAAATCCTCACAAGGAAAGTCAGGCTAGTGCAAGAATGGAGGAGACAATGCTCTCACACAGTGGTTCTCAGTGGGAATTTGGGCCCCTTAGTGAATTGAGAACCTGAAGTTACTATGGAGAATTTGAGATCGTGTAGGAGCTCGGCATTTCCTGTCCTCTTTATTTTCCATCATCTCCAGTTTTATCGTTTTTTTTCTTTCTCTTTCTTTTTTCCTTTCTGTTTCGCTGTTTCTTTCCATGTTTTTCTTTCTTCTTTTCTTTAATTACCTCCTGGCTTCCTTTGATTGTCCACTCCTCCTTTACCCTTACCTTTTTTCTCTCCCTCACGTTCTTCCCAACCTTGTTCTGCCTTCTTCTCCCATTTCTTCTCTACTTTGTCCATTTTCTTTACTCTCTTTCCCTACCTCTATTTTCTTCTCCATTCATTTATATTTCTATTTTAAAAAGTATCTTCTGTTTCTCCCTCTCCCTCTCCCTCTCCCTCCCTCGCCCCCCCTTCCTAGACTCTTTGGATGTGCTTTCATTTTCCTTTTTATTTTACACACAAATATTCAGACATACAAACATAGACATCCCCACAGGTACACATAAACACACACACACACACACACACACACTCTCAAACACCCTTTTCTCCCCTTCTAATATGCTTTACAGCAACCTCAGATTTCCTGGAGAGAAAATTGGGATGTAGATTGGGATGTATAAAATATTTGTGATTTCATTATCTAAATATCTTCATATCTTCATGAGCCTCTATGTTCCCAATATCCCAACTAAGTTAAAGTTTTGTAAGCTAAACATTAGTACAAGGTAAGAGGGTGTCTTAATTAGGTTTCTATTGCTATGATAAAATACTATGACCAAAATCAATTCGTATAAGAAAGGTTTATTTTATTTTACAACTCTCAGGTCATATTTTATGATTGAGAAAATTCAGGGCAGGAACTCAGGGCAGGAACTTGGAGGTAGGAACCAAAGCAGAAGCCACAGCATGATGGTGCTTATTGTCATGTTCCCCCTGGCTTCCTGCATGTGTTTTTTTATACACCCCAGGATTATCTTCTCAGAGATGGCAACAGTCATAGTGGGCTGGGGCCTCTCACATCCATCATTAACAACAACAACAACAACAACAACAGAAGCAGCAGCAGAAGCAACAACAAAACACTTTATAGCCTTGCCTACATGCAATCTGGTGGAGGTATTTTCTCAAGGGAGATTCTCTTTCCCACATAATTCTAACTTCGTCAAGTTGACCCAAAACCAACTAAGGCAGAGGACCCTTATGTAGAAGATTTGAGGTTAATTTTCAAATCTGTCTGAAAGCCAAATAGAATGTAAAATCATATATGAGTACCAAAAACTCTATAAGCTATAATGATTCCCCACATTTTAAAGTAAGTTTTAACCTGCAAAGACTTAGGAGTAGTTTATAGTGACAAGCTTGTCAGTTGCCCTTGTCTGCCACTAGGGGTTTGCTTGTATATCCGTCTATCTGTCTGTCTGTCTGTCTGTCTGTCTGTCTGTCTATCTATCAATCTATTTTTATATGGTTGGGAGACTAATAATATATAAGGTTGAGTTCTGTGAAAGGACATTGGAAATTGTCAGAATTCTATTCTCATAAAATATGCTCTTTCACTGCTACCATTTTCCATTCATAAATTGTGTATGTCAAAATTATAGTATTTCTAAAACATATTAAACAGAAGTTCCAAATATTCAATGGAAAATTACTTTATCTTGAATAGTATCACTTGGAGTGCCAAAGCCAGTTCTTTGGTTTCACTGAGTATGCATGTAGTTTCCATGGAGTTTCCTAGCAGTACAATTTAAGATAGACACTATCTTTCTAATTCCCTTTATATTAAGTGTACCAGTGGGTAATAAATTCTCCAAAGGTTCACATTGCAGATACTTTTTAACTATGTGTTTCCCAAGTCTAAGAGAAGCTATTATGCTTTCTGCACAATTTTTAGTTTGCAACTTCATTAAGGGCTTTAACCATGCCTGGGTCTCTGGTTGACAAAAGTCCATTTTTCTTCTGAGCTTTACTGACCTGTCAGTGGCTGAGCTGTGCCTCAGTTAAGCTGCATGTGAAATGGTTGATAATTATCTAGTGATCTCATCTGCGAGCAGGCCAAACATTTGGTTGTCAAAGCTTCAAAATACTTGCTATACTTTGTCTACCATTGGGAGAGATCAGTCACCCATAAGAAAACAAAAACAAACAACAACCAATCAAAAAAGCATCCAAAGGAAAAAAAAAAGAAATCAAATGACCAAGCATAAAAACAGACATAGGGATGTGCTTGTGATGGCTGTCTTCATAATTTAGCCATTCTCCATCTAAACTGTAGACTATTCTTTCTATACATATGCACATTATCTCCATCATACAACCCATTTCAAATGGTACCTTCTCTTTTAAGTTTCTTTGACAGCACAATCAGATTCACAAGAAAACCCATCAGATCACAAGTGTCCTGAGGTCGTGACATTTTTCCAGTGTGTACAAATATAAAACTGAAACCTATGCTTTCATGGCATAGTTTCTTCTACAATGTGACATTTTACTGTTTCATTGCAAAGTGTTATTTAATATCTAAGTTAACCTATGCCTTCTTTATAGATGTTTTAACCAACACTAAGTGTAGTGAATGTGAGATTGCATGACTGCCGGTGTTATATCAGAAGAACCTTACTGACATTTGAAGCCCAAGCATTATAGAAAATTAGCCCAAGCCCTCTCATAGAAAATAGGAGCTAAGCCCCAAAATAGAAAGCTAGTCCCAGTTAGCTTTCTGAAGCTTATGCAGCAGTAGACAAATAAACTGAAAAGGTGTTTTAGTGTTTAAATCAGTGGGAAAAAAAAGAATGATACTGTCAACCTTTGGGTATAGCTGCAAACTTAAATAACATTAAAAAGTACCTGGCAGTGTCTGACATTTAGAAAGCATTTAATGAATATGATTCTTTCATCTTCTTCTAACTGTAGTAATTTTAATGATCCACATGTCTTATATTTTACTAGAATTATTGCCTTCTCATTTCAGGAATTGAATTGTATTCAAATTATATTGCCTGGTATACAGACACACACACACACACACATACACACACACACACACTCACACACACACACACTCACACACTCACACACACACATACACACACATACACACACACTCACACACACACTCACACACTCACACACACTCACACTCACACACTCACACACATACACACCACAACTATTTAATATTTTTAAAATAAGCAAATAAATCGACGTTGCTCTAGACTGACAGTAGATCCATTTATTTCCCAGCTGATTGTAATCATTTTTTCTTCCTTGAAGAATTATTTTTATGTTGAAATGGGAAAACTTCGAAGGGAAGGAAGGGTAGACAACTTGGGGGGACCCAGGAACAACTTAGAAATTCTTAAACTATAGGAAAGAAATTACTTATCTCTCATGTCAACAACTTGCACAGTCAGATAGAATAGATCAGCTAGCACAGTCTTAATAGAATAGATCATCCCAAGGCAATGAGGAATTTCCCAGAGTCAGATTGTTCAAGAGTAGGCTGAATGTTCTGTGAGCTAGTGACTGCCCTGAAGGTGGCATGTAGAGCCGAGTGGCATTTTGCATCTGTGCCGTAGAGTGACACAAAATAGGCAATTTTTGTCTATATTTTTCAATATGTATTTATCTGATTTTATGCTTATGAATGTTTTGACTGCCTGTGCCAATGTGCAGAACTTTTGACCCTGGTACAGAGGGCAAAAGAGTTTCTTGGCTGTCCTGAAAACATAGCTATTAATGACTGCGATCACCATTTTCGTGCTTGGGTTGAACTCAGGTCTTCTGGAAGGGCAGAATGTGCTTTTTTTGTCTAAGCCATCTCTTCAGATCCCCCACCCACAGAGTCTACGTTCTCACCTCTGTTGCTACACAACTACTTCAATTTCTAGCATTCTTCAATCTGCAACAAATCTTTGGGCTTCAAGGTTCTTTTCTGTAATCGCTATGCAAGTTGGTTCCAGGTGTTCAGAGGGCAGATTGTAAGTCCAATGCCCTGGTGTGCAGGCCACCTGTGAATAGCCTACCTTGTTTCCTTCGGTGGTGCAGAGAACAGGAGTAGGTTTGAATCACTGGAGCAAGTGTATTGATCAGGAGCTAAAATTTAAGTGCACTTTTTAAAGAGGATTACTGGGTCATGACTAATTGTCTGAAGGAGCTTACAAAAGAACACAGGATATGGAGACTGGGAAAAGCTTTCAGACACAATAAGCACAAAATGCAGAAAGCTATAGAAGCCATGTCTTCTATAAGAGCATTCAAACCCGGTGAGAATGGGTTATGGTGTATTAACAAACATTCCTGATACAGTTTAGAATTAGCTCCTCAGAAGATGTAGAATGGAATCCGCTCTCTAGAGCATGGACCCAGCTATTTAGTAGTAATACCTTATGTAGATACCACATGGGATACAAGGAACATATGACCTAGAGAGGGTTAAAGGGTCGCTAAACACCTTTCATTATCAGAGTCTTCATGTCCCGTTATCTCCTCCTATTACTTAATGGACAAGAATTAGTGCACAACCCGTCTAACTGTTAAGAGGAAAGTCAGCCTTTTTAGAAGTATAATAGGAGACATGAATCAGAAGTCTCTGACAATTAATAGTCCCTACTGTACAGCAAAGAGGATGACATAGGGAAGAAACCCAGTAAGCATTTGAAACACTTGAACAACAACAGAAAGATACTATGTCTACTGCACTAAGGATACCATGAAGGCTGCACTCAAAACACATCTGGTGATTTTATAGTTCTTCCCGTGACTGGATATTAAAAATAACTAGAAGCAGCCATTGGATCCTCTAGACCTGGAGTGATGGATAGTCATATAGAATATGAGGATGCTGGGAACCTGACTGTATCTTCTGGAACACCAACTAGTGCTGAGCCTTTTGTCTACCTAATACTCTCTTCCAGTTTCCACGGGCACCAGACAGTCACATGGTATGCAGACATACATGCAGACCAAGACCCATATGCATAATATAAACAAATAAATCCTGCTTTCAGACTTTTCAACCTATGACCGATTGGCCCAAGTATTTAGGTAGAACATCACTGGAGTGACAATGTGTAGTAAAGGAAAGCTACTCACTTCATGGTGAGCAGGCGAGAGGGATAGGTGGGAGGGAAGAATCCGGTTCCCAGCATCACCAAGGATGCACTGTCTGGAATCAGTTCTACCTTTTATAGGCTTCTGAAAATAATACCACTAGCTGTGAGCAAATCTACTAATAAATGAGAGTTATTTTGGGGTGAGGTACCTCATTTGGTTGAAACATAAAATGTTAGGCTTTTATTATTTATAAGACTAATATATCCTTTAGTTTGGCACAAGAGTTCCGATTTTAGTGGAAGGTCCGAAGGAAGACTGATTAGTCAGAGCTAAACAAACTTCCAAACTGGTTCAGAGGAACCCACACAGGTAGTCATTTATTTCCTCTAAGTTTGGAGGGCTATAGATGCTCCATGAGCTATGAAGGGTGTAGTAGATTTCAATTGGCAGAATGGCTGGGAATTTTCTTCTGCTCTTTTTTTTTTCTTTAAATGCACAACCAATTGCAAGAAGTCTGATGCTGCTTTTTGGGAAACTGCAGGCTAAAAATAGTCCTAGTTTTCCCAGACATGGTATTATTTTGATGTTGGTTTTTATGGCCTATCTATTTTTATTCTTTGTGCTAAGTTCTCGTGGTTTCACTTCCCCCTCCCTTTCACCTTCTACTTCTGCAACATTGTCAGGTATATCACACCCATTGATGTTCCACGGTTGTATAAATTCCCATATCCCGTATTATACCTGTTTACTCATCCATTTATCTTTTCTGTCCATAATGTTTTCCAGCATTTTAAATTTAGAATGCTACAGTTTCTGAGCATGCCTTTCTTCTCTGTGTGTACTGTTTTAAACAGTACTGGGGTCCTAAAGAAAAACCTAGTAATAAGAATAACAACAATGACAAATTACAAAGTATGATGAGAGATGTAGAGGGATAAATATGTAGTTGTGCACACACACATACACAAGTACACATATATTCACACACACACAGACACACACACACACACACACACACACACACACACACACACACACACCATTGCTGCAGAACATTGTGAGAATTCAGTTGGGAACTCTACTACCTTGGGAGTCCTTGAGATCTGGAAGTGGGAAGCAGAATAATTCCTTCTAAAGCAATTGTTGCAGAAGGGAAGATGAAAAGAACTTGCCAGAGGAAAGGATCAATATATTTACAGTAAGCCAAGCATGGAAGCTAGTGTGTATGCTTGCAGGCCTGCAGGTTTTCTAAAACCTTTTGATGAATGAGGCCCAACATTTCCTATTTAGCCACCACCTCCCAGACTAATTGTAAGTATTATATGTGATAGTTTCAATGGTGTCTGACAGATTTCCTGATACACAGCAGGCACAAGATACACCATGCTTTGCATCTCACATTTCCTTGAGGATGCAAATTCTGTTCCATCTACCCAGAATGCCTCATGGTAAGTACCTGTCTGGCAAAGTGACCTTGAATATGTAAGGGGATCCTCTGCTACTAGGTTCAGTTTTAAGTTTTGTCTCCTCTTGAGAAGACCCTGAGGGACAGAAACAAAGCCGATCCTTCCCCAGGTTTCTCCTCTGCTTGGGGAAATAGCTAGCAGTGTCTCCTTTGCAGACTATTTCTCTGCCTCTGGGGAATGTCATCTCATGTAAATCTTGCAATTAGAAGCTTCCACCCTCTCCATAGAGCTGCATCTGCCTTCCTAGATTTGCACGCCTTTGATTGTGAAGACATAATCATGGGGGCTGCCACAGCCTACCACTTGGTGAAGGTAGAAGTTCTGCATAAATCGATGGTTTCTAGAGCAGGATCCCCCTCTTTCCTCACACTGCTGCTTCCTGTCTGGCTGTACATTTGGGCTTTGCATGCGTAGAATCTTTAAATTTTTATACTTTTGAAAACCCAATCCGTACAAATTATGAAAGAAATAAAATATATACCCATGTTGATAAATAAAGACAGTAAAGCTTAACAAAATGAAGACGTATTTGTCTGAATTCATGGGCCTGACCAGCTTATGTCTGCTGTAGCCTTGGGATTTTTTTATTGCTTGGTTTTATGCCTCTCTTGGGTAAAGCAATGGGGTGTATAAGAGAAGCTTTTCTCACAAAATTATCTAGTTTTGATATGGTTTCAGTGTTTGTGTGTGTGTGTTTATGTGTGTGTGTGTGTGTGTTCATTAAATCAGATTATACATTCAAATTAATTTTTGAAAAGTATTAATAAAATGAGGAATGTATAAACTACCTTAAAGTTTTGATGTATAATCTACCCCATAACCTCATGTATTTTGGCATTTGGTCTCTAGATTGTGGTGCTGTTTTGTGATGTTATTAAGAATCTAGAAAGTGGGAACACATTGGATTAGGGGATGACCAAAGGTGAGATTTTGGAGGGGCTACACCCAGGTTCTGCTTCTAGTCTCAGTGTTTTTATACTTCTTGATCCTCCAAGATATGAGTAAACAGTCTCGCATTTTTGCTGTCACACTCTTTCTTGAGCCTGACCTCCAGCATGGCATCCTGATCTGAGCCATACTAAATTCCTCTCGTTGGTTACTTTTTGTTGGGTATTAGGTCATGGCAAAAGGAACCTGAAGATAAAACTGGAAAGGATAATTCTTCCTCCCAGCCCGTGCTCTCAGAAATATGACTCAAACTCAAAATACACTTATATTCTTTGGTCAAATTGCTAGGCTTTTCTCTTAGTAGATCATAACTTAAATTACTTCATTCATTCTCATCTACATTCTGCCATGTGGCTGATTACCTGTGCTCAGGTATAATGAGTCTGTCTCATCACATCTTCTCTTGTGGATCAATCCCAGAATCCTTCTGCCTCCCTGATGTCCCGCCACTTATTCTACCCTTTCCTATAGGCTATAGGTTTTTAAAATGACAAATTTAAAACTGACAGAATAGAGATATTCTTTCTACAGTTTTGTGGTTAATACATTCCATTGGGCTAGTGAAGAGTCCATAACACTAGCCTTCGACATCCCAGACATTGGAGCCTATAGGAGTCAGCTTTGCTTTCCCTAGCTAGTGCCCTCCTTGACTGCACAGATCACAGGAGGTGCCTCTGCTTCAATTGTCCTCCTACATTGTCTGTCATGATGAAAAATGACCAGTTATTATTTCCTATCTTTGTGTTTGGAGAGCCACAAAAAATCACTAGCCACGTAAAAATAGCTGCTGTTATTGTAACAGCCTTTTCATTGATGGACTTAAGTGGGCCGCATTTGGTATCGATTGCTAGCATCAGTCTTGGGGTGGACATACTGTAGGGAAAGCAAACGCAATGTTGGGAGCAGAACCATCAGGCTGCAGCATGCTGAGTTGTATCTCTGGAGCTAGCAAGGGAGTGTGTTTGGGTTACTGAGGTATCTGGCCTTGCAGAGTAATCATGCACCTGCAAATGATATTTTTCAAAATATCACCCAATAAAGCAATTCCTGATGTCTTAGTGCTGGATTTTCTAACAGGAGATATTTGAAATTTTCACTACCAATTTGAGAGTCAGTGGATTTTTTTCATTCTTTATCCTTCCATATTCTGAGTTGTCTGCAGCCATTGATACTTAAAGGCAAAAAAACAAATCAATAATGAAGGTTCTGTTACGTCTTAAATGGTTCCTGTAATACACCTAAAGACCTATTAATCTCTCTCCTTTTTCTTCCTTTCTTCTGGTCTTTTATGATATCCTCTCCCTCCAGGCTTTATGCTTGAGTTGTTTCCTCCCACTCTTTCTTCTTTCAAAAAACAAAAGTGAAAGCTGAAGGCCTTCCACATTGAAAACAACAAGGTGCTAAGCATTGTGGGAAATCAAACACTAGTCATGCCTTTAGAGAAACTCCCAATCCAGAATTCATACATTCATATGTGGTAATATAAACTAAAAAGCAGAATAAACAGGAAAGAGGCCAGGGAGAGTAAAAAGAAATACAAGGGCAGAGTTTTGCATATTTTAACTTAGATCCCAGAACACCAGATGAGCCCACCCTTTCTCCTGGTAGAACTTTTATCTAAGGAATAGAATCTATTCCATATTCACAGTTGTCTCATCTTCAAACCTGTGCTTTTTATTTACGTGCCTGAGAGGTTTTCATGTGACTGAGGTTTAAACTCTGGCCCAGATACACAGTGGCTACTCATGTACTTAACCTCTTCAATGTCTGCTTATCTCTCTCATAAAGCAAAGGCTACCAGGATGATTGTGAGTTTTGCAGTGAAATCCTGTTTATAAGGCAGCCCAGAAATCGCAGATCCACACTCCCTTTTCCTACATTCTAGTCAGTATTCTTCTCTGCAAAGTCACAGACACTATTGAAAAATCACAAACCTTATGTTCAGCAGGTGGATAGACATGCATACTGGGAGATTGTTTGTCTCAAAAGATAGGAACAGCTCACTTTGACACAGAAACCAACTCAAAGCAGTAGGCTCTTAGAATAATAATTTTACTTGTTAACAAAAGAATGTGTAGCACGTCCTGTTGAGCAGGCAATTTACACGAAGCACCCCAGAACTCAAATATGGTTACTGCTACTCCTCCAACAAGGTATTGTACAATCAGACCTTTCTCTTTTCATCTGGAGGATGGCTCAGAGCCCTCTAGCATTTCCTCTCTAACTCTGCCTTCTATAAGTTTTAGACACTTTAGCTCAAAAGATAAACCTTATGTGCCCAGTGTTAAACATCAATCTGATAGTAATGAGCATGCAAAAATAAGGAACCTCCTGATATCAGAGAGAATAATTTATTTATCAATTAAACAGAACTCTTTGAATCAATTTGCAGTACATGTCGGATGTGGGAAAATCAATCCGTTATTTTACTTACCTGGGTCATTGATTTCCTCTGTAAGGGAAAACATTCTACCAATGAGTGTCTGAGAGTGTGCAATAGAAACTAATCCAGTGCATTATTATATTACATCATACATGGACCAGGAATCTAGAGATATGGATCATACATGTTCCAGGGCAAGAACAACAAGATCTTATAAAATTAAGGCAGGAGGAGGAGAGATGGAAAGAAAGGTGCTGGGTCAAAGGTGATGGAGAAAAGACACAAGTTACAGAGAAAGATGGCCCAATTACCTAAAAGGAAAATAAAATTGGAGAAAGAAGAAATAATACAAATGAGAGAGAGAGAGAGAAAGAAAGAGAAAGAGAGAGAGAGAGAGAGAGAGAGAGAGAGAGAGAGAGAGAGAGAAGCAACCAGGGAAATACATTGTTCTTTCTGCCAGCAGCCAGCAGCAGGGGGCATCAGAACTCCATGGAATGTTAGGAGATTGCCAATGTAGAGAATAGAGAGTATTCAAAGGGAGAAAGGAGAAATAGGAAATAAGAGAGCAGGGCTGAGACACCCTCCTCATAATTTTGTATTCAGAGAGAGGAGAGTTGTTATTCCTGGGGCTCTGTGTTTGGGAGTCCAGAAAATTCTCTCAGGTGTATTCCAGCATGCTCATTATTGTCACAGAAAGCATATGAAGGTCTGGTTAAAATGATAGCAAAGACTGTGCTTAAGGGAAGTTTCAAACACTTAGGCACTGTATTAGGTAGAACGTATTCAGTTGCAAATGGCATACATGAGTGGAACATGCTTGCACTGACACCTCATTTATTTCACTTCCTCCCAAAACAGAATTATTCGGACTTTAACAGGACTATTCCTAGATGAGGAAGTGGTAGGAAGTAAATTAATTCTTGGGAAGACAGGACTACCAGATAGATGTTAGAGCACTGATTTGATTGTTCTGTCTTTGTTCTTTCCCTAAGTCTGATTCAGCCAGCTTTTTCTAATTTTCTCCTCTTTTGAGGGTGTTGGACACTGAATCCAAGACCTCTAAAGCACATGCTGTACCACTAAGCCTTAATCCTTGTCAACATTTGAGGAGGCAGCTCCTATTTAAATCTCATATTTTAATCTCTTACCATAGATTAAAAAGGGAAACAAATACTTAAGACTGACTTCTAATGTTAAAGGACAGCAACAGAGGCTTTGCATTCCTGAAGATGGGGAAGGAAACATTACATACAAGGGCCTACTATTAGAAGGAAGGGTTAGATTAAAGGTCTGAAGCCTTGCCCATGTAGGTTTATTAAGTACACCTTAAGAATGAAGTTGCTTGAACTAGCTTTGCTCCTTTTGTGCTAGTGATGGTGGTGAATTGAACAGAGAGCAAAGCACTTTGCTTTCCATTAGAAAACTAAAAACTGGGCCAAATATGAGAATTGCAAATATGCAAAGAATAGCAATCTATTTCTCTGGATTTAACATTATCATTTATAAAAAAGGAGAATTTATCAAGTTAGTTAATTTCGTACAGTCCTTGATGCCATATCTCCTTTGAAAGAGAGTAAGGAGGGTGCATTACTACTGTTCTTCTTGACAGCAGGTTCAGGAATTTTATCAATCCTCCCTGAGATAGGCTATATGTGTACCAGGTGTGTTTGGGTCAGCGGTGGGGGGGGACAAGCCAAACAATGCCTAAAGACTGATGCAATTGTAGGTATATTACTACGAGATGCAGTTGTAGAGCTACATTATAGAGGGATATTGCGAGATTGCTGAAACAGTAAAGACACTAGATGAACCCTCATCTGGGTGCCAACATGGCTAACTGTGATGACCAATGCCCTTTACTTCATTATAATTTCATTTCCATATCACTAACAAAAGTACTCCCATCATATGCTCTGCAAATCTCATATAAAGATAAAAGGGAGGGAGAAGAAATACTGTTCAGAATAAGCCTTCCCTGAACTACAATGTTACATAGAACAAGCTGTCTAAAATCCTAGCTATACAATACTCTTCCGAAGACCCAGCACTTGTGTCTGTGGTTCTGGCCATTTTTCTAGTAATAAACTTCTTCCAGTCCTTATTTTCTCTCAGTTTTGAATATCTAATGGATCCAAAAAAAAAGAAAACCAGTGGGTACAGGTCAATATCTGCTGTATTTTTGAGACATCTTCAGTCTCTACAACTACAGTATCCTCACAGTCCCCTCGATATGAATTTCTGGGTTAGATCGTCTTCAAGATAATATCTGACTCAATTCAACTGAATTTTAAACAGTGCTGAATTCTCGGATGGAATAGAAAAGTCTGTGAATCAAGCAGATATAGCTCTGTTTGCTTAAAGCTCTCCCCCAGAAATATCATGCAAGTTTCTCATTATCTCTTTCCTCTAGCTGACTCCTCTTCTCTCCCCTTTTCTTCTTCAAACTCCTCATCTTCCCTCCACTACAGGTAGTCAAGTGTGAGTGTGATTGAAGCTTCTTCTCAATCTGTGTTAGCTGCAGGAAGTGTTGCTATCAGGAAAATGGATGGTACATATATCATTTCTTATCTGCATCTCCAAGAACTTAAATGATTTCTTTCCTCTAACCAAAATAAATCAAAGGAGAGGAATCTTAATTGTAGTCACCAGGTGGTGAATTCAATACATCCACAGGAGTCTCTGTGCTGGCAGTGCTACATGAGCTTGTCTCTCCAGGCAGAAGGATAATGGGATTGCAAGAGTCTGGAGAGGGAGAACTCTGGGGATTAGAGCAGTAGCTCCCTGGAGAGAAGGAAACAGCCAGGCAGGGCCTATTAAATGGAAAGGCCAGAGAAACATTGCCTCTTGTCAGGGCTGGCTCCTTGGTGAGTAGTTTCACGAAAGGACTCCTGGGGGTTACCCGCCAGAGTCATTGCCCACACAAGTTGCAGATGGAGCCAGCACACTGATCTTTTCCCTCTTCTCAGTGTTCAGCTGACAAAGTTCACAGTCAGAACTGAGTGATCTACCCTGAAGTTGACTCTGCTAATTGTTGAAGACATTCCATAAATGAGTAGGGTAGCAGATGCCTAGAGGCAGAACACCGTTCTAGATTCTGGGCAGGTGTCAGGGGAGGTGGGGAGGAGAGATCAGAAGCACCCAATTCCTCAAAATTTACTTAAGGAAAAGGAAAATATAAATGCACATAAAACACTTGTCCACAAATGATCATAGCATATTTAAATCAACAACAATCCAAACAATCCAAAGGGCAACAGACAGATCATTATCGCTATCACAATGGAACTATATTTCATAGTAAAAGAACAGCAGGAGTTCAGAAAAACATTTAAAATGTCAAAAGTATTTTTGAAGAAAAATAAAATAAAGTAATTTTATATGATTCTACTTATAAGAAAAATATAAATGTATGTACATCTATGCGTGTGTGTGTGTGTGTGTGTGTGTGTGTGTGTGTGTGTGTGTGTTTTATTTTTTTAGATAAAATCTCACATTTAGTTCTGGATAATCTTGAGTTTCCAACATACACCTCATGTTATTGAATCCTGCAATTATAGGCATGCACCACCATGCCTCACTTTGGATAAATAATTTGAGAACGCCCAGTTTGTCAAACATCAAAAGTAGGAAGATTAACAGACTTCTGTTCCTTCATTCTGTGTTCTCTATGCTTTTCTGTTGTCAGAAGAGTAATATTTTGATAGCTGAAAATCAATATACCTTAATGACTAATCTAAGGTTCAAAGTTTTTCATCTATTGATCACAGATCCACTGTTTAGTTGTTTTTTATCACGTCCATTTTATAAACGAGAATGACATTTTTAAGGTTAAGGTAACATATATGTTCTATCATTTAGGAATCATACAATTCATGAATGTATGATAATGAGCACATTGACCATAAAGCCTTGTTTCTATTCATATATTGATCCCCAGCCATATTCCAACATAGAGGCATTCTGCACCTTGTGGTGTCGTTAGTCACAACACCTGTTGATAAAGTTTGAAGACCCTGACAAGTTGGATTCAGTAGATCTCGAAGGTTCATGACACAATAGGTTCTTGTGTCTACAGTCAATTGTCATAATGTCAAAGGTTGGGGAAATGGGATAATTCGAGGTCTCAGATACTCTGAGGTCAAAGGTCAGTGGCATTCTTGCAGCTAGTTCATAATGAGTTGTTCAGTTCTGCTTTGGAACTCTGGCTGCTTTTCTGGAGACATCATTAGGCAAATGAACAGGTCTGAGGGTGGCTGATAAGGTTTAGTGAGAAAATGTGCATGGTTTTCCAGAGAGGGTCCTTTGAAACAGCTACAGAACAATAGAGCTGCTGGCCGGAGATAGGAAATGTCTTGAAAAATAACCAAATGAAGGCCTCTTCCCTAATTCCATGTGACTGAATTTTATCAGGACGGCCACTTGTGCTTATTGAAAGCCATAATCGTTCATGGAGGGATGCACGTTCTCAGTGAGCCTGCAGATGCTGATCTAGTTTAAATATTTAGCATCCTGTGCAAGGCATGCTGGTTCCTGTCAGGCTGCCTGTGCTTGTGCTTACAACTTTGTTGGCATTTCATAAACCTCTGAGACATCTGAGAGCCTTCTTACAATATACTACCGATCCTTACCAAAACAGAGTAAGCTTGGGGTGGCAATATTGGTGTACCAGTGAAGATTAATTATGTCAGTCTCAAGAATGATGCATGAAAGGCTCATGGTTAGCCCATCTGCTGAACTGTTTGAAAACCTTTGTGCTGATCTTCCTCTCTGTTCAAGCCCTTGAAATCTTGGGTAGTCAAAAACATTACCTTTGGAGCTAGGACAACCCAAGTTCCAATGCTGAGTAAGTCTTTATCTATTTCCCTTTATTCTACTCTAGTTTATAGAGCATTTCTCTTCTGGTAACAGTTAGCCTTTGACTTTCTTAATTAAAGAAATCAACACCATAATGAAGCAAATTCTATTAATCAGATTATAAAAAGAACTGATTTTCAAAGAGGTTAGGAATTCATTTAAATTATAAAATATATTTAAGAGTACCTATAATTTAATCCTGGTAGTAATTCCAAATAATAAAAGTTGGTACTTGAACCAAGTACATGTCTCCGAGGGTAATGGATTTACTGCCGACCTTGGCATGAGTTCTAGCCATGGCGCTACTCGGTAGAAGAAAGAGCAGCTTCCTTTAGGCTGTTCTTTGGTCTCTACATACATGCTGTGGAATATATTTGTCCCCAGTAAATAAACAAATTTAATGAAAGTAAGTATTTGCTGCAGAGTATGTTGTACGATCCAATGTATTCAAAGTATATGTTGTACTCCTATAACATAAGGATTACTAAATTGCGAAATAATGAACACAACCACATGGTTTCAGAGAGGTTACGAAATCTTACTGGGGGGCAGACCACAGAGCCTAGGTATAACTTAGGTCTATGTGATTCTGGAGTTGATATTCCTTTTTTTCTTGATTCATTTATTTTTATTTTATAAAATTATCATTTCCTGAATTGTGTCCTCACAGGGCAGAAGAAGGTGTCAAATCCTCTGAAACTGAATCTCGTGTTTACATCTGCTTATGAGGCACTAGATTAATGCTGTGAATTGAATCCATCCCCTCCATAAGAACGTCAAGTGTTCTAAACTGCAGCTCCATCTCTCCAGCCCCTGAAGTTGCTGTTCTTTGCCTAGGTTGTTTCCTATGCTCTTTCAAAATCATGTGGAGCTTCACTGCACTGAAAATAATTTTTATTCTCTAGCCATGATTCTGTTGCCTTTACTAAGCTCATTTACACTTACTCTCTTGCCCATAGATAAAAATTCCCTGCCTGATACTCTTATTCACACTATCTGTAACACTTGAGTTCAGTTGCCAAGATATTTGAAGATTTTACTAAGAATATCAAGAAATGTAAAATTTCTGGGTAATGAGCAAATAACAGTGGCTTGACCTACCAACACCGCCCAAAGTTCTATCTTATAATCTGCAGTAATTTTATACTCACAGATGGAAATAGTAATGAGGAACCAAGAGAATTTTAATGCTTACATTTGAAGACATTTTGAAGATCTTAGGGTTGCTAACTGAGAGGAGAGAGCTGGGCCTTTATGTGTGAATTCATTCTTGATTAAACAGTAGGAAGTGATTCATGGCAGTTGCTTTTAAAGTCAAAGGCTAATAGATGAGAAGTATAGGGAAGTGAGTCTTTTCATAGTAAAAGTAAATTTACATGGAAGAGAACTCACATTCCACAATTCAGCAGTATTCACTTCTGAGGCTATGAGTAACTCATGGCTGGGAATATGGACTCATCAGTTACCCATGCTGCTGCAGGAAAGATGAGTACACAGGGGTACAACGTATCCCACTTAGATTTAACTGTCAACTGGACAAAGTCTAGAGTGACCTGAGAGGGGAATCTCATCTTAGAGATTTCCCACATCAAATGGCCTGTGAGCATATATGTTTCATTATTGTTGTTGTTGTTAATTGATGTAGAAATGCTAAGCCAATGTGAGCTGCATTGTTCCTTAGTCAAGCAATCTTTGGATGTGTGAGAAGGGCAGCTAGCGTGAAATAGCCCAGATGTCAACAAACTACTCTTCTATGGTTTGTGCTTCAAGTCCCCACTTGAGTTTCTGCCTCGACTTCCCAACTGATGAAATGAAGCTAAAAATAAAGCCTTTCCACATATGAGTTACTTCTCACCAGAGTATTCTTCACAGCAAAAGAAAGGAAAGTGAAATATAGTGTTTGAAACATCTTATTGAAACAAGAACCATTTTGAGAAGCAATAAGAAAGTGTATAAGTTTTTTGAGACGAGTATAGATAAGAAGGAATTTGTATTCACCATGTGCATACATCTTTTCATTTTAATTCCAATTTTAAGATTCTCTTATTATATAAACTTAAGTTAGAAATGTCTTTCATTACTGTGAAATACGTTCTGAGATATTGATTTGAGAAGGTGAGACATGACTCAAGTGATCTTACTGGCTTGTCTGCTCCCTTGGAGCTTAGACGTAGGCCTCCTAATAACCTGACATACCTCGTAGTTCTAATAGACTATTGTCTTATGCACTTGTCCTGGGAAACCTGTAATTGTACCTCCGACATACTCATGAAAGACCTAGGATTTTTTTTAGGGGAAGTTCAAGCTTTCTTGGGGTCAGGGATAAAAACCAGAATGCAGGCAATTTACTTGTCCACATACATAACAAGAGTAGCCCATGCGTAATGGAACTTAAACATTGTCAAAGTTGAGAACAGACTCCACTTTCTTGAAGGGTAGGCAATGTTACGTCACAAACTTGACTGTCAATCACACTTAGGAAGGGACATTTTTGTAACTTTTTCCTTAAATTCCTTCTGAACTATGCCTATTAAACTCACGACAGCTTAAGCTAGAGTAAATTGATGGTTTTTGTTTGTTTTTTTTTTCTTTAAAAGAAATGCTTCCGTATTTTTTTCTTCTGACTTTGGAGCCAAACACTCTGATCTCTGTTTCTATATTTATGACTAAATATATTCCTTATATACTGAGTATATTGGACAACTGTTTTTCTTTGTCTGGCTTGTTTCACTTAGCAAAATAGTTGCTAATTTCTTCCATGTCACTGTACGTGGACATTTACTTGTGAACATGTGCCATATTTTGTACATTTTGTCTGTTTCTATGTCTTGGTCATTGTAAGTATAACACATACAAAGGTACAGATAAGTTTTAGAATCATGCCTCAGGGCTGGAGAGATGGCTCAGTGGTTAAGAGCACTGACTGCTCTTCCAGAGGTCCTGAGTTCAAATCCCAGCAACCACACAGTGGCTCACAACCATCTGTAATGCCATCTGATGCCCTCTTTTGGTTTCTGAAGACAGCTACCGTGTACTTATATATGATAAATAAATAAATCTTTAAAAAAAAGAATCATGCCTCAAGCTCTTATTTATATACTCGAAAGTGAGATTAAAAATAATACAGGGTATTTTTTTTTCGGAGCTGGGGACCGAACCCAGGGCCTTGCGCTTTCTAGGTAAGCGCTCTACCACTGAGCTAAATCCCCAGCCCCAATACAGGGTATTTTAAGTTATATTTAATTTTTTTAGGTATTTGATTAAATTATAATTGTATCACATTTTTTTCTTCTCTTTTCTTCCTCTAAATTATTCCATGCTTCATTGATTCTTAAATTGACAACCTCTTTCCCCTTTGTCAGTAGTATTACATACATATATATGTACACACACATACATAGATACAAATATATGAATATAATTACATACATGTATAATTGTGACAAAGTTCTGTAGTGTCATCCGTAGAACCTGGACCAGTGCCAATGTATATACTTATCCACAAATACAATTTAATTTTCTACACTTACTCTCCTCAATACATGCTATCTTTATCTTCCAGATATTTTGGCATTCTAAAAATGTTAAAAGTCATATTTCATAGCTGATTTGAATATATCTGATCATTAATGATATTTAATAGCATTTAATATATTTATTTTACATTTGGCCATATTGTTTGAAGAAGTTTCTACTTATTCCATTTGATTACCATTAAAATCAGCTTTTTTACAATACTGGATACCGAATTAGAGAAAAAAATATACCGATTATTAATACATATCAGTATATGTATAATTAAACATCTGTACTGATTATTAATCTGTTATATTTTACTCTTCTGTAGGTTTCTCAGTTTGCTTTCTCTGAGCAATTTGGTATAATATTATTTGTTTACTTTTGTTTTGTTGTCTAGACATTTAATATCACATACAAAGATTGCTAAAACCAAGGCCTCACTGCTTTTTATTCAAGATATTGTCTCTCCATCAAATTTTATAACTTTGAATGTTAAATTTATGTCTTTTATTTATTGAAGTTGAATGTTGTGCATACAAAATGTGAGAGCTCAATTTTGTTCTTGCTTGCATGTGGATTTTGTTAGTCTTATTGCACTTTGACTAAATGCTTGACAGAAAGAACTTAACGCAGGAATGGGTGTCTTGCTTAGTTTCAAATAATTTAGTCCATTATGGCAAGAGACATATTACAGAGCTGAGTAGCTGACATCATAGTGTGCACGGAGCCATATTGGATTTGGGCCTAGCCGCTTTTTGACTGCATGGCTCAAAGTGACTAGGTGACTCTGGGCTGTTTGGCCACAGATATTCACCCCTAAGATGACTGCCTTAAGTCTTAAGATTGTTGAATGAAAGCCTCTCCCATGAATTTACGGCACAGGAAGATAACATTCAAGGGATGCCTCAGCTCCCTTAGCAGATACCTGTGATCTCCTGAATCAACACCCGGTGTCTCCACCGCCTAACCTCATCGTCTACTGCCTGACCTCTTTGCCTCCAGCTATCACTACCTGTATCCGCACCTCTCCCTCCTCTGGGTTTCACAAAGGACACCCCCCTACCTGAAAGCCTTAAAAGCTGTAACAATCACCCCAATAAACGAGACCTTGACAACGGAATCTTGCTAGGTCTCCTTCTCTTGCCCCCCCATTTAGGCCCAAGGGTAGAGCCCCTTCGGGACCCTGAATAACTGGGTCCCTGCTGGCGGGGACAATAGTGTTCAGGAAACAGAAAGAGGAAATTTAGGAAGGGGCTAAGGTCAGATGCAACTCTCAATGACACAGTGATCTAGTTCTCCCATCTACATCCTACCTCCTCTTTTCTCAATCTACTAAAATGTTGTCATAGTATGAATTTTCAAGAGACAGACTAACTGAGAAGATAAGGGTCTTGAGAGCCACTGAGTTTAATAAAAAAAACAAAACTGCATGTTTGTGGTTACATTTTCTATTTGGCTATGAATGTTTGTCTAGTTTTTTCAACACGAGTTTTGTTTTTTGCTTTTTGTTTGTTTTTTTTTTTGTTTTTTTTTAAGAGATGGTGTTTTCTTTATTATGTGTTATTTATACTCTAGTCAAAGATCAGTTAATTATGTACCTACAAAGTTATGTCTCAGCATTCTATTTATTCTTTTTTGTTAGAAATCCCTTTGTATGTCATTTATGTTGGATTTCTATAGCTTTGCAGTATACTTTTAAGAAAAGAAATACACTATTTTCAGATTTTTGTTGTTTTTGTTCAAACTTCCTATGCCCATTTGAATGCTCTGTGGGTGTCATCTGAACTTCAGGATGATTTTTTTTTCTATTTTTTAAAATCACTGGCATTTTGATAAGAATTGCATTGATACTGTTGCTTACCTATGTAATAAGGGTTTTTCACCTTATTGATTTCTTTAATAGAATAGCAGGTTTTTTTTTAACATCCACTTATTTTCTCTCTTTCCAGTTTTGCAGCATTTATTTCAGTCAAATTATTTCATAGGTCTGAGCTTCAAGTTTCTTACACATATGTATCAAGGTCTTTGAAAGTCCAACAAGATGGCTTGAGAATAGTTAGCCATCACCTGAATTCAGAGGTATTAGTGGCATTTTGGCTTAAAGCATGAAGAAAAAAATAGTGTAAGTAATCCTTGTGTTTCTTACAGACCACAGCTCAAAAAAAATAATTTACCTTAATATATGACTTATTAATGTCAGGCTTTAAGACACATTTGGCTGGATTTTAGATAAAAGTGTGGGTCACAGAGGCCATGCTTGTTAAAAAAAAAGTTCAGTTGGCTTAATTGGCAGGGTTAGGTAAAAATTCTGCACTCAATTCTGTGTCAGCCAATATAAACACATATGAGAACCCTTGTTGCATATGCTATGCTTTGTCCACACACCTGTACTTTATGTTTGTGTTCCCTTTTGAAGGACTGCAGATTGAATTCATATCCTTATGCATGTGAGACAAATGCTCTCCAGTAGGCTATATGCTCAGGACATTTATTTCAATTTGTGATAAATTCTTGCTAAGTTACCAAGTCTGGAACCTATAATCCTTCTTTCTTGTCTTCCTGAGTGTATGTAATGCAATATAGTCCTGTACTATCAAGCCATGTCCTGAACACATTTAAGGGTTTTTCAAGTCCCCTGTGAAAGAGTTTGAAAAGCTGAAAGAAATGAATGGCCCTGTCATTCACCCTGTTCTTGTACTGTACTACACACCACACACCCTGGATGTTCTCACTGAAGGCTTTTAGACAATCGTACCCTACCTGCTGCTGACTGTTTCAAATACTCAGCTAGTGAGTCACTGCTGTAACCTTAGCTTTTCTGACACCAAGGTCCCATTTTTATAGTTGTTATGGTTAGTAGGAATCAAAAACTGTTGACAAGATTCAGACTCATTTCTTTATTTTAAGCACTGAGGTAGAAAAATGCATTCAGCACAGGTTGTACTATTCCTCAGCTCAAATCCTAGACTGTTTAAACTGAGAAGGAACATGAGCAACAGCGTATATTGGTCTCCTTGTTTCTCAATTGTAAATGTAAGGTGGCCAGCTGTTTCCCCACTGTGATGGACTGTACCATTGACCTAGAACTTATAGTAACCCTTTTCTCTCCTAAGTCGCTTTTTTGAACTCAGCATTTTATTGCAGCAATAGAAAAAGGAACTAAGACCTTGACATAAGTTTTTTTTCCTCTGCTGAAAAGAAAGGACATTGAGATGCCATCAATCACCTTCTAGCAAGGAAATTCTAAGACACCAAGTGATACCAGGAACAGAATCACACTGAGAACTCCCAGGTGCTTAGTGGTCCAATAGGACTAAAACTTACTTGGGGTAGGAAACAGAGCCATACAAGTAAAAGGTTCCTTCCACATCATTAATCCAGTGGCTACATGAAATCTGCGAATTGCCCCCCCCTTTTCTGCACATGATGATGGTAGAAAAGTGGAAAAGAAAAAAATGCATGGAAAGTTCCCCTAGTTCCCTTAGCCACATACATATTTTTCTCTTTAAAAGCTGCTGACAAACAGAGATTCATTTTAGCACTAGCATCCCATAAATTTATTTGCTTGTTACTGCACTTTTCCAAGTTTATGGTTTTATTCCCCTAACTAGGAACATTAAAATGTCAATGTGTCCTTAGGGGTGTATCAACCCTGTGATCTGAGTTTGATAACAAGATTATACTGTGGCCTCTTTAAGAGCAGATGCAGCCTAGAGAATCAAGACATCAGAGAATTCTACTACAGTTGGTCAAGCATGGTAGGTTGAAGACTAACAGGCTGTTAGAGGAAGAAGAAATCTCAGAGCTAATCCTGTCTTGTTTTCTTTCATTTTTAAATCCTCTTTCCCTCCAAAGCTTGCTTTTATATGCACTGATATTAGTAAATGTAACAATTCAAAAGCAAAGTCAGTTACTAATGTATGTAATGTAAGAATGTGAATTCTTCTGAACTTGAAAGCAGAAAGGGGAAATAGAGTCAAGGAAAGACAAAGTAATTCAATGTGGTACAGAAAAAATATGGTACCCAATACGAATATAAAAAATATTAATGTGATTCCATCATGGCCACTATTGTTTCCTTAGGTACATGCTTGCCTGCTTCTTCTGAAAGAGCAGAAGGTCTTGCCCTTTCTTATGGAAGCATTATCCTTCCTTATATTTCTGACAGTGGTTTGCAAAGGGGCTATATTAGTTATTTTTCTCATTAAGGTGACAAAATAAATCTTGAGAACAAGCTGCCTAAGGGAGGTAGGGATTTATTTTGCTCAAGGTGTCAAGTGATGCATTCTGCTATGATGATGAAGGCAGGAATGGGGGCATGACCACTGGATACCGTGTCTCAGGAAGCACAGAGTCGACAGAAACTGGAGGAAAAGTATATAGCCCCAAAGCCTGGTCCCCACCTTTAATGACCCACCAACTCCCATGCCATCCCATTTCCTAAAGTCTCTTCAACCATCCAGATCAGCACCATTATCTAGAAGGTAATTGTTCAAACATATGAAATTACTGAAGGGCATTACCAGAGTCCAGCTATGTATCCTCTTCCCATTCTGGCCAACCTTCTGTTGACAAGTAAGACCTCTACAGAGACGAAGCAACTAAAAGTTAAATATGCAATTACCACGTGACCCAACCATTTGATTTCTAATTGTCCTGTAAAGGAATTTCAACACATGCCCAGACAATATCCTTATTCAAATATTCACAGACTATTTCTAACAGCATCAAGCTAGCAAAGGCATAGATGTTTACTAATAGATGAATGATTAATATGTTATATCTCTTAATAGAATGAAATAGTACTTAGCAATTAAAAGTAGTAGAAGATGCATGTAGAATGAAATTCTACTTGTGAAAACTCAGGAAATGCAAGCTGATTGACAATAATGGGAGTGACATCAATGGATGTCTGAAGAAAAAGAAAAGGGGAAAGGACTGAGTTAGGATGCCATGTCAATAGGTCATAAACTCTTGTAATTTGGGAGTATGTTTATTTTCATGCTTCTCTTTATGAGCACATCATCATCTACCACACTGTGTAATATAAAAGTCATATTGTACAACTTGACAATTATGCCTCATGGAATTCATTGAAGGTAAGAGTTTTAAAGCCTGTGTCAGCCTTAATCCTTTGAGTTAGGGAGAGGACACCATCTGCCTAACTGTTGACCCCACACTTTATGAGTCCTTCCATAGAAATTCTATATACTAAGATATCCTGAGACCCAACCCTTAGACATTGTATACTTGTCACAGTTGCCTAAGCTAAGTTGGATTCCTGGATTTAAATGAGATTTTATTTTTATACAAGTTCCATGTGTATGCTATACTTTGAAAAGTGACCTGGGCATTGAAATCTGCTCTGTGTGCCTAGTCTGGGCCAGGTAGGTATACAAAATCTACCTGTATAACATTTTTTTTTCATAATAATGAAAAAAAGAGGTGTAAAACAAACCAAACTGAACTGGAAATTTATAGCATGATATGATACAAGTAGTATCCACTTGTTCAAAGAAAGACATGATTACATACAATTTTAGTGACGTAGAAAATGGAATCACTAATAATTAAGGGAGATAGGATTTATGGCAAATAATATGTGTGTGTGTGTGTGTGTGTGTGTGTGTGTGTGTGTGTGTGACAAAATGAAAATCAATTATTGCTACACATGTAGCAGGAGCCATGGGCTGATCCATGTTTACTCTTTGGTTGATGGTTTAGTCCCTGATAGCTCTGAAGTTTCCAGTTAATTGATATTGTTGTTTTTCCTATAGGGTTACAACCCCCTTCAGTTTCTTCAGCCCTTTCCCCAAACTCTTTTGTTGGGGTCCAGGACTCAGTCCAGTGGTTGACTGTGAGTATTTGCATCTGTCTTAGACAAGTGCTGGTAGAGCATATCACAGAACAACCTTACCAGACTCCTGCCTGCAGGTACATCTTGGCATCAGCAATAGTGTATAGGTTTGATGTCTGCAGATGGAATGGATCACATGGTAAAGGTGGTTTCTGGATGGCTTTTTCTTTGGCTTCTGCTCCATTTTTGTCCCTGCATTTCTTTTAGGCAGAGATAATTCTGGGTTAAAAATGTTTAGATTGGTGTGGCCCCACTCTTCCACTGGAGCTACGCCTATCTACTGGATGTTGCTGTTGGGTATTTTAACTAATATCTGGTCGCTTGGTCCTGTGGAGGCTTGATACCCCAGAGCAGAGAATTGCTAGAGGGGTGAGGATGGATTGGGCAAGGGACCCACCTTCTTACAGGCAAAGGGGAAAGGGATTGGGTGGGGAATTCGTGAAGGCATATTGGAAGGGGGATAACATTGGAAATGTAAACTAATAAAATATTATAATGTAGGAATATTTACATCTTTGGAAATAGTCTATTATATGAATTGTTGCCAATCCTAAAGAATAGCAAAAGATTTGTCCCCAAATCTACTAACACATAGAAGTTTTAGCTTTGTCAACGGATTATTTTTAGATTTAATTTTATTTGGGACAAGAATCTAACCAATACCTGCTTATTATACAGTTATGTGAAACTATCAGGAGCTAAATTCAGAGTCCACCTAAACAAATGTCATCCACTATTAATTTAGCCCTTTTGTATCTGACAATCATTTCTTGTGAATTACTTTATTCAATGCTTGTCACTGTGAAACAAGGTTGGATCGCAATATCTTCTATTGGAGCAACTAAAGTTTATATTTCAAGAAAAATAAGTATTTTTAGTATCTGATTGGCTAAACTGAAAATCTCATTATTTTCCAATTTATAATGACTTTGCTCATAACGGTAATAGCAACATTAAAAATATGACGTCAAAGACACTTACAATATTTCTCTTTCTCCAGACAAAGCTAAATTCCCTCTGAGAAAATGTCTGTATTCTGAATTTTTACAAATAATATCTGACACTCTTTTTGCTCTGTGAGATCTTGACTGCTCCTAGACTTGAAAATCATTCTTCAGTGTGAACAGTACAGCATGTAATAAGTGAGCAGAAGAGCCACAAACATATACCTGGGTGTTTCTTATATTGTGCTGAATGTCTCTGAGACCTTTGGAAAAACGACATGTTCGTCAGTGTTTTCACTGAGCAAATAAAACTACAATGCACCTCCTGTCTGCCATGTTGACAATTAAAAGTGAATAGAAGTGAAAACTGTTTATAAACTACAAAATGCCTTAACATTTTACATACGATTAAGTTATTGCCAGCATCATAATTGAGTCACTAACTTAGTTGAGAACCAATATCTTTATGGGCAAATTTTAGTTTTAATAGTTAGGTGTAGAGACATTCATTACCAGAAGTGAATATACCTGTGAAATGGCTTTTAATATAGACCGAACAGACATAAATTATGTCTTCACATATGACAGTAACCACTGCTACATCTGGTAGGCTCAATACAAAGTCTGTCCCCAAGGTCTTTAATTACCCAGGGTTTTCCTGAGCAATCTGCAGTCCACAGCCATCAAAACATCTCCCAACACTGGCTGTGATGCTTTTTTTTCTTTCTTCTAAGAAGTCTTTATTAACTCCTCTGCCTTGGCTGGGCCCTGGAGGCCAGGGAGGTGATTAATGGTCCCTGAATTATGATCCAACCAGAAGGGCTGTTGGTAGAAATTTATACTCAGTGTGGTAAGCTAGAATTCTTTCAGCCCAGGTAGTCGACATTCATTGCAGGATTTAATTGTAAGAGTAGTAGTTAATGAGTGCACAGGGGAAGAGGGTAGCCCAGGAGCTGAGAATCTGGGCTGAGGGCCAGTGCACTAGCAGGGAAGTTCCTGGGGGAGGGATGAACCACAGAGTGGACAAACTGCTGCTGGAGAGTAGGCTTCTCATCACTCTGGTATTTTATCAAGGAGGAAATTAAAGCACACAGAGATGATAGGTAAGGTTGGAGGTGATGTGGATGATGATTATTTTGTGCTAAGGACCTCACCTTTTATGAATTAATCTACACGTAGAAAACTTTGCAGGCACCAAAGCTAGTTTTCAAGACAATACTCTAGCATTAGATGTTAGCAACATATTTTACAAGTGAGAAGGTCTGAAGTTAAGGAAGGGCAAGTGACTTATCCAAGATCATATAAAATCCCTCCGTTTTCGGGTTCTGCACAGACTTTAAAAGTCAATGCGGATGTCGCTGAAATTGCTTCAACCAATATTCTTGGCTTTTGTAGCTACTGTATAGCTATCATATGCCTGATACTTACTGTATGTGTGTGTGTATGTGTGTGTGTGTGTGTGTGTGTGTGTGTGTGTGTGTGTGTGTGTATCTTCATATTACAATCCAAGTTTCTCAATGAACAAGATGTGTTTTTGTTTAAGGAATGTTCCCAAGGTTCTGTGGCCAACAAGAGTCAGGCCACAAAGATTCAAACCAGTCTCTGTGCTAGACAGAAAATTATTGCAGCTGCCGTCATGACTGGCTATATATTTTATGAATAACCAACACTATTACTCTAATGCTTAATGCTGTGATCTTATATCATTTTTAACCAATATTCAAGGCTGATGAAATATTGTATGATTTGAACATAATGGCTATTTAGTTTCAATATATTAGAATTAAGGAGTTGAGGCAATAGAATGAGAACATTAAAATGTGTGTATGTATGTATGTATGTATGTATGTATGTATGTATGTATGTATGCATTAGTTTTCCTTAAATCAGTCCAAGAGGATGGAAAAGACCTTGTTTTATTAACTGATTACAGCCTGTATTGATCAACAAATTCAGTAGGGATCCTAAGTTCAATGCTTTATACTCATCCACTGTCTACACTGGAAGAATTCAGGAATCAATGAAACCATATTGTTGAATTTGACTAAAAAATTAGATGAACCTGGCTGCCAAGATGCATGAAAATGTCTCAGTAAACAAATTATAAAAATAAAGTATCAGTTTTATTAGCCTAAAAAAATCAAGCAAGCGAATGTCTTTTGTATGACTGCTGCACAGACCCAAGCAGCCATTATCATTTGCAATTTCATATTTCAATAAAGTTTTATTTATTTTCATTTGCATTATTTGCTGTTGTGGAAACAAGACTTTTCTGACAGCACCAGGTGGTTAGAAGGAGATTATATTTCCAGCACTAGCCTTTGTGCTGACCAGACTTCTGAGTGTGCCTTGTCTTTCCCAGTGCTTCTACCTGGTTATTAATATATGTGTCATTTTCTTTCTAATTGCCAAATTATCTTTTTTCCCAAGTGAAAATAGAAATGTATTCATGCATTCAATAAAAATTTTCTGAATACATATTATGTATCAAGAACTTTTCTAAATGCCAAAGACACGGAGATAATGAGTCAGACACTGAATTCACTTCACAGAATGAGGGATCCAAACAAATTTTTGAGGGTGCATATTTATATGTATGCAATAGAGGGCTAGCAACTCTAAAACATTTCACAGCAGTTTTTAAAAAGGCATACTTTAAAATTTTCATGTGGAAACAGTCCCAAGCCTTTATGGAGTAGGGAAAAATATAACTGGGGTGAAGTATACAGGCAAAGAGGTATGGAAAAAGAATCTAGAAAAGAAAGAAGTCAGGTAGATATCATGGAGAATTTTGTAAGCTACCCCAGGTGTCTGATAGTGTGTTGTAATGGAGCAAGTACAACCAACCACAATAAAAACGTATGTGGCTTCTGCAGGCTATGTCTTTGACAGAGTAAACTAGATTTGTTTGGAAAGATGTTTGGACACCATACAGATTTCTAATTCTATATTACTTGTATACACATAGCTTCTGGCATGTGTACATTGTATAACAAATTGTGGTAATGTATGTAGCTCAGTGTTCTTTATTTTGAAGCTCTTTTATTGAACCATTCAGTGCCTGAAAGAGGACCAATAAAAGTATATTCACAAAAGGAGGAGGGGGAGTACTGCACTTTGAATGTTGTTTATTCAAAATTCCAGGGCAATTCAATACTGAACTGAGCTGAACCATATGGGTGACCACTTCCCTCATACCCATATGTTACCACTGCAATGACAAAATGCCAGTGTGAGGAGAAACTCAAGCAAAGACCCATCAGAGAAGAAGTATTTTCTCCCTGGGGCTATGGGTTTAACTACTACAATTTGTCAACACAGAAGATTGCCTCAGATCTATGTTGTTTTGTGATGGGGAAACAATTTTCACCATGGTCATTTAAGGAGAATGATACAAAAATGAAGACATTAAGAAATGGAGGAAGAAGGGAGAAGGGTATGAGAGAGACAGAGAAGGACAGAGACAGAGGTGACACAGAGAGACAGAAACAGTAAGAAAAGAGAGAAAGAAAGAGGGGAGAGGGAGAGAGGGGGAGACAGAATATGAGTTTTCCCTAGGGTCACAAAGAAACCCACTTACCCATATCCTTAATGATGAGGCAAATAGCACAATACTGGCAATGGGCAGTTTCCGATAAATTCTCCCTTTGGAGCACTTACATTTTGTAGCTTCTGGTTAAATCAGAAAAAGTGAGACATCTCAAAGTATATGCAATATGGAAATTCATTAAGATGAATGGGCATTTGGTAAAGTTATAAGAAAAACATTTACAATTTAGTTTATTTTCACTCTAGTTTGTGCCTTTATTCTCTCTTCTCTCCTCTCCTCTCCTTTCCTCTCTTCTCTCCTCCTCCTCCTCCTCCTCCTCCTCCTCCTCCTCCTCCTCCTTCTTCTCTCTCTCTCTCTCTCTCTCTCTCTCTCTCTCTCTCTCTCTCTCTCTCTCTCTCTCTCTCTCTCTCCCTCTGCCAAGATCACGGGGTTAAGGACAGGTAGGAGGTAGGGTATCTAGACAAAGCTGGACTCTAAGTGGACCATACTAAGGACTGTTCCAATGCAGTAAGAGGCAGCTCGCCAGCGTCCAGGCTCTGGGTTTAAGAAATGCTGAAAGAGACATCAAGTGGCAATTATATCTCCTCCTGTCTCAGTTTTAAGGGTGAATACATTTGTGACATATAACAACTGAACTAAAGCCCAGCTGCTTCTGATTCCACATGCAAGGCTGTGTCACCACCTTTCCTTCCAAGAAAGCCAGGACAGAAGGCATGAGGCATAGTGTTTGGAGTTCTTCCAAATGGTTAGGAGCTGGCTCAAGCTACCTCAATATGCTTACCTGGTGATGAATGTTGTCACTGATACTCATGGCACTTACTGTCTGGTGCTTATGAGAAAGGACAGTGATTTATAGCTGAGTTATGTGTCTGAATTGGGTCGAGAAAAGGGTGCCCTGTGCAAGGCCTGAAGGTTTGGTTTTCTTTGGCTGAAGCAAATTGTGACTATTTTTCTATCCTTGAACCACCATCAGATTTCCCTCTGACTCATTGCTCCTTTTTTCCATTTTTTCCTAATTACTTCTTAAATCTGGCCTGGGTAGTTTTATACCAAAGGAAAAGAAGAAAGAAGAGGAAGAGAATATTTAAATAGGTACCAACACCTTCTTATGGTTTTCCTGTTCATCTATAAAATCATAATCACAGGTAATTTATCTTAATTCACAAATCATGACACTTACCCAGTGTTCATAGGGTTGGTAGGCAAGAGAGTTACAACTAACATTCAGGTCCACCTGGCTCCCAAAATTAGTCCTTTGTATCTTTCTTTACACCACACTTTTCTATATGCCCCATAGATCTCCCTGCTCCTGTCCTGGATACATGTAACAACATATTCATTAACTGGACAGTAATTTTCCATTGTGCTAGAAATTAAAGAATCAAAACTATATGAAACAGAATGCTTACTATGAAACTGATTCCAGCCTGCATTTCCATGTGTCCTGCAGGCTTCGTGCTGATAAAGACTGCACATCAGTAAGTACATCATGAGACAGAACATTTATGCATTCATGTATTAATTCTTTCAGCAAATGTTTATTAAATACCTATTCTGTGCCAAGCATTATTCTATGCCAGCATTTATTAATTCTGGCTGCATATTAAAATAACCTGGTGCACTTAAGAAAAATACTGATCCTTAGCTCATCCAAAGAATTCTATTTAAAACTCACTGGCTTGGGTTCTGGCATCAATATACTTTAAAAACATCCCCAGGAATTGTGGGAGGAAGCTAGGGCTGAAAAACACTGTTCCGGGACCCAAAGGAAATAGCAGTGAATAAACAGGATAAATACTGACCGGATTCATAGGCTTTGTGTACTCCTTTGTCATCTGTAAGATAGAATAAATGGAGAGAGGGAGGAAGATGAGACTGGAAGTCTGGATTGCCATTAGTCATGTTGAGCCTTAAAGGCATTTTGAATTTTCTGAAGGAGGTAGATGATGTGCGAACAGAGATACTTTCTTAATCTTCATTTCAGGAGTCTATCCTGAATAAATGTGGTTTCTTCTGTGAGAATAAAGGATGCAGGGCTTGCAAATATATGTGTGTGTGTGTGTGTGTGTGTGTGTGTGTGTGTGTGTGTGTGTGTGTGTGTGAGAGAGAGAGAGAGAGAGAGAGAGAGCGAGAGAGAGAGAGAGGAGTTAACTTCTAATCTAATGTGTATAGTGTGTATGTGGAAGAAGGGTTATAAAGGGAAAGCTTTGATACAATAGTACACACCAACTCAAAAGAGATGCAATGGCCTGTGAACATATGACATCTGCTCTAGTGAAGATGATGTCATGGGGTCAGATCAAAGAACATATATAGAAGTAGAAGGATCATACAGGGAGATGTTATTTGCAAAATAGAGATGAAAAATCAAGAGTTGTTCTATGTTCTTCACGTAGTTGAATCTTCTTGAACAAAAATGTGAGAAGAAAAAAATTGTGGAGATTCATAATTAGAAAAGGCAGCTAAGCTCAAGAAGCATCCCCGGTCCTGAGAAAAGGTGTCTTTAAAAGTTGTCTTAATTTGAAGCAATGCCTTCCCCTTTGTTAAAAAGAAAGTTTCTTTCTTGCAAAACTTGATGTTCTTGTCCTACAGAACTTTCACGTTTGGTTATTTTGTGAAGAGTGTTGTTTTCTATTTTCTTTCTCATCCCACTTATCATTTAGGTAAAGGAAGACTACTGGCTTGTTTAAGTTACTTTTATATCCAGCCACTGTCAGTGTTTCGGTTCCTGGATTAGAACACCAAGGGTCAGCAGGGCTGAGTGGTTACGTTTATCGGGCATGCTTAGAGAAGGGCAGACAGAGCAACAACAAATACAATGACAATCTTGCTTTACACACATCCATGACATATGTTTCTTTTCTAGAATACCACCATATTTTGAAGATTTTAGAATAGATAAGCAAGACTTGTGTAAACATTAGCCTCTTCAAGAAATCCTTTGCTCAAGTAAATGAGTGTTTCTGTTCCTGGCCCTCTGTTGCTTCTATTACCTAGGATTCTGGCTTCTAGTGCCTTCTGACAACCATCCTTGTCTAAATCCTCATGTAACAAAGGAACCACTCCCTTGTAATTATAAATGTGATGCTTCCATCTATCCATCCATCCTTCCTTCCTTCCTTCCTTCCTTCCTTCTTTCCTTCCTCCCTCCCTTCCTCTCTTTCTTTTATTACTATTGTATTTTTTTACTAGCCTGTCATTACTACCCACCCAGCTCTCCCTCCCACAGTTCTTCATCGCATTCTTCCTTCCCTCTTTCTCCAAGTGGATGTCCCCCCTCACCCCCCCTCCACCTCTAACAGGCCTCCTTACTCCCTGCAAAAACCAACCTTCTCTTCTCCTATGTCTCTGAAGGATATTTCAAGATATTTCATATTATTTTGTGAAACTGTTAACCTATTATAACAACAGATGTAAATGGAGCAAGGAGGGCAGAGCAAGTCAGGAACACCTCAAACTCTTTCAAAGTCTCTAATTCAGAGTTTGCTGTGATGACTAGTCAATTTCTAATTCTGGGCATGTTAAAGACAATTACACCTGTTTTACTTATCGTGTTCTTCCTCTAAGTTTCCACTAGATGTCACACAGACATCCCAAAGACTTATTAGGAACTTGTATCTCTAGCCCCATTTTATAGGTATTGAAGTTGAAATTCAGATAGTGGTTTTACTCCTCTGTGGACTAAAGGCTCAGAGATGTCTCCTGCCTTAAGACACTTAATTCTCAAGAAATGATATAAGGTGAGTACTAGTACTCTGACAAATGCTGATTCCAATGTTTTTTCAGATAGCATCCTTAAATCTTGCTCTGCTGGGCCTCCCTCTGGAAGTAGAATCTTTTTGGCTGACGACTGACTTGGGAAGGCAAAAATGTCAGTGGAAGTGACAGAAGCATTAGAGGCTGGAAGCTTTCAAGTTTTGAGTCTGCTTTGTCATATCTCATTTTTCTTTGCCATTAAACTAACACAATCTGAGATTGAGGCTGTTCAGTCAGCGTGGTATCTGAATGAAAATAACAGAGGGAGAGTCATTGCACTACACAGATATGTAGAAATGAATCCTGACATGTAAGGGTCATTTGTTACACCTCTTGAAGTGACTAATACAGCTTCTGAAGAAACTGAAAGAGGGTGAAGTTGGTACCTAAAAGGGTGAAACTTTATGTCTAAATTATTTTGATCTTCATGATCTTGGCCTTTGTGTTACAACTCATTTTTGAACCATGTTGTTTTTTCTGTATTTTACAGAGATTGCTTTTTTAAAAAATAGCTGTCAACTACTTTTAAATAAATTGAATAGTGTGTAAATTCTCAGGAGTGGGGAGACAATGGGTTAGGGCAGTGACTGATGATTTTAATTGGCCTATGATTTCTCCATAGTTTTCCTTAAATTGTAAATACTATCATGATTTGATTAATGAAAATCGACATTTTCATCCTACAAGGTAGCAGAAGAAGCTCATAGTGGTGGTGGTTGTGCTCCCCTTTGAGTAGCAATGGTCTCCAAGATGCCTGTCCCATTGACATATTATTGATAGAAAGGTGTAATAACACACTTTTGTGTAATGTTTAGAAATGGTTACATAGAATTGGGACTAAGATTAAACACAAAAAGCATTGTAGCAATAAAAGATGAAAGGACATGTACATATTGTACCTGTATAGTAAGGAGGAGGTTTTTTGCTTAATTTTTTTGTACTTCATTTTTTTGGTTTCTTTTAATAGCTGCAAAAAGACTACTTCATCTGGCATCAACAGCAGGGGAGGCACTTGGTCCTGTGGAGGCTTGATGCCTCCAAAGAAGGGTGATGCTTGAGGGATGAGGTGGGAGTGGGTAATGGGTGAGCACCCTCTTAGAGGCTAAAGGGATGGGGATGGGATAGGGGGTTCATGGAGGGGAGATCGGGAAGGGAGATAACATTTGGAATGTAAACAAATAAAATAGTTAATAAATAAAAAGAAAGCTGAATGCATACAAGGAATATGGTAGAAGCTTCCTTCATATCGAACCTAATGCTATTGTGTGTGATAAAGCTATATCATGGAGGGAGTTCATGAGTAAAATTACATACATGTTTTTAACTAAAACATATTTAGACGTTAAAAATCATTTTATGATTCAGTGAGCTTAGTTTATTAAACATTACACTTTTGCATGTTTGTTTCTCTAATTTATGTTTATCTTTTTCTCCTGTGTTCTGTGTGTTTATCATAACTTCCTTTTTATGAACTTTCAATTGCTCTTCAGTGTCTCTTTAATCATCCTCAACAGTATAAGCGATCAGAACATAATTCCTCTTAGAATTTTGTGTATTATGCTTCAAAACTGAGATTCACATTGCCTCAAAAAAGTTGGATGAAAATTCCCTATTGTCTAAATTATATCCAAATCCCCAATCTGAAGATATCCTAGGCCATTCACATTCTAAAATGAAAGCGAAGGATGAGACCTGATTTATCCATTGATCACTTGTACTTACCAAAATTAAACAGCTAGTCTTACTGCAGACACTACTACCCTTCTTCCTCATTCCTCAGTATACAGAAAAGGACCAGAGTTGTTGAACAGGACAGGAGTTATTACTTGTGTTGATACATGGGTTTCCCTTATTTTTTCATGACAGAAGGAAAAAGAAATTCTTTACCTCTTCCCAATCTAGTAGTGAAAATGCCAAGAAAGTATATCAAGTATTTGTAATGTCTTCAAGAGAAGCCTGATAGTTGCCCTCCTTAATCGATAAAAGCCACAGAACCTGGAAGAATACTTTGTAATGGATCATTTCGAAATAGCTTCATATCTGTAAATTATCGGGCAGACTAATTTCTTCTCTAGATAAAATCCCTTCCAGAAATACTGTGCTTCAGTAGTTAAAAGACCAGTCTGGCTCTAGAGAATGCTTGATTTTATATACATACATATATATATATATATATATATATATATGACACTCCTTTCATTTTTCCTTTTCTCCCTCTCTCCCTCTTTCCTTCCCTTCCTCCTTTCCTTTCTGTCTGCCTCTCTCTCACTCTTTCCTACCTTTTCTGTTTTCATTCTCTAAAATTCTCTTAGCAATTCTGCAACTTCCCATGGAAATAGTGCTTACTGGTCCAGTGTTGCTACAACTCTAATGGAAGTAACTAGCTGATTTTTGATTGGATATATCTGAGATCTGCTTTTTAGTATGAGCTCATAATGAGTACTGTGGAACTGATCAAAGGTCCATAACTGGTATGTTCCTAGGTGCCAGTAGTAAATCTCCCACTCTTAATTTCTTCATAAACAAGTTGTTGATATGGTTCCTATATATTAAGGTTTATTCCCACAGACCACTGCTCTCCTCCACATTTGCCAGAGAAGTTTCTCTTTGCAGTGAACAGATGACACATGGCTACTCAAGATGCTGAAAGTCATGCTTAGATGGTCAGCTTTGAAAGGACACACATGTCACTTGTTCCAAGGCCCAAAAAGGGTAAAGAAAGAGTAGAAAAAATGTAAGAGCTGGGTGAAGAAAAGGAGGATCATGAATCTCTGTCTTATATGCAAGACAGACAGAGTTATGAAACGAATGAACTTACAGCATCTGCCATTGCCTGCAATGAAATCTGTACAGTACTGATCCCAGAATCATTTATCATTGATTAGAGAGTGTATCATTGGTGGCCCCATTGTGTCCAGGGAAGCTAATGATAGTTGTAGAATTCTGGGAGAATAAAGAACTCATTGTCTTTAGTGATATTGTTACAGGTGAGTTACTAATGCTCCAGTGCGTGAATTCACTACAATGCCCATGCTAGTGGTCCACATTAAACCCTTGGATCAAAACAGAAAAGAAAGAAAAGAAAATGATGTAAAAGTAAGATTCATTGTAGATGTTGTTAATGAGGGTTGGAGTAGGAAAAGTGAGTGTGGAGGGAATAATATGGCCATGATGTATCAGAAACATCCATAAAATTATCAAAGAATAAATTAGTAAAATACTTCTTTCCATTTTCAACAATCTCAGGAGCAGAAAGGAGCCTGATGCCTGTTCTCTGTCTCCAGTGTCGAGTGACATGTTTCTTACATTACATCGTGTTTTTCTTCTGCACTCTGATGTTTACACATATTACTTGCTGTTTTATGCCATTTTAAAGGCAGAGCGATTAGAAGGAAGAGGCTGAAGTTAAAAAGTTTACAATCCTGATTTCAAGCCTGGCTTTCTCAGTAGTAGCTGGATGATCCTGGGCAACATTTATTATTTACTTATCCACAAAATGTGCATAACAGTAGTAAGAATAACAATGGCAATATTAATGAGGAAATTGCTTATCGTAGTACCAGCATCTCTTACTGAACATTTCAAACAACTCCCTGCGTTATTAATGAATGTAATGAATGAGTATTCAACTCCTACTCTACACCTGGTATTCAAATATGTACTGAGCATTCTCTAGTAAAGAAAAGAAATATTATCTGTGGCATCCTGCTATTTATGGTATAGTTCAGGGTTTGGAAAGATAAAGTACAGATGGATGCCCGAATTAGTTCCTTTGCCTGTTTTTACAGTGTCCTTGTGCTGGAACTGGTTTTACATTTTTAAAGAGTTAGGAGGAAGGTATAAATACAGCAAAAACTCCTATGTGGCCCACAAAGCCTGAAATATTTACCATCTGTCCTTTTATAGAAGAGTTGGCTGGTTTACTGGAACACACAGGCAACACTCAGTAAATGCTTTCCCCATGCCATTTCACAATCTGAAGTTCTTTGCATGGGATTCTGATTAATTTCTATATCCCCTCAATTCACATGTAGGGTTATCATCGGCCATGCAATAAAAATCAAACTTTTGAAATGGACATAGGTCCTGCATGAGTGAACCCTGGGCTTCTCCAGCTTCATCCAATTATACTCTTATCCTGCTGCCCCACTGGATTTCTTTCTGTTCAGCAAATATTGCACACATATTTCAGTCCAGGGCATTGTAGCTTTGTGTTCTACCTGTCCTCTGCCTTTTTGATAATGAATTTTCAATGTGTCCTTCAGGAGGAAGTACCAAAGTCACTTCTCTTGGAAAATCTCCTTGTGTTCTCTTTACTGTATTGCTAGCAGTCTCTACACTGTATCTGCTCTGATTTCTGATACTTATGGCAATCTCATATTCTTCTCTGTGATGCTATTACTGTCACCTTCACAAGTCAGTTTCATGAGGACAAAGGTTCTCATTATCTCTTATTATTTTATAGCATCCTCACCTCACGCTTAATAAATACTAGGTGAATAGATGAACGAATGGATAATATAGTGTCACGTCTGTGAGCCAAATAGGGTAGACAATTTAGGGTAGTCTTTCTGTATGAAAGGGGTGTCCTTTTTTAGGAAAACACATTCCCAGTGTATTTTCTGCAACTGCATTTAAATACCCTCTTCATTCTCCCTGTATAATTAATGGAGACCTAGTGAGCTGTTTGTGTTGATACATCATCTGCACTATATAGAAAATGCATTTGTTACAGAGCTATCTAGGCCAAAGCTAATGAAATGTTTGCAAATGTCCTGGTTTACAAAGAGAAAATTGGTTCACCTGAATGACAAGGTCTGTGTAAGGAGAAAACATTTTTCTTTACAATTTTTGAGGGGTGTTCTGAGAATTTTCCAAACCCCAGAGAAACACACATCAACAGTTCCATACAAGTGGCAAAGACAAGAGGTCACCTTGGGGAAGACAAAGTTCCAAGATCAACATTACCCATGACAGTTTTCATATGAACTTTAGGGTACCTATAAGCTCCTAAATCTGTCCACAGAATGAATCCTTATGTAGTTGCAGTGTCCTAAAAGGACAGGAAACTCCTCACTTTCTCAATGGCATCTGTGGGCAGTCTAGATGCAGAACATAGACTCTTAAGAATTCAGAATTTTATTAACAATACTTGACTCTACATTATAGTTTTGTAAATATCTCTCTTTCTCTCTCTAACCGCATGAGGGTGAGGAGTGGGAGTGGGGGTGTATGCAAGGGTGTAAGTCAGAGAAAAACTTGTGAAAGTAGGTTCAGTCTGCATTGTATAGATTCTGGGACGGAAGAGAAAGTGTTATGTTTGGTTGTGAACACCTTTATTTTCTGATCAGTCTCACTTGCTCAATAATCAATCTCTGTCTCTCTGTCATTACCTTTTTTTCTTTCTTTCTCTCTTTCTTTCTTTCTTTCTTTCTTTCTTTCTTTCTTTCTTTCTTTCTTTCCTTCCTTCCTTCCTTCCTTCCTTCCTTCCTTCCTTCTTTCTTTCTTTCTTTCTTTCTTTCTTTCTTTCTTTCTTTCTTTCTTTCTTTCTTTCTTTCTTTCTGCCATCCTTCCTTTCATTCTAAATAGATTCTCACTCTATGGGCATGGCTCATAGATTTTGATTTACAGAGATCTGTCTGACTCTATCTTCTCCGTGTTACAGTATGCTATTTTCTTAGGATTCCTATTGATGTGAAGAGAAACCATGATCACAGAAACATCTTGAAGGAATATATTTAACAGGGCTTGGATTACAGTTTCAGGGGTTTGGAATCATGACAAGAAACACAGTGGTATGCAGGCAGGGATTTTGCTCAAGATGCTGCTGAGAGTTCTACGTGTTGATATGCAGGTAACAGGAAATTGATTGTCACAGTAGTTGTTGCTTAAACATATGAGACCTCAATGCCTGCCCCTAGAGTAACATACTTCCTCTAAGAAAGCCAGACCCACTCCCACATGGCTACATCTCCTAGTAGTGCCATTTGTTATAAGCCAAGCATATAAAACATGAGTGTATGGGAGTCATACCTACTTAAACCACCACAGCTAACATGCCAAAAGTATTTATTAATTTGTTTAAAAACAATTAATAATAAGGAGCAGAGATCCATGTAAGTTCTGAATAGATAATTCTAACTTCTATCAATAATCTAAAGTGATATGAAGATTAGGTGATTCAAATCCATTATAGAGCTAAATGCCAAGGGCTTCATAGCAAAACATACATAAATAAAAGACTAAGCTCTGACAACTGAATGTTCTTCCTAGCTCTCTATGTTGGACAGTGGGAGGACAATCATTTACTTATTTTTTCTTACCTTGTCATATCAATTTGCATACCTCTTTAGTTTCTTCCTATATGCTTCCTCACTCTCTCATACTATCTTTTTCCTCAACTGAACTTTTACAAACTATTTGTCATATACTATCAGAGTATATCTAAGAAGAGTTTTGAACTCAGTAAATGTCCAACAGGGCTGTTAAATTAGAAAATGAAACTCAAATAAGAGTGTACATTTATCATTTACTTTTCAAATGTATCTTTCAAGGGATAGTGAAGTTAAAAAAAAGCATCTACAAAACCCCAAACAATGGCCAAAAAATAGTCAGAAAATTCAAGAGTGGGATAGAACCACAAAAATACACGCCTATAGAGGGACACACCAAATAGAATAAACCAATTGATTCTGAGAATATAAAGTAGATATCTGAGGATAATGTGACTTTTTATATTCTTCATATTCTGAAACACTTTTATTAAAAGTTTAAAAAAAGTATTGTAAAATAAGTGTATACTTTGAACTCCTAGACAGTAGTAGAAAGAGGTTGATCATATGAGATAATTAGGTTTTCCTGCTATCAAGCTATTTGAAGTTTTTTCAAACCCAGTGACCTGGAGAAAAACAATAAATGCTACCAGATATTATAAGCAACTAAATTATGCTTAACTATATTTATTTCTAGCAGTGTATCTTATCCATAGGAAACTGAGACTTACAGTAAATGACCTTTGCAAAGTATTTGACTTGGAAGTGATTCAACTGGACGCTAAGGCAAGGGATGGAACCATGGCTCTCAAACCCATGATAAATGAATATGCCAGGGATAAGACATTATTAAAATATTTTCATTTGTTTTTTAAATAATTTTCTATATTTTTATTGGATATTTTCTTTGTTTACATTTCAAATGTTAACCCCTTTCCAAGTTCCCCCCTCCCATTCCCTCTCTCCCTGCTTCTATGTACCCCCTCCCAACCACCCCCTCCCACCTCCCTGTCCTGGCATTCCTCTACAATGGGGCATCTACCCTTCACAGGACCAAGGGCCTCTCCTTCCATTGATGCCCAACAATGCTGTCCTCTGCTACATATGTGGCTGGACCCATGGGTCCCTCCATGTGTACTCTTTGGTTGGTGTTTAGTCCCTGGGAGCTCTGGGGAGTTTGGTTGGTTGATAGTGTTGGTTTTCGTATGGATTGCAAACCCTTTCAGCTCTTTCAGTCCTTTCTCTACCTTCTCCATTGGACACTCCATGCTCAGTCCAATGGTTGTCTGCAAGTATCCACCTCTGTATTTGTCGGACTATGGCAGAGCCTCTCAGGAGATAGCTATATTAGGCTCCTGCCAGCAAGCACTTCATATTTATCTATTGCTAGCATCAGTCCCCTTCTGTCCAATAAATTCCATCTCCTCCAATGAAGTTCTTTTCTCCACACTGAGATATGATATTCATCTTTTTATCATTAAGTGATATTTCATCCTTTTCAATGAGACTCCATGTTCTGCAAGGAGAGATTATCTTCTCCAATGAGATGCCATATTCTTGTATGCTTTCCATCTCCAGTAAAAATCCCCACTCTTGAAGGTGATTCTATCCATTGTAGTGATACTTCATTTTCCTCACTGAGATCTCAAGACAGATCTCCATTATAATGAGTTAACTAAAGGCCTGGGGGCTTAGCCAATGAAGCTTTCCTTCTCAGACACTCCTTTCTGCAAAAGGTATTTAATCTCAGGCCTACTCTGAGAAGGGGGGGGCGGTTTTACTCACCCACTTTCTGCCATGGCAATATATGCCTTGAAACCATGGACTGCCTCTTTTTTTGGTGGGGGGATCCACTGAGGAGCCATAGAGAAGCTCTTTACCTACAAAGACACTGCCAAATCTCCCACAGAAGACCTCCAGGCGCTCTCAGTGGCAGCAACTGCCAAGCTCAATCCCACAGCAGTCAAGCCAAGGACTCTCCCTATCCTAGAAGGCTCCTCCTTTCCCCCTTGGGTCCAGGGACCAGATCCAGGCGCACGGGTCCCATTCCATTCTTAGCTCTTTAATGGTGTCCGAGCGGCGCCTAGATGCACAAGAGTCAGAGATGACCCTGGCCTCCTTACGGGCCTGGGACCCTGGAGCCAGCTCTGGCTGTGTCCAGTGCTCAGACCGAACTTCCCCACGCCTGGAGCAGTGTCCGTGTTGGGTAGGTGTGACCAAACTTCCCGCATCCAGCCTCCCCAGTGTACGAGCTGTGTGGTAGAGTGGACACAAGACCCCACCATTAATCCTATCAAAGGTGGATATCTAGAAAATATCCAATGGAGAAACAGAGAATAGATTTATATAGTAGGAAAAAAAGCACAGCTATATAACTTAATGACATATTTATTTATATGTCCAACAATTATATGAAAAAGAAATTCTAGAAGACCTATTGGATTATGCCTAAAAATACCAGTCAGTTCAGAATGGATGTAAAAGGACATGGTGGTTCTGTCAGTTTGGGTTACCAAAACAGTAACGGTAAAACTGACCAGCCAGGCAACTGAAACAAAAAACCTCAAAATAAGCATCTATTGAAATGATAGATTAGGTAAGAAGAATAATTGTCATATGCTTATTATGATGTTAATTGACAAAATAGTTAGAAAGTAAAGATAAACAATTATTAACCAGTAAAAACAGAACCCAAATATTCAACAAAGCAAAGGCAAATCCATGTTCATTTATGCAAATATGGTAATATGGAATCTGTGCTTTGTTCAAATTAACATTTTCATTTTGTTTGCTTAATTAAAGGACCCAAGTATGGAGAAAATCATGCATAAAGTTGGTAAATTAAACAACCTAGTAGGAGCATAATCTTTGGAAAAATAATGTGAAACATTAGAAAAGAATGCATGTATTGATTTTGGAGTAATGTGATTACTTTTGTGAAACAAGGGAAGAAAGGGGAGTTGTAGAGTTCTTTTTGTTTCCTACTTAAACCTTTCTTTTACATTTAAAAATCAAACAAGGGTTATCTTAGATATGTTAAGCTATGAAACTTAAATATACAAACACATTCACGTTTAAGAGATACTGAAATTATGAATGAAATAAACCAAAAAAAAAATAATTAAGGACAGGTTTCATTCAACGAGTACTAATCGTAGTATAGTGACTCTAAATATTATTAGAGTTAAAATATGACTCATTATTAAGTGTCTACTCTAATTTACAGAAATGTTTATGGAATAGAAACACCTTTCCTTGACATAAATGTATCCATTATTAATAAAACATAATCTGTTTTCATATTTACTTTTAGGTAGGTGTTTCCATGTGCTTAGAATCAGTTTGTTTTAGTCAAGGTTACATCTAGAAAAATAGTTCTATACTTTTGCCTCATAATGTAAAACTAACATAAACAATCACTTAAATAGCGATAATTGCAATGACAAAGATATTACCATAAAATCTTAATACACACACATATATGTGTATATATACACACACACACACATATATATATATATAACTGTCAGACCAAAATAATTTGTATCAATAAAATTTATCCTTTTCTTCAATTGCTGAGCCATCTATCCATCCCATATCAATATATTCTAAATCATGATTCTTAAATTCAAATTAATAAAAGCTTCTAATATAGAGTACTTTGTAATTCTGATCAATAACCAAGTTTCCAGCCACATTTTCGAGGACTGAGTTCAGTAACAAGTATTTTGATGCCTACTGCAGTCTGGGAATTGGCCTCTTGTGAACTGAGTTCAGCCATTAGCATACAAAGTATCATGGGATGTCCAGCAACTCAGAGGCTGCAGTGGCTAGAAACAAGAAGTACCAAGCCTTTATAAACTAGTCATAGGTTTATACTTCAAACAACTACTATAACTCTACCCAAATGGACATAATGTGCTAAGCTCACATTTTGTTAACCAAGTTCAACTTAAACCTTGCATGTTTGCTAAATATTATTGCACTAGAAACTATAATTTTGCTTTTGATGTTTTGTGTTTAATATGCTTCGATCAATATCCCATAATGACACAGAGAGAGAGAGAGAGAGAGAGAGAGAGACAGAGAGACAGAGACAGAGACAGAGACAGAGACAAAGACAGAGACAGACAGAGGCAGGCAGAGGCAGATAGGGTTAGAAAGATGTCTTTGATCCTGGCTATGCACATATATAATTGAGTTAGGCAGATAGATAAGCTCACACATATTCACAAAGGCATGTTATCTACCATGGTTTAGAAAAAGTCATTTGGCTGCATAGAATATGCTCTGGTGTGAAGTTAATCCTGCAATCATGAGGTTATCATCTGTGTCAGCATCTTCCACTCTTTGTGCTGGCCATAGCCTTGTCTCTTTTTATTTTTTATTTTCACTATCTATAATGTGAAAATAACAAACAGATCCCAGCCTATTCCTACAGATCCACTTTGATGAGTCTATAAATGTGGGAAAGCAACATAGAAATTGTAAGATCCTCTGCTGCCCTTTTTGGTTGACCCGTGTGGCTTTACAATGACTTTTGAAAAAAGAACCAGATATATAATAAATCAGAAAGCTGGTTATTGTTTGTGATGGCCTGTGTACTTACTTGTCTGCCACCTGTTCATGTCTCCTTGCACAATTCTTCCTGTTCCAAATAATCTCTACTTTACAGCCTAGTTTAAAACATCAAAAGGCACTTTGGTATCCCCCATGTTATCAAATGGTTGCCCCTTGCTGCATCTTTCATGTCATTTCCAAAGCTGAGTTCAGTAACTGAGTCTTTTTTGATGACAGATGATCTTAAAGCAGGATGAACAGTCAGAAGAATGTTTTCCCTGTCAAGATCGATATGTGTTTAACCTTCCTTCTCTCTGTCCTTAGGGGAAGCTCTTTTCTCACCTCATTGGTGGCTTCTGTCCTCACACTTCTTTTCTTTTACCCTTCTACTCTCTGACCTCCACCACTAGGTTAGAATTCTCATATCTTCAGAATTTTTTGCTAGTATGCATCATAACAGGTTATATTGAAATGCTTTTCCCAAACACAGAATTTGATATTGCTGTGGACCAAAGAAATCAAGGACTTACTCTTATAGAGCCTTGGAGGCAAAACACACACTTCAATTCTATTCTGTGGTGACAAGTAATATGACCTCAGGGAAATGATGTCAGATCTATAAAACTTTCTTTTACTTTCTGTAAATTAAAGACAATAATAGCTACCCTGATCATCTTTTAAGAATATGCTTATAAAACTTTAAGTTTGAACAGGCTAGTTTCAAGTAGTATTTTATTTTTTGTTTAAATACATATGCAATTTAAAAATGCGAAGAAGTACTATAAAATTTAAATAGTAGTCTAAAAATTTTAACCTTAATTATCCTTAAAAGCTATCTAATATGATATATTCCTATATACATATGGCAGATTGAATGAGAATGGACCCTAATGGATTATATATTTGAATACATGGTTCACAGTTGATGGAATTATTTGAAAAAGATTGAGAAGTATCACCATGTTGGAGAAGATGTATCACTGGTGATAGACTTTGCAGTTTCAAAGGCCCATGCCATTCCTATAGCTTACGGTTGTTTTCTCAAAATATAAGTTCTTAGTTACCGATCTAGTTTCATGCCTGTCTGTCTGCCCTCTGCCATGCTTCCTGCTCTGGTTGTTATAGGAATGAAGATGTTCTTAAGCAACAAGCAGGCACTCAATTAAAGGCTTAATTTTGCAGGTTTCCTGGATCACTGTGTAATCGCATAGCAATAGAAAAGTAACAAAACAACACATATTTCTGTGCCTCAGTCAACACTCCCAGGAGACAGTTTTCCTTTGAGTAGACAGTAATTGACAGAAACCCAGAGTTAGAATAAGTGGGGAGACCTTGGGATATTTATACCTAAATTAGGTCTCTTTATTGCACCCTTGCCCTCAATGCTCAGGATTTATGTAGAAGATGAGGTCAAAAGATTGTGCTAAAGGTGTTGAATGACTCCACGGAAACAGCATTTTCTAGATTCAACAGGACTGAGGTAAAGATACACTCATGGAGACCATGACAACATGCACAGTCTGTACAGATTCAAGCCCGACAAACTCCCAGTAGGGAGAAGAAATAGTAGGCATAAAAATCACAACCCTAAAGAAGACATAGTGCTATATAGCAAAAGAAATACAATGTGATAAAAATAGTTTCACTTGAAGTTAAAATATGTATAAGGAAACAATATATATTTTATAATATACTCAAAGTATAAAACATACTATGAACACTAAAATATATATATATATATATATATATATCACGTTTTCTCCTTTCCTTAATTCCTTCTTTCTTATGTTCTTTAATCTAATATCAGAGGGGGAATTGAGAGGGGCACAGTAGATGGGAACAGGAACACAGGGACTATATAAATTAAAAAGGAGTCAAGTGAAGGAGCTTGCATGGATCAGTGAAGACCATAAGCCATGAAATGAGAAGTGTGATTAACTCAAACCTCCAAAGCAGAGGTTGGCACACTGCAGCTATGCAGCTGACTTTGGTCCACTGACTGTTCTGTATACAAAGCCTTTACAGAACACAGACACATTTGTTTGTTTACATCGTGCCTGGGCTTGTTTTTGTGATACATGGTAAAGTTGAGTATTTGCAATAATGACAGCTTGGCAGGCAAAAGAAAAATGACTTAATATGTGGCTTTCTCAAAAAGGGGGCAGGGAGGGAAGGAAGGAAGAAAGGAAGGAAAGAAGGAAGGAAGGAAGGAAAGAAGAAAAGAAGGAAGGAAGGAAGGAAGGAAGGAAGAAAGAAAGACAATCCCCCTTTTAAAACAGAGAATATAGATAATACTTTTTGCCATAGTTAGGGTTCTGTCAGAACAGAAAGCAGTAGACTTAGTAAGAGGACTCATTTTGTAAAGGAAGAAGTAACCTAATCACATGAAGCTATAGGAACAATGACAGCGATTGCCTTAGTAAAATCTACCTTGAAACAGAGGTGTGGGTCTGTTGGTATCCAGGGAATCACAGAAATACATGGGATGTTCTTCCTACTCGTTTCACCTGTTTTATCAAAGCTATGTCTTTACTGACTAATACTTAATCTTGAATTCTTTAATTTAAATGTTATACTCATCAATGGTTTACATTGAAAAGATATTGGCATACATTTAGTACACATAGTGATGGGTTCTGTGAATCATATCATGTTCTTAAAATTCATTCACTCATATACTCCTTTTTCTCACTTATTCTTTCTAATTCTCCTTATTTCCCCAGTCTCATTTCTACTTTCATGTTATTCATATGGATGTGTTTGTATACAATGTCCTGAATACGTGTGTGTACATACATATGCATGTGTATGTATAAAACATGTGTATTTTATGTATCATTGTAAAATCTAGGATTTACAGATAAGAGAAATTCTTCCTGAATTTGACTTAAATTAATGTAATCATTTCCAGTTACATACATTATCTTTAAAATGACAGAATCTGTTCTTCTCTGTAGCTGAAGAATACTCTTCTGTATATCTATACTATACTGTCACTGTTTATCTGTTGATGGACACATAGTCAGATTTCATAATGTGGCTACTGTGAATTAATAAGTATTAGACACACCTGATTTGACCAGCCTAGATAATAATGGATTTCCTATATAAGTAATTGCCAGATGTAATTGTCATCTTAGAGACGTACTGTTGAATAAATTAATTCTTTCTACCTCTTACTGAACTTTGGCTGGCTGGGTCAACTCAGCTGTTCTGGCTAAAACTCCTCTCCAAGCTGCCTGATTCAATCTGACTTCTTTGGGTTGCTCACTGAATTGCTCTGCTTGGCCTCAACTCTGACAATTTGTGCTAATCTTGTGGTTTCCTATTCTCTAGTTTTCATCTGCCTCTGCATTAATTCAACTCCACTATAATGTACACACTGCACTGACTTCTAGCTGAATATTGTACCAAACTCCATTCAACGGAACTGACTGAACTCAACTCTCTTCCTGCACTGTGCTTAAATAGATTTTCTTCTCAGAATGGGTATCCTAGCTTTGATTTATTTTGCCAAATCTTTCCCTGATTCATTATTGTGTCTGCCTCTCAATTAGAACTTATTGTTTGGGATTAAGAGTTTGTACTAACAGATTTCTGTCATCAGGATTAAAGGTGTGTGCAATGTCTGCATTCCAGACAGATTCCACAAACTATGAAGACTTTTGGACGTGATTAGAGCAACTGGGTTTCTTAGTTAAAATTCCTCTATATTCTTTCTCATTTGCTTTGCAAATCTATAGTCTCACTGTAAGGCAGTTATGTAGGTACACGCTATGGTCAAAGTTTCTGCAAAGTGAGACTTTCATGTCCTATAGAGTGTTGGAACTTAGAATGGGTCCACAATGATGTCAGAATTTAGCTATCAATGAATTTTACTTTCACGAACCTGAATATTCTATGACTGCTGTAAACATTTTTTTCCTCCCTTGTCACCCATGGCCCTTTAGTCTGGGGCCTGTGGACTTTTAAGATATGCAGCAGAGAGTCTGAATATATGTGGTCCTCTTAGAGCCTACTCATAGAATGAGTGTATATACATGTGTGTGTTTGTAGGATGATATGGCTCCTTTGGTTTTGTTCACTTCTGGAGATGTTCGATCACTCAGATGTTTAAGATCTACCCTGGTATATTGTCTGCCAGCCTGTGTTTTCATAATGCAAAGGGTTTTGCCCTTTTTACATGCTTCAGGTTGGCACATGATGTCTAATACAGAGACAACTTTGAGACAATGTTTGTAAAATTGTCTCAAAATAATGAACTTCACTCTGAGATGAAAATGGAGACTGAATCATCTTTTAATATCTTAAAAATATCCATAGAAAATAATACACTCAAGCCTCACATAAATTCTTCCAAATGTATTCTAGTCAAGTCTATTTAAACACCAGGTATTGGATGAGATGAGACAGTTCTTCACATAACAGAGAAACCACCCTCATTCTTGTTTGGAAACATATCAAAAAGAGTATTGAGCGTAATTCTGTCTTCCTGGAAACCATGAGAACAGGCTTGCTTTATAATTATGGGCGTGTGTCTATACAGCTTCCTGACTGCCTTTTTATTGCTCTTTATGTAATCCTGTGATCCAGCAATACCTAAGCAGTTATAAATCAGAACAACACCTTTTAATTCCTCCTCTCGTTAATTCACTCCTTGATCAGAACCTCTGGGAATCACTGGAGGCTGACCATGTGGGTACAAATCTAGTAACTGCTCTTCCTTTTTATGTTCGCTTGGCTCAGGCACCTTCCATGTCTGATCTTGGTTTTGCCTGGCTATACAATGGACACAATGCAAATAGGAAAACTGATGCAATATTGCTCTATGTAATGCTACATATCAATTATATAAATAATGACAATAGTTGTAATTACAGCACACACTTTATGATTCACAGTTTTTCAGAAGCTAGAAGTTGTAAATCTTATAAAGCAGCTAGGAGCTAATTTGAAGAATGACAAAGTTAATAGTTATAGAACAGTGGGTTTAACCAATATTCCCACACAAATTGAAATTCAAGCCAACACATTTTTATGAGTTTAATAGATTCTGATTAGCTTGCTTTCTCTCATATATTTTTCTACCCCATTTCCTGAGTTGATACAACTTCCTTTACAAGCTAAATTAAATCCCTAAAAATCTGAGCTGAGTATGCCAGGTGCAAATGATGGCCATAAAGACACCCAGGGTTTGTTAAAGTCTCTTGTGTCTGAGCTAACTGTTCCCCCATTTGCAATTCCTGAAAGCTTCTAGACAGTCATTGCTTCTACTCCTATCTACTGGAAATGTAATCAGTCTGAAAGGAAAGACCACAGAATGTGCAGAAAACCAAAATTATACAAGCAGATGAGCTTGCTCATTTTCTTTACTTCATCATTTTCAAAAGTCTCTCTTCAGACTATAATTTCCCCACCTATAAAATAAAGATAATTATTAGCAACTTTTAGTTGGGGCTGTTAATGGTTGATCTTATTGCCAACTTGAGGTGTAAAATTGCAATGGAAATAATCCACTGGGAATATCTATGAGGGACCTTCTAGATTAAGTTTACCAATGGAAGAAGAGCCATCCCAATATGGATGGTAATATTCTATAAGCATGTGTCCTAGACTAAGTAAAAAGAAATTTGTGAGCTGTATATTGGAGAACATCTCTTCTTCATGACCATAGTACAATGGGAGCACTTGAGACAAGCTCTTGTTACCATCATGTTCCTTCCCTCAGTGATAGTCTGTACTATCATACCATGAACCCAAACCACCCTTTTCATTCTTAATTTGTCAGGTAATTGCTTTTATAACAACACATAAATAATATATATATATATATGTATATGAGAAGAATACATATTTTCCCCTTTTGGGGTATTGAGAAATGTTTTGTCATTCAGACATGAAGATCTGAATAAGAAAGGAGTAATTGGGTTGGAGACATGACTCAACTCTTAAAGGCAAAGTTCACAACTAAAATATGAAAGAGTGATCCCTGATGGAATGCTATTGCACAGGGTTTTTTTTGGTATTTATTATACTGATTATTTTATGTATTTACATTTCAAATATTATCTCCCTTTCCAGTTCCTTCTCCACAAACCTTCTATTCCATTTCTCTTTCCACTTCCTCAATGAGCGTGTTCCCCAACCCATCCACCCACTCCTATCACAGCAGTCTATCATTCCCATACCTTGGATCATTGAGCCACAACAGGACCAAGGGGCTCCCTTCCCTTCGATGTCCACTAAGGCAATCCTCTGCTACATATCCAGCTGGAGCATTTTGATGTTTTCTGTGGATAGAACCTTGACTACCATAATTAAAGAAGGTTGGTAGGGAAAAATAGCAGAAATCAAGGCATGAAAATTCTACAAAACAACAATACATTCAGATAAGAGAATGCATTTTAGGACACCTGGATTTTCTATGGTAGAGAAATACAACAGAACATTAAATTAGAATATTGGTACAAAGCCAATATGCAAATAATCTTGAATGCTATTTTAGAGATTTAGAACTCACAGTGCACAGGAGAACTGTATAATAATATGTGTATTTTTACCTAGTGTAGAAATTACTTCAGAAGTCATGTGAAACATGCAATATAAAGTACCTTTCATAGAGAAATCCCCAGGTTCAATTAAACTGGGTATTAAAAGTAGTCATGTACACATACATACACAGGACTGTCACAAATAATAGTCAGACAAAGTATTTTCAAAGAATGAAAAAAATAAGGTTAAAAAATTGAAGGCTAATTTAAAGCAAATTCTTATTATTGATTTTGATTGGATTATTTAACTGTAGAACTCCCTAGGACATTAAATAAACTAATGTTTTTATATGTTCCAAAAAGGCAAAGGATAAACATTATTTCATAGTTCCACATGCCATGATACTTCTTATACCACATAGGATCCATGTTCCATTGAAAATTCTCTGGGACATTATTGCCTTATAAGAGACATGAGATACATAGCTCTGGAGAGTATGTGCTGCGCTGCCCTACCACAGTGCTCACTGGCTGAAGAAGAATGAGGAGTTGGGAAGCAGACCTTGAAAGTAATGTATGCTAAGAGTTAAAGTTGGGACAGTGGAAAGAGTCAAAATGAATCCAGAAATTAATAGTCATTTTCTAGTACTTCTACAAATTTATCCTGAAATTATTAATGTATAAAAATTGACTGGCACTAAATATTTTCTTTTCCTATAATTACTGGCAAGAAATACAGCAAGAGAAGTAGAAAGAGTGAGAATGTTCTGAAATTTACATTTTTCTGCTTCTATGTATATTCTCTATATTTCACTTCTTTTCTGTCTTTTTCTCTTTGTCTATCTTATATATTTTTCATGTTTTCTCATTTATTCAAAGATTTGATATAATGTATCCTTCTCAAAGTTATCATAGATTCATACACATGTTTAATTCATAAAATATTTATAAGTTAAATAAAACAGCAAATGTCAGAAAAAAGGCATTTACAAGCATGCTTTTCAATACAAATTTAAAATTCTGTTAAAGAAAAAAGTCTCCAGTGCTATAACTTAAATGTAGAAACGAAAGAGTTTATAAAACAGATATACTTGTAAATTATTTGTTAAGGAAACCATTTGCTGCTATACATAAAAATAATTATATGGAAATATATTTAAATGCAATTTTAAATTGATTTTGAATGAATTTTAGCTTCGCTTTGTCTGCATTTGAATTTTCCAAATGCCCATATGATACTTAATAAGCTGACAGAATAGGTTCTGCAGAACACAAATTTTAGTATTATATTACTAAGATTATCTAATTTATCTATCTATCTATCTATCTGTCTGTCTGTCTGTCTGTCTGTCTGTCTGTCTGTCTGTCTATCTATTATTAGGCATCCATGTGGTATGAGTAAGTAACACCATTCTTGAGGGTTGAGGTATAGGGAGAGGAGGTTCACTAGGGTTTGCTGCTCAGCTAGTCCAGCTGAGTATGTTCATAGCAGCCTTATTTATAATAGCCAGAAGCTGGAAAGAACTCAGATGCCCTTCAACAGAGGAATGGATACAGAAAATGTGGTACATCTACACAATGGAATATTATTCAGCTATCAAAAACAATGACTTTATGAAATTCATAGGCAAATGGAGAGAACTGGAAAATATCATCCTGAGTGAGGTAATCCGATCACAGAAAAACACACATGGTATGCACTCATTGGTAAGTGGCTATTAGCCCAAATGCTTGAATTACCCTAGATACATAGAACACATGAAACTCAAGACGGATAATCAAAATGCGAATGCTTCACTCTTTCTTTAAAAGGGGAACAAGAATACCCTTGTCAGGGAATAGGGAGGCAAAGATTAAAACAGAGGCAGAAGGAACACCCATTCAGAGCTTGCCCCACATGTGGCCCATACATATACAGCCACCCAATTAGACAAGATGGATGAAACAAAGAAGTGCAGGCCGACAGGAGCCGGATGTAGATCTGTCCTGAGAAACACAGCCAGAATACAGCAAATACATAGGTGAATGCCAGCAGCAAACCACTGAAATGAGAACGGGACCCCCGTTGAAGGAATCAGAGAAAGGACTGGAAGAGCTTGAAGGGGCTCGAGACCCCATATGAATAATAATGCCAACCAACCAGAGCTTCCAGGGACTAAGCCCCTACCCAAAGACTATACATGGACTGACCCTGGGCTCCAACCTCATAGGTAGCAATGAATATCCTAGTAAGAGCACCAGTGGAAGGGGAAACCCTGGGTCCTGCTAAGGCTGAACCCCCAGTGATCGTTATTGTTGGAGGGAGGGCGGTAATGGGGGAAGGACGGGGAGGGGAACACCCATATAGAAGAGGAGGAGGGGAGCCTGGAAACTGGGAAAGGGAATAACAATCAAAATGTAAATAAGAAATACTCAAGTTAATAAAGGAAAAAAAAAGAAAGTTACAGCTTCCATGATTAATGCTGTTTCAAAAGATAGGGGAAGAATAAGTGAGGAAGACAGGTGACCTCAATCTCTGGCTTTACAAACAGATGAAAACATATGCCCACATAATACCACATCACATATACACATGGGTAAGATTCTTACCAAAACAGAGCTAGATGTGTAAGGAGTAAAAACATTTACATAAATCTCTTTATGTACCTACAGTGCCCAATATATGAACTGAAAAGGTAAGAGCTAATGTATTGTGGCAAGTAAGGAAATAACATATTGATCATTGTGTGAATAAATATCAAAAATCAAGAATTTAAGAACTCTAAAGAAAATTGAGGGTAACTTGAAAAGTTAATCAAATCTTAGAAAATAAAAATAATTTGGTAGAGAGGATATGATAATTTGAAATTATAGGTCCAAAGTAGGTGATAACAGTGGGAAGTAATTGTGTATCTGTGTGCAGTTGAGTGTATGTGAGTGTGCATGCGTGAGTGTGAATGTGTGTTTGTGCATGTGTGTGTGTATTGTGCAAATGTATGTACGTATTACGTGTGTGGAAGTAGTTTGGAGTAGTACAGTAAACACATTGAAAATGACTTGTTTCACAAATGATGTTGACTATGAAAAATGATACCAGAAATGTCAAACACAAACAGAAAAATGTTAAAACAAGGGCAAATGGATAATTCTAAAGCTTTGGGTCAGGATTTATTTCACCAGAGTGATATGAGAGATGAGAGCTCACAAATCCAAACAGAAGTGACGACATGAAAGGACTGTGCTTTTGGTTTACCAAATAGATATTTAATGTGGATCTGTAAGCAAAACAGCATAACAATGACCTCAAATTGCAGTGTCATCAGAGTCCACAAGGAAGTTATTAGAGAGGACACCTACAACAAATTTACATAACGAGTATAAACAAAACCATTCCCTTCATCCTGCATGAGCACGTAGGATACCGGAGCCAGAATGCTCTAATTGAACAGGAAACGTATCCAGAGGCTCAGGCTGTTGTGAGGAGATTCTGTGACCAGGGTGTGTTGGGGCAGACAATCCTCATCGCCTGGTGTCCTAATTCATTCACTGGGCAATAAAGGTGATTAAGTCCAGATTACAGACATTACTGAAAGACACTCTGTTGAGGAGGTAATCTGTTCAACATTCATCTTAAACATGAAGTTTTGAGAAGAAAGGCTGGGAGGGCAGTGCCTGCATTTCCTTTACTCTCTTACTCTACTTACTTAGGGTTTCTTCTGAGTTATGAATGAATGAATGATCAAGTTTTTATTTTAAACATCTGGAATAACTTTTCTGTTTTGAAATTGCATATTCTAAGACAAAAATGTCTTATTAAAGGAAGATTATTATTAATGTGCATATTAAAGAAAGAAATATTATATACAAAAGAGACCCTGTCAGTTTAGTTCAAATAGCCATAAAGTGTTTAGGATTTAGACATATAAAAAGCAAATATTTTAAAATGGCCAGCATTTTCTTTATGTTTTTCTTTTTCTATCAAAAATGAGAGAAGTTTATTATCTTGAATAGACTGTTCTTTTTTTCCAAGTGAGTAGGTGAAAGGGCTGTTTCATTAAGAGATGATAGCAGACTCCTTTTCTTACCATTTGTATTGACTACAGTTATTCTTGCCTATAGATATCTCATGCTAATACTCCCAAAGATAAGTTGCATGAATTCTCAAGAAAGGTGACATCACAGACAAACATATCATCAACTAGAACTGCAGAATGTACTTCTTGTCAGAGTCCCAAAGATTAGAAGAGCCTCATCAGAATCTAACGTATTTTTGCCATAAGTAATTCTGGGTCTCAGTGTAAATGCTTACAGGTCAGTTGGCACATAACTCTTAGAAAAGACAAATGAAGGAAGAAAGGAAGGAAGAGAGAGTAAGTAAGGAAGGGAGGGATGTACGGAGAGATACAGAATGAGAGAGAGAGAGAGAGAGAGAGAGAGAGAGAGAGAGAGAGAGAGAGAGAGAGAGAGAGACTGAAGAGTGGCATCCTGGCCTAGCTATGTGAAACTACCAAGAGACCTTTTAGGTATGGCAGTCCCATCTGCATATTGTGAAGTGCATCTTTGGGCTGCCTGTGACTGTCAGCATAATTTGCAAATTCAGGATAAATCTCCCTAAATCTCCAAAGGCCATTCAAAAGAAGGGAAAATCAATCAGGTGTACGAGATGGATTACTCTTTATCAGTAACTGAGCAACTGGATTTGAGGATAAACTTGCCAGAATAGTCACATCTAGATGAGGATCAAGCCTTCTTTATAAGCTACACATGAGGTAAAGGACTAAGACAAACATAGAGACTCTAGATCATTATTCAACCCCTGAATGCACACCTTCCTTTATCCTGGGGTACCTGCTTTGCACTTGACAATTAGATGGAGTTAAACGAGGAGGTTGTAGGCTAGTCATTATTCTCTGTCCCACTACAAGACCATACTACTATCCATGAAAGTAAGACCAGTTCTTCTTCAGTTATATATGTTTGCATCATCTGTCTTGGAGGGGGACATTGGGAGCAAGAAAGTGAATAAGGTATTCACTAATGCCTGGGGCAATAGGACAAAGGTATACTTGGTAAAGTCCTTGGAAGGGTTCTACATCTAGACTTAAAGAAGAACAATCACGTTCACCGTGATAGTAACCTCTTTCAGGGTCAAAACCACTTTCCAGAGTTGCTGAAGCGAATCTTTGTTTTTTCCTAAAACTCAAAAGACAAGCGTCTTCAGAACCTAATTTGATTTTGATTGATTTTTGAAACTTGAAACACTTCTAAACTAATTTTCAGTATATTACTCTTGTCAACGCTTAAAGATTTTGTCAAGAGGAATTTGCTGAACAGACGCAGTAATTTTGTTTCTCATTCTGGCATATCACCCTTAAAGAGGAAACCCGGAGAGGGACTAGCTCTGTTACTACAGCTGCTTCTGTTAGAATATACATTGCAATTACTTGGCTGCTATTCTGGGGGCCGTCTCAAGCAGTTTATGATGCAACTCACAGGAGCTGCAAGTATTGAAATAAGAATCCTTGAATCGTCAGCTTGTTTTGACCTAGACATGGGCTGTAGAAAAGAGACTTGAGGCCCTGAGATGTGATTGATCCAAGGTCATACAGAAACTTAGTGGAAAAACTGGGACGGAAGCGTACATCTTTTAGTCTATTCTTCACCCCAGTTTATCAAGAAACTCAGAAGCCAAATTCTCCCTGCAGTGAACGTGGACCAATTTGAGATAGGATTTATTAATTAAATATACCACGGACTACTTCAATGGAAGAAGAGGCCTCAAATTGCAGTCAATATGTCAATCAATAGATGGTAAAAAGCCACTCTAGAAGTCTAGTCTAAAGCTGTCTCTTACAAAATGCAGAGCTGTGTTAACAGTGTCTGTCTCTTTGTCTTGCCACAGTCAGAAGATCCACTGGGGGCTGTTGGAAGTAACAGTGACATTACAAGATAATAACCTCTGCTCACACCAGTGCTGTGCCAAGAGGGCTGTCCGAGAGTGCTTGCCTTTTATTGCTTTTTGCCACCCAGGGTTTGTGGCATTCGGACAGATGGACCAGCTCATCTTAACAAATAAGCAATAGGGACACACTGTGCTGGCTCCATCATTTGGTCTTTGCTTAAGGCAGGGCCTTCCAAATGCCGAGCTGCAGGTGCCTGGATAACAACATCAGCAGATGCAAAGCAGATCATTATTCAGGCAAGAAATAAAATTGATAAAGGCCTTGCCTGTTATGTGGCCAAATAGCTCAAGGATTTTGATCTGCTGTTAAAAATACCTTGATGCTATCTAAGTTGGCTTTAAACATTAGAAACAGAGGGAGGCAGGAGAGTAAAGAATATTGTTTTAGCTGTTTAAATCTGTTTGCTAACACAGAGCAATCTATAAATGAATAATAATGGATCAAATTAATAAGCATTCATTTGCATGCCTTTATTTATAAATGCATTGTTAATACTTGCCTATGTGTAAAAAAGGACCATTGTTAAAACAGAACTAAAGTTTTTGTTTTTGTTTTTAAAATTTTTGATAAAGAGATCACGAGGAGTAAGCAGCACCCTCATAGCCTACATCAGCTCTAGTCCCTGAGTTTCTGCCCTGTTTGAGATCCTGTCCTGACTTCCTGTGATGAACATCAACTTCCGGGATGAACACCAAATAAACCATTTCTTCCACAGCTAAAAAAAAAAAAAAAAAAAAAAAAAAAAAAAAAAAAAAAAAAAAAGAGAGATACTGAAAATGTTTTTTCAATTAAAAAAATGGTGAGGATAGAGTTACAAGAACTTTCTCTTCCCTTTCCTCATTTAATCTCTCCAGCATTCCCTGCTCCAACCACTTCTCATGTCCTTGACTCACTCTCTCTCAAATACTCTTTTGCTTTAATTATTATTGTTATTTTTTAAAAAATGCATACATATATAAATGCAAGTTGTTGGGTCCATACAGTATGGCTCTTTTGTATATGATTTCAGGACTGAACACTTAGTATTGGATAATCATTTGGGGGAGTCATGCCTGGGAGAGATTAATTCTCTCTCAGCAGTCATTAATTTCCTGTAGTCCTATGCGAGTTATAGGGCATCTCCACAGGTTGGAACCGTGTGAGATTTCTCTCTTACATGGAAGCACATCTATGCTTACTGGTATTGTCATTGTTTGGGTTTTTTTAGACAGCCATCTTGTTGAGGTACTATTGTTGGAGCGTTCCTGTAATTTCTAGAAGATAAAAATCTCAAAAAAAGACTTTCTAGTCCCTAGCTCTTATAATATTTTTGCTTCCCCATTCCTTTTTGTGATGCTCCCTGAGCCTTGAGTCCAGGAATTACACTATAGACAGAGGTTGCTTAAAATATGGAATAGTTAGTCATCCAAGTGTTGTTTTGATGCCCAGTTATTCAGAGTATATGGAAGAGGTCATGAAACCAAGCCATTTGTATAGAGGCAAGGCTGACACCAAAAGAACTGGTTCATTTGCTTTGAGACCCCTAGAAGAGATGCAAGTGGAGACACTGATGCTTTGAAAGTGGACCTAGTAACCTGGTTGGAGAGGGGTAGGCTTTCTTTCTTGGTCTTTAAGAATCCAACCAGAAAGTAATGGATTAATTCCAGTGAGTGACAGGACTTAGACACGGATAAACTCCCTGGAGACAAGTCAGAAGTCCAGGAGTCTAGTCTCCTCTGAGTTTGAGATGTAATTATGAATTAATCTTTTTCATTAATTCCTTCTGTATGGCATAACCCTTTAGACAAATCTCTCATTTCATTACAGCATATTCTTCATTACTGTAAAAACAAAGGAAAAGACGGGACTTAATTATAGGACTCTGTAGGCATACGGCATACCTCTTTAGACAAATCACCCATTTCATTAAGGCATATAGTTGGCTACTGTAAAAAATTAAGAAAAATAATGAACTTAATTGTAGACTTTCTAGAAAGGAAAACTGGGAGGTATGGAGAGGGCAAAATCTCCACTGGCAGCAAGGTACTAGTGGTAACAGAACAGACATAAAAGGCAGCTGTGACAAGTGGAAAATGACCCTCTTGGACACACAACAGTAGTGAGGGGACATGCATGTTAGCCAGAACAAAAGAATGCCCAAGGCCTTTCTTTGTTTTCCTTTGGGCAGAAGCGTAGAGTATCTTCAAAGTCATTCAAGACACAGGCTTTGGTGGAAGGAAGTTGGAAGCAGTAAAGCAAGTTCACGCTTTATTGGTCTAAACAGACTTGTACAACTAGTGATAAAGAAACGTACAAAACTTCATAAAAGCAAAGTCTCAAGAAACTTTCCAGCCTCTCTGGGAAGGCAAGGCAAATACAAATGTAAAGATTTCTAAAACCAGAAATCTGATAAGCCTCACAGGATTCAGGGAGAAATGCACAGTGTAATAGTTTGGGGAAATGGGAGCTCCCTGAATAAGGGTTCATTCAGATACTCCCTAGATGACATAGGGAGTGAATTATACCTTAAATATAAACTATGGGACAGATGGGTGTTCCCAAAGTAATGCCCTTGGCCTTGGGAACTTGTTAGAATGATTCTCTGGCACCAACTCAATACTCAGGGATCTAATCTTGTGGGCGGGGTCAAGCAATCAGTGTTTTAATAAGCTCTCTTATATCGTAGTCCCAGATTATTCTGAGATTGATTAGATATAAACATAACTACGTGGGAGAATTTGGTTTAAAATAAGTAATCACAACTCAGTTAAACATACTTCTGGATGCAGCCACTGGACTTTGTGATTCTTAGTGTTTAATGCAATACTGTTATGTTTTTCCATATCATCACAGACTCCACAGTGTATTCTCTAACGAATCCATTTTTGAGAGAGAGGAGAGAGAGAGAGAGAGAGAGAGAGAGAGAGAGAGAGAGAGAGAGAGCCCATGCCGATGTCCAGGAAGGCCACAGAGGAAGTAAGATACCCTACAGCTAAAGCTGGGTTGGTATGAACTGTGCAACATGCAACATTGGTGCTGGGAATCAAATTGAGTCCTGTGGAAGAGCAGTAAGAAATCTGAATTATTGAACCACCTCTCCAGCTACCACTGAATACATTTTGCTATGCTGGTTACAAAAGTATATTTGGCATAATTTCCTTACTTTTGAGGATGAAGCAACTGAGTATGAGTTACTACTTATAGTCACCAAACCACAGAAATGGTAATTAAGAGAGAAGACAAAGGCATAGGCTTCCGACTTGCAGCACACTCTTTTCTCTATACCTTGTCCTTTCAGCCTTGGGTAAGAACTCTAACTTTCTGACTTTCAGAATTTCCCTGCCATGTGACTAGCATCTCACAGTGCATCCGGGATATTAAGAATGATTTTTGAAACCTTCTGTTGAGGAGGATTCTGGGGATGTTTGTTCAGTCAGTGGGAAAGTGGTGCAGATTAATGAAGTGAAGGCAGCTCATGTGTAATACCTATTATATTCCCCAATTATAAATATGACCTTGCTTAGGTTTCACTCATTATTTGTCTAGGTCCTAAGAAATAGGAAAAGCTATAGAAGAGTAACTTCTGCTTAGGATGATTAAGGAGGGGTGGGCTGATGAAGACAGTTATGATTATTCTAACTTGACTTCATATTATCTCATTAGCCATTAGTGTTCAGGAAAATTCCACACAGCCTTCACCAATTTGCAGAAAAGCTATCAACAATAAATGGAAATATTTCATCTTTGCCCTGACTATGCTTCATTGCTTTATAAGTCCATAGCTAATATACTGGACATATTAATAATGATATATCTATTTATTTCAGCTTCCTAGAAAACATATATATATGTATATATATATGAATATAAATAATCTATCAATCTTCCTGAGTTACTCCAATTCAGTCATATTCAGAGTGAATGGATACTCCTGTTATGCTTGGTTTACCTCCTAAATATTTTTGTTACCTCCTTCTCTAAACCAACAATTAAAGGCATAATTTAAAAAAATATAATGTCAAATATTTTTAAACATCCAGGACTCATTTATAAACTCCTCCGACTTACCACTTCACTCTCAACAAACAGAGCAAAGCTTTGTCCAAATTGTGTTAGACAGCAATATTTCCATTGCCTATAATATCAGCAACTACCATTACTTTCCCCCTAATTTCCAGGGAATTTGCTTCCTTTAGAGAAAGTCATCTCCCCATGGAGGCCACAGTTCCCAGCCTCTGTTGTGTTTCTGACTCTGCTTCCTGCTCACCCCCCTACCCACTGTTAATATCAGATTTGCAGTAATGACTCCATTTTACTGTGATTTTAATTAGAGGGTACGAAGTATCTTTTAATATTCTTCTGCACACTGGAGCTTCCAAGCACTTGTTACCAACCAATGCCTCAATATAATTTAGAAGCTGTGGCTTCATAAGCAAGTCCTCCAGTCTTTAGATATTAAATTTTCAAATTAATATCTGCTGTATGCATCATTGGCGAATATCTTGGCCTAAATTATGCATCCTTCTTAAAGTGAGAGAACAACAACACTGGCTTCTGACAGAGAACCTCTACAGATGAGTTTATGTCTGAAAAGACACCGTTTATTCTTAACCCTTTATTGTTAGAATGGGGGACATCTTTGAGTCCAACATTGTTTACAGGAATATCACAGATGCCAACAATAAGTGCAAAATTGCTGCTATTGATAGTCCTTTAAGCGTTTTTGTATCTGTGTATAGAAGAATATTTTGGAGCACATTATGTTTCTCAAAGTATAAAAAATGTAAGTATGGGGTTGAAGAGATGGCTCAGCAGTTAAAAGCACTGACTGCTCTTCCGGAGGTCCTGAGTTCAATTCCAAGCAACCACATAGTAGCTCAAAACCATCTGTAATAGGATCTGCCCTCTTCTGGTGTGTCTGAAGATAGCTATAGTATATATATATATATATATATATATATATATATATATATATATACACATATACATATATATGTATGTATAATATATATTATATATATATTAATGCTGATTGCATTAATATTAGTTGATATATACCATATTATATATAACATATATTATAATATATATAATAAATAAACCTTTTTAAAAAAAGAAATTTAAGTATGAAGTTAAAGCGACAGAAATCTAACTGTATTAAAAGAAAGAAGCACATGGAGTTAACTGATAATAGCTGCTGTTATTTCTCAAAGAGAGTTTGTACAGTAGATTTGGGAAGATTCAATATTTATTACTTGACTCCATTACAGGGCTGCTATGACAACAACCCAAGGTTTCCAGAGCAAAAATGTCCTTTACTTCTAACTTCCCTCAGTGGGAATATGCTTTTAGAAGCAAACTTTAATGGTTAAGCAGTTTAATTTGAACATGACCAGTTAGCTAACATTAAAAAAATAATAATGACATTTTTGTAGCTTTATTTTTTGAAGTAAGATTTCAGGAAACAAAATATTGAATTACTACTTGAATTCCCAAATAAAGTTCTGAAGCTTTCTCTAGTGGGAGATGGAGCCTATGCTTTTAGTTTAATTTGGATTTAATGGCTTCTGGTTTAAAATCAAACCCTTCACAATATTTTTTTAGCAGCTGCCACACAGATCCCCAATGTAGACATTTCCTCATGTAATGAGCTGACAAATATCTTCCATAAAAGAACAACAAAAATAAATACAAATCTAAAAGCAAATTAAACAAATAAACCCCAAAAGTCATCCTGTAACTTTGTGATGTCACAATGGTGACCATTAGTAATGGAACATGATGAAACAGCAGACCGCAGAGGAGCACTTGGTCCGTCACCTCTGCAGACCGCAGAGCCTTTTTCTGAAGTTCAGGCTAACACATTGAGAAAAGAATTGCTCTCAGAAAATTTCAGAGTATTCCCATTCCTGGGTTTGATCACTCTACGAAAAGGTGCCATTCTTTTTTTCTGTATTCTAAATGAATTATAATTATACCTCTTCTGACACTCAAGAATACTGGAAGAAGACAAAAAAAAATCCAATTGCATTTAAAAGGAAATATAGGTTCCTGAAAGATGAGAGGACAGAACAGCTGTTCTTGCTTGTCAACTTGACTTCAGTCAGAATTAACTAAAAGCCAGGTGACTAGACAAACTATGGGAGGTATTTCTTAATTAAATCGTATGAAGTGGGAAGACCTTCTTTTAATCTTTGAGGTGGGAAGATACACCTTTAATCCAAATCATTTTTAGGTAGGAAGATCCTGAAAGAATAAAAAATGCAGCTAAGAAGTCAGAAGTTTAAAAAAGCCCTAAATACTTCAAATTCCAGACCCTGCCCTCTACCTGTACTAGCTGACCATAAAGTTCGAATAAAATCTTAGAGAATAATCTTGAGAATCAGGAAGCTTCTCCCAGGATCTGATGGACCATAAAGTAAACAATCTTGAGAAACAGGAAGCTCCTCCTTGTGATTTTTCACTGGTATTCTCGACATTTTTCCAATGACACCCTCCCTACCCGCTGGGGTTGAGGTTTCTTCCTTTAAATTCCCCTTGTCTTAGTTACTGGGGGTCGAACTCCACTGCCCCTGTGTGGGATACGAGTCTCGACCCCGGTGCACTAGTTCCTATCAATAAACCTCATGTTTATTACAGCAAGGATGGTCTCACGTGAGTTCTTGGGGGGTAGCATCATCCCAAGACTTGAGTGAGGGTCTCCCCGTTTTGGGGGTCTTTCAATCCATTTTATTCTGGGCCACATTTTTGAATTTAATTACCTAATTAATTATTTATGCATCCCAATATTGCCCCTGTCCTGGTTTCCCCTCACAGAGTCCCTTTCCTCATCCATCCTCCCGTTCTTCCTCCTCCTGGGTATCTCCCCACCCTAGCACATTAAGTCTCTGCAGGGTTAGGTATATCATCCCCACTGAGGCCAGGCAAGGGAGGCCTGTTGGGAATCCAGTTCCACAGACAGGCTGAAGCTTCAGGGACACCACTCTCCAGTTGTCTTGGTACCCACATGAAGACTGAGCTTCACATTTGCTACATATGTGCCTGGGGTCTCAACCCATTATGTACATGCTCCCCCAATTGACACTAAGTTTTCACTACAAAATGAGTTAATTATATTTAATTTTTTCCCCAAAATCTATGTCTCTATTTCTTACTCTTTTCATTTATTCTCTACAAACTATCAAATACTAGTAGCTCTCCTGGAACTAAGGGCAGACTACTTTTACCTTCATATATTACTCATTTACTTAGAATAAAATATAGTTGGCAAACAAAATATCATGATTTTGTGATAAGTTGATAAAAAATTTCAAATACCATGAAACCATGTTCAAAGGAACACTGTATTTGTCTTCTAAAGAAGATAGACACTCCAAACAATGAGCAGAGCATCAGAGAAAGTAGCTCAGGTAAGATGAGAAGTTTAAGTGGAGAAGTGCCACTGTCAGAAGTGATTGTCCAGTGGCACAGTGTCAGAAGGTGCTTGACTTGTAAAGACAGAGAGAAAGCCCTACAGTTGTAATTCATCAGTGTGAGGGAATTGGGCTAGGAACAGCAGGGCTTATAATGCTCAGGCTTTAGTAGCCAGGTTAAGTAATTAATTGTGTTAGCTGATTTCATTAATATTAGTTGATACAGCCTGTAGGTTTTGATTTTTTCTTTTGGTTATTTTGTTTATTTATATTTCAAATGTTAACCCCCTTCCCAGTATCACCTCCCAAATTCCCCAATACACTCACCCACCCCCTGTCTTTACAAGGGTGTTCTCCACCCACTCACCAATTCCTGCCCCACTGCCCTATCATTCACCAACACTAGGGCATCAAGTCTTCACAGGACCCAGGGCCTCCCTTCCTACTGATGCCAGACAAGGCTGTCCTCTGATACATATGCAGCTGTAGCCATGGGTCCCTCCCTTTGGTTGGTGGTTTAGTCCCTCAGAGCTCTGGCAGGTATGGTTGGTTTCTTCCTATGTGGTTGCATACCCCTTCAGCTCAGTCAGGCCTTCCCCTCCCTCCTACACTGGGGTTCCTGTGCTCAGTCTGATGGTTGGCTGCAAGCATCTTCATCTTTATCATCAATAAGACTCTGACAGAGCCTCCCAGGAGACATCCGTATCAGGCTCCTGTCAGCAAGTACTTCTTGTCATCAGTTAGTGTCTGGGTTTGGTAACTGCACATGGGAAGGATCCCCAGGTGGGGCAGTCTCTGGATGGCCTTTCTTTCAGTCTCTGCTCCACTATTTGTTCCTGTATTTCCTTTAGACAGGAGCAATTCTGGGTTAAAATTTGGTGAAGGGCAGGTGGCCCCATCCGTTAACCGAGGATGTGCCGTACCTCTGGATATGGTCTCTACAGGTTCTCTCTCCACTTTGTTGGGTATTTCAGCTAATGTCATCTCAGTTGGTTCCTGGGAGCATCTTGCTTTCCAGGCATATGGGACTTTCTGGTGGCTACCGCCAGTTACCCACCTCTCAATTGTTACACACTACTGTTCAAATTCCTGACTGTCACCTAATCCTGCCCCCAATTTTTTCCACTCCTCCTTCTCTCTTCCTCTCAAGTCCCTTTCACCCCCAATGTTCTGTGTTTATTTTGTTCTCCCTTAGTAGGACTGAGGTAATCACACTTTGGTCGTCCTATTTCTTGATCTCCAAATGTACTGGAAGATGTATAATGGGTTTCTGAGCCGTTTTCCTAATAGACACTTAACAGTGAGTCCATACTATGTGTGTTCTTCTGTGACTGTGTTACCTCACTCAGAATGATATTTTCTAGTTCCATCCATTTGTCTAAGAGTTTCATGAAGTCATAGTTTTTAAGGGCTGAATAGTAATTCATTGTGTAATGTACTACATTTTCTGTATCTATTCCTCTGTTGAGGGACATCTGGGTTGTTTCCATTTTCTATAATAAATATGGCTACTATGAACATAGTGGAGCATGTGTCCTTATTACACCATGCTGCATCTTTTGGGTATATGTCCAGGAGTGATAAAGCTGGGTCCTCAGGCAATAATGTGTCCAGGTTACTGAGGAACTGCTAAATTGATTGCCACAGTAGTTGTATCAGCTTGCAATCCCACCAACAATGGCAGAGTGTTCCTCTTTCCTCACATCCTTGCCAGCATCTGCACTCGTCTGAGTTTTTGATCTTAACTATTCTGACTGGTGTGAGGTGGAATCTCAGGGTTGTTTTGGTTTGCATTTCCCTGATGACTAAGGTTGTTGAACATATTTTAATTATTTATTTACTTATTTATTTATTTATTTTTATATTTTATTTTATTTTATTAATTATTTATTTTTTTATTAACTTGAGTATTTCTTATATACATATCGAGTGTTATTCCCTTTCCCGGTTTCTGGGCAAACATCCCCCTCCCACCTCCCCTTTCTTATCAGTGTTCCCCTCCCCATCCTCCCCCCATTGTCGCCCTCCCCCCAACAATCTAGTTCACTGGGGGTTCAGTCTTAGCAGGACCCAGGGCTTCCCCTTCCACTGGTGCTCTTACTAGGATATTCATTGCTACCTATGAGGTCAGAGTCCAGGGTCAGTCCATGAATAGTCTTTAGGTAGTGGCTTAGTCCCTGGAAGCTCTGGTTGCTTGGCATTGTTGTTCATAAGGGGTCTGGAGCCCCTTCAAGCTCTTCCAGTTCTTTCTCTGATTCCTTCAACAGGGGTCCTATTCACAGTTCAGTGGTTTTCTGCTGGCATACGCCTCTGTGTTTCCTGTATTCTGGCTGTGTCTCTCAGGAGCAATCTACATCCGGCTCCTGTCGGCCTGCACTTCTTTCCTTCATCCATCTTGTCTAATTGGATTGCTGTATATGTATGGGCAACATGTGCGGCAGGCTCTGAAAGGGTGTTCCTTCTGTGTCTGTTTTAATCTTTGCCTCTCTATTCCCTGCCAAGGGTATTCTTGTTCCCCTTTTAAAGAAGGAGTGAAGCATTCACATTTTCATCATCCGTCTTGAGTTTCATGTGTTCTAGGCATCTAGGGTAATTCAAGCATTTGAGCAAATAGCCACTTATCAATGAGTGCATACGATGTGTGTTTTTCTGTGATTCGGTTACCTCACTCAGGATGATATTTTCCAGTTCCAACCAATTGCCTACGAATTTCATAAAGTCATTGTTTTTGATAGCTGAGTAATATACCATTGTGTAGATGTACCACATTTTCTGTATCCATTCCTCTGTTGAAGGGCATCTGGGTTCTTTCCAGCTTCTGGCTCTTATAAATAAGGCTGCTATGAACATAGTGGAGCACGTGTCTTTTTTATATGTTGGGGCATCTTGTGGGTATATGGGCAAGAGAGGTATAGCTGGATCCTCAGGCAGTTCAACGTCCACTTTTCTGAGGAACCTCCAGACTGATTTCCAGGATGGTTGTACCAGTCTGCAATCCCACCAACAACGGAGGAGTGTTCCTCTTTCTCCACATCCTCTCCAGCATCTGCAGTCACCTGAGTTTTTGATCTTAGCCATTCTCACTGGTGTGAGGTGAAATCTCAGGGTTGTTTTGATTTGCATTTCCCTTATGACTAAAGATGTTGAACATTTCTTTAGGTGTTTCTCAGCCATTCGGCATTCCTCAGCTGTGAATTCTTTGTTTAGATCTGAACCCCATTTTTAATAGGGTTATTTGTCTCCCTGCGGTCTAACTTCTTGAGTTCTTTGTATATTTAGGATATAAGGCCTCTATCTGTTGTAGGATTGGTAAAGATCTTTTCCCACTCTGTTGGTTACCGTTTTGTCCTAACCACAGTGTCCTTTGCCTTACAGAAGCTTCGCAGTTTTATGAGATCCCATTTGTCGATTCTTGATCTTAGAGCGTAAGCCATTGGTGTTTTGTTCAGGAAATTTTTTCCAGTGCCCATGTGTTCCAGATACTTCCCTAGTTTTTCTTCTATTAGTTTGAGTGTGTCTGGTTTGATGTGGAGGTCCTTGATCCACTTGGACTTAAGCTTTGTACAGGGTGATAAGGATGGATCGATCTGCATTCTTCTACATGTTGCCCTCCAGTTGAACCAGCACCATTTGCTGAAAATGCTATCTTTTTTCCATTGGATGGTTTTGGCTCCTTTGTCAAAAATCAAGTGACCATAGGTGTGTGGGTTCATTTCTGGGTCTTCAATTCTATTCCATTGGTCTATCTGTCTCTCTCTGTACCAATACCATGCAGTTTTTATCACTGTTGCTCTGTAATACTGCTTGAGTTCAGGGATAGTGATTCCCCCTGAAGTCCTTTTATTGTTGAGGATAGCTTTAGCTATCCTGGGTTTTTTGTTATTCCAGATGAATTTGCAAATTGTTCTGTCTAACTCTTTGAAGAATTGGATTGGTATTTTGATGGGGATTGCATTGAATCTGTAGATTGCTTTTGGTAAAATGGCCATTTTTACTATATTAATCCTGCCAATCCATGAGCATGGGAGATCTTTCCATCTTCTGAGGTCTTCTTCAATTTCTATCCTCAGTGTCTTGAAGTTCTTATTGTACAGATCTTTTACTTGCTTGGTTAAAGTCACACCGAGGTACTTTATATTATTTGGGTCTATTATGAAGGGTGTCGTTTCCCTAATTTCTTTCTCGGCTTGTTTCTCTTTTGTATAGAGGAAGGCAACTGATTTATTTGAGTTAATTTTATACCCAGCCACTTTGCTGAAGTTGTTTATCAGCTTTAGTAGTTCTCTGGTGGAACTTTTGGGATCACTTATACTATCATGTCATCTGCAAATAGTGATATTGTGACCTCTTCCTTTCCGATCTGTATCCCCTTGATCTCCTTTTGTTGTCTGATTGCTCTGGCTAGAACTTCAAGAACTATATTGAATAAGAAGGGAGAGAGTGGCAGCCTTGTCTAGTCCCGGATTTTAGTGGGATTGCTTCAAGTTTCTCTCCATTTAGTTTAATGTTAGCAACTGGTTTGCTGTATATGGCTTTTACTATGTTTAGGTATGGGCCTTGAATTCCTATTCTTTCCAGGACTTTTATCATGAAGGGGTGTTGAATTTTGTCAAATGCTTTCTCAGCATCTAATGAAATGATCATGTGGTTCTGTTCTTTCAGTTTGTTTATATAATGGATCACGTTGATGGTTTTCCCTATATTAAACCATCCCTGCATGCCTGGGATGAAGCCTACTTGATCATGGTGGATGATTGTTTTGATGTGCTCTTGAATTCAGTTTGCCAGAATTTTATTGAGTATTTTTGCGTCGGTATTCATAAGGGAAATTGGTCTGAAGTTCTCTTTCTTTGTTGTGTCTTTGTGTGGTTTAGGTATAAGAGTAATTGTGGCTTCGTAGAAGGAATTCGGTAGTGCTCCATCTGTTTCAATTTTTTGGAATAGTTTGGATAATATTGGTATGAGGTCTTCTATAAAGGTTTGATAGAATTCTGCCCTAAATGACTGCTTCTATTTCCTTAGGAGTTATGGGGTTGTTTAACTGGTTTATCTGTTCCTGATTTAACTTCGATACCTGGTATCTGTCTAGGAAATTGTCCATTTCCTGAAGATTTTCAAGTTTTGTTGAATATAGGTTTTTATAGTAAGATCTGATGATTTTTTGAATTTCCTCTGAATCTGTAGTTATGTCTCCCTTTTCATTTCTGATTTTGTTAATTTGGATGCACTTTCTGTGTCCTCTCGTTAGTCTGGCTAAGGGTTTATCTATCTTGTTGATTTTCTCAAAGAACCAGCTTTTGGTTCTGTTGATTCTTTCTATGGTCCTTTTTGTTTCTACTTGGTTGATTTCAGCTCTGAGTTTGATTATTTCCTGCCTTCTACTCCTCCTGGGTGTATTTGCTTCTTTTTGTTCTAGAGCTTTTAGGTGTGCTGTCAAGCTGCTGACATATGCTCTTTCCTGTTTCTTTCTGCAGGCACTCAGCGCTATGAGTTTTCCTCTTAGCACAGCTTTCATTGTGTCCCATAAGTTTGGGTATGTTGTATCTTCATTTTCATTAAATTCTAAAAAGTTTTTAATTTCTTTCTTTATTTCTTCCTTGACCAGGTTATCATTGAGTAGAGCATTGTTCAATTTCCACGTATATGTGGGCATTCTTCCCTTATTGTTATTGAAGACCAGTTTTAGGCCGTGGTGGTCCGATAGCACACATGGGATTATTTCTATCTTTCTGTACCTGTTGAGGCCCGTTTTTTGACCAATTATGGTCAATTTTGGAGAAAGTGCCATGAGGAGCTGAGAAGAAGGTATATCCTTTTGCTTTAGGGTAGAATGTTCTATAAATATCCGTTCAGTCCATTTGGCTCATGACTTCTCTTAGTCTGTCTACATCTCTATTTAATTTCTGTTTCCATGATCTGTCCATTGATGAGAGTGGGGTGTTGAAATCTCCCACTATTATTGTGTGAGGTGCAATGTGTGTTTTGAGCTTTAGTAAGGTTTCTTTTACGTATGTAGGTGCCCTTGTATTTGGGGCATAGATATTTAGGATTGAGAGTTCATCTTGGTGGATTTTTCCTTTGATGAATATGAAGTGTCCTTCCTTATCTTTTTTGATGACTTTTAGTTGGAAATTGATTTTATTTGATATTAGAATGGCTACTCCAGCTTGCTTCTTCCGACCATTTGCTTGGAAAGTTGTTTTCCAGCCTTTCACTCTGAGGTAGTGTCTGTCTTTGTCTCTGAGGTGTGTTTCCTGTAGGCAGCAGAATGCAGGGTCCTCGTTGCATATCAAGTTTGTTAATCTATGTCTTTTTATTGGGGAGTTGAGGCCATTGATATTGAGAGATATTAAGGAATAGTGATTATTGCTTCCCGTTATATTCATATTTGGGTGTAAGCTTATGTTTGTGTGCTTTCATTCTCTTTGTTTTGTTGCCAAGACGATTAGTTTCTTGCTTCTTCTAGGGTATAGCTTGCCTCCTTATGTTGGGCTTTACCATTTATTATCCTTTGTAGTGCTGGATTTGTAGAAAGATATTGTGTAAATTTGGTTTTGTCATGGAATATCTTGGTTTCTCCATCAATGTTAATTGAGAGTTTTGCTGGATACAGTAACCTGGGCTGGCATTTGTGTTCTCTTAGGGTCTGTATGACATCAATCCAGGATCTTCTGGCCTTCATAGTTTCTGGCGAGATGTCTGGTGTGATTCTGATAGGTCTGCCTTTATATGTTACTTGACCTTTTTCCCTTACTGCTTTTAATATTCTTTCTTTATTTTCTGCGTTTGGTGTTTTGACAATTATGTGACGGGAGGTGTTTCTTTTCTGGTCCAATCTATTTGGAGTTCTGTAGGCTTCTTGTATGTCTATGGGTATCTCTTTTTTTAGGTTAGGTAAGTTTTCTTCTATGATTTTGTTGAAGATATTTACTTGTCTTTTGAGCTGGGAGTCTTCACTGTATTCTATACCTATTATCCATAGGTTTGATCTTCTTATTGAGTCCTGGATTTCCTGTATGTTTTGGACCAGTAGCTTTTTCTGCTTTACATTATCTTTGACAGTTGAGTCGATGATTTCTATGGAATCTTCTGCTCCTGAGATTCTCTCTTCCATCTCTTGTATTTTGTTGGTGAAGCTCGTATCTTCAGCTCCTTGTCTCTTCTTTTGGTTTTCTATATCCAGGGTTGTTTCTATGTGTTTTTTTCTTGATTGCTTCTATTTCCATTTTTAATTCCTTCAACTGAATAATTGTGTTTTCCTGGAATTCTTTCAGGGATTTTTGTGACTCGTCTCTATGGGCTTCTCCTTGTTTATTTATGTTTTCCTGGAATTCTTTCAGGGATTTTTGCGATTCCTCTCTGTAGGGTTCTACTTGTTTATTAATGTTTTCCTGTGTTTCTCTAAGGGAGTTCTTCACATCTTTCTTTTAGTCCTCCAGCATCATGATCAAATATGATTTTAAATCTAGGTCTTGCTTTTCAGATGTGTTTGGATATTCAGTGTTTGGTTTGGTGGGAGAATTGGGCTCCGATGGTGCCATGTAGTCTTGGTTTCTGTTGCTTGGGTTCCTGCGCTTGCCTCTCGCCATCAGATTATCTCTAGTGTTTCTTTGTTCTGCTATATTTGACAGTGGCTAGACTTTCCTATAAGCCTATGTGTCAGGAGTGCTGTAGACCTGTTTTCCTATTTTCTTTCAGCCAGTTATGGGGACAGAGTGTTCTGCTTTTGGGCATGTAGCTTTTCCTATCTACAGGACTTCAGCTGTTCCTGTGGGCCTGTGTCTGGAGTTCACCAGGCAAGTCACTTGCAGCAGAAAATTGGTCTTACCTGCGGTCCCGAGGCTCAAGTTTGCTCGTGGGGTGCTGCCTAAGAGCTCTCTGCGGCAGCAGCAACCAGGATGATCTACGCTGCCCTTTCCGGGAGCTTCTGTGCACCAGGGTTCCAGATGGACTTTGGTGTTTTCCTCTGGTGTCAGAGATATGTGTAGAGTGCAGTCTCTTCTTGTGTCCCAGGCGTGTCTGTCTCTCTGAAGGTTTAGCTCTCCCTCCCATAGGATTTGGGTGCAGAGAACTGTTTATCGGGTAGATCTGTTCAGGTTCTGGTGGTGTCTCAGACGCAGCGGTCCTGCTGCTCTTGGGCCTTCATTTTATTTTATTTTTATACTCCAGATTTTATTTCCCTCCAGGTCACCTCCCCCTACAGCTCCACATCACACACCACCTCCTACCCCACCCCCATGTGTCTCCACAAGGATGTCCCCACCCTACCCATCCTAGTAGATCTCTAAACGTTTTTGGTCCTTCATTCTCTTGTGGGTTAGGTGCATCTTCTCTGATTGAATACAGACCTGGGAATCGTCTGCTGTATATGTGTTGGAGGTCTCAATTCAGCTGATGTAAGCTACCTGGTTTGTGATCCAGTGTCTGAGAGATCTTGCAGGTCCAGGTTAATTGAGACTGATGGTAGTCCTACAGGGTTGCCATCCTTCTCAGCTTCCTTCAACTTTTCCCTAATTCAACCAGAGGAGTAATGAGGTTTTGTTCATTGGTTGGGTGTTCATTGGTTGGGTGCATCTGACTCTTTCAGCTGCTTGTTTGGTCTTTTGGAGGGCAGTCATGATAGGCTCCTTTTTGTGAATGCCCCATAGCCTCAGTAATAGTGTTAGGTCTTTGTGCCTCCCCTTGAGCTGTATCCCACTTTCGAACTGTTGCTTGACCTTATTTTCCTCAGGCTTTTCTCCATTTCCATCCCTAAAATTCCTTCAGACAGGAAAATAAGGGTCAGAGCTTTGACCGTGGGATAGCAACCCCATCCATCACTTGATGCCCTGCATTTCTGCTGGAGGTAGACTCTACAAGTTCTCTCTTCCCACTGTAGGGCATTTCATTTAGGGCCCTCCCTTTGAGTCCTGAGAGTCTCTCACTTCTCTGGTACATTATAAAGGGTCCTCCCAATCCCCTTCCTCCTAAAACCTGTTTATATAATTTTAGCTGGCCCGCAGGACTTCAGTCCTTTCCCCACCCAATAGCAGATCATGTTCCCTTTTCCTTCTACCCCCATCCCCTTTCTATTCCCTGTCCCTCCTTCCCTCCCCTCTTGTGATTCCTTTCTTCTCCCTCCCAAGTGTGTTGGGACTGAGGCATCCTCAGTTTGTTGACCTTTTTGAGTTCTGTAGACTGTATCTTGGGTATTCTGTAGGTTTGTTTGTTTGTTTGTTTGTTTATTTATTTATTTATTTATTTAGCTACTATTCACTTACTAGTGAGAAGTGAGAACATAGCATACATGTCCTTTTGGGTCTGATTTACTTCACTTGGGATGATATTTTCTAGTTCCATCCATTTGCCTGCAAAACTCAGGATATCCTTGTTCTTAATAGCTGAGTTGTATTCCATTGTGTAAATGAGCCATATTTTGTATAACCATTCTTCTGCCATGGTGTTGAACATTTTTTAAGTGCTTCCCAGCCATGCAGATTCCTCAGTTGAGAATTCTTTGTTTAGTTCTGTACTGCATTGTTTAATAGGGTTGTTAGCCCTCTGTTGGACATAGGGTTAGAAATGATTGTTTCCCAATCTGCATGCTGCTGTTTTATACAGTTGACAATGTCCTTTGCTTACAGAAGCTTTGCATTTTTATGAGGTACCATTTGTCGATTATTGACCTCAAAACATAAGCCACTGGTGTTCTGTTCAGGAAGTTTTCCTCTGTACGCAAATACTCAAGGCTCTTCCCCTAATTCTCTACTATTAGATTCAGAATTTCTGGTTTTATGTGGAGGTCATTAATCCAGTTAAACTTGAACTTTGTACAAGTAGGTAAGAATGGATTGATTTGCATTATTTTACATGCTGACTGCCAGTTGAACCAGCACCATATTTTGAAAATGCTATCTTTTTTCCACGGATGGTTTTAGCTTCTTTGTCAAAGAGCAAGTGACCATTGATGTGTGGGTTCATTTCTGGGTCTTCAATTCTTTTCCTTTGATCTACTTTCCTGTATCTGTATCAGTACAATGTAGTTTTTATCACTGTTGCTCTATATTATAGCTTGAAGTCAGGGATGGTGATTCTCCCAGAACTTTTTCTATTGTTGCGAATAATTTTCTCTAACCTCTGTTTTTTGTTATTTCAAATGAATTTGAGAATTGTTCTTTCTAACTCTATGAAGAATTGAGTTGCAATTTTGGTGTGGATTGCATTGAATCTGTAGATCGCGTTTGGCAAAATACTCATTTTTACTTTATTAATCCTGTCAATCCATGAGCATGGGAGATCTTTCCATGAGCATGAAGATCTTCTGAGATCTTCAATTTTTTCCTTTAGAGACTTCACTTTCCTGTCATATAGATATTTCTCTTGCTTAGTTAGTGCCACACAAAAGTAATTATGTTATTTGTGATTATTGTGAAGATTGTCATTTCCCCAATTTCTTTCTCAGTCCTTTTATCCTTTCAGTAGAGGAAGACTACTGATTTGTTAGACTCAATTTTATCTCACCACTTTGCTGAAGTTGTTTATCAACTGTAGGAGCTCTCTGGTAGAATTTTTTGGGTCACTTCTGTATATTATGGTACTATCTGCAAAAATTGACATGACTTCCTCTCTCCCAACTTTTATCTGTTTGATCCCTCTTTGTTGTCTAATTGCTCTGACTAGGATTTTGAGTACTATAATAAATAGGAAGGGAGAGAGTGGCAGCCTTGTCCTTAATTTTAATAGGACTGCTTTGAGTTTTTCTCCATTTTGTTTGATGTTGGCTATTGGTTTGCTGTATATTGGTTTTATTATATTAAGATATGAGCTTTGATTTCCTGATCTCTCCAATACTTTTAGTCTGAATGGGTGTTGTATTTTGTCTAAGACCTTTTTAGTATTGATTGAGATGATCATATGTTCTTTTTTCCTTGAGTTTGTTTATATAGTAGTTTACATAGATGGATTTCCATACATTGAAACATCCCTGCACTACTTGGATGAAGCCTACTTGATTATGGTGGATAATTTTTTTGATGTGCTCTTGGAATCGATTGTGAGAATTTTATTGCGTATTTTTGCATTGATATTCATAAGGGAAATTGGTCTATAGTCCTCTTGATTTGTTGGGTTTATATTGTAGTTTATGTATCAGTGTAACTGTGCTTTCATACAAATAATTGGGTAGTGTTCCTTCTGTTTCTATTTTATTTAATGGTTTGAGAAGTATTGAAATTAGATATTCAAAGGTCTGATAGAATTCTGCACTAAAATAATCTGACTGCGGGTGGTGAGACTTCTAATGATTGCTTTTATTTCCTTGGTAGTTTGGGGACATTTAAATGGCTTATTTGATCCAGATTTAACTTTGGTACCTGGTATCTGTCTAGAAAATCATCCATTTCATCCAGATTTCCAGTTTTGTTTAGTATAGACTTTTGTAGTAGGTTCTGATGATTTTATGAATTTCCTCACTTTCTGTTGTTATGTCTCCCTTTTCATTCCTGCTTTTGATAATTTGGATACTATCTCTGTGCTCTCTGGTTAGTCTTTTTAAGGGTTTATCTCTCTTGTTGGTTTTTTCAAAGAATCAGCTTCTCATTTTCTCAATGATTTGTATAATTCTCATTGTTTCTACTTGGTTGATTTCAGTTCTGAGTTTGATTATTTCCTGCCATCTACTTCTTTTGGGTGTATTTTCTTCTTTTTGTTCTAGAGCTTACAAATGAGCTGTTAATCTGCTAGTGTAAGATATCTCCAATTTCTTTATGGAGGCACTCAGGGATATGAGTCTTAGCACTGCTTTCATCGTGTACCATAAATTTGGGTATTTTCTGCCTTCATTTTCCTTGAATTCTAAAATGTCTTTTATTTTTCCTTATTTCTTGCTTCTCCAAGTTATCATTGAGTAGATAGTTGTTCAATTCATGTGTATGTGGGCTTTCTGTTGTTTTCTTGCTATTGAAGATCAGTCTTAGTCCATGTTGGTCTGATCGAATACATGGGATTAATTCAATGTTCTTGTATCTGTTGAGATTTGTTTTGTGTCCAAGTATATGATTGAGTTTTGAGAAGGTATCATGAGGTACTGAGAATTTAGATTCTTTTGGGGATATGTGTGAAATCTTCTGTAGATATCTGTTAAATCAATTTGCTTCATAACTTCTTTTAGTTTCACTGTGTCTCTGTTTATTTTCTGTTTCCTTATTCTGTCCATTGGTGAGAGTGGGGTGCTGTATCCCCTACTATTATTGTGTGAGGTTCAACATGTTCTTTCACCTTCAATAATGTCTTTGTGTGTGTGTTTGTTTGTTTGCTTTTTTACAAATATGGATGTCCTTGCATTGGGGAAGTAGATGTTCAGAATTGAGAGTTCATTGTGGTGCATTTTTTTTTCTTTGATGAATATGTAGTGTCCCTCCCTTCTTTTTTAAATAACTTTTGGATAAAAGTATATTTTGTTGAATAATAGAATGGCTACTTCAGCTTGTTTCTTGGGACCATTTGCCTGGAGAATTTTTTCTCGGCTTTCTACTTTGAGGTAATGTTTGTCCTTGTCACTTAGGAGTGATTCCTGTATGCAGCAAAATGTTGGATTCTGTTTACGCATCCAGTCTGTTAGTCTATGTCTTTTTATTGGGTGAATTGAGTCCAATTATGTTGAGAGATATTAGGGACCAATGATTGTTGTTTCCTGTTACTTCTGTTGTTAGAGGTGAAATTATGTTTGTGTTTTTCTCTTCTTTTTCTATTTGTTGTGAAAAGATTAATTTCTTGTTTTTACTTGGGTGTTGTTTCTCACCCTGTTTGGACTTTTTGTTCTATTATTCTTTGTTGGGCTGGATTAGTGGAAAGATGTTGTTTAAATTTGGTTTTGTCTTAGAATACTTAGTTTCTTCATCTGTGGTAATTGCAAGTTTTTCTGGGTATAGTAACCTGGGCTGGCATTTTTGTTCTCTTAGGGTCTATATGACATCTGTGCTGAATCTTCTGGCCTTTAGAATCTCTGGTGAGAGGGCTGGAGAGATGGCTCAGTGGTTAAGAACATTGAGTCTTCTTCCATCCATCCTGAATTCAATTCCCAGCAATCACATTGTGGCTTACAGGCATTTCTAATGGGATCTTATGCCCTCTTCTGGTGTGCCTGGAGATAGGTACAGTGTACTCATAAATAGCTTCTCTGGTGAGAAGTCTGGTGTGATTCTGATAGGTCTGCCTTTATATGTTACTTGACCATTTTCCCTTACTGCTTTCAACATTCTTTCCTTGTTCTGTGCATTTGATGTTTTAGTTATTATGTGATGAGAGTAATTTCATTTCTGGTCCTATCTGTTTGGTGTTATGTAGGCTTTTTTTTATGTTTATGAACATTTCTTTCTTTAGGTTAGGGATGTTTTCTTCCGTAATTTTGTTAAAGATGTTTGCTGGCCCTTGAGTTGAGAATCTTCATTTCCTTCTATAGCTATTATTCTCAGGTTCAGTCTTCTCACTGTATTTCTTAAATATTTTAAGATTGGAGCTTCTTGTTTTTTGTATTTTCCTTGACTGTTGTGTCGATATCTTCTATGGTATCTTCTACTACTGATATTCTCTCTTCTATCTCTTGTATTTTTCTGATGACTCTTGCATCTATGACTCATGTTTTCTTCCCTAGTTTTCCATCTCCAGGGCTGTATCCCTTGTGTTTTCTTTCATGTTTCTATTTCCATTTCTGATCCTGGACAGTTTTGTTCAATCCCTTCACCCGTTTGATTGGTTCTCCTGTATCTATTTAAGGGAGTTCTTTTATGTGCTTCTTTAAGTCCTCTATCATCTTCATGAAATGAGACTTTAGAGCTAGATCTTGCTTTATAGGTGTGTTTGGGGATCCACGGTTTGCTGTGTTGGGAGAACTGGGTTTGGATGTTGCCAAGTCAAATTGGTTTCTGTGGTTTATATTCCTAAGTTTGTCTCTTGCCATCTCTTTATCTCTAGTGTTATATGGCCTCCCTGTCTTTGACTGGAGCCTGTTCTTCCTGTGAACCTGTGATCCTGTGATCCTGAATATGTCAGAACACCTGAGGATTCAAGCTGCAACTGGGTGGCGTGCTGTGTGTTTATGGATCCAGAGCTTAGGTTCTAAGGCTGGGCTGGCACAGTTGGAAAAGGCAAGGGCAGGGAATCTGTGTACATGCCTCACAGGGGTCCTAGTATGCAGGTTATTGGAGCAGGTTTTATGATCTTACCTGTGATCCTGGATGTGCCACAATACCTGGGGAGTCAAGCTGCAACTGGGCTATGGGATGTGTGGATACAGGTCCTGAATCGATGCTCTGCTCCTGTCACTGGTGGAAACCAGAAGGTGTGTCTGTCTCTTGCTGGACCGAGAATCTGTGTCCATAGGTTGCAGGGGTTCAGGTAAGTGAAGTATTGTGGTGGGGTTTGGAGTCTTGTCTGTCATCCTGGATATGTCAGAATACCTGGAGAGTCAAGCTGGAAATAGGATTAGATTTTTTAAAAATCTATTTTTAATAAACATTTTAAACTGTTTTAATGATTCTTTTAGTCCATCACCTACCAGAGTTAGTGGGAAGAAAAGGTTAATAGAGCAAAGGTTGCTGTGAACCTGTTTAGAGATATATTTTTAAAGTAAATCTAATATGCCTTGTCAGAATATCATCAGTTTAATAGCAGGAATAAGCAGTGGCAGCTTGATCTACTTGGAAACACTATTTTTACAAATCAGCAACAGCAGGTGGATTCAGAGGAAACTTCAAGGCTTTGCTAATGGGCTCGAATCAGCAGAAGCAGCAAGAAACTACCAGAACACCACCAGATGATTTGGGGCATTTATTTTCTATGAAGTCATAACAAACAGTGATTAACAAAGAGTAATAAGGTATAGTAATACCATTTAGCATTCTCAGCACATACCAGTATTAGCAAAGACCGAAGATGACCAGTAAAGAGTGCGAAGGCTTTCCAACACCATCTAGCATTGCTTACTGTCTTTTGGGCTAGATTTATAGTCTTTTCAGATCACATGTTCTTTCAAACATCCACTCTAGTAAAACATCACATGTCCTTTTTTCCAGGTTGCCTCCAGATAAACATTGTGTGTCCATTTTTAGTAAAGTATCTTCCCACATGTCTGCCTCAAGAAAAAATATTTTCTCATAAAATAGTTTCTAGAAAGATATCACATGACACAACTGAGTCTTTAAAGTGGGAATGAACCAAAAATTCCCACTTTAATAGCTTGTTTCCCTGATTCTGATACAATGATTATGTTAAGGTGTGTTATATGGCTTTACCCATTGTCTGAAAATTATGTACACAGTAATGTCCACTATTGATCTCTCTTCCATAACCATCAGCTTTACTCTGCACTTTTACATTCTATCTTAACAAACGTCTCTACTTTATTCTGTTTGTTTGATTCCCTTCCCTGTTGTTGTGTGTTATTTAGGACACGACCACTACAGCTTATATTATGCCCCAGTTGGAGACTCTTCGCGAATGAAGTGTTTCTTGCCTCCATGGTGTAAGTCTTCTGTAGTGAACCTTTAACAAGACAGTCAATGAACTCTTTCTATATTTTAAGTAACATAATGTATTATTGACTTTCCAGAGTTCAGGCTTCCACTGCTGCCATCACTAATGAAGGAAGTTTCCTAGCCCATAATCTTAATTGGCTTCTCATCTTGTTCAGCTTATTCCTGGAGCGCTCACTCGCTGTGAACTGGCATGGATTGACTCAGCTGCATTTCAAGTTTGAGTGTAATTCCTACTTTAGTAACAGAAGGAATGTGCCTGCAACTTATTTGTGGCACACTTGACAATCTGTCATTTTGTAGATGCTCGTATACTTTGAAGTTTTATTCTCCCCACCATATTTTGACATTTTATATAACAAAATTTAATGATGAATTATAAAACTATATTATAAAAGCCTGAAGAGGTGCAATCTATAACACAAACAAAATCAAAGAAGTTGTTTGGACAACAAGAAAAGTACTGAGTGCTGATGTATTGACTCACTGCTAAGTTCTGCTTATACCCTCAAATCTTTAAAAGACCCTAAGTGCAAACAACTTTGCTTGGCACTTGGTTGTGGCAATAGAGTCAACAATACAAGGTACAACCATCTGTCTTAGGCCATTTGGTCTGTAATAACACTATTCTATATGTTTAATAACATAAGCCTGGAATTTTAGCACACCGTAGATAAAGGTCACTCAAGGACAGTGGGTTTGTATATATTTTAGATGCTAGCATGGCCAAGGCCTTGTCGCCAGCAGATTTACTGTGTGTAAAGTTCTACTCCCAGGTATACAAAGGGTGTCTATTTATTGTGTCTGTACAATGGCACCAAAGATAGGGGTAGTCTTGGGTTTTCTTTAATGAAGACACTACCTTCATTAATGAGGGATCTAACTCCATGACCCAATCCAGCACATCTCCAAAGCTTCACACCTGTTGTCATTTTGTTAGCAATTAAGATTTCAACATGTGAAGTCACAGTCTTCCCTAGTAAAAATATTTAGATATTCTCAATATTATTATGCAAATATTTTGGAAAAGAAGAGCTCACATGTTAAGAACAGAGGGAAATCTTGCAGCACCATGGAAAATGGAGTGCAGGTGAAAGGTGAGTTTCATAAGTGAGGTAAGAAATCCATACTGCAGTGTGGTGAGAGTGAGTCGTAAACTGGGAACTAACAAGGGTAACCCATATGCAAAGGTGTGTGACATCTTTGGATTTACCACAGAGAAAGATGAGACTTGGCCAGATGTTTAATGAAGTAGAACTTCTCTGTAGAACAAAAAAGAATATAAGGCAATCCCTCAGCATAGAACAACAGACTCAAGGAAGCCTCTTCTCTGTTTAGATTCTGAGAGAAAAAAAAAAATCCTCCAAGAATCTGTGAAATTAAAAGCATAATCTTGTTTCACTTTAGTGTGTACAGTTTGAATTTAAATTATCCTTATGGTTTGTAAAACCACATACTTTGCTATTATCATACAAAGGGATCTTGGGTCTCTGGACGTTTTGGGCTCATGAAAAATTCCAACACAACTATTCTATATGGATGTACAAGAAAATAAAATTACTATTTCAAATAAAAAAATCCAAGGATTTTTTTTATCATGAACAAGAAGTTACAGATTTAACCAATAGTACATAGTTATCTGCTGCCATTCCCATCATAGGAGCTCAGGAGACACACGGTAAAACCAGGTTAAAAATCAAGGACATAACTATGCATTCAGATCATCATAAAATCCAAAACAGAGGTAACAGAGCAAAAAATGAAAATTACAAAAAAGTTATCATTTGCAATCAAAATGCATTGCAGTGCTGGTGTGAAAAAGTCAGTTTACAAATAACCTATTGGTCACATATAAAAAACCAAGAACACCCCAAAATAATGATGGCAAAAAAAGTCCAACTTGGCAAACTAAAAAGTTGACTAGAGTTAATTACAGGGTGAGGGGTGATATGCTACTTACAGGAACAAAGCCAACTCAAAGGGAATGGCATCTCTGAAGAGCCTGCCTGAGTCTGGGGATGGTTTAACTCAGGAGAGATGTGTCTCTGGAGCTCCCTGCTTATTTAGCTTACAAGCAGCTCTAGTCAGAGTGAGACTTCCTTTAGCAGTCATTTCCAGCTTTCCTAACCTGTCAAGGTGGCTTTGTGAATTTTGATCATGTAGGGAATTTTCTGGAACTTGTGAGTTATTTAGTTCCTTGGGGCAATGCATTATGATTTGGATATCTTTTACATTCTAAGAGAGAGGAATTTTTGCTGGAACTTACAGCCAGAGTTAATAATATACCTTGAGGTCACCTACGACTTAAGATGTATATCCTGCTGTGTTCTCAACCTGCTTATTTAACCTACTTTTAAGAGAACAATGCAACAACCAACAATGCTTGTTTTGAATTCCCTGTGTCATCAAGTTTTACAACATAAACTTGCACATAGTTAAGTCTTAAACTATGTGCTTTTCCATGTCCTGACCAAATAGTAACCAATAAGTGTTTATATGCATGTTTTGATAATCATTTGCTAAAAAACAGAAAGTAGGCTCATTGTAGCTCATAAATGAATATTCACAAAAATGCCAAATATTGTACATTATACCATGCAGCATTGTACATTATTGGGGAGTATTTACTCATTACCTGGTCATTCAGGGTCAAGTGGAATCAGTGACTTCGTTCTTTGTTATTCTCTGTTTAAGCCTTTGGTAGGATGTCCTTAATACCCTCTGTTAAGTCCTTTGTTAGAGATGATGGAAGACATAAGTTGAAGAAAGCAGAGAATTTAAATCTTGACTCACTCTTGGTCAAACGATGCTGAGGGGAAATACTTTGATTTTTGTGCTTGGACACATTATTGGTGACTTCATTTGTTAATATGTTCAAGATTATCCTTCCTGAGTCTCATAAACTTTGTTTCTTCTTACAAGAAGGAAATGAAAATCAGCAAAATTGCTGTACAACATCAATTCCATTACTGTAGTATGTAAGTCAACTCAATATATGCTACCTCTCTTTTCCCCATATACTTTACAAAATAAAGTAAAATTAAATTAAATAAATTAAATGGGCATAGGATGGTTAGATTGCAGCAAGCATGCCTATCTTTCTACAAAGCTTCCTTCAATTATTCATTTATCATGACAAAGTTTAATCCTTCCATAGAAGCAAATAGCCATCACCAAATGGCCCCTGGAATATTATTAAACTTTATTAAGATCGAGTAAGATTAATTTCTTTATTAGCTCTAGTATTTCTTTCTTTGGAACATATTATGTACATGGAAGAATAGAACTTATTTTAACAGCAAATGGGTAGAGAAAGCCAATGGAAACATTTTCCATTCTAGGATAGCAATCTAAGTGTTATAAAATGGATTAAAGTCTAACACATTCGTATATTTTGGAAATGTAGAAACACTTTAACAACTAGAATAGCAAGCACTGAACTGTATATATATTGCACTTGCTTAATTATCTTAATGTTCATTTTTTTGTTTTTAAGATCACCCATAAGGAAACTGAGGCTCAAAGAGATAGACTGTTTTATCCATAGACAAGCTATCTAGCACCGGCGGCATGAGGCATACTCACTGTATAATTACATTGTGTCATATAGCTGCACCTGCTCTACTAATCTTTATTAATTGATATGTAATGTAAACCCCGTGCTGTTAGTTGTGAAACTTGATGCAAAATATGATTTAATGACACATTTTAACCCTTTTATTTGTATTCTTTAACCTACTTGTAGCATAAAGAATATAACTCAAATGACATTCAAGCCTATCAATCTTTGCTAGGATTATCTGTCCTATCAAAACCCAGCTACTATGTGTTTTCTATTCAAATGTGATGCCATTTTCACCTCATAGAAAAACATGTTTCTCTATTCTCCTCTGGGACATTCTTAGTTGCATGGAACAGTAGTAAGATTTCAGAAAACTAACAGTTCATCACTGAGAAAGAGACAAAGCAGCCAGAAGGGTATGACGGTTATAGAAAACACCTCTCTTTTCAAAGGAGGTATGAGATTAAGTGGGAGTAATGATTTGGGAAATGTTGAAAGACGTTGGTCAAAGAAGTTGGATGTAGAGAGGGATCCTTTGAAAGAGTAATGATAAAAATTAATCCTAAGCAGTACTTGACTCCTTTTCCTTGCTATCCTCAAATCTTTTCATTTGATAACCACTTATAAACATCTGTCTAAAATTAATTCCATTGTTCAAGAAACAGATCACTATTGTAGTTTTGAGCAATATTTGAAGTAAGTTTGATTTTTTTTATTAACTTGAGTATTTCTTATATGCATTTCGAGTGTTATTCCCTTTCCCGGTTTCCAGGCAAACATCCCCCTAATGCCTCCCCCTCCCCTTGTTTATGGGTGTTCCCCTCTCCATCCTCCCCCCATTGCCGCCCTCCCCTCAACAATCTAGTTCACTGGGGGCTCAGTCTTAGCAGGACCCAGGGCTTCCCCTTCCACTGGTGTTCTTACTTGGATATTCATTACTACCTATGAGGTCAGAGTCCAGGGTCAGTCCATGTTTAGTCTTTAGGTAGTGGCTTAGTCCCTGGAAGCTCTGGTTGCTTGGCATTGTTGTTCATAAGGGGTCTCGAGCCCCTTCAAGCTCTTCCAGTTCTTTCTCTGATTCCTTCAACGGGGGTCCTACTCTCAGTTCCGTAGTTTGCTGCTGGCATTCGCCTCTGTATTTGCTGTATTCTGGCTGTGTCTCTCAGGAGCGATCTACATCTGGCTCCTGTCGGCCTGCACTTCTTTGCTTCAGCTATCATGTCTAATTGGATGGCTGTATATGTATGGGCCACATGTGGGGCAGGCTCTGAATGGGTGTTCCTTCTGTGTCTGTTTTAATCTTTGCCTCTCTATTCCCTGCCAAGGGTATTCTTATACACCTTTTAAAGAAGGAGTGAAGCATTCACATTTTGATCATCCGTCTTGAGTTTCATTTGTTCTAGGCATCTAGGGTAATTCAAGCATTTGGGCTAATAGCCACTTATCAATGAGTGCATACCATGTGTGTTTTTCTGTGATTGGGTTACCTCACTTAGGATGATATTTTCCAGTGCCAACCATTTGCCTACAAATTTCATAGTCATTTTTGATAGCTGAGTAATATTCCATTGTGTAGATGTACCACATTTTCTGTATCCATTCCTCTGTTGAGGGGCATCTGGGTTCTTTCCAGATTCTGGCTCTTATAAATAAGGCTGCTATGAACATAGTGGAGCACATGTATTTTTTATATGTTGGGGCATCTTGTGGGTATATGCCCAAGAGAGGTATAGCTGGATCCTCAGGCAATTCAATGTCCAATTTTCTGAGGAACCTCCAGACTGATTTCAAGAATGGTTGAACCAGTCTGCAATCCCACCAACAATGGAGGAGTGTTCCTCTTTCTCCCCATCCTCGCCAGCATCTGCTGTCACCTGAGGTTTTTTTTTTTTTTATTAAATTAAATATTTCTTATATACATTTCGAGTGTTATTCCCTTTCCCGGTTTCCAGGCAAACATCCCCCTCCCCCCTCCCCTTCCAAATTGGTGTTCCCCTCCCCATCCTCCCCCCATTGCTGCCCTCCCCCCAACAGTCTAGTTCACTGGTGGTTCAGTCTTAGCAGGACCCAGGGCTTCCCCTTCCACTGGTGCTCTTACTAGGATATTCATTGCTACCTATGACGTCAGAGTCCAGGGTCAGTCCATGTATAGTCTTTAGTAGTGGCTTAGTCCCTGGAAGCTCTGGAGGCTTGGCGTTGTTGTACATATGGAGTCTCTAGCCCCTTCAAGCTCTTCCAGTTCTTTCTCTGATTCCTTCAACGGGGGTTCTATTCTCAGTTCAGTGGTTTGCTGCTGGCATTCGCCTCTGTATTTGCTGTATTCTGGCTGTGTCTCTCAGGAGCGATCTACATCTGGCTCCTGCTGTCTGCACTTCTTTGCTTCATCCATCTTGTCTAATTGGGTGGCTGTATATGTATGGGCCACATGTGGGGCAGGCTCTGAATGGGTGTTCCTTCAGTCTCTGTTTTAATCTTTGCCTCTCTTCCCTGCCAAGGGTATTCTTGTTCGCCTTTTAAAGAAGGAGTGAAACATTCACATTTTGATCATCCGTCTTGAAATTCATTTGTTCTAGGCATCTAGGGTAATTCAAGCATTTGGGCTAATAGCCACTTACCAATGAGTGCATACCATGTATGTCTTTCTGTGATTGGGTTACCTCACTCAGGATGATATTATCCAGTTCCAACCATTTGCCTACGAATTTCATAAAGTAATTGTTTTTGATAGCTGAGTAATATTCCATTGTGTAGATGTACCACATTTTCTGTATCCATTCCTCTGTTGAAGGGAATCTGGGTTCTTTCCAGCTTCTGGCTATTATAAATAAGGCTGCGATGAACATAGTGGAGCACGCGTCTTTTTTATATGTTGGGGCATCTTTTGGGTATATGCCCAAGAGAGGTATAGCTGGATCCTCAGGCAGGTCAATATCCACTTTTCTGAGGAACCTCCAGACTGATTTCCAGAATGGTTGTACCAGTCTGCAACCCCACCAACAATGGAGGAGTGTTCCTCTTTCTCTGCATCCTTGCCAGCATTTGCTGTCACATGAGTTTTTGATCTTAGCCATTCTCACTGGTGTGAGGTGAAATCTCAGTGTTGTTTTGATTTGCATTTCCTTTATGACTAAAGATGTTGAACATTTCTTTAGGTATTTCTCAGCCATTCGGCATTCCTCACCTGTGAATTATTTGTTTACCTCTGAACCCCGATTTTTAATAGGGTTATTTGTCTCCCTGCGGTCTAACTTCTTGAGTTCTTTGTACATTTTGGATATAAGGCCTCCATCTGTTGTAGGATTGGTGAAGATCTTTTCCCAATCTGTTGGTTGTCGTTTTGTCCTAACCACAGTGTCCTTTCCCTTACAGAAGCTTTGCAGTTTTATGAGATCCCATTTGTCGATTCTTGATCTTAGAGCATAAGCCATTTGTGTTTTGTTCAGGAAATTTTTTCCAGTGCCCATGTGTTCCAGATGCTTCCCTAGTTTTTCTTCTATTAGTTTGAGGGTATCTGGTTTGATGTGGAGGTCCTTGATCCACTTGGACTTAAGTTTTGTACAGGGTGATAAGCATGGATCAATCAGCATTCTTCTACATGTTGACCTCCAGTTGAACCAGCACCATTTGCTGAAAATGCTATCTTTTTTCCATTGGATGGTTTTGGCTCCTTTGTCAAAAATCAAGTGACCATAGGTGTGTGGATTCATTTCTGGGTCTTCAATTCTATTCCATTGGTCTATCTGTCTGTCTCTGTACCAATACCATGCTGTTTTTATCACTATTGCTCTGTAATACTGCTTGAGTTCCGGGATAGTGATTCCCCCTGAAGTCCTTTTATTGTTGAGGATAGTTTTAGCTATCCTGGGTTTTTTGTTATTCCAGATGAATTTGCAAATTGTTCTGTCTAACTCTTTGAAGAATTGGATTGGTATTTTGATGGGGATTGCATTGAATCTGTAGATCGCTTTTGGTAAAATGGCCATTTTTACTATATTAATCCTGCCAATCCATGAGCATGGGAGATCTTTCCATCTTCTGAGGTCTTCTTCAATTTCTTTCTTCAGTGTCTTGAAGTTCTTATTGTACAAATCATTCACTTGCTTGGTTAAAGTCACACCGAGGTACTTTATATTATTTGGGTCTATTATGAAGGGTCTCGTTTCCCTAATTTCTTTCTCGGCTTGTTTCTCTTTTGTGTAGAGGAAGGCTACTGATTTATTTGATTTAATTTTATACCCAGCCACTTTGCTGAAGTTGTTTATCAGCTTTAGTAGTTCTCTGGTGGAACTTTTGGGATCACTTACATATACTATCATATCATCTGCAAATAGTGATATTTTGACTTCTTCTTTTCCGATCTGTATCCCCTTGACCTCCTTTTGTTGTCTGATTTCTCTGGCTAGAAGTTCAAGAACTATATTGAATAAGTAGGGAGAGAGTGGGCAGCCTTGTGTAGTCCCTGATTTTAGTGGGATTGCTTCAAGTTTCTCTCCATTTAGTTTAATGTTAGTAATTGGTTTGCTGTATATCGCTTTTACTATGTTTAGGTATGGGCCTTGAATTCCTATTCTTTCCAGGACTTTTATCATGAAGGGGTGTTGAATTTTGTCAAATGCTTTCACACTATCTAATGAAATGATCACGTTGTTTTGTTCTTTCAGTTTGTTTATATAATGGATCACGTTGATGGTTTTCTGTATATTAAACCATCCCTGCATGCCTGGGATGAAGCCTACTTGATCATGGTGGATGATTGTTTTGATGTGCTCTTGGATTCGGTTTGCCAGAATTTTATTGAGTATTTTCCGTCGATATTCATAAGGGAAATTGGTCTCAATTTCTCTTTCTTTGTTGGGTCGTTGTGTGGTTTAGGTATAAGAGTAATTGTGGCTTCATAGATGGAATTCAGTAGTGCTCCATCTGTTTCAATTTTGTGGAATAGTTTGGATAATATTGGTATGAGGTCTTCTATGAAGGTCTGATAGAATTCTGCACTAAAACCTTCTGGACCTGGGCTCTTTTTGTTTGGGAGACCTTTAATGACTGCGTCTATTTCCTTAGGAATTATGGGGATGTTTAACTGGTTTATCTGTTCCTGATTTAACTTGGTACCTGGTATCTGTCTAGGAAATTGTCCATTTCCTGAAGATTTTCAAGTTTTGTTGAATATAGGCTTTTATAGTAAGATCTGATGATTTTTTAATTTCCTCTGAATTTGTTGTTATGTCTCCCTTTTCATTTCTGATTTTGTTAATTTGGACACACTCTCTGTGTCCTCTCGTTAGTCTGGCTAAGGGTTTATCTATCTTGTTGATTTTCTCAAAGAACCAACTTTTAGTTCTGTTGATTTTTTCTATGGTCCTTTTTGTTTCTACTTGGTTGATTTCAGCTCTGAGTTTGATTATTTCCTGCCTTCTACTCCTCCTGGGTGTATTTGCTTCTTTTTGTTCTAGAACTTCTAGGTGTGCTGTCAAGCTGCTGACATATGCTCTTTCCTGTTTCTTTCTGCAGGCACTCAGCGCTATGAGTTTTCCTCTTAGCACAGCTTTCATTGTGTCCCATAAGTTTGGGTATTTTGTACCTTAATTTTCATTAAATTCTAAAAAGTCTTTAATTTCTTTCTTTATTTCTTCCTTGACCAGGTTATCATTGAGTAGGTCATTGTTCAATTTCCACGTATATATGGGCATTCTTCCCTTATTGTTTATTGAAGACCAATTTTAGACCGTGGTGGTCCGATAGCACGCATGGGATTATTTCTACCTTTCTGTACCCGTTGAGGCCCGTTTTTTGACCAATTATATGGTCAATTTTGGAGAAAGTACCATGAGGAGCTGAGAAGAAGGTATATCCTTTTGCTTTAGGGAAGAATGTTCTATAAATATCCGTTAAGTCCACTTGGCTCATGACTTCTCTTAGTCTGTCTACGTTTCTGTTTAATTTCTTTCCATGATCTGTCCATTGATGAGAGTTGGGTGTTGAAATCTCCTACTATTATTGTGTGAGGTGCAATGTGTGTTTTGAGCTTTAGTAAGGTTTCTTTTACGTATGTAGGTGCCCTTGTATTTGGGGCATAGATATTTAGGATTGAGAGTTCATCTTGGTGGATTTTTTCTTTGATGAATATGAAGTGTCCTTCCTTATCTTTTTTGATGACTTTATTTGAAAATTGATTTTATTTGATATTAGAATGGCTACTCCAACTTGCTTCTTCCGACCATATGCTTGGAAAGTAGTTTTCCAGCGTTTCACTCTGGGGTAGTGTCTGTCTTTGTCTCTGAGGTGTGTTTCTTGTAGGCAGCAGAATACAGGGTCCTCGTTGCATATCCAGTTTGTTAATCTATGTCTCTTATTGGGGAGTTGAGGCCATTGATGTTGAGAGATAGTAAGGAATAGTGATTATTGCTTCTGGTTATATTCATATTTGGATGTGAGTTTATGTTTGTGTGCTTTTATTCTCTTTGTTTTGTTTCCAAGACGATTAGTTTCTTGCTTCTTCTAGGGTTTAGCTTGCCTCCTTATGTTGGGCTTTACCATTTATTATCCTTTTTAGTGCTGGATTTGTAGAAAGATATTGTGTAAATTTGGTTTTGTCATGGAATATCTTGGTTTCTCCATTAATGTTAATTGAGAGTTTTGCTGGATACAGTAACCTGGGCTGGCATTTGTGTTCTCTTAGGGTCTGTATGACATCAGTCCAGGATCTTCTGGCTTTCATAGTTTCTGGCGAAAAGTCTGGTGTGATTCTGATAGGTCTGCCTTTATATGTTACTTGACCTTTTTCCCTTACTGCTTTTATTATTCTTTCTTACTTTGTGCGTTTGGTGTTTTGACTATTATGTGACGGGAGGTGTTTCTTTTCTGGTCCAATCTATTTGGAGTTCTGTAGGCTTCTTGTATGCCTATGGGTATCTCTTTTTTTAGGTTAGGGAAGTTTTCTTCTATGATTTTGTTGAAGATATTTACTGGTCCTTTGAGCTGGGAGTCTTCACTCTCTTCTATACCTATTATCCTTAGGTTTGATCTTCTCATTGAGTCCTGGATTTCCTGTATGTTTTGGACCAGTAGCTTTTTCTGCTTTACATTATCTTTGACAGTTGAGTCAATGATTTCTATGGAATCTTCTGCTCCCGAGATTCTCTCTTCCATCTCTTGTATTCTGTTGGTGAAGCTTGTATCTACAGCTCCTTGTCTCTTCTTTTGTTTTTCTATATCCAGGGTTGTTTCCATGTGTTCTTTCTTGATTGCTTCTATTTCCATTTTAATTCCTTCAACTGTTTGATTGTGTTTTCCTGGAATTCTTTCAGGGGTTTTTGTGATTCCTCTCTGTAGGTTTCTACTTGATTATTAATGTTTTCATGTGTTTCTCTAAGGGAGTTCTTCACGTCTTTCTTGAAGTCCTTGAGCATCATGATCAAATATGATTTTGAAACTAGATCTTGCTTTTCTGGTGTGTTTGGTTATTCCATGTTTGTTTTGGTGGGAGAATTCGGCTCCGATGATGCCATGTAGTCTTGGTTTCTGTTGCTTGGGTTCCTGTGCTTGCCTCTCGGCCATCAGATTATCTCTAGTGTTACTTTGTTCTGCTATTTCTGACAGTGGCTAGACTGTCCTATAGGCCTGTGTGTCAGGAGTGCTGTAGACCTGTTTTCCTGTTTTCTTTCAGCCAGTTATAGGGACAGAGTGTTCTGCTTTCGGGCGTGTAGTTTTTCCTATCTACAGGTCCTCAGCTGTGCCTGTGGGCCTGTGTCTGTAGTTTACCAGGCAGGTCACTTGCAGCAGAAAAGTTGGCTTATCTGTGGTTCCGATGCTCAAGTTCGCTCGAGGGGTGCTGCCTACGATCTCTCCGTGTGGCAGCAACCAGGATGATCTGCGCTGCTGTTTCCAGGAGCTTCAGTGCACCAGGGTTCTAGATGGTGTTTGAGATGTGTGCAGAGTGCAGTCTCTTCTGTTTTCCCAGGCGTGTGTGCCTCTCTGAAGGTTTAGCTCTCTCTCCCACAGGATTTGGGTGTAGAGAACTGTTTATCCAGTCTGTCCCTTCTGGTTCTGGCGGTGTCTCAAATGCAGTGGATCTGCTGCTCCTGGGCCCTCCTCTACGGAGACCCAGAGGCCGTATACAGTTTCCTCTTGGGCCAGGGATGTGAACAGGGGTGGACAGTGTTGGTGGTCTCTTCTGCTCTGCAGCCTCAGGAGTGCCCACCTGACCAGGCGGTGAGGTCTCTCTCCCATGGGGTTTGGGAGCAGAGAGCTGCTGTGGGCAGGGATCTGCCGGTTTTGGACCCCCCCTGCTAAATACCGGAAGTGCCCGGTCCTAGAGGAATTTTGCATCTGTGTTTCCTGAGTTCACCAGGCAGGTCTCTTGCAGCAGAAATGTTGGTCTTACCTGTGGTTCTGAGGCTCAAGTTTGCTTGTGGGGTCCTGCCTTAGAGCTCTCCGAGGCGGCAGCAACCAGGAACATAAGTTTGATTTTTAATGGAGTGCATCCAAGATCTGGCCAGAGACTACCTCCTAAATTGGGTTAAAGGGAACAGCTTGAGTTCATTTCTAGAGCCCCTTTTAAGAAAAAAAAAGTTGCAAAGCAGGTTTATAGATAAGAGACAATGGAGCAATAAGAAAGTACAGAAAAATCTCATAAACAGCATGTGGTCACTAAGTGATTAAATTAGGCAAGGTGAGGGTAGGTTAGGGAGAATTATTCTATTCCCAAAAAAAAGTCAAGGTCACGTGTTGAGTTTAGGTCAGACTCTAGGAAACAGACTTAAAAACAGCCACTCAACTCTTAAAATGGAGGGAGGCAGGTTATTTACTGTCTTTCCTGAAACCCTTCCCAGAGAGCTGGTGTTAATTTTTGTTGGGTTTCTGTTACTATTACTAGGTCACAATTGCATCATTTCATTACTATCTTCTGAGAGCCTTGCATGTGGCTAGTAAGAAGATATATTCATTCTTTAAATTTTTCTCTTTTTTTATTGGTTATTTTATTTATTGACATTTCAAATGTTTTCTCCTGTCCCAGTTTCCCCTCCATAAGTCTTTTATCTCCTCCTCCCTCCCTCTGCTTCTATGAGGGTGCTCCCCCACCTGCCCAACCACTCCTACCTCAGTGGCCTATTGTTCCCCTATCCTGGGTCATCAAGCCTCCACACGACCAAGGGGATCCTCTCTCAGTGATGCCAGATAAGGCAGGAGGATATTTTTTTATTTGATGTATTATAATATATGAACATAGTAACTGCATAAGGTAATTTCACATATGTTAGGAAGCTGAACTAGAATTCAAGTCTCAATTTTTTTCTCTCTGATCCATGCTTTAACAAAGCATCATTTTACATCAATTATGCTGACCAAAAAGTGTAAGGTAACCAACACCACCACCACAACAAAAGGATGACAACATGATGTTGATAAGTAAGAGGCTAATATGATAAAAATGCTTTATCTGGTAACATCCATATATAATCTTTAAAGAAAGATAAAGTGTGGTAAATTCCTTAAAATTCATTTCACTAGCTAGTTTGTTTTCTCTAAATCAATGGTGCTAAGTTTTACTTTTTCCAGACATATCTTGTAAGAAAACAGTTCTACAGATTGCATACTGGAAAATTCTTTATAAGCTGATATCTCCCTTGAGCAAAATCTACATAATGACTGTTGCCAAAGTGTGGCATTTTGAATCTTGTACCACCTGATCAGCCCTCTTGTAGAGTGTTATTTTAGTTGGAATTCTTATTATACCTGTATATGCTCTCAACTTCACTGAACATCTGTAGGAATTTGTATTCCTATAACTCTAGGCTGCATCATGATACTAATAATGTTCATAGTTCATTTTCTCAGGAATCTTTAGCCCCCCCTTCACACTTTTATTCATTAAAATTTAAGAACGTTTGTTATTCTCAATCAGGCATCTTTAAAAGAACAATCGAACTGGGATTTTTAAGGACTCTTCTTTAACAAAACATCAAAACCAAAAATATTTGAAAATGTCACTGAAAGAGATGCTTATAAGATTTGAATTAATATCTTTGTCACATTGAAACATTTAAAATTAATCTAAGCTTTGTACAGTGACCAGTTGTTATTTAAAATAGTTTAGCTTCACAGATTTGGACTCTGCATACAAGTAAGATTTGGAACTTGCTTCTCTGTACATTTTCCACAATCTATTGGTCCCCGCCACAGCAGTGCTGACCAATAATGCAATGAAATGGGAGAGAGGTTAACTTTGGGAAAGAACAATGTTTCACATAGGTGTGGTTGAAAATACCTGAATTCTAACGGGAAGTGAAGGCAGGTTTTGAATAATATTTGGTCCTGGGAAATCTAATGGAATTCCTGATTTTTCTCAGTGTGTTGATTGAAAAGAAGGGAAAAAGATGAACCCTCTTCCCCTGTCCTGTTGTAATTTTGGAGTTCCAGCTATTAACACTCTGCCTTTGCTCATAAAATGTAAGAGAAAAAGTGACCTGGGAAAGGATTCAGCCTAAGGATTTTGAACTCTTTACTTGTTTTGTAGGCCTTCATGAGATGGGGAAGGACCTCTGGGAGTCACAACTCCAGATTCCTTTTTTTCATTTCATCAAAAGCAACTGGGAGTACCTATTGAGAAAAAGAAATCTTTACTACACTAGAACTTCAGTCAACAATCTGTTAGTAGTGTGTGCCATCACCTTGGTCACTGGTCCTCAAAGAACTTTTTTTCAAATTTTTAAAATATATTTTTTGAGTTTATGACATACTTGCATCATATCATATCTTACTTTCCTTCATCCCAACCATTCCGGGTACACTTTCTCCCATACACACCCCTATTCTCTTTCAATTCACAGCTTCTTTAAATATATGGAGGCTGAGAGGAGATGAAATTTGACCTGGGAACCAATCTGGCACCAAAGCAGTGTAGTTCTTTCCACTCTTGGCTGTTAATGCCAAGGACAGAAGAATACAGAGATTTTACTGGAACTAAAGGATAACCAAGCCTTATGAACCATTTCTATTATAGGTTTTTAAGGTAAGTAGCTGTGATAAGAGTGTCTTCTAAGTTGAAGGCAAGGTCAAGCCTAGCTGACAGTAATTCTAGATAAGTCATATGGAAAATCCCTTTTCTTCCCCAAACCCATTCATTTGCCAATACTACTAGAATGAGCAAATGAAAGAATCAGTAAACGTGTTCCCTCTCTCTCTCTCTCTCTCTCTCTCTCTCTCTCTTTCTCTCTCTCTCTGTGTGTGTGTGTGTGTGTGAGAGAGAGAGAGACAGAGACAGAGAGAATGAGAAAGAGAGAGACAGAGAGATCAGTCTATAATCCCAAAGGTAAACTCACACAAGCAAATATTAGGATTGCCAGATGTGTGAGAAGCAGCACAATGACCGGGACAAAAGAAAGAGCTCATAGGAACAGCAGATAATAATTATGGCAAGTATCATTTCCTGCACTCAATATAACGTAAAAGGAAGTGTCTCAATAAGCAAAATTAAGAGATTGTACAAAATAAGAACAAGAACCTCTGGAAATAATACAGTAGTGACTATATAATTGGAATTTTAGAGGTCCCCGAAAAGCTTGATAGTGGAATAAATAAACTGAAGGAAAACATAGTGATCTAGAAGATGGATTTCTAAAATCCTCTCAGAATATATATCCAAGAGATGCCATGTAAGAACCTACAATCTAGATTGCACAGGTCTGCATGAATGGGGGCTCAGCTATCTGCTTTGTAAGTATTCACTTGAGAATATTAGTCAAAATCATAGAAGATAACAGCCTAGTTCTTAACAAATGAATGATTATTGCAGTCGCAATGTGGGGAAAAGTAAAATTTACCTCTGTGTCCCAGGAACCTGAGATTATATCACAACATAAGTGCAAATTAAATTTCTATATTTAGCTTAATTACATTTCAAACATGAGAGATAACAATGTTTGCAGAAGAAAGGGCTTATAAAATTGTCAGCATAATTATTATTTGCTTTTGAAATATTGTGCCACAAGTTAGTCCAGGCTAGTCTCAAACTTACTCTAAATGTAACCCAACCTAGATTTAAATGTGCAAATTTCATGCATGATCCACACCCCAAATGCTTTCATTATAAACATAGATTACCACATCTGCCTCAACAAAATGATTTCTACAGAGAAAACATAAAATATATGTGAGGAATCATGACTACAAGTCACTAATAATAGATAGCAAACAATTATTAATAATGGAATATTGCTACCCAGATTTGATATTAAATATACACACATACACAATTTTTCTAGGGAATACAGAATTAAAATGCAAATTCTTCAATCTGATGGTAGAAGTTCGAGACAAGAGTTAACTCAATTTTTCTCTCTACTAGTTAGAGATTATAGGTGTGTCCAGTTGTGGATAACCTTAGCGGTGGACTAAGCAATGATTGAAAACAGGAATAATTATGGCAATACTAAATTAATGGAAACTAAACATACCCTCCCCACGGTATCTATGGAGAAAGTATTCCTAGAACCCACTCCAATCCCACAACATTCACAAATATTCAAGTCTCCTGTGTAAAACTACCTGGAATGCACACATAATCTATGCCCCTATTCTGATGTACCTTGAAGCATTTATGAATTAAAATTGTTAACATGATCTAGTGCTCAGAAAATCTTTGCTATTTTTGTACTCTTGGGCACAGTAGCTAAGATGAACACCTAAACATGTTTGGTATTTGGATACTTTGTATGTCTATTTGCAATCCATAGTTTGTTGAATTGATGAAGGTAGAGCAGACATATACAAAAGAATTACTATAATCTACTAATCCAGAATCATGTCATAGAGACAAAAATTTACTAATTTTTCAGATGAATGGGTAGGACACTAACAGGAATATTCAAGTGGGTAAAAAAAAAAACAATAACAAGGAGAGCCTGTTTTGTACTATTTCTTCAAGAGACATTTCTTTCAAAATAGAATGGAAAAACATATACCAGAAAATAAACATGAAATTTCAGTTTAATAACAGATAAACCGAAGTTTATGGATAAAATTTTGTATACAGAAAAGAACATTTCAGAGAAATAAATCTGATAATATACTGTACTGGCTAGTTTTATGTGTATACTTGACACAAGCTGGAGTTATTACAAAGAAGGAACCTCACTTGTGGAAATGCGTTCATGAGACCCAGATGTAGGCCATTTCCTTAATTGTGATCTAGGGTGAAGGACCCAGCCCATTTTGGGTGGTGCTATCCCCAGATTGGTAGTCTTGGGTTCTATATGAAAGCAAGCTGAGCAAGCCAGGGAAAGCAAACCAGAAAGGAACACCCCTCCATGGCCTCTGCATCAGCTCCTGCTTCCTGACTTGCTTGAGTTCCACTCCTGACTTCCTTTGGTGATAAACAGCATGGAAGTAAGCTGAATAAACCCTTTCCTCCACAATTTGCATCTTGCTCATGATGTTTGTGCAAGAATAGGGACCTTGACAAGACAAATTGGTACCAGGAATGGAGTATTCCTGTGACAACCTGACCATATTTTGAGGAGGAATGTGGAAGGACTTTGGAACTTTGAGCTATAAGAGTCATTGGGATGTTAAGAGCTCTGTGGGATGTTCTGTAGGAGCTTGGAAGATAATGTTGAGAACATTGCAGAAGATGGAAGCCTGTCTTGTGAAGTTTCAAAGGGAAGATTAAAGACTCTTATCAGGGTCATGTTTTTTGATAGCAAATATTGTGTGGTTTTGGTTAGCTGGGGCTGAAGTATCAGCTGTGATTAACAAGAGACCAGAACTACTAAAGAGAAACTTTGAGTTACTGGGGCTATTGATGCTGGTCAGCTGGAGCTAAGAAGTTAGTGGTGATTAAGAAGAGACAAGCATCATTAATATGACATCTTCTGAGAAGTGTTTTCTGAGAGCACAAAGAGGCTGTGTTCCAGAGAAAGCCAAGGTTGTACTTTGTGCTGTGGCTGGGTTTGGTAGTGTGTAAGAGTCACCTGGGTGACTAAGACATACACCAAGAAGAAATATTTATGATTTTGTCTCATACTATTATTATCTATCTATAAAGATTGAACAAATACAGTTCCAATAAACAGAAAATTTTTATAGTGACTTTGTTCTCTCATCAAGTAAAAAAAAACATTAGAATTCTTTAGTAATCATAAAAACTTGAAAAATATTCTGTTTGATGAAAGAAATTGAAAATCAGGGATTTCAAAAATATTTCCCATTTCTGTGGCAAGATAGTGGTGTGGAGTATGAAATGACTTGGCCAAGGCTATTTGACCAAATAGCCAAATAGGTCTAGGTCTCAGTGCCAAATGGTTATCTGAGTCCAATTTCTCAAATCCTTATTAACAGATTCCATCAGCTAAAAATGCTTATCAATTTTCACCCAAAGATAAAAGTTCATTTCAGTAAGACATAAAGTGTAAAATGTGATTAGAACTAAAGCAGGTAATAAGGAGCCTCTGCTACCAATACTATCTTTCTACTCTATCATGAAGCCCTTTAATTTGTCAACGAACCTCCGGAAGCCTGGGAGCACACTAGACCCTGTGGAAGAGGGACGAGGAATATTTTCTCTCTTCCAATGCTTCAAGAGCAACCATTTTACCTTGTTAGCATGTTACCATACTTTCTTTTTCTTTCAATAGTGTTGGGTTGATTAACAGTACTAGTTATTCTACTGGGAATAATAACTATCCATGATCCAAGATAATTCCCTTGACTTTTGGAGACTCACTGCTATCTTAGAGAGATTCTGATCCATAAGGAAAAGGATATATGAAAAGTGTGTCAAGTTAGTGGAAGAAAGTGGGGAGGAGATAAAGGAGAAAGAGGGGGTGTGTTTTTTATTGAAAGAGCAGCACTTGCTTGTTTTTGAAGAATAGGAGAGAAAGTATAATAGATACAAGGTTCTAGTTTGGAAGCGGCTGAAGCTGGGAAGTACCAAAAATTCTTTTGCTATTTTAGTAAGAAAATAAGAGAACCACAAACAGGAAGCAGCAATAGTGTGGCCAAGATGACTCAATACTTAGGGCTAGAGGGGGAAGGCAAACTACCATGGCATTTTGAAGAGGTAATACCCTAGGGAAGACAATGATGTTTCTAAAAGTCTAAATAGGACTCAACAGACAGTGCCAGACACTTGCATAACTAGCCTGACAATGCTTCACAATCTCCTGTCTTACCCGACATGCCAGTTGGTTCTGTTCCCTCCACTGACTCATGCCAATTCAGTGGAAGTCTGGTTGTTTTTTCTGGATCATCCTGCCTCTGCTGATTTGTGTTTGGTGTCCTGACAGGACTGAACTGGATTGCTGGTATGCTAACAAAAAGAGATTGGAATTGCACCACAGAACTATCTCTAAACGAGTGCACATCCCTTTGTCCTATTACCATCCTTTCTCCTCTACCTTTGGACAGTGAGCTAGAAGCAAAGGAGGTGTAGAAGTCTTTGAGAATCCTTATCAAATGTAGGTTTTGAAAATCTAAGCCTACACTAGACAATCTTATCTGAGATGGGATCAAAGCATTTATGAATGAATGCAGAGTGAATTTTACATCATTGCTTTCACCATGATTTTCACTGATACACTATGAAGGATACTGAAGGAGTCTTGAGATTTGTAAGTGATTCTAATGCCTGTCAACAGCATAACAGGAGTACCATGATAGGAGACCACACACACACACACACACACACACACACACACACACACACACACACAAATGCTCTAAAAAGAACTGTGTTTTTACTTTCAGTAAGTTGAAGGCATGGAAAACACTCCATAACCTCAATGTTTGAACTCTTTTGAGACAAAAATACAACGTTTGTATGAGTATGAATTTCATTCATTCATTATTTATAACCAAAGAAAGCTAAAGATAAATAAGTCAAAAATAATTTTAAAAGATCTGTATGGCAATTGAGAGTAGTTTTTCTTTTGTCAGAGAAGTTGTTTTAATAATATTGAGTTGGGTTCTACTAGTTATAAAAATCCAACTCTTCTCTTTGAATTTGTTTTCTCCTCTTAAATTAGAAGAGATAAAAAAAATTAGAAGAGACTAGACTACCTATTCAGTGAGGTTTCTTGAATCTTACTCTGCTCAGTATATTACTGCTGACCTGTATAAATTTAGAGGTTCATTTTAATGCATTACATAACACTAGACTTTAGAAATTACAAAAATGTTGACATATGAAAGAATATTATTTCAAATAAATAATCTTGTATTGCTTTCATTTGGCATCAGTCTCCAGAACATATATATTCAAGCTGTCTATTCTTTTCATCTCTCTACCTACCCATCTCTTTATTTATCAATTTTAATAATGTGGAAAAACCATTAATACTTTTATTGCTCTTTCATTAGGAGGAATTATCAAAGCTTACTCTAATCTATGTGGTAAGGCAGATACAGAATTCAAAGCTAAGTCCTTCTGTTCTGCAAATTCAAGCTCTTAAGCTACTCACTGTGCTAGTCTGTCCAGTCAGAGTACACACTGAATTAAAACATGTTCCTAATTAAAGCCCTAATTAAAGATGTCTCTGTGACCTAGTATCTTTTTAACCTTGATGAAAAGAACCATGTATTGGTGACCAGAAAAGATAATATGGTAGCTCTTAGGGAAACATGTAGCTGACAGTCCAGTTTGAAAGCCACTTTCTAGACACCTGTAAACAATTGATTCCATTTTTCCTAAACAGAATATCTACTGAATTATGCCATCAGTGTGATCACTGGGCTAAGTAAAACTGTACCAAACGGACCTAAATTTATATAGATACACACATTCAGCAATTTCATGGAAAATTACTTCTAAAATTGCATCCCTAAAAGGGGCTCCCATCAATAATGCTCCTTGTGGCCACATAAATTCCTTCCACATCTTTTGCTTTAGGTAATTAGATGCACTGGAAAGCATCTGGCCTCTTAAAGGTAGACTAAGTTAATGAAAACATAGTGGGACTTTTAACATAATGACTCTAAGATTGCTGTGGACACAGTTCATGTTCTTCAAACCAAAGAAGAATGTATCTCTAATGAGAATTTGACCTAACCTATAAAATCACCATAGGGATAATGATCATAAACATTTAAACATCAATTTGCTATTTGCTAAATGCATCCAATTCCATGTATTCTTGTAATCATCATAACAACTGTGCGAGGTAAATGGAAAAGACCTTCAACCTTCATTTTATGAAAAGGAAAAAAAGTTTCAAATGGGTTAGTTTGGTTGAATGCATAGCTGGAACATAGTTTACTTAGGCATTGAACTTTATTGGTTGGAAAGGAAATATACTATGTTTTTGATATCTGTTATGGATTGTGACCCAAGTCAGAATAATCCATGTTCTTTCATTATATGATAAAGTGTATATCACCAGTAGGTTCTTAATCAGTAGAGTGTGCTCAAGAGAGAATGAGAGAGAAAACGAAAGTGAGCTAGAGCTTGTTATTCAAAGTTACATAGACGTTATCAAGTAATCAAGAATTGAAATGTGATGTGTTCTTAGCTTACCCAAAACATTGATGGGAAAGATGTACAAGTGTATTTCAGGTGTTTTTTTTATTGATATGACATATACCTATGGTTAGATACCTGTATTTTATCAAGAAATAAGGTTGACTTAATTCACAGTTTGGGGGATTATCAATCCAAATAGTTTACTGCCTGCTCTGATTAGGTCTCCTATGTATATTGTGTCATAAAGACTATGCTGTCAAAGGGTCCTGCACTAGAATAAGTGATCACATGAGGAAACAGAAAGCAATCTAGTGTTTAGGTTTGCTTTTCCAGGTTGCTCTCTAGTAGTACTTACTGTGATTCTACAATAACTATCAAAAATTCATCCTAAAAGACCTCACTAACTTCTATCCTCTTCTACTTCTTAATGTTCCCTGGCTCTCAGAACTCCTAAACTGAGGCAAAGTTTATACCACATGACCTTAGCCAAACCATATTCAGAAAATTTAAGGATAGAGGTTAAAGTCAAGTTCATATGAACACAAAACAGTTTTATTCACTCCCTCATCAGAATAGAGTTTTTTTTAAATCTAATGGTATCTTTTTAAACTATGTACAATTGAACATTCAGAGGCCATGAGTAGGTATATAGAAGTCTACAGTATGACTAAAGACCAGAAATTCAATCAAATTCTACAAATATTGATCTTGGTCATGTTTGCACAAATCCACAAACAAAATTCACATCAAATTGTCTTAATTTCTGTTTCCAGGCTGATGGTTTACTTCTTCGAAGATCAAATATGTACCATTCTCCTCCTTTGGCAATAAGCACCAAATATAATGATAGTAGGTAGGAAGATGCTACAACATAGAGCAAGAGCAGTAGAATATCATAAGAAAACTAAGCGGAAATCTGAACAATTTTTAGTCTCCTTCAACCTCCTTGATCACAGTGCCTTTTTCAATTAAAACCCTCAGAAACTTGAGGTATCATTAGTAACAGAATTCAAGGAACTTTAGGGGGAAAAAGTCTTGTATATTTCTGCCTCATTGATTCTCTATCTCATTTCCAATCTCATCTGAAAACATATCTTTTTCTCTCCTGACCGCATCTGCTAATTACCCTCTCCCACAGCTATTATTTAACTGAAAATATGTGATCACTTGAACAAGAGTGTTTAACTTCATGGGGTTGTTGAGATGTTTTTAATAGTATCTGAATGAAAGCATACGGGTATGAAGCTCGTAAGTGGGGAAGGGCTTTATGAAAGTCTGCATCAGTCTCTTAGCAGTTTTAATCTTTCAATTGGACTTTCCAAACTCTACACCGAGGAGACTGAGGAAGTTTTGGATTAATAGCTTATATTAGAAAAATAAAACATTTGCAACGTCAATATAAAAAAATACATTTGTATTATTTATGGTGTTTGGCCAAATCACACTGAATTTTTCTACTGCTTTACCGAAATATCCAACACACTGTCCTAAATTCCATTGTAAATCTTAGGTTTTACACATTGACTCATGCCAGAGGAAGAAAATATACAACTTTAATATTTAAAGTTTTTTTTCAAATTTGGAGGAACTTTTGCATCTCAGATTATTCTATAATTAAATGATATCCTGGCCTTAAAATATCTCACAAAATACATTCAGTTGGTTAACCTATGCAATTCTATTTTTTGTTTCATTGTTCTGCTTTTATTGGTTTGTTTGTGCTGAGGCAGGCTTTCTCAGTTTAGTTATAGCTACACTGAAAACTAGAATTCACTCAAGGTTGGCCTCAAACGCAGAGATCTCACTGCCTCTGCTTCCTAGTACTGGGAAAGAAGGTATATCCCACCACCATCCAACAACGTATGCAGTCTTTACTAATAATTAGAGAGCCTCTTATTAACAGAAATGCAAATTACAGGAGTGATGAGACATTGATTAATATTGTTTCCTAGCAACATAGAAGGTAGGGAGTTGTCTCTGCATGAATTTATTTCACCAATATAATGTTATAAAGTTTACAAAGTACTTGCAAACCTGTGATTGTATGTGGTTCCCCAAGGAGCACTGTACAGAAATACATTGCAAACTTACCACTGAAAAAGTGAAGAAACTGTGATTTAAGTAAAGCTTGATTCTTTTAGATTTTGCATGGAGATCTCTGCTGCAAAGTTCTCTACTGCTAATGCCACCAACGAATTGTTATGCCTGCTTATGTTTCCTCAATATATGCCTATGAATATTAGCAGAGAGCAAATCCTTAGGTTTTTGTATTTTCCATTCAGAGGAACTTAGTAATGTGTCAAGTTGACTACTCTGTATCATTAAGTCCTCAATACATTGAGTAAATGATTGCTTGAGGTGGAAAGGAGAGTGCTTTATCCTTGGGACTCTCCCTATCTCTTCAAACTCATCTTTTAAATAATTTTTAGATGTTCTGGTAAACAGATTGAAAAGTAACATTTGATGACTTCATGTGCTCCTTAATACCTAGAATGTGCCATGCTTTTCTTGCTCCTCAGAATACCATTTTTTTCTTCCTAGATTGCTCTGCTGAAATCATTCTTGACAGTTTTCTCTCACAAGTGACAATAATGGTCCTCACAGCTATACTCTGAGTGATCTCATTCTGAGAATCACAGCACTCAATACTACATGTGGGTGCACTCGTACAAACCCCTGTTTAATTCTATAAGATCATTTTATTCATAAAAATTAAAATCTATGAAAAATTAAAATTTATAAAATCTTGAAATGGTAGCTTTTAAACCACTGTGATAAAACCACTATGAACAGGACAACAAATAAAGAACATTAACTGGTCTTATGGTTTCAGGGGTCCATGATGGAAGGTCACCAGTATGGTGGCAGGATCAGTTTGGAGCTCAGACCTTGATTCAAAGCAGAGGGCAGAGAAGGTACAATAGGGAAAACAAAAATTTTCTGAAACTTCGAAATCTGACTCCAGTGACACACCTCCTCCAAAAAGGATCTCACCTCCCAAACTTTCCCAAGCAGTTCCACTGAGGGCCAAGTAGTAAAACATAACTGTCTATTGGGGACACCAAGCCAGCTTCAAAAGTTTTGACTCAGAATTGTTCCTGTCAAAAACAAATGAGGGGACAACAATGTAACAGAGACTGAAGGAATGGCCGACTAGAGACTGGCCCAACTAGGGATACATCCCTATTACTGTGTTTGCATATAGGATCCTACCATGGCTATCCTCTGAGATGCTCTATTAGCAGCTGACTGACAGACACACATAATTATAACCAACAAATGGACTGGGAAAAGAGCCTAGCAAAACTGTCTTGTGAGAGGCTCTACCCAGCAGCCAATGAAAAGAGATGCAGATACCCACAACCAAACACTAGATAGAGCTCAGAGAGTCTTGCAGAAAAGTGGAGAAAGGATTGAGGGACCTGAAGAAGAAAGGGACTCCATAGTAAGACCAACAGGGTTGACTAACCTGGATTCATGGGGGCCTTCCAGACACTGAACCAACCACCAACAAAAGAGAGAGCACGGGCTAGAAATAGGACCCCTGCACATATGTAACAGATATGTAGCTTGGTCTTCATATGGGTTCAATAACTGGAGCTGAGATTGTCTCTGAATCTGTTGCCTGGCTGCCTGCCAATCACATTTCCCTATTGGGCTGCCTTGTCTGCCTCAGAGGGCGAGAATGTGTCCAGTACTGCATTAACTTGATGTGCTAAACTGGGGTGAGGGTGTGCAGTGAGGGTATGAGGGTGTGCAGATATGAGGGTGGGGGAGTGGGTTGGGTAGTGTGTGGGAGGTGAGAAGGGTGGAGTGGTGAGGAGCTGCATGAGGGGCTATTGGGAGGAGAGGGTCACTGATATTGGAATATAAAGTCAATCAATCAATCAATCAATCAATAAATAAACGAGTCTATGAGAGCCATTTTCATTCAAACTACAAGTACATGATTAGAAAGTTGGGCGAAGTATCTGACTCCAAAGTGTGAGTTCTTTACTACTTTGTTTATTATGAGTAAATTTCCAGCCTTCCTTAAAAGTATTATAATGAATTTGCTCTATCTCTAAGCTCATTCTTGACTTGTCAGACGGAAAACAGCTCTGACCGTCACAGTCATCTTGTATGTATGTTTAAGGTGGTCCTGTGTACATTTTTCTTCTATGAACAAATGTGATTATTTTAAAAGTTTATTTCTGATGCTTAAAAAAATCACTAATTCAGACCTAAACAGCAGCAGAATTTCTAAGCCTAGTATAATATCAGTCTGTTAACAGGTTCTCAATAAATAAGTCAACTCATATTGTGCTGGCTAAAGCAATACATTTTGTTGGAAGACAAGTGCCAATCAGAAAGTCAAAAGGACCCCACAAAATAGAGGAATGTAGCAGCAACTGGTGAAAGCTGTATTTGTCCCATGTTGATGTGCCCTGATTTAACAGAAAGAAAAGATCAAAAATTGTTAGGAAAACTGGAGACAAAACACAAACAAAGCTCAATCTCTTCTCTTTGCTGTTTCTGTCTTTATCTGTTTGCTCTGGCATTGTGCTGATACACTGCAGCTTCAGGTCAGAGCTCAGTTCACCTGGGCTTAATTGGAAAGTACTTGGGCTTCTCTTGGGGATACCGTAGGGAGAACTGACCGGAAGACCTTTGCTATCAATTTGAAACATAGCAGTATGAGAATTTTAAAACAAACAAAGCCCCACTGTGTTCTTGTAGAATGCCATCTATTTCTCATGGCTATGTCTGATACCTTCTTGCTTTCAGAAAAAAAATACACCTTTCACTGATTTATTTCAAAGGACAATTTGGAAGTGATGTGCAAAGCAGTAGATCTAGTATACCAGTGGACACAGCTGTTTGTCTGCAGATCTTGGCATATATGTCCATCTGTTCTGATATCATCAACAAGGATTTCAAGTTCTGAGAATCTCTTTCTCCGTTTTTATCCCGTAAAAGTATGAGTTGTTATTTTACCTGCCAATTGGGAGGTCAGCAATTTTGACCCAATAGAGGCCAAGGAAATGCTTTCTTGATGGTTTGGCTTACTTTTGTGCTGTGCATATCACTGTTATTACCATGAAAATATGCAAAGTACAGCCAGCAGCATTTATAGGAGAACTGAGTTACTCCTGTTGCCATAGACCAAGACAACTGGATCTTTTGTCAGCCTACCATCTCCCTGACTCTGAATCACATAGACATATATGAGATAAGAATTGAGGTCTCAGAAATATTTACATAAGAAAACAAATGCAAAGGAGTAAGAAGTATATTAATTCTAGTTTCACAGTGAAGAAATACTATGGGAAGGAAGAACAAATTCATTTTGTCTCTGTTTAGTTGGTGAAATTATGATAAGCATGCGAATTATATAAAGAAATAAATGTTGAATCAAACATATTTCCTTGTGAGAGGAATTTTTGTAGTCACAGCAACTGTGTACATGGGTATTTTTATCTAATTCTGGTTCTATAGTTGAGTGACAAGGAAGACATCAGTGAAGACACTGACTTTAAGGTAGAAAAGGGTCTTCACAAGGTTCTGTAAGGCATTCAACCAACCTGAAGCCACTGAGGGAAATGAATATCCTGAACTGGGCACAGGAATAGACAATGACTTCTTTCAAGAAGGTACAGGTAATGCCAAAATAAATGCTTCACTGCCCATTATTACCGGCTTGCAGTTGCAACTGGTGGGTTCTGAAAGGGGAATCAGGGTGGGGACAGCCAGGAGCTAAAGATATTATAGGTAATGGTGAGATCTGCAAGAACATACTCTCTCAGAAGACAGCATTAGTGAGACAGTTCATTTAATGGGGAAGTAAAGACTATTTAAACCTTCGAGGGTGGGTAGGGACATTCAGGCTGAGTGTACATCATTATGCAGGGCCCATGTGCTGTGGGTGCTTCATTTGCAGAAGGAGAAACTCCAGGCGCTGCTGGACATAACCTTATAATGGGTGAGGAAGTTTAACCTGGCTACCCAGCTATTTGACTTTCTTTAGTGGCCAAATGTGGGAATGCTGGGCTTCATTCACAAGTAGTTCAAGGGCAAGGAAGAGGGAATTGTACTCCTATTGATCTCAAGATGAGATTTCTGGGGTTTAGACATCCCTTGGCCCCATTCTTCATCTAGGAATGCTCTCCACTCTTTCTACCATTCCACAGTTTCCTGGCCACACAACTACTGTTTGTGATCACTGTAAATCATTAGTTAGAAAGCACTTAAAAATAAATAGAAGATAGAATTGTTCTTTAAAAATATGTTATCTAGCCAAGTTTAACTTTGAAGGAAATCTGCCTTAAAGATGGAATCTAGACTGGGGAGAAATTATGTATTTAATTTTAGGAACCGATGCAAAAATTACAACATAGGGTGTTTCAGAGAAAACTTATTAGTATGACAAGGTGGTAATAGCTGAGGATTGAACTAAGCTAGGGCTCTCCTGGGTAAAATATCCATAAACATGCTTATGCTCACAAAGCAAGTCTTGGTTCAAATAAAACATTTCCAACAGAAGAAATACATGTAGAATCACGAGTCTCCATGTATTAATGTATATTACTATTAATATATATTGCTATCTAGTAATTGATTGGTAGATACTATAATGGGAATTAATAACAGCAGTGTTGTGGTCAATATTATTTGGGGGTTTTTAGCCCCACCTTTGATCACTTAGTTCTCAAATAAATGGCAGGAAAATTTATATTGCTAATATCCTTTATATCCAGCATTAGAGATGGGCTAATATCAATTCTCTGTGCTTTTTTTTACTTCTCTATCATTAGTACTAAGATATCACTTGCGATATTCTGCCTGGCATGCTCCTGTTCTGCATGATTAGCTTTCAAGACCATGTGTCCACAATCCATCTACCCCGTGGTGCCTTTATTCTTCTCTTCTCTCTCTTCATGGTTTCTGTCTCAGATCTCAAGCCTCGGAACAGAAGCCTGCCCTACTTCTCCTCTGCCTACTTGTAGGCTGTAGGCATCTTTATTCAACCAATAATTGAAAAGGAGCATTCAGCACTTCATTTATGAAACAAGTTTTGTAAAACAAACACTGTCATACTTGAGAATAGACTAGTTTAGAGGCAACTAGACTTTGGGACACAGAATTTAGCATTGTAATTCATAGCCACAGTCCAAATCTCAACACAAGAGAAGAGAAGAGAGGCTAGGTTTGCTAAATATCAATTTAGTTTATCAGGTCCTGACTTTTCAAGGATACTGTACACACTGCAATCTAGGATTACTCCTAGGTACAGGAAATATATCATTTAAGACTTCAAATGAAGGTATGCAGTCTTTCTAGATCTGAACAATCTGTAGGGGAACTGGATTTCACACAGGTAATCCACACTGCTGCTTTGGTCACCCTGTGACAAAAAAGTAAGAAAGAAAGAAAGAAAGAAAGAAAGAAAGAAAGAAAGAAAGAGAGAGAGAAAGAGAGAAGGAAAGAGAAAGAAAGAAGAAAGAAAGAAAGAAAGAGAAAAAGAAGGAAACAAAGAAAGAAAGAAAAAGAAAAACAGCAGGAGAAAAATATACATGTATTATTATTAAATCCTCGAGAGCTTCCAAAATTTCCATAACAAAGGACACTACAAATCACCAATAAATTCTGGATGGTCAGAGATACTGAGATCTCAGTCCAACTACCATTTTATCCCCTTGCTTCCTGCTTGTCTCAACAGGTTCCAGTTTGTCTTTATTTTTATATTTCTCCACTTCACATCTGTTCTTGCTTGTTTATTGTAACTTAACAGAAGCTAGAGTCATTTAGGAAAAGAAATTCTCAGTTGAGAAAATGCCGCTATAAAATTTGCAGGTAGGCAAGACTAGTACATTTTCTTAATTTCTTATATATAAAAGATGTCCCCTCCCATTGTGGGTAGTACTATCCTAGGCAAGTGGTCTTGGGTGCTTTATGAAAGCAAGATGAGCAATCCTTCAGGAGAAGGCAAACCAAAACCAGCACTGCTCTATAGCCTCTCTGTCATTTCCTCTGAATTCCTGCTCTGAATTCCTTTAGTGACTGACTATGATGACCTGGAACTGTAAGCTGTACACTCTCATTCTGAAACACGTTTTTTGTTTGTTTGTTTGGTTTGGTTTGCTTTGGTTTGGTTTTTTTGTCATGGTGTTTTGACAAAACCACCACAGAGATTTCACAGAAATGAATAAAACAAAACAAAACTAAGTCTTCCTCCATTTTTACTTCTGGAGCACCTGCCACATAAAGATTAGTCTACTATAGTCCATCCCCAAACCTAGTTTATACTGTATGTGTAAGTACACTCTGAATTCTATATGGCCGACTGACTTAAAAGTAATCCTTAATTCTATACCACTGCTAATAATACCACTTCTCTACTCAAACCTTGATTTGAAGCTCCGAAGTTAGGCTTATGACAAGCTCTTCAAAAATACAAAGAACATGCTTAAAATCTTGATTATAAGATCAAGCAATGATTGGCTTTATAAACCCACTTTATCAGTGCATTATTAGTTGCATAGTATATATTTGTATGACTGGTAGATGTCAATATGTATGCCTATATTGCATATTCTCACATAATGTGTTAATTAGGGTTGGTGTGATTAACCAATAGAGTACTGCAAAAAGCATTACTATATCTTTCATAATTTTATGGAAAAAAGACAGCTCTGTCTCTTCTTATCTTGACATATTTCCTCTAGGGGAAGGCAGCAGTTCAGACAACCTTATACCCCATGTCTAATCATTAGATCACATCAGTCCTAGAAAGTTCCTTCTATGCAAAACCATACAAGAATTAGCTGTTAAACATCTCAGAGATTCCTAAAGAACCTTGAGAAATTATGTAAGGAAATATTTTATAGTCAGATAGTGAATCTGGGCATATTTTGCTATGTAGCAATAAGTAGCCAGTCACTAATGCAATGCTACAGTGTATAAGTAGCAAAATTAATAATAAGTTTCATTAAAACTAAGTTGGTGATAACTATAGAGTCAGTTTCTTCAGGTTGTTGTTAAAACTGTGAGCTTAAAATATATCTATAAAATTGAGCTGAGTATTTGGCATGGAATACATAAACATTGCTCCTAGGCTCCTGGTAGCATTAAGATTGGGCTACTAATCATATTTCAAGTATGACATTTTGTGATTCCTTTTCTTGAGACTATAGTAGTCAGTGATAATCTTTAGTGAGATGCTAAATTTTGTATTGCCTGCCACTTCAGATAAGGCTGAGTATATAGTAGGTCACAAACCTTGTATTTGAGCTCTATTAAGGTTGGTTTTCTATGCATAGAGGGAGGCCCCAAGGAAGTGTCCAAATGTTAATTCACAGTAGCCAAAAGCATCAGGTCATGTAGATCAACCAATGATCTAAGGAATGGATAAAATCACAGTTTGAGAATGAAAATCTGTTGCCTTCTTGATTCTCTGGACAATTAACTCAGGAGGATTATTGGAAAGTTAAAAAAAATCCTGGATACCTTCCCAGGATTTGATGGGGCACACAAATTGAATGGCATTTAACATATCTAATTGTTAATGAAATAGAGTATTAATTGTGGAGTGCTAATTCTTTCCCTTCAGCAAGAAAGTAGCTGCTGCTTTGACTACAAGCATTTGCATTTGGATAATAAAACACTGGGGCTTGAAGGAGTTTTCTAGATGAGCTCAGACTTCAACTTTCAAAAGGGCAAAAATAGGATTAGAAAGACTGTAGGTATACAGGTGGACCTCAGGGCTCAGTCATGGTGAATCTCTTCTGAATGCAATGTGGACCGAGTAGGAGAAGATTTGAAAGAACGTGGAGCATCTATAGTTTCTTCTTTATCTGTTTTTTTTATGTAGCTGCTTGGGTGGGTGAATCATGAAGAGGGAAGTTCCTAGGCCAGCATTGATGACACAGTGAGACTCTGTCTCCAAATAAACCAATAAATAAGTTAAAACAAGTTTAGAAAACCAATATAGAGAGGAAGGAAGGAAGGAAAGAACACAGCATATAACTGTACTTATAAATAGACATGTTAGTATTACTTTGGACTTAATCAAATTTATCTTTCATTGTTTTATGAAAGAATAATCTTCAATGAGCTAAATAGTAATGAAAATCATATTCTCAAGCTTCAATTTTCTTTTGTGTAAAATAGAAATAAAAGTATTTTGTTATCAAGTATTAAGAGGATTGTGAACATGTTTGCCACGGAAGATGTATGTACTGATTGCAGTTTCTAATATTACTTTACATGTGAATTTTCAGTGTTATCTCCTGTATGTAAGGATTAAACAAAGGTGTTTTTTTTCTGTCAAAGAGGTTCATCTGCATTGAGCTATACTTAAAATAATATATTTAGTTTTTTCTCACTAAAACAAGTCACACGGAATTGTAGGAAAACAAATGATGTTTTTTATAACAAACATTACCTTTGAGCATTGTGCTCTCCCAGGGACATATCTTCTTGATTTCAATCAGTGTATTCATTTTATACAGTAAAAGAAGATAAGTCTAGAGGCAATTTCAGACGAGGGTGGTCAACTGTTTCTGTTTAATGTTTAACAGTTTTAGAGTGTCTATCTGGTCATATAATCCTTTAATAGGAATCCTGCTTTCCTAAAATTGTTCATTGCCCATTGAAAGTCATTCTTCCCTCTAAAGAGTTTTGGGGTTTTCATTTTTCTTCTCAGTGTTTTCCCATCAATGCACCCCTACTTTTGAGATAGCTAAACCTAGATCTTGTCCACAAGATGAGATAATATAAGCTGGGTGTGGCCTGAAATCTTAGTACTTAGAAAATTTGAGGTGAGAGAAATGTGCATTTGAATCTAGATTAGTTTATATAGTGAGATTCTTGTTTAAGAGCCAACCCTAATCTTTACCAAGACAAAGACCAAGAATGTCTTTTATAAATGGATAGGAAGTCTCATAATATATAGAAAATATAGTCCTAATTGGTGTTCTAGAATAGTAACAGTAGAAGAAAAAACACTCACTGGTGGGTAAAGTCACCAAAAAGTAGAAATGCAGTACAGATCCGGTTGACTTAGATGTTTTTTTAAAATGAGGTTTTTAAAAGGTCATTATAGATAGAGGAATGAATCAAAAAAGCACAAACTTGATGCCTAGTGCTCATTACTTTTAGCTACTCATTGTTGGGAACCCAAGATAGATGAGAAATTTTATGTATATGGTCTCTACTTTATTCATTGGACAAGGAAGCTTATATTAACCTTTTATTTTCCAGTTTAAGGCATTAACGCTTAAAGGACTTAACTTTTACATAGCTCTCTGATCATTTAATTGTGGAAGAGGAGTTATGTCTTGGAACTAAACCTTCCATAAGCAGAAAGGTTGGTTGTGAAAACTATGTACAAGTGGCATTGAGGATTACATATAGGCTAAGCTTTATTAGTTTATTAGTAGTTTATTCTGATGTTTGTACATTGTAATAATGGTGGGGAGTTTGCAAGAGGCCGATATGCCAACTTAGAACAATATGTGAGCCATAGATTTTAGATACAGTTTGCAAGTCTCCCTCTCCCTTGGGTATCACCTCCTCTTTCACCATGTTGGTCAGTGTCACTCAGATTTTGATTATCTACATTTTTAGATAGGGTTTATAGCCATGGATGTCCTAGAAATGCTATGTAGATCATCCAGCTTCCCATTCACAGAGATCTTCCTGCCTTTGTCTCCCAAATGATGGGATTAAATACATGTACCACCCATTAACTGCACATGTTACTCTTTCTAATCTTTAAAAGGGAGAACATGGAGCCTTCACAGGACCAAGGGGTTCCACTCCCATTGTTTTGAGATAAGGAAATCTTCTGTTATATATCCAGCTGGAGCCAGGGGTCCCCATGTGTACTGTTTGGTTAGTGATGTAGTCCCTTGGAGCTTTAGGGGTTTGGTTGGTCACTGTTGTTCTTCCTTTGGGGTTGCAAAACTCTTCAGCTCCTTCAGTTCTTGCCCTAATCTGTATTGGGGTCCCTCCACTTGCAACTTACTGTGACTTAGTAATGCCTAATGTGGTGACCTTTGTCTTTCATAGGACAGGTTTTAATGCTTTCCCTTCCACTTCTAAGAAAAATCCCAATCAGAACTGGGATTTCTGAACCATGTAAACAAGAGCCTTAGTCTGGCTGTTCTCTATGAGGCTCTACAAGCTGCTGACTGAGACAGATACAGATACTTATAATCAACCATTGGACTTAGGTGGAAGACTTAGAGGAGGGATTGATGAGGATAGCAACCCCATAAGAAGATTGACAATGTCAACTAGCTGGCACTCCTGGGAGCTACCAGAGACTAATCCCTCAACAAAAGAGCATACATGGCCCCTGGCACATATGTAGAAGCATACTGCCTTCTATGGCCTTTGTGGGAAAGGATGAGCCTGTAGAGAATTGATGCTCCAGGGAAGGGTGATGTATGTCGGAGTGTGGGTTAAGATAGTGGGTGGGGTGAGTGAGAGAGCTCCTCCTCAGAGGCAAAGGAGAGGGTGAATGGGGGAAAGAATTCTTAGAGGGGGTACTGGGGAGGGTGGCAACATTTAGAACATAAGTAAATAAAGCAATTAAGTAAATAATATTAAAAAGGCAGAATATGCTTACTCTACTTAGTCTCATGAAGTTCTGGCTAATCAAAATATTGTGTAAAATAATTTTCTAAATCCTCATGCACATATGGAAATTAGAAATGTTCAATTAATGTCAGTGGGCAAAATCCCCACTTGTCTAGAAGATAGAGATATCCAAAAAATATACATTGGGATTTACATTCTACATTGAGCCAAGAAGACTGCAATAGAATGTTTAGAACAGTGAATGGGAGGGCATCTGAACTGCCTCTCATTTCTTCTACTTATAATATTAGCTATGTGACCTCAGGCAGTTATTCCTTCACTTCCCTGATCCTTAATTATCTCCCTTGCTAAATGAGGGAACTAATCTAAAATATAGAAGACAGTTACCTAACTATGGCTACAAATTGTATTCCTCTGGGCTTCTTTGGAAAGCAGAGTCACAGGAGGCATCTCGAATTAATTGAAGTAAATTTTCTGAGGACAATAATAGGCACTGACTCTTTTGAAACCCTCCAAGTGATTAAAAATGTAACCTTGTTTAAGAGCCACTCATCATTCTAGATGACTTTTGAGTCAGGTCTAATCTAGTACGCCGAGCTAACTATGGCTTATCTAGTCTGAGAAATCAACACTTTGTATAGGTAGAAAATGCTATTAAGGATTATACATCTTCTTATACAGAACACTACAGATGGATAGCTTAAACATTAATTTCTCACTGTTCTAGAAGTTGGAAAACTGAGATCCTTTAGTGGCAGGTTGACTTCACTGTAGGGATGAGCAGAAGACTGCTCCCAACATTTCACTTAATTTACAGGCTCTCGTTGGCATTTCTTGGTTTGTGAAAGGATTACTCTGATCTCAGCCTTCATCTTCACATCACAATCTTTCCATGTGTGCTTATTTTTGTCTGCATTTCCCTCATTTACTAGAAAACCGCTTAGACTGAGTTAAATTCAGCATAGTCAGATTCAGTGTAAACACATATTAACCAAGACAATTAACAGTGACCTTCTTTCCAAAAAATGTCTCAAGGTAATGTGCTGGGGCTTAAGATTGCAAAGTGTGAATTGATTCAATCGTTAAAAAGACTTCTTTGCCATATTTAATTTTTGGCAATTACAGTTATCAGTTATTTGTTATATACCAAAATACTTGACAGACTAAATTTAAGGAAGGAAAATTTTGTTCTAGAACGCAGTTGAAGAAGATATATTCCATCCAGGTGGTAAGAGTAGAATACTGACTGTCATACTGCACCTGCTGTCAGGAAGCAGAGCATAAACAGAAAATGAGGTAGGTTTTGGAAATCACGAGGCCTGTCTCCATCTTTAGCATCTTTAGCAAGATTCCACCTTTCCAAGATTTACAGGTATTTTTAAAAATAGTGCCAACAACTGGGGACCAGGTATTACAACATTTGAGCCTGAGGGGGATCATTCACATATAAACCACAATAATGAGAAAATACATGACATGTAGAATGTGACCTCCTAAGGTCTCCACCCATAGCTTATTACAGTGAGACTGTAGATAAAAACAGCAAATGACATAGTGGCATGCTCAGTCCCTCCATTCATGTGTCCACTATTCTATCCAGCACATCCTTAGAATTCTCTTACCTTCCCCCAAATATATCCTTTGATAATTCCTTCCCATGACAAGAGACTCTGACGACTTCACTTGCCAGGGTGGGGATTTTCCATTTAGCCCCTGCCAACTGCCTCTAGTTATTACAATGCAGCTCAGGATGTCTCACTCTGGCTGTTACATTATCATTCCTCGTTAGAGACTCCTCCAGGGCCTAAGACATCCCTGCACTGACTGTATAATTACAAAGTCAATTTCTAAACAGGCATTTGCAAATAAGTCAATTTAAATACCGAGATTTGCAAACAATAATTAAGCAGTAGCTTCTTTTTTAATATCTCTGTATATAATTAATGCCTGTGGGCTTTTCATTTTACCTTGGAACTAGATAGTTTGCAAGTGTTTGTTGAGCTAAAGTGTTCTCTGAAAGCAAATCAAAGCATGGAGTAGATTGCAAGTGATTGAAGAAAGAATTTTCTTTTAGTTCCATCATCCTTGCTTCATTTGACTGGGTATGTGGTTCTCATCAGTGCAGACAGTGATTAGGTAAGGAAACCAAAGCAGAGTCATTTTCTATAGCAGAAACAATAAAAAATAACAACCAAGTATTCTGTCCCACGGGAAAGTGGTTAATCTTCCCCCTTAAACCTGATGGACAGATTAAGAGATACTTCTCCAATATGTCCCCTTTCCCCTTATAGGAACATTTTAATAGCTAAACTTTATATCTATAAAGCTAAACTATAGCCACCAATGGTATGCAATAGTTCATCCTTAACCTAGCTTTACTCATAATTTAATGATACCTACACACACACACACACACACACACATATATATATATAAATGTGTACACATGTTCACACATCACACACACATACACTCACACACACACATATACACACACTCACACACACACACACACACACATGCACACACACATACACTGCACTGACTGTATTGCACAAATCAGTTGTACAATGGGTTGTGTTCACCTGTTAGATAATGTGATGATTCTCTCTGACTTTTCCTTGGCTTGTCTTTGAGACAATTGTATATTAACCTTTTGGGTGCCAGAAAGCAAACAAACAAAGGAGCAAACAAACAAACCACAAAAACCATCAGGAATAAGGGTGTAATGGAAATAATGCTGTTGATTTAGGACAATTAAGCACAACTCTCTGAAAATGTTTTTATGCAAGCTGCATGCTACAGAAAGAGGAGTTGGATGAATGCTAGCTTAGTCTGGTTTATATCTATGTCTAAATCTAAGAATGAGAGTATTAATGGGTGGAGAAAGGAAGGAGTTGTGTAATATATTAGCAATATTGTAAGGGAGATATAAAAAAGAATACAGACTGTAAAACAAAACATGCCTAAAGTCAGGATAACAAATCAAGTATGCTATGAGTGTACACAGAAGCATGGAATAGAATCTATGAGAACTTGCAGCTTAGGTTGACAAGTTTGTCCTGATGTCTTAAGGGCAAAAAACGAGGTGTGGAAAAGTTTAAAGAAGGAATATCCTCATTTTGAATTACAGTGCCCCATCTGTGTTCTTAAACCACTCTGGGCAACATTTCGTAGGGACTCCACTCATCTTTTCCAACTCTCTTCCAAAGATATACTTCTTATTATTTTAGCCTACCTAGGTAGCTTGTCCTTAGAATCTATTCATATGTAGAACAAAGATGAGGTATTTTTAATTTTAGTAGGACTCCCTAATAAGAAGCAACATTCCTATAATTGATGTTTCCAAACCATTTTGTTCACATTTCTTCTAAAATAACTATTTTATGAATATTTATTTTAATGTATCCATTGCTTTAAAGTTTGTAAATATTAATAGTATGTTGAAAATTGATCATTATAACTATCATAAACTCAAGCAGCAGATAAAACTCAAGAGTGTTTTTAATAGAAAATTACCTGTGGATGCTGAGGCAGAGGACAGGGAGTTTTGCTTGTGTGATCTCCTCAAGTATATGTGGCTCCATCTGAAGAAATTAGCCCAGAGGAAAGGGGCTTCTATGCAGATTTCCTTAATGTAGAGGGTAATGAATAATGTTAGTATAAAGGGTCAGTAGACTGATAGCCCTTGGTCAGGAACTCATATTCTCAACTTAAACTAGAGGAAAAGAAACACACAGAAGCAAACAATCCTGCTTTACCCCTTAAAAATTAATGTCTTTCCCTTTTTCTTTTCATGTTATTGGAAACACAGATTTAATCTAAGTCTAAAAACTGCTTCATAGAAAAGCTTTCTATACGCCACTAGAAACAAAGGCCAACCTAGGAGATTAATGAATTCATCCATTATGGTGATATTTTCTGATGGGTTCATGTTAACTTTTAGGTTTAAACAATAAACAATAGGGTTTAGTGACTTTAAATGGAATAGGTGGTAAGCTATTATGTGACTGTTGGGATCTGAACTTAGTTCCTCTGCAAAGGGAACAAGAAATGGCTCAATAAACTCTGAGCCATTCCTGCCTCTTCTACCCTCTCTTCATGCCCCCCCCTCTGTCTCTCTCTCTCTTTCTGTCTTTGTCTCTGTCTCTGTCTCTGTGTCTGTCTGTCTCAGTCTCCCTCCTCCCTCCCACCCTCTGTGCATGAGTCAGAGTCTTTCATTATAGGTAAGGATGGATTACAGGATTGTATGAACTTGCTGTATTTCCCAGGCTCAAGAGAAATTCTGAAATTCAGGTTCTTCCCTGATCATGATCATGATTATGGAAAATGGGAGTATGCCACTGATTCTGGCTCTACTGAGCACTTCTTAGGCATTGGAGGAAACACACCCTTATACAACAATACTAGTCTAAGAGATTATTGAGTGAAAACGCACGTAATACTAACGAAGAGCCTAATCAAAGGGTGAACTAACAAAATCCTCTCCAAGCTGGGAACCCATTTCAGAAATAAGTCGGTAGGTATGACTGGATGCCAAAATTCAATGATTTTTTAAATAAGTTATTGAAAGATTTAACCGTTCAACTGAAATGAAGATAGTGCAGGAACATGACTAGTTTTGGTGGCTGATTACTTAGAATTCCATTAGGGCACAGACTTCAGCAGGTAATCCCACTAACATATTACCTGGTTTTGTCACTCAGTGATCTCTTCACTTTTACTCATCTTTTTACAACCTTTTGGTTTTCTTTGATAAATTCCACCTAAGTACAAAATAATGCCAGAATGGGGACCAAAACGTATGAGTGTAATAATAACAGTGTGGTCATCATTGACCACGTTTAGTCCCACTTCCTAGGAGTAGCTTTATGCCTCTATTTACTTGGCTTATTAGAAATGGTGTCATTTTATTTTATATTCTACTCCTCCAGTATTTTGTTGTGTTTTACTATAGTTTGTCTTTCCTTATTTTCATTGCTCTTTTTCTTGCCTCTTCTTTAGTTTTTATTTCTTTTTACAATACTTTTAAAAGTTGTATTTTTAACACACTGAGGTTGGTCACTTGATTTCCTTTGGACTTAAATTCATTTCAGTTTTAAATTTTAATTCATGTAAAATTAGAAAGCTGTGGTACAAGAACTCAATACTAATGATTGATGGAAACGTTTAGTTTATTCACTTTACTGTGATATGATTTTTTTCCTCTACCTATTCAGTGCAGGCTTCTATTTCCCTCTGTGTTTGTTTTTTTCATGAGTGCTTTTTTCCCACTCATTTTGGTCTAATAGTGCATTTTCCTAGTACTGTTTGAATTTCCTTGCTTTTAGCTCATAATACAGTTTGAAGCATAAATACCGTCTCCTCCTGCTTTGTTTTAAAGTATCTATTTCTGATACCCCTGGAACCTTAATTCATTATCTGATTCCAGACAAAGCAGCACCATTTTATTTTGTTCCCTACAATCAACATGTCAAGCTTAAGGTTAAGTGAGCAGAATGCATCTGAGATAAATTTAGAAATCAAGTCAATATTCAAACATAGAAGCCATCTTCCCAATACCCCCATCTAAAAAGAGTCTTAGGTTTAGAGATAAGCTTGACTAGATGCTACACATCCTCTGTGTATTTCATTTTCATACCATTTGTTGATTGATTTAATTCTTTAATGCCTAACTATGCCTCAGCTCCTCAATAATATCCATTGTTTAACCCTCTGCACTTACACATTTGTATAGCCTAAAAGAACTATGTATCTATCATAAAGACATAAAAATAATTCCCTTCATGAAGTCAATTATTTAGTTAATTACTCTACATGGATCATTTTTAAAAAGTAAGGATGGGAAGCAGAAAATATTTCCATTTGAAATATTAAAATGAGTCATTAGAATTTGTCCTATACTTACTGTAGTAATTACTTTTTTGTTGCCATAATAAACGTACAATGGCAATAGAAACTATTGGCGAAAATTCAGAGACCATGATTTCAACCATGGAAAGCGAGAATTAACTAGAACTAGACTCCTGAAGTTTGTTCTCAGTGATATTCATCTTCAACAAGGCCTCGCCTTTTAAAAGTTCAATAATCTCTGGAAATATCAGCAACAACTGGAAATCAAGTGTTCAAACACCTTGGATATTTTCCATCCAAACTCTCACACTTATGCTAAGCTCACCCTCTTTATTTTTCTGAACCTGTATTTTCATTCATAAAATGAAACAGAAATGTTCTCATTTAACAAAATTTTGCAGTTTAGCTGGAGTCATATTTGCTTTTTTCAACCTTGCTGAACTGTTTTCAGTCTTTTTAACAATGAAGAACAAGTGCCAAGGATGTAAATGTTGCTTAGGGAAGAAGCATCAATTTCACTGCTTTAGATTTTACTTAGCGGACAAGAAACCACCATCAATATCCGTGACAATTACATATACCTCTTTCTTCCTCTTTATATGTGTGCGAAACCCATAACTTAAAGCCTTTGCTGCTATTCAGCACAAAAACAAATAGCAAAGCAAGTCTGTGTGTGATGTATTTTAGCAGAGCAACTCAGACTTGCCACTATTCTGTTAAATTATGAAATCTATAACTTGATGGAGTCAACACTTTTGTTTGGAATAGGGAAGCAGGTAAAGTATATGCAGTTACTAAAGACCACACACACACACACACACACACACACACACACACACACATACACACACACACACTGATGCACACACACAGTGCATTTGCTGAAATAGTTAAGAGTAGGTATCCTTTGCAAAAGGTTTAAGGATGCTGATGCAGCAAAAACAAATGTTTGTGTTTGGCCATGGTGGAGATGGTGACAAATTATAGGACCTTGGCCTTGAGCCTTAATGTAATCCATTCCTAAATAAATCATAAATCTAAGTGGGTAGTGGCAAAGTGGAAAGAATACCAATTTAGGCTAGGTGGTATCTCATGGGCAGTGGTAGGAAGGATTGATTGTGGGGTATGAAGTGATCAGGGACAGATGCAGGAGTAGACTTGTATAGAGTCTGATGAACTCCTTTCTCTTCTAGACTCAGATGGATCCTGACAAAGCTGCCAGACTTCCGTAGGGTGAATGAGAGATTGCTGCAGAATTAGCCACAAGGACAGACATTCTGCTGCCTCCTAAATTTTCTTGGATGAAGGAGTTTTTCATCATGAAAAAAATGCTGAATTGCTAATGTTTGGGCTACTTTCATGATTTCCTCACTTGGAAGAACTCAAAGTCAGTGTGAATTTTTCACAGGACTAATGGCTGCCTGGAGTGGGAAAAGATGTGGCAGTGAAAACACTTAAGGAAAGAATGCTGGGTTACTTGGAAGAGGATACAAGGGAACAAAAGTGCATGGTTCGTAAGTATTGTTCATATATGGTCAAAGTTTCTGCTCTGTAAAGGAAAGAGTTATTTAAGTGAAAAACAATATGAAATATCTCCCCATAGCTAGAGTGGTTGCAACCAAGGGAAAAAAAGGAACAAATGCTAGGAAGAATGCGGATGGATGAGAAATCCCAAATGACTCTCATAGATTATTTGAGGTAGAATGACAATCTTAATTGTGTAAAACAGTATGGGGACTGTAGCTTCTTGTTTCATAAATGTTATTATGCTATCCCCAAACTGCTTACATGAGAGTGTTTGCACATAACTTCTGAGAATCTGTCCCCAGTTGGTTCTAATTGGCAAACAAAGATGCCAATAACCCATACCTGGAGAGGACAGGTAGAGGCAGGGTTTTAGGATTTACTTGGCTTGAGACCAGGAGGAGAAGAGAACCAGGAGATCTGCCATGGCAGGAGAGTACAGAGTAGAGGGGAGATGCCAAGCCTGAGAAGAATGCAAGATAGAGAGGCATAGCACCATGTGAGGGAGCTGGGAGATTGCAGCCCAGAGGGCTGCTCAACACTGTCTAGAGCAGCAAAGATAGAACATAGAATTTCTAAGTAATAACTCAGGATTTTTCACTGGAGGTAAATGCTAACAGGATGGAGGTTAGGCAGTGGCACAGCTATTGTACCATTTAAGGCAAATTAAATTAAGATATAAAGGCTGTGTGTGTGTGTGTGTGTGTGTGTGTGTGTGTGTGTGTGTTTCATTCAGGAACACCAACAATTGAAGCAGGAAGAGAACCTATCACTGGAATTTATTAATTTAATATTTCAACAGAGGCTCCTTAAAATATACAACTAGACATAGAACTGTCATTCAATGGTCCAGCAGTCCCTATACTTGACATATACTCAAAGGAATTAAAATTAGTATGTTGAAGGGGGAGTTTCACTTCGCATATTTATTGTAGCACTAGTCTTAATAATCAAGGCATGTGGTCAACCCAGGCATCTATTATGGTTGAATATATAAAGACTATGTAATGTATACATCATGAAATATTTTTCAGCAGTCAAAAGAATTTATAGCAATATAGAGTTTCAGCAGTGTTACTCTGTATGTGTTAACAATGTTGTTCATAAGAAATATGGGTTATTACATGATAATCTCAGTGTTGGTTACATGTTAATTCCTTACAAAGTTATTTTTGAGGGAGATTTCAGTACCACTCAAAACAACAAAAGCTATCACTATTAGCCTTCGTGGCCCATGATCATAAGTTGGTAAGACACTGTTGCTAAAGACACATCACATGTTGGTTACAGCACATGGAAAAAATAATCTTGAACTGACCAGAAGTCTTATCTTCATGGAAACCTTTAATAGTATTGGCAGGTGCTATGCAAACTGCTTGAAAATAAAAAGTTATCAAAAGTTGTACTATATACTTAAGTGTGTGACATAGTGCTAGAGAAGGAGCAGAGAGGTCTACATGTGGATCAGAAGGCAGCAGGAAGTGGACTGACAATGAGCTTCTCATTTGAGACCTCAAAATCCACTCCTTAATGGCATACCTTCTCCAACAAAGCCACATATAATAATAGTGTTACTCCCTATGGGCCTATGTGGGCCATTTTCTTTTAAATCACCACACAATGCATGCTACAACACTGGACCACTAGGTAACTAGTACCATATGTGCACTAGTTCTAGACTACTAAGCATATATCAGTTTTTGGTTGAATTTGATGCCTACTTCACAGGAGGGAATTTATGCTTTATGTAGTAACTTGACCAATAACCTTTGGCAATGTTGGCCTTAAATTGCAGTAGGAAACTGACTATTGCTCTAATGCTAAATGATCATATTTTCAAACTGCCTTCTAAATATGTTTATGTTTATAGGTTTGTGAAACTTTAATCCTGGTAGGACCGATATCTAAGATATAGATGAGACATCTATTAAGTTTTCCCTACATCAAAGATCAAGGGATATCTACAAAGAAGAGAGAGAAAGAATCTAAGAACAACAGAATGCTAAGGAGTGCTATTAAATGTTGTCACCCATTCATGATGTATGGATGTTGTACACATAAACCCTCTCGATGTACACTTACATGTACAATGCTTGCACAACATCAAGCTAGCAAAAATTTCCAGCATGATGTATCCAGGAGGTACTGTTAATTCTCCATTCGTAGTTGAGATGCTAATAGCACCTAGTGATTTTCAGAGAAAGAAGTCAATTTTCTTGGAGGTGTGACTACTAGTTCATTACAAATGCCAAAGTAGATGATCCCATATCCAGGAGGAGATGGATTGCATTAATTGGTCTCAATGGATTATAAATAAAGTGTAATTTAGAAGGCATATTTATTAGGAAGGACAGAGGGGGTAGGAGCAGAAAAGAATAGGGGATACATACGGTCAAGATAAATTCTATACACATATGACATGTTTAAATCATAAGTAAGGTATCCTTTTTTTATTTTTTCATTTTTTTTATTAACTTGAGTATTTCTTATATACATTTCAAGTGTTATTCCCATTCCCGGTTTCTGGGCAAACATCCCCCTCCCCCTCCCCTTCCTTATGGGTGTTCCCCTCCCAACCCTCCCCCCATTGCCGCCCTCCCCCCATAGTCTAGTACACTGGGGGTTCAGTCTTAGCAGGACCCAGGGCTTCCCCCTCCACTGGTGCTCCCACTAGGATATTCATTGCTACCTATGGGGTCAGAGTCCAGGGTCAGTCCATGTATAGTCTTTAGGTAGTGGCTTAGTCCCTGAAAGCTCTGGTTGCTTGACATTGTTGTACTTTTTGGGTCTCGAGCCCCTTCAAGCTCTTCCAGTTCTTTCTCTGATTCCTTCAACGGGGGACCTATTCTCAGTTCAGAGGTTTGCTGCTGGCATTCGCCCCTGTATTTGCTGTATTCTGGCTGTGTCTCTCAGGAGCGATCTACATCCGGCTCCTGTCGGTCTGCACTTCTTTGCTTCATCCATCTTGTCTAATTGGGTGGCTGTATATGTATGGGCCACATGTGGGGCAGGCTCTGAATGGGTGTTCCTTCAGTCTCTGTTTTAATCTTTGCCTCTCCCTTCCCTGCCAAGGGTATTCTTTTTCCTCATTTAAAGAAGGAGTGAAGCATTCACATTTTGATCATCCGTCTTGAGTTTCGTTTGTTCTAGAGATCTAGGGTAATTCAAGCATTTGGGATAATAGCCACTTATCAATGAGTGCATGAAATGTATGTCTTTCTGTGATTGGGTTAGCTCACTCAGGATGATATTTTCCAGTTCCAACCATTTGCCTACGAATTTCATAAACTCGTTGTTTTTGATAGCTGAGTAATATTCCATTGTGTAGATGTACCACATATTCTGTATCCATTCCACTGTTGAAGGGCTTCTGGGTTCTTTCCAGCTTCTGGCTATTATAAATAAGGCTGCGATGAACATAGTGGAGCACGTGTCTCTTTTATATGTTGAGGCATCTTTTGGGTATATGCCCAAGAGAGGTATAGCTGGATCCTCAGGCAGTTCAATGTCCAATTTTCTGAGGAACCTCCAGACTGATTTCCAGAATGGTTTTACCAGCCTGCAATCCCACCAACAATGGAGGAGTGTTCCTCTTTCTCCACATCCTCGCCAGCATCTGCTGTCACCTGAGTTTTTGATCTCAGCCATTCTCACTGGTGTGAGGTGAAATCTCAGGGTTGTTTTGATTTGCATTTCCCTTATGACTAAAGATGTTGAACATTTCTTTAGGTGTTTCTCAGCCATTCGGCATTCCTAAGCTGTGAATTCTGTGTTTAGCTCTGAACCCCATTTTTTAATAGGGTTGTTTCCCTGCGGTCTGACTTCTTGAGTTCTTTGTATATTTTGGATATAAGGCCTCTATCTGTTGTAGGATTGGTAAAGATCTTTTCCCAATCTGTTGGTTGCCGTTCTGTCCTAACCACAGTGTCCTTTGCCTTACAGAAGCTTTGCAGTTTTATGAGATCCCATTTGTCGATTCTGGATCTTAAAGCATAAGCCATTGGTGTTTTGTTCAGGAAATTTTTTCCAGTGCCCATGTGTTCCAGATGTTTACCTAGTTTTTCTTCTACTAGTTTGAGTGTGTCTGGTTTGATGTGGAGGTCCTTGATCCACTTGGACTTAAGCTTTGTACAGGGTGATAAGCATGGATCGATCTGCATTCTTGTACATGTTGCCCTCCAGTTGAACCAGCACCATTTGCTGAAAATGCTATCTTTTTTCCATTGGATGGTTTTGGCTCCTTTGTCAAAAATCAAGTGACCATAGGTGTGTGGGTTCATTTCTGGGTCTTCAATTCTATTCCATTGGTCTATCTGTCTGTCTCTGTACCAATACCATGCAGTTTTTATCACTGTTGCTCTGTAATACTGCTTGAGTTCAGGGATAGTGATTCCCCCTGAAGTCCTTTTATTGTTGAGGATAGCTTTAGCTATCCTGGGTTTTTTGTTATTCCAGATGAATTTGCAAATTGTTCTGTCTAACTCTTTGAAGAATTGGATTGGTATTTTGATGGGGATTGCATTGAATCTGTAGATTGCTTTTGGTAAAATGGCCATTTTTACTATATTAATCCTGCCAATCCATGAGCATGGGAGATCTTTCCATCTTCTGAGGTCTTCTACAATTTCTTTCCTCAGTGTCTTGAAGTTCTTATTGTACAGATCTTTTACTTGCTTGGTTAAAGTCACACCGAGGTACTTTATATTATTTGGGTCTATTATGAAGGGTCTCATTTCCCTAATTTCTTTCTCGGCTTGTTTCTCTTTTGTATAGAGGAAGGCAACTGATTTATTTGAGTTAATTTTATACCCAGCCACTTTGCTGAAGTTGTTTATCAGCTTTAGTAGTTCTCTGGTGGAACTTTTGGGATCACTTAAATATACTATCATGTCATCTGCAAATAGTGATATTTTGACCTCTTCTTTTCCGATCTGTATCCCCTTGACCTCCTTTTGTTGTCTGATTGCTCTGGCTAGAACTTCAAGAACTATATTGAATAAGTAGGGAGAGAGTGGGCAGCCTTGTCTAGTCCCTGATTTTAGTGGGATTGCTTCAAGTTTCTCTCCATTTAGTTTAATGTTAGCAACTGGTTTGCTGTATATGGCTTTTACTATGTTTAGGTATGGGCCTTGAATTCCTATTCTTTCCAGGACTTTTATCATGAAGGGGTGTTGAATTTTGTCACATGCTTTCTCAGCATCTAATGAAATGATCATGTGGTTCTGTTCTTTCAGTTTGTTTATATAATGGATCACGTTGATGGTTTTCCGTATATTAAACCATCCCTGCATGACTGGGATGAAGCCTACTTGATCATGGTGGATGATTGTTTTGATGTGCTCTTGAATTCGGTTTGCCAGAATTTTATTGAGTATTTTTGCGTCGATATTCATAAGGGAAATTGGTCTGAAGTTCTCTTTCTTTGCTGTGTCTTTGGGTGGTTTAAGTATAAGAGTAATTGAGGCTTCATAGAAGGAATTCGGTAGGGCTCCATCTGTTTCAATTTTGTGGAATAGTTTGGATAATATTGGTATGAGGTCTTCTATGAAGGTTTGATAGAATTCTGCACTAAACCCGTCTGGACCTGGGCTCTTTTTGGTTGGGAGACCTTTAATGACTGCTTCTATTTCCTTAGGAGTTATGGGGTTGTTTAACTGGTTTATCTGTTCCTGATTTATCTTCGATACCTGGTATCTGTCTAGGAAATTGTCCATTTCCTGAAGATTTTCAAGTTTTGTTGAATATAGGTTTTTATAGTAAGATCTGATGATTTTTTGAATTTCCTCTGAATCTGTAGTTATGTCTCCCTTTTCATTTCTGATTTTGTTAATTTGGACGCACTCTCTGTGTCCTCTCATTAGTCTGGCTAAGGGTTTATCTATCTTGTTGATTTTCTCAAAGAACCAACTTTTGGTTCTGTTGATTCTTTATATGGTCTTTTTTGTTTCTACTTGGTTGATTTCAGCTCTGAGTTTGATTATTTCCTGCCTTCTACTCCTCCTGGGTATATTTGCTTCTTTTTGTTCTAGAGCTTTTAGGTTTGCTGTCAAGCTGCTGACATATGCTCTTTCCTGTTTCTTTCTGCAGGCACTCAGCGCTATGAGTTTTCCTCTTAGCACAGCTTTCATTGTGTCCCATAAGTTTGAGCATGTTGTATCTTCATTTCCATTAAATTCTAAAAAGTTTTTAATTTCTTTCTTTATTTCTTCCTTGACCAGGTTATCATTGAGTAGAGCATTGTTCAATTTCCACGTATATGTGGGCATTCTTCCCTTATTGTTATTGAAGACCAGTTTTAGGCCGTGGTGGTCCGATAGCACGCATGGGATTATTTCTATCTTTCTGTACCTGTTGAGGCCCGTTTTTTGACCAATTATATGGTCTATTTTGGAGAAAGTACCATGAGGAGCTGAGAAGAAGGTATATCCTTTTGCTTTAGGATAGAATGTTCTATAAATATCCGTTAAGTCCATTTGGCTCATGACTTCTCTTAGTCTGTCTACATCTCTGTTTAATTTCTGTTTCCATGATCTGTCCATTGATGAGAGTGGGGTGTTGAAATCTCCCACTATTATTGTGTGAGGTGCAATGTGTGTTTTTAGCTTTAGTAAGGCTTCTTTTACATATATAGGTGCCCTTGTACTTGGGGCATAGATATTTAGGATTGAGAGTACATCTTGATGGATTTTTCCTTTGATGAATATGAAGTGTCCTTCCTTAACTTTTTTGATGACTTTTAGTTGGAAATTGATTTTATTTGATATTAGAATGGCTACTCCAGCTTGCTTCTTCTGACCATTTGCTTGGAAAGTTATTTTCCAGCCTTTCACTCTGAGGTAGTGTCTGTCTTTGTCTCTGAGGTGTGTTTCCTGTAGGCAGCAGAATGCAGGGTCCTCGTTGCGTGTCCAGTTTGTTAATCTATGTCTTTTTATTGGGGAGTTGAGGCCATTGATATTGAGAGATATTAAGGAATAGTGATTATTGTTTCCCTTTATATTCATATTTGGATGTGAGGTTATGTTTGTGTGCTTTCATTCTCTTTGTTTTGTTGCCAAGACGATTAGTTTCTTGCTTCTTCTAGGGTATAGCTTGCCTCCTTATGTTGGGCTTTACCATTTATTATCCTTTGTAGTGCTGGATTTGTAGAAAGATATTGTGTAAATTTGGTTTTGTCATGGAATATCTTGGTTTCTCCATCAATGTTAATTGAGAGTTTTGCTGGATACAGTAACCTGGGCTGGCATTTGTGTTCTCTTAGGGTCTGTATGACATCAGTCCAGGATCTTCTGGCCTTCATAGTTTCTGGCGAGAAGTCTGGTGTGATTCTGATAGGTCTGACTTTATATGTTACTTGACCTTTTTCCCTTACTGCTTTTAATATTCTTTCTTTATTTTGTGCGTTTGGTGTTTTGACAATTATGTGACGGGAGGTGTTTCTTTTCTGGTCCAATCTATTTGGAGTTCTGTAGGCTTCTTGTATGTCTATGGGTATCTCTTTTTTTAGGTTAGGGAAGTTTTCTTCTATGATTTTGTTGAAGATATTTACTGGTCCTTTGAGCTGGGAGTCTTCACTCTCTTCTATACCTATTATCCTTAGGTTTGATCTTCTCATTGAGTCCTGGATTTCCTGTATGTTTTGGACCAGTAGCTTTTTCCGCTTTACATTATCTTTGACAGTTGTGTCAATGATTTCTATGGAATCTTCTGCTCCTGAGATTCTCTCTTCCATCTCTTGTATTCTGTTGGTGAAGTTTGTATCTACAGCTCCTTGTCTCTTCTTTTGGTTTTCTATATCCAGGGTTGTTTCCATGTGTTCTTTCTTGATTGCTTCTATTTCCATTTTTAAACCTTCAACTGTTTGATTGTGTTTTCCTGGAATTCTTTCAGGGATTTTTGCGATTCCTCTCTGTAGGCTTTTACTTGTTTATTAATGTTTTCCTGTGCTTCCCTAAGTGTGTTCATGTCTTTCTTGAAGTCCTCCAGCATCATGATCAAATATGATTTTGAAACTAGATCTTGCTTTTCTGGTGTGTTTGGATATTCCATGTTTGTTTTGGTGGGAGAATTGGGCTCCGATGATGGCATGTAGTCGTGGTTTCTGTTGCTTGGGTTCCTGCGCTTGCCTCTCGCCATCAGATTATCTCTAGTGTTACTTTGTTCTGCTATTTCTGACAGTGGCTAGACTGTCCTATAAGCCTGTGTGTCAGGAGTGCTGTAGACCTGTTTTCCTCTCTTTCAGTCAGTTATGGGGACAGAGTGTTCTGCTTTCGGGCGTGTAGTTTTTCCTCTCTACAGGTCTTCAGCTGTTCCTGTGGGCCTGTGTCTTGAGTTCACCAGGCAGCTTTCTTGCAGCAGAAAATTTGGTCTTACCTGTGGTCCCGAGACTCAGGTTCGCTCCTGGGGTGCTGCCCAGGGGCTCTCTGCAGCGGCAGCAACCAGGAAGACCTGTGCCGCCCCTTCCGGGAGCTTCTGTGCACCAGGGTTCCAGATAGTCTTTGGCTTTTTCCTCTGGCGTCCGAGATGTGTGTGCAGAGAGCAGTCTCTTCTGGTTTCCCAGGCTTGTCTGCCTCTCTGAAGGTTTAGCTCTCCCTCCCACGGGATTTGGGTGCAGAGAACTGTTTATCCAGTCTGTTTCTTTCAGGTTACGGAGGTGTCTCAGGCAGGGGTCCTGCCGCTCCTGGGCCCTCCCCCACGGGAGCCCAGAGGCCTTATACAGTTTCCTCTTGGGCCAGGGATGTGGGCAGGGGTGAGCAGTGTTGGTGGTCTCTTCCGCTCTGCAGCCTCAGGAGTGCCCACCTGACCAGGCGTTTGGGTCTCTCTCTCACCAGGTCTGGGAGCAGAGAGCTGCTGCAGGCCTGGGGTCCGCGGGTGTTGGACTTCCGGTAAACAGAGAACATGCCCGGTCCTAGAGAAATTCTGCTTCCGTGTGTCCCAAGCTCACCAGGCAGCTTTCTTGCAGCAGAAAATTTGGTCTTACCTGTGGTCCCGAGACTCAGGTTCGCTCCTGGGGTGCTGCCCAGGGGCTCTCTGCAGTGGCAGCAACCAGGAAGACCTGTGCCGCCCCTTCCGGGAGCTTCTGTGCACCAGGGTTCCAGATGGTCTTTGGCTTTTTCCTCTGGCATCCGAGATGTGTGTGCAGGGAGCAGTCTCTTCTGGTTTCCCAGGCTTGTCTGCCTCTCTGAAGGTTTAGCTCTCCCTCCCATGAGATTTGGGTGCAGAGAACTCCCTGGAATTCTTTCAGGCATTTTTGCGATTCCTCTCTGTAGGCTTCTACTTGTTCTCTAAGGGAGTTCTTCACGTCTTTCTTGAAGTCCTCCAGCATCATGATCAAAAATGATTTTGAAACTAGATCTTGCTTTTCTGGTGTGTTTGGATATTCCATGTTTGTTTTGATGGGAGAATTGGGCTCCGATGGTGCTATGTAGTCTTGGTTTCTGTTGCTTAGGTTCCTGTGCTTGCCTCTCGCCATCAGATTATCTCTAGTGTTACTTTGTTCTGCTATTTCTGACAGTGGCTAGACTGTCCTATAAGCCTGTGTGTCAGGAGTGCTGTAAACCTGTTTTCCTCTCTTTCAGTCAGTTATGGGGACAGAGTGTTCTGCTTTCGGGCGTGTAGTTTTTCCTCTCTACAGGTCTTCAGCTGTTCCTGTGGGCCTGTGTCTTGAGTTCACCAGGCAGCTTTCTTGCAGCAGAAAACTTGGTCTTACCTGTGGTCCCGAGGCTCAAGTTAGCTCGTGGGGTGCTGCCCAGGGGCTCTCTGCAGCGGCAGCAACCAGGAAGACCTGTGCCGCCCCTTCTGGTAGCTTCAGTGCACCAGGGTTCCAGATAGTCTTTGGCTTTTTCCTCTGGCGTCCGAGATGTGTGTGCAGGGAGCAGTCTCTTCTGGTTTCCCAGGCTTGTCTGCCTCTCTGAAGGTTTAGCTCTCCCTCCCATGGGATTTGGGTGCAGAGAACTGTTTATCCGGTCTGTTTCCTTCAGGTTCTGGTGGTGTCTCAGGCAGGGGTCCTGCCGCTCCTGGGCCCTCCCCCACGGGAGCCCAGAGGCCTTATACAGTTTCCTCTTGTGCCAGGGATGTGGGCAGGGGTGAGCATTGTTGGTGGTCTCTTCCGCTCTGCAGCCTCAGGAGTGCCCACCTGACCAGGCGGTTGGGTCTCTCTCTCACGGGGTCTGGGAGCAGAGAGCTGCTGTGGGCTGGGATCCGCGGGTGTGGGACTTCCGGTAAACACAGAAAGTGCCCGTTCCTAGAGGAATTCTGCTTCCGTGTGTCCCAAGCTCACCAGGCAGCTTTCTTGCAGCAGAAAAGTTGGTCTTACCTGTGGTCCTGAGGCTCAAGTTTGCTCGTGGGGTGCTGCCCACAGGCTCTCTGCAGCGGCAGCAACCAGGAAGACCTGTGCCGCCCCTTCCAGGAGCTTCAGTGCACCAGGGTTCCAGATGGTCTTTGGCTTTTTCCTCTGGCGTCCGAGAGGTGTGTGCAGAGAGCAGTCTCTTCTGGTTTCCCAGGCTTGTCTGCCTCTCTGAAGGTTTAGCTCTCCCTCCCACGGGATTTGGGTGCAGAGAACTGTTTATCCGTTCTGTTTCCTTCCAGTAAGGTATTCTTTTAAGTTGACAGATAGGGAAATGTTTAGTTGCTGCTCTGTTTTAATACTAGAAATGACTGTATATTAAAATATAATATTTCCTCCAGGGTATTGAATGTTAAACTAAAGATCTTAAATAATTAAAATTCTAAAATAATGCTGTAGGTCAAATATTTGGTTATAGTCTGGGAGGTATATTTTGTTGGATATTTGAGGTAAAAAGTACTAAGTTCAACACTGATCCCGATAAAAGTCCTCATCTTACGCCTGAGCTAAGGAAGGATCTACTTTTATTGTAACTGAAATCAATGGACCTATATAGTTTAAGGAGTAAGTGTGCGCCAATAAAAACAACTATTCTTTTGAAATGCCTTGAAATCATTCTTAGTTATACCCCGTGTCATAACTCAATAAATGTGTCATTAGGTCTCATGAGATGCTGAAGATCAATCTATAATATTATTGTCATTGATTTTCACAATTGATATCAAATGTAGATATTCATTACATAAATCCTAGGGACAGTTTGTATGGAACAATGAATGTGATACATTTGACTCAATAGGCCTGAATCTTCAGGAAAGATGCCTATTGGTAGATAAAAAGCAGAAGAAGGCAGGGAAAGCTTTTAAATTGAGTTGACAGAACTGACATTAGAGGATATGAAGGAAGAAAACTATCAGGAAGAAAATCGCAAGGAGATTCTCAAAGAGAAAGGTCACATGATTGGGGAGCCCTGTATGGATAAGTACTAGTACCAGTTAGGTCCACTAACTTGCTAGAAGAATCTCATTGGAATTATGGCCTCAGAGAAGACTGCTCTACTTGAAAGTCACAGATGGTGTCATTTACCAACATTTTTAAGAAGCAGTAAACAAGTGTTCCTCTTTCCCCAAAATCTCTGTCAGCATTAGCTGTCATGGGATAGTTCTTAAGGACTAGCTATTCTGATAAAATCTTAATGCTATTTTCCATTTTATTGATTAATGGCTAAGGGTGTTGTATGTCCGACTTTTGTGACTTGGCAATTTATGTTTCATATTTTGAGAACTGCACGTTTATAATGATTTGGGGTAGAACTTACATTCACTTTAAATATTTTATACACTACAGATAATATTCCTCTGTCAGCTGTAGTTAGTAAATACTTTCATCTTAAGATATAGGTTCTCTTCAGTTAACTGTTTCCTCTGCTCTGCATGCAGAAGCTCTTTAGTCAAAGACTTTCATTGATCAATTTCTAGAATTATTTTCTGAGTGACTGGATTTTTCAGAGAGTTGTTTTCCCATGTGTATATTTTGAAATATTTTACTTACGTTTGATTTGAATTTAGTATCTTATATTAATATATTTGATTGAATTAGAGTTATTTTAGCTTAGGGAGACAACTGAGAACCTAGCCACATATTTCATTATATATGAACATCTACTTTTGCTGACACTATTTGCAGGAGATGTTGTTATTTGTCCAATGTTTGTTTTAGATATCTTTGTCAAAATCCAATAACTTCAGGTGGAGAGGAAGCTCCATTTTAAGAACACTGGCTGCTCTTCCTACAGGACTGGAGTTCAGTTCTCAGCAACTACATGGTGGTTTACAATTGTCTATAGCTCCATTTCTAAAGGTTCTGACACCCTCTTCCACATTTTTGAGCACTAGGAACACATAGTAAACATATCTAAATTCAGACTAAATTCAGTCTAAGTCAGACTATTAAGACTATATAATATAATATGAAAATAAAAAATTTAAAAAAATCAGGTAGCTGTAGTTGTGTGGTTTCATATTTGAATTCCCTACTCTATTACATTAATCTATATGTCTGTTTTTCGCATGTACTATTTTTGTTTTTGTTACTCTGGTTCTGTAAAAAAAATGACATTAGGTTTTTGGTCCATACTGTGTCAAATCTATAGATTACCTTTGATAATATAAATCATCTTCAAAAATTATTTCTAGTGCTCGCTTTGGCAGCACATATACTAAAATTGGAACGATACAGAGAAGTTTAGCATGGGCCCTGCTCAAGGATGATACGCAAATTCGTGAAGCGTTCCATATTTTTTCATTGCAGCCTTATTTATAATAGCCAGAAGCTGGAAAGAACCCAGATGCCCTTCAACAGAGGAATGGATACAGAAAATGTGGTACATCTACACAATGGAATATTACTCAGCTATCAAAAACAATGATTTTATGAAATTCGTAGGCAAATGGATGGAACTGGAAAATATCATCCTGAGTGAGGTAACTCAATCACAGAAAAACACACATGGTATGCACTCATTGATATTAGCCCAAATGCTTGAATTACCCTAGATGCCTAGAACAAATGGAACTCAAGACGGATGATCAAAATGGGAATGCTTCACTCCTTCTTTAAAAGGGGAACAAGAATACCCTTGGCAGGGAATAGAGGGGCAAAGATTAAAACAGACACAGAAGGAACACCCATTCAGAGCCTGCCCCACATGTGGCCCATACATATACAGCCACCCAATTAGACAAGATGGATGAAGCAAAGAAGTGCAGGCAGACAGGAGCCGGATGTAGATTCCTCCTGAGAGACACAGCCAGAATACAGCAAACACAGAGGTGAATGCCAGCAGTAAACCACTGAACTGAGATAGGACCCCTGTTGAAGGAATCAGAGAAGGAACTGGAAGAGCTTGAAGGGGCTCGAGACCCCATATGTACAACAATGCCAAGCAGCCAGATCTTCCAGGGACAAAGCCACTACCTAAAGACTATACATGGACTGACCCTGGACTCTGACCTCATAGGTAGCAATGAATATCCTAGTAAGAGCACCAGTGGAAGGGGAAGCCCTGGGTCCTGCTATGACTGAACCCCCAGTGAACTAGATTGTTGGGGGGAGGGCGGCAATGTGGGGAGGATGGGGAGGGGAACACCCATAAAGAAGGGGAGGTGGGAGGGGGATGTTTGCCCGGAAACCGGGAAAGGGAATAACACTCGAAATGTATATAAGAAATACTCAAGTTAATAAAAAAATTATTTCTACTACCCCATGAGCATAGATTTTTTTCATATCTAGAGGCATCATGACTTTTTCTTTCAATATATAAAATTTTTCATGATACAAAGGTTTCACTTCCCTGGTCCATTTTTTGAGGCTATTTCAAATAGGAGGTGTTTTGATTTGTGTCTCAAAATTCTAAATATTGGTATATAGAAAGACTATTGAATTATTCTATAGATTGTTTTCTTATTGAAAAATTTTATTTACATTTAAAATGTTATTCCCTTTCCTGGTTTCCCAGCCATAAGCCCCCTATCACCTCCCCCTCCCCCTTCTTCTATAAAGGTGTTCCTCCTCCCCTACCACTGCCCCCTTCCCACCTCACTGCCCTGACACTCCCCTACACTGGGGAGTCTAGTCTTGGCAGGACAAAGGGCTTCTCCTTCCATTGGTGGCTAACAAGGCCATGCTCTGCTACATACGCAGCTAGAGCCATGAGTCTGTCCATGTGTCCTCTTTGGGTAGTGATTTAGTCCCTGGGAGCTCTGGTTGGTTGGTATTGTTGTTCGTATTGGCTTGCAAGCCCCCTCAGCTCCTTGAATCCTTTCTCTAACTTCTCCAATGGGGACTGCATTCTCAGTTCAATGGTTTGCTGCTGGCATTCACCTCTGTATTTGTCACGCTCTGATTGAACCTCTCAGGAGACAACTATAGCAGGCTTCTGTCAGCATGCACTTTTTGGCTTCATCAATATTGTCTAAGTTTGGTGGCTGTATATATATAATCTGGATCCCCAAATGGGGCAGGCTCTGAATGGCCATTCCTTCAGTTTTTGCTCCAAACTTTGTCTCCATATCAATTCCTATGAATATTTTTGTTCCCTCTTTTAAGAAGGACTGAAGCATCTGCACTTCGGCCCTCCTTTTTCTTGAGCTTCATGTGGTCCGTGGATTGTATCTTGAGTAATTCTAGTTTTTGGGCTAATATCCACTTATCAGTGAGTGCATACCATGTGTGATTTTTGTGATCGAGTTACCTCACTCAGGATGATATTTTCTACTTCCATCCATTTGCCTATGAATTTCATGAAGTCATTGTTTTTGAAAGCTGAACAGTACTTCATTGTGTAGATGTACCATATTTTCTGTATCCATTCCTCTGTTGAAGGGCATCTGCATTCTTTCCAGCTTCTGGCTATTATAAATATGGCTGCTATGAGCATAGTAGAGCATGTGTCTTTGTTATATGTTTGAGCATCTTTAGGGTATATGCCCAAGAGGGGTGTAGCTGGGTCTTCAAGTAGTGCAATGTCCAATTCTCCGAGGAACCTTCAAACTGATTTCCAGAGTAGTTGTACAAGCTTGCAATCCTACCAACAATGGAGGAGTGTTCCTCTTTTTTCACATCCTTACCAGCATCTGTTGTCACCTGAGTTCTTGATATTAGCTATTTTGACTATAGAATTTTGAATATTTTTTTTGTATTCCACTATCTTGAGAATGTAGCAGTTGAAGGAATCTTCTTGGGAGTTAAGAGGGTTTCTAATATAAGATTGCACCATTTGTCAATACAGGTATTTTGACTTCTTTCCTCATCTTTTGTCTTCCTTTTATTTATGTTCAATACTTTAAAAAAGTTTATCCTTCTACTAAGACAGAAAAATGGTCAGTGGATGACACAGACTAATTAAAGTCTTGAGTATTAGCTGATTTGAAGAAAAAATTCCTGATAATTAAATGCTACTTCTGAGATACTCCACCAACCAAATTTTAGATGCAATGTATTAGGGATTTCATATAAATTTAACCTCTGAAAATTAGACATAACTTCATATAAAATATCAGCAAGTCTTAATTTTGAATAATAATTAACATTGTGTGACTCATCCAAATTAAAAACAATTCATCAAGACTTTAATAATTCTTAGTGAATTATAAACTGTCTGTGATAAGGCCACAGAGAAGCATGGCTTTTGTTGTTCAGCAGGAAGACCCTGACAGTCCTAGTCATGATTAATATTTTATAATGAGGTATATTTTAAAAATCTATGACTCTACGATTTCTCCAAGGAACTCAACAATATTCAGCAATGACTATAGTAGCAACATAAAAAGAGAATACATGTACACACACACACACACACACACACACACACCTCAGTTGTGTATAAAGTTTGCAGTTAACTAAAGGTTGGTGGGTAGAGCCAATACGCTGGTAATTATATAAGTCTACTGTGTAACAAGGTTGGGGTTATTTACACAATATAATTTGGTGTGGACTGTCTGACTAAACTTCCTAGGAATGTAAGAAAACAAGAATTTACAATTTAGTTGATAGCTTCACACTGACAGAAAACTCATATGACTTGCCTACTTCTCCAGAGTACTGGGAGTTTGGTAATTGGTAATTGGGCAGCGGGCTATAGGAGATAGCTTGCAGGACCAGAAATTCCTAAGTCAGGTCAGTGTAGTTGCAATTTATAGCCAAGATTTACAAAAGTTTTTACACTTTCTCACCTGTGTGAGTAGCAGTATGGACTGTTGCTATTAGTGAAGATAATTAGAGAAAAGTAAAAGGCAGGGTGAGGAGATTATGATAACATTTCTCTAGAAACAAATTAAGAAGTAAATCTCAGACTGAAATTACAGATAGAGTATGAGAATACAAAGATGGTAAGTAAGGGTATATTAAGTCTTCCTTGAATTCTTTTGCCCCAATGTGACCCAGTTAAGCATATTTACATAACTTCCATTATATATCTCTGTGGAACTTAATAGAATCACGAATGTTTTCCCTTGTAGAAAAAAGAGAGAGCTAGGACTGGGAAATGCTACTACAAGAAATACATTGTTGCTTTTCTAGAATTTCCAATTCTATTATTATTGGGTTTGTTAGAAATAACATGAATAGTTAGGTTATTAAAGGATAGGTCCTAGAAGATCTCAGAACTTCCCACTCTAGGACAAGAAAGATTAAAAAGAAGGATTTATTCAAGATTCTGAAGAAAGAAATTGAAGAAGACCACAGAAAATTGAGTGACCTCCTATGCTCACGGATTGGCAGAATTAACATAGTAAAAGTGGCCATCTTGAAAAAAAAATCTATAGATTCAATGCAATCCCCATCAAAATTTTAACTCACTTCTTCACAGAGATAAAAAGAACAGTACTCAAATCAAATTCATCTGGAAAAACAAAAATCCAAGTATAGCAAAAAAACCATTCTCAACAAAAAGAGAACTGAGGGAAATTACTGTTCCTGATCTCAAGCCGTACTACAGAGCAATAGTGAAAAAACAAAACAAAACAAAACAAAACAAAAACAAAAAACAAAAAAACCCCAAAACATATGGTATTGTTACAGACACATATAGGTAGATTAATGGAATAGAATGAAGACCCAGAAATAACCCACACACCTATAATCACTTGATCTTTGAAAAAGAAGCCAAAATCATCCAGTGAGGGAAAAAACCCCCAGCATATTCAACAAATGGTGCTGGTTCAAATGGCTATAAGCATATAGAAGAATGCAAATGGATCCACTCTTATTCTTATCTCCTTGTGCACAGCTCAAGTCCAGGTGGATCAAGGGTCTCCACATAAAACCAGATACTCTGAAACTAATAGAAGAGAAAGTGAGAAAGAGCCTTGAATACATTGTACAGGAAAAAAAAATTCCCAAACGGAACACCAATGACTCATGTTGGGAGCGATGTCCTTAAAACCCTCCATTATTAACATCATAGTTAGAAAGTATGGCTGGGTTCATGGAAAATCCCCAGCCAGCTGCAGAAGACTAATAATCTGGAAGTCAGGATGAATAATGGTATGACAAAGTTGTGACCTGGCTGAGAAATGCATCTGACACCAGGATGCCCAAAGATATGACCTGTAACCTTTCTAAGAAACCAACATTCTACTGACTAATGATATGACAAACCTGTAATCTTTCTGAAAAACCAACATCCTGTTGACATCATCCGACCACAAGAGAGCTGTTTCCTTGACCTTCATAAATGTTTCCCACTCCCCCCCCCTTTTTTTTTGAAGAGCCCTCACTTTCTTTACCCAGACTGAATATGGTGCTGGTCATGTTTGGGCTGGTGTTCTCTCTCTTGACAGTTGGCTGGGAGAAGATGCCTTCACTGTCATGCCCACAGTCTCCTAGGTGATTTCAAAATCTTTTAAGTTGGTAGTCATGATTACCCACGACAGCCATAAAACTCTTTGAGTCTACTATTTATTTACTATTGATTGATTGATTGATTTAATACTTCCAGTGTATTTTAAACCACCTTCTGTCAATTCCATATAAAACCCTAGCTTTTGTCCCAAGTATTCAACAAGGTAATCAGCCACTAGCCAAGTGTAGCTACTCTACATTAAAATTAGCGAGTGTCCTAGTTTGGTTTCTATTTCTGTGCTAAAAGGTGGACCAAGAACAGTTTGGGAAGGAAAACATTTGTTTGGTTTATATGTCACTGTCACTGTCACAGTCAACCACTGAGGGAAGTTAGTGCCTACTGTGTAAATAATGCAACAACTGTAGATTTAAGTAGTTTGGGGATGAGAACCATCATTGTGTTGGTCTCTCTCTCTCTCTCTCTCTCTCTCTCTCTCTCTCTCTTTCATCTTTATTTAATTGGGTAATTCTTATTTACATTTCAAATGGCCTGGTTTCCAGGCCAAGATCTCCCTAACCCTTCCTCCTCCCCTTCCATATGGGTGTTCCCTTCCCCATTCTCCCCCCATTACTGCCCTCCCCCCAAGAATCACGTTCACTGGGGGTCCAGCCTTGGCAGGACCAAGGGCTTCCCCTTCCACTGGTGCCCTTACTAAGCTATGCATTGCTACCTATGCAGTTGGAGCTCAGGGTCAGTCCATGTATAGTCTTTAGGTAGTGGCTTAGTCCCTGAAAACTCTGGTTGGTTGGCATTGTTGTTCATATGGGCTCTCAAGCCCCTTCAGCTATTTCAGTCCTTTCAGAGAACTGATTCCTTCAACGTTCCCTCCTCTTCCTGTTACCCCTCTTATGGTAAAAAATTAGCCATGGGAAAAAATAATATTGTTACCTTGATCAGACTTTTGTCTTGTGTTCTTCTTTGCATCTCTTGTCCCCCCATTCTCTTCCAGGTACCCTCTGCACTCTTTGACTGTCCTGCAGGATGGGACAACTGGAATCACAAAAATCCCTCAAAGAATTCGAAGAAAACACAATTAAACAGATGAAGGAATTAAAAATGGAAATAGAAGCAATCAAGGAAGAACACAGGGAAACAACCCTGGATATAGAAAACCAAAGGAAGAGACAAGGAGCCATAGATACAAGCATTACCAACAGAATACAAGAGATAGAAGAGAGAATCTCAGGAGCAGAAGATTCCATAGAAATCATCGACAAAACTGTCAGAGGTAATGGAAAATGGAAAAAGCTACTGGTCCAAAACATACAGGACATCCAGGACTCAATAAGAAGATCAAACCTAAGGATAATAGGTATAGAAGAGAGTGAAGACTCCCAGCTCAAAGGACCAGTAAATATCTTCAACAAAATCATAGAAGAAAACTTCCCTAACCTAAAGAAAGAGATGCCCAAAAGCATACAAAAAGCCTACAGAACTCCAAATAGATTGGACCAGAAAAGAAACTCCTCCCGACACATAATAGTCAAAACACCAAATGCACACAATAAAGAAAGAATATTAAAAGCAGTAAGGGAAAAAGGTAAAGTAAAATATAAAGGCAGACCTATAAGAATCACAGCAGACTTCTCGCCAGAAACTATGAAAGACAGAAGATACTGGACAGATGTTATACAGACCCTAAGAGAACACAAATGCCTAAAAGGTTACTGTATCCTGCAAAACTCTCAGTTAACATAGATGGAGAAACCAAGATATTCCATGACAAAACCCAATTTATACAATATCTTTCTACAAATCCAGCACTACAAAGGATAATAAATGATAAAGCCCAACATAAGGAGGCAAGCTACATCCTAGGAAAAGCAAGAAACTAATAGTCTTGGCAACAAAACAAAGAGAAGAAAAGCACACAAACATAACCTCCCATCAAAATATAAATATAACAGGAAGCACTAATCACTATTCCTTAATATCTCTCAATATCATTGGTCTCAACTCCCCAGTAAAAAGACATAGATTAGCAAACTGGATATGCAATGAAGACCCTGCATTCTGCTGCCTACAGGAAACACACCTCAGAGACAAAGACAGACACTACCTCAGAGTGAAAGGCTGGAAAACAACTTTCCAAGCAAATGGTCGGAAGAAGCAAGCAGGAGTAGCCATTATAATATCGAATAAAATCAATTTTCAACTAAAAGTCATCAAAAAAGCTAAGGAAGTGCACTTCATATTCATCAAATGAAAAATCCACCAAGATGAACTCTCAAGCCTAAATATCTATGCTCCAAATACAAGGGCACCTACATACATAAAAGAAAACTTACTAAAGCTCGAAACAAACATTTCACCTCACACAATGATAGTAGGAGATTACAAAACCCCACTCTCATCAATGGACAGGTCATGGAAACAGAAATTAAACCGAGATATAGACAGACTAAGAGAAGTCATGAGCCAAATGGACTTAACAGATATTTATAGAACATTCTATCCTAAATCAAAAGGATATACATTCTTCTTAGCACCTCATGGTATTTTCTCCAAAATTGACCATATAATTGGTCATAAAACAGGCCTCAACAGATACGGAAATATAGAAATAATCCAATGCATCCTATCGGACCACCATAGGCTAAAGCTGGTCTTCAATAACAATAAGGGAATAACTCCCACATATACATAGAAGTTGAACAATGCTCTACTCAATGATAACCTTGTCAAGGAAGAAATACAGAAATTAAAGACTTCTTAGAATTTAATGAAAATGAAGGTACAACATACCCAAACTTCTGGGACACAATGAAAGCTGTGCTAAGAGGAAAACTCATAGCTCTGAGGGCCTGCAGAAAGAAACAGGAGAGATCATATGTCAGCAGCTTGACAGCACACCTAAAAGCTCTAGAACAAAAAGAAGTAAATACACCCAGGAGGAGTAGAAGGCAGAAAATAATCAAACTCAGAGCTGAAATCAACCAAGTAGAAACAAAAAGGACATAGAAAGGATCAACAGAACCAAAAGTTGGTTCTTCGAGAAAATCAACAAAATAGATAAAACTTTAGCCAGACCAAGGAGAGGACACAGAGTGTATGTACAAATGTACAATGCCCCAATGTATAACAAAGACACATGCTCCAATATGTTCATAGCAGCCTTATTTATAATAGCCAGAAGGTGGAACAAACCCAGAGGCCCTTCAACAGAGGAATGGATACAGAAAATGTGGTACATCTTCTCAATGGAATATTATTCAGCTATCAAAATTAATGACTTTATGAAATTCATAGGTAAATGGAGGGAACTGGAAAGTATCACCCTAAGTGAGGTTACCCAACCACAGAAAAACAAACATGGTATGCACTCATTGATAAGTGGCTATTAGCCAAATTGCTTGAATTGCCCTAGATGCACAGAACACATGAAAATCAAGAGGGATGATCAAAATACGAATGCTTCACTCCTTCTTTAAAACCCATTCAGAGTCTGTCCCACATGTGGCCCATACACATACAGTCACCCAATTAGAGAAGATGGATGAAGCAAAGAAATGCAGGCTGACCGGAACCGGATGTAGATCTCTCCTGAGAGACACATCCAGAATACAGCAAATACATAGGCGAATGCCAGCAGAAAAACCACTGAAGTGAGAACGGGACCCCCGTTGAAGGAATCAGAGAAAGGACTGGAAGAGCTTGAAGGGGCCAGAGACTCCATATGAACAACAATGCCAAGCAACCAGAGCTTCCAGGGACTAAGCCACTACCTAAAGACTATACATGGACTGACCCTGGACTCTGACCTCATAGGCAGCAATGAATATCCTAGTAAGATCACCAGTGGAAGGGGAAGCCCTTGGTCCTGCTAACACTGAACTCCCAGTGAACGTGATTGTTGGGAGGAAGGCGGTAATGGGGGAGGATGGGGAGGGGAAAACCCATATAGAAGGGGAGGTGGAGAAGTTAGGGGAATGTAGGCCTGAAAACCGGGAAAGGGAATAACAACCGAAATGTAAATGATACTCAAGTTAATAAAGAGAAAAAAAACCCAAAAATACAAACAAACAAACAAAGGAAACCAATGACTTCATGAAATTTGCAGGTAAATGGATAGAACTAGAAAATATCATCCTGAATGAGGTAAACCAGTCACAAAAGACCACATGGTATGTCCTCACTGATAAATGAATATTGCCCCAAAAGCTCAGAACACCCATGATACAATTCACAGATTGTATGAAGCTCAAGAAGAAGGAAGATCAAAGTGTAGATTTTTTCAGTCCTACTTAGAAGGACGATCAAAATAATCACAAGATATGTGGTGATGGGGTGGAGGACTGGGGCAAGATAGGAGGCAGAGGAAAAAGGCCGGACAGGATCAAGGATCAGGTGTGGGAGGAGACAGAGAAGTACAGAGAATCAGGAAATTGAACAGAGGTGTGTAGCAGTTGGGGATGGGGAACTGGGGGTAACCACCAGAAAGTCCTACATACCAGTCAAGCAAGAGGTTCCAAGGATCCATTGGACTTACATTAGTAGAAATATCCAACAAAGGGGAGGAGAACCTTTAAAGACCATATTCAGAAGATAGGTAAGGTCCCCACTTGAGCGATGGGGCCACCCACACATCTCAAATATTTTGACCCAGAACTGTTCCTGTCTAAAGGAAATGCAGGGACAAAGAGGGGAGCAGAAACTGAAGGAAAGCCATTTGGGAATCTATCTCATCTGCATACACTAAAGCCAGATATTATTTCTGAGGACAAGAAATACTTGCTGACAGGAGCCTTGTATAGCTGTCTTCTGAGAGGTTGTGCCAAAATCTGCCCAATACATATGCTGATGCTCTCAGCCACCCATCAGACTTAGCACAGGGACTCCAATTGGGGAGTTAGGGAAGGACTGAAGGAGCTGAAGAGATTTCAACCCCATAGGAAGAACAATAATATCACCTAACTAAATTTAAAAATCCAATACTAAATAAGTAATATATAGATGAGAAAGATCTATAGTGGCCAAAGAAATGTGATCCTGTCTTTGGGGACATCTGAATGGGTGTGATTGAAGTTTAGTATTCTGACAGTTCCTTGTTTTCTCTTCTTACAGACAGTGAGTGATATGTGGAACAGAAACAAAGAAGAGGATATGTTATCATGTTTTCACCTAGACCGAAAGAGTAATTCCTTTAGGAGCAAAGATCCATAGCAAAAAAGAAAAATCCAACAGGGGATGGACTTGGAAGAATGAGCTTTCTAGGCAAAAAACCTTTATAAACATTGACATCTCATTGAAATAGGAAAAAAATTAGAAAAAATATGTTTCTTTAATATTAATTTCAACGTGTTTTAGAGACAAGAGAATGAGTGGAGATAAGCAACATTGGTGGGGGGATGTGAAAATCTAGAAAATACCATAGACCAAGGAAGTGAGAGATGCTAAGGACTCGGTGGAGGTGACCTTAGGCAACATGACCAACATTGGAGAGAGGGAACTCAAAAAAATCCACCTCCAGTAGATAGACAGGGCCTCAAGTGGAGGGACAGGGTTACTAATCCACAGTCAAAATTTCTCACCCAGAACTGTTCCTTTCTAAGAGAACTGCAGGGAAATAAATGAAGAAGAAACTGAAGGAAAGGTGGTCCAATGTCTGGCCTAATTTGCAGTCTATCTCATGGGAGAGCACCAAGGCCTGACACTGTTACTGATGCTATGACATGCTTACAGACAGGAGCCTAGCATGGCTCAACCAGCAGCAAACTGAGACAGATGCAGATACTTACACCCAATCATTAAACTGAAGTCAAGGACCTTTATGGTTGAACTAGGGGAAGGACCGAAGAAGCTAAGGTCAGAGTGACCCCTTAGAAAGAACCGCAGGCTCAACTTACCCAGATCCCAGGATACTCCCAAAGACTGAGCCACCAACCAGGAGCATACATGGGCTAGTCTAAGGCCCCTGGCACAAATATAGCAGAGGACTGCCTGGTCAGGCTTTAGTGTGAAAATATGTGCTTAATTTTAGAGAGATTTGAGGATCCAAGGAGATGGGAGGCCTGGTGGAAGGGACAGAAGCATCCTCTTGGAAGTAAGGCAGAGGAGGAATGGGATGAGGAACTATGGAGGGGTATCCAAGAAGGGAGGCAATGATGGGGATGTGAGGAAATCAAATAATAAAAATTGAAAAAGCAAGAAAGACAATAATTAAAGATTTAGAACGTTTTCTCAGTTTTGAAATACTTATGAATATGAAATTATATTCCTTTTCTCAAGATGATATCATGGTAAGGCAACTCCTAGAAAGCTCCTGTTTTATTTTGATTATACTACCATAAATTGTAGCTGAGCATTTTTTCCTCAAAGAAAATTACATTAAAATATAAATTGTGGATTTTCACACTTATCTGGACATATTAATTCTAAATCAAGGAAAATAAGATAGACTATTTGAGAATCATATCAGCTATAAAATGGGTCACAAACAGGTTGTTGATGGAAACCACAGGATGACCAAGAGCCTCAAATAACATGTAGTATAACAACATCCAAATTCCACCTCTTAGCCAATCAGCATTTGTTTTGCAATCTGCAGGACAGAAAGCTATCTCTTCTTGGAACCCTTCCAGTGTTGAAGAAAACTCCCAATTATGAGTTTGGACTGTAATTTTAATTGTAATGCCTCTTACATTTCACCAAAAATAGCTGTCAGTGAAAACAATTATTTCTATTTGTTCTATTTGCTGAGTACTATCCAACCTGGTTGATAAGTTTGACCCTGGCATTTGTACCTTGGTTTGGTACAAGTCAGAACATACATAACCCTATGTTCTGACTTGAGTAGCAAGAATAAATCCTAAACCATAGGTTTATTCTGACAAGAAACAATGTGTAGAGCCAATAGTACAATCCCTTACATATATTATCATTTTTTATTCCTATATGATATAGTAGTATCCTGATGTTTCAAAATAGAATGTTACTATAATATCAAGCTCAGAAGCAAATGATCCCAAATGATTTCTTCATTCAAATTTTTGTTTTGGCATTATATGATCTAAGCAATGCTTCTCTTTCTTGGAGTTTATCTTTGTCCCTTTCCTCTTTAACTGTAGCCTGCTGTGGCCTTCACCCAGCAATTCCTCTGAGTACTTGAGATTCTGTGACTGCTGCCTTTGCATTTTATGCTTATATTTTAACAATCTGATCTTGATCTTCTTGTACTGTTTGTTTTAACATGACAGTCCAGAAGGACAGGACTGAAGCTTGAAAAGTAGCCCTGTCCTTTATAGCACCACTTAATTTTGAAGGGTAAAAACAGTTTTGATGTGACTGATGAAAACAGCTGAGTCCTTTTAAATAGATGTGTACAACAAGGCATTCTTTATCTTCACAGGTATTTTCTCACAGTTTTACCTATTTGAATCAACTGAAAAAGTGACTTCATTTACTAGTTATTGTCAGTATCAAGGGCTCAACTGTTTCGGGGTATTATTTCTTGCGGAAAATATTCTATGAGTCCGTTGTGTTTGGGTAGCATGGTAGACAAGGCTCAGAATTGCCCTTAGAAAATTGGCAGTTGTCTGCTGCTAGGAATGCTATCAGCCCAAAACCTCCAGCTTTGATCTTCCCCATTGTCTGTCTTTACTACTGAGAGCTGTGTCGGTGAGGTCAAGTTCCTCTTCAAATGATCACATGTGGTGATTAATTGAATAGAGTTGTGAAGGCCTGACTATGCTCAACATAGAATCTGTGATGGGCGGTGCTCACTCTAGAGATCTCCGCCATGTGGTTGGAAGATCTGTGGGTTTTATAGCCCTAATTGTCTTCTGAGAATTTCTACCTTTTTTATTTCACAGGCATTCTTTCTTAAGATAGGCCATCATCTCCAATTTTTTCTGTCAATCTTCTCGGGGGAAGTGAAGCCGTGACAAGAATCATTGTCTTCATTGTGTTTTGCCTCACTCCACTTAGAAGTACCTCCAGCAATAAGGAAATAATAGTTAATATGACCTACGTATTTTACACTATGCAATTGATTGAATTTGAGTTGACAGAGCTATAGGGATATAGTTTAAGTAAAATCCTTAAGATGGTGGGATAAGCCATTTGTAGCCTGAATTGCACTTGACAAAGTTGGAATTGTTGTCCAGTTCCTTTTCCTTGCTGGTTTACAGTTTATTAAGCTACTGAATAGTAGGTATTGCTGACTTAGATATTAAGACGATCCAGGTGGGTATGGTCATTGAGGAATGATAGTAAAAGATACATTGGAGATAAAGGAGAAAAATGAGGCTTTCTCTTTAACACACACACACACACACACACACACACACACACACACACACACCACACCAACTGGAGAAGGCAGGGTTGGAAGTTCACAGAACAATATACATGAACTCACTGGACTTTGAAGACCAATAATAAAGTCTCAATACTTCTTGTTGGAGACACGTCAATAGTAATACTGAAAAAGAACTATTCCTGTTGCATGATACATGACTGAAGGACAGAAAATAATAGCACCATCCCTACCATCACTGCTGCAAGATCAAGGACCCAATGGTTTTCAATGGTTGCAATAATAATTGTAGTCTCACTCTCTATTGTAGGAAACAACATATTTCTTGGAACCAGGAGTTTTGTTAACCAGGTATTACAATAATAGTACAATCGCCAAAGAAAACTGTGTCTGTCTGTCTGTCTGTCTGTCTGTCTGTCTGTCTGAGTGTGTGTGTGTGTGTGTGTGTGTGTGTGTGTGTGTGTGATGTGTGTGATTAAGTAAGCTTCCATGGCACAGACAGAAGTACACTGAGCTCTGCAAAAGGCCTGATTTATTTAGATTTTCATTAAGATGTGCTGAAACACAAACTGTCTCTAGTTACCCAAGAAATGTAATTAACGACTTTCTTAGATTTCTACTTAATCAATGCTACTTCTCCCCATATTTGGTTAATTGAACTGTCACCCTCCACTATAGTTGGTGGTGTGTGGATACTTTGGGACAGCAGCATTCAAATTCAAGGTGACATTTCTTCCAAAGTAAATTCTTTACTATAATTATTATTTCTCTTTTATATGAATTATGACTTTAATTAGTATCCATGTCTAAAGTATATTTAAAATCATGATTAAAAAGTTATAAAGTGCCTAACTATTTTTCATAAATACATAAAATATTGTGGAATCAGAAGTCCGAACTTGAATTTTACTTTTAGATAACAATAGATAATTTTGAGAAAGTTCTTTCTAACTTTTATTTTGTCTACTAGAGTTAGTGTTGATATTTTCCATAGTGCTGTCAGAACTTAGAGGTGTTTCTTGAATAACAAGAGACACAGAGAAAGTCTCTACCAGTTGGTACTCCATCCTAGGTTAATTATTAGCATTACTTCAACTCCACATTTTATAATTTGGTACAAATATAAAACTAATTTCAAAATTCCCTCTATATGGAATGATCTGGTGACTCTTGCAGAAAGGGAGTATGTCTGTGCTTGGAAAGTGGATAAACATGGGGAATAGCTATTGTGTTTCTCAGCCTGTCCTTCAGTAGAACTGCACTGATCTTTCTTCCATAATTACTTTGTACCTTCAGTGTCTCTGAGCTACTTATTGTGAAAAAAGCTGTGGTTCACATTTCTTCCTACGTCATGCTAATGGCATAAATAAGTCTTCATTTTGAATTTTATGACTAACCAGGAAACGGAGGGCATATGTATATCATCCTTCCTTCAACAGATTTCCTGAAAGTGTCTAATATACAAGAGTTGCCTAGCCATTTCAAATATCTTTCCCACACTACCCCCTGAGTACTTAGTGATGTTCATGGCAATAAGACCCATGATGTGTGAAAACACTTGTCAGAAAGTCATCCTAACCAATACTGAATTCTCCTTGTGCAGGTTACTACTCACGGACCTCTACCACAATATGGCTTCAGCAGGCTCTACCTAATGAAACACGTCTTAGAAGCTCCTCTGCCATAAATGAGCTTATCCTCAAGTATTATGGTGAAATCTCCCTTAGAACTTTTGTTTTTTTTTCCTAGATGGACCTTTGGCAGATCATAGTCTGCCAAGACATAGTCTTTAGTCTCAAAGAATCACAAACCAGGTTAAAAGACTGACATGCAACAAAAAAATTATGTTTGAAAACCAGGTGTTGGAATCGTCCATTTCTTCATTCTACATTTTTTTTTACATTTTTCACTTTTTGGATTATAGGCAAATGGTTGATTCTAAACTCACTTTATCATACATAAATAGAAGCAGCATCTTACCAGATGGCATAGGTTATATGATCAGAAAGCTCTCATGGCCTAATGCAGATGAAGTACCTAGCCATGTTCTTGTAGTAAGTGTTCAGTAAATAGTAAGAACAGTATTGATTATTAAGATATTATTATAACAGATAATCACTATTAATATCAATTCAAAGTATGTCAAGCAAAGAGTATGAAGAGGATTGATAGCATAGAAAATTGAGACAGGAGATACAGACAAAGGTGAGATTATCAAGGGCTTTATGGAGCCTCCATGGGCAAAGTAGGATTATTACAGAGTTTTAAGCCATGGACTTTTAAACAGGAGAAAAAATGTATCCTTCAACTTCTAAAAGACCACTTGTCCCTGAGGTGGACTTTAAAGTGCCTGCAAGTCCAGGATTGGTTAGCTCTCATATTTCCCCCTCCTTGATGTGTCATGAAAATTAAAATGAGGACAGTTCAGTTAACTGAGTGTCTGTTAAATTAATGAACCCGTTTGCCTTCAACACCTGGTAATTATATCTTTCAATTAAACCAACTCTCTAGCTGTCTATGATCTTATAAATTAACTCACTGCCTTATATCTTTCTAAGTAGGCAAACCTTTGCAGGCCTCAACCCCAGGAGACTAGAAATACAGAGTAAGTCAGGTAAAAGAAAAGAAAGGGACTTTTTCACTCCACTTCTACTGTTACTCATAGAAATCCATTAGTTTCTTTCAACTTAGCCTTGCTACCAGAGCCAAACATATGTGGTTTTGCCATATAATTATTGTAATTAAGTTTGTGACATACTAAGGTATTAATTTAATTTAATAAAAATCTTAACTTGAACAGTCTGGTGTCAACTATTATTCATATAATTCCTTCCTTCCTTCTTTCCATCTTTCTTTCATTCATTTATTCTGCTTTTGAGATCAAGGAATGCTAGAAATAGGTAAAGTTTTTTTTTTAATATAATTGCAGGTACATGGGTTTTGAGTAACATGCTAAGAACCTGCATGGGAAGACAGTATTTATATACATACCACATAAACCCAACTCAGAATTGATCCAAGACATAACTATAAGTCCCAGATTATAAATCTACTGAAAGACAAAATAGAGAGAAATTATTCAGGCCTTTCCTTTTCTTTCAATAATAGGAACTACAAAAACCAGGAAATAAAAAGGGTGTGCTCATGGTCGTTTAACACAGTAATAAAGTCTCTACTGAGAATTGAATAAGACGTCATTCTTATTCATTCTGATAATGAATTTGCCATTTTGTCTATATCCTGAGACTGTGGGCATATGAGTTCAAAGGTGCCAAAGTAGTTAATCTGATGAAGGAAACTTTAAGGTGAGTCAGCATTCTGATGTGGCATAGTTATCGCTAAGTTGTAGCAGTTCTGAATGCAAGAATGCATTGAGAACCAGGAACAAGAGATAGAGAAACGGCTAAAACATTTCCTTTTAAAGTTCAGAAAAGAAGTGTTTTCAAAGAGATTAACACCACTGAAAAGAAGTCCAAAAGCTAGCATTGGGCAGTACTAATGGACTGACTGGGAGGAGCTCGGTAGTTGGCCAAATGCCAGTGATGGCAGAAAAGATCAAGAATATGAAATAGAACCTCATTTGTAATAGTTTTACTTAAGAAAAAGAAAAAGTGCCTCTATGCTTTATTCCCTGCGGAGAGTCAGTTACTAAAGTGTATGCCCAAGACACATTCCATTTTGCTCAGCCACCTAGGGGCTCACAGTCCCATATAGCCATGATCCAAGGTGCTCACGCTGTTGCTCAGAATGGATTGCAAACATTCATGCCATATATATGATGTCTGTTTTTCAGGAATGCACAGTGCAAGAGTTATGACGTCAAGGATGCGTCCAGTGAGATTTGAAAAAAAAAAAGCCTGTGAGGCCAGATATTGTGACACATAGTGAGAATAGGCCGATCATTAAGTAGAGAATTGAATACAGATGGAGCACAGAAAAATCAAGAGAGATGAGGTGATATAAAAAGAAAGGATCAGGGTTGGGGATTTAGCTCAGTGGTAGAGCGCTTGCATAGCAAACGCAAGGCCCTGGGTTCGGTTCCCAAGCCCCGAAAAAAAAAAAAAAAGAAAAAGAAAAAAAAAGAAAAAGAAAAAAAAAGAAAGGATCAGACTACGTGAGGTTTCACAATGATGTTGAGGAGTTTAAGGTTGTATCTTTTAAGGAAGTAGAGATCTTAGAATGATGTTTAGGTGTTTGAGGCTTGTCTTTTGCAATTAGATGAGGCGAAGGAGCTTTCCTGTGTGTTTTAGTCAGAGTTATTTTATGAGCTCTTTAAATAATGACTTTACATGTAACGCAATGAAGAGACATGTGGAAGGGAATTATGTTGGAAGCCTAAAGGCAAGTTTGAAGACCTTTGTGAATGTCCAAGGTAACTAGAATGGGATTGAAGATATTGAGAGAAATGCAGAGGTTCATGCAGCAAGGATGAAGTGAAAGGATTGACCAGTTAAGGATAACAAGGAGAGGAAAATTGAAAGATGTCAGCTTGCTTTCCTTCCCGTGCTAGTATTTCTGTACCATGTTTTTCTGGTATTCCACATTGTAATGCATCACAGTAGTAAACAAAACAGACCTGAAGTAAAAGACAAGTATAAAATATTAGAATTTGATCAAACGGAGTCTAAGGTAAGACACACCCACATATATAATACCAAATATTTTATGTTAAACATTTTTATATATGTTTGGTATACGAACTTTTAACTGTTTATACAAACATATAACGCCTGAACTATGACACTGATTTTAGTCAGTATTTTGTCTGATAATATATAATGTATATGATAGCCACATAGAAGAAATGAAGATATATATTTAGAAAATTTAAATAGCAACTTTATAGCTCTTACAATCTATTTTCAGTTCTAAGTAATCTCTAATTCCAGTACATAGATAAGAAAGCAGAAATTTAAAAAGTAAATTGGAACAGGAGTGTAACTCTAGGTGTTACTAATTCTACTCATTGAGAATTCACAAAGTTAAAAACAAATTTATCATAAAGTATAAGGTTTCAAATAGGTCATATTATTCATTCAAATATGTTATAACACAAATTTTATTCATATCATAAAGTTGATTTTTCAATTCATAAGTTATGAAGATGAGAGAATAAAAATGTCTTAGGGGAAAAAAAAAGAGAAAACTAATCGGTGATTTTAATGCCTCCTATAGCAATGTGATCTAGGCAAAGTATCTTGGAGTAAACTTGCAGAAAGTGTCATTTTTAACTCTCCATATCATAATTTCTTCTTATAACTGGGATAGTCCTGCTGCCATTTCTTCCCAATAACTCATACCAGCACAGAGAAATTTGATATCTGGGACTCTGACCCTAATGTCATTCTCTGCTTCTAGAACCTCCATGGTATTTTTCTTTATTTCTTAATTCATTAGTGCCGTCTGAACCACAGTTCCCTATCTGGTTTCCTTCTCACAAAAAATTACAAAAACCCAAGTTTTTGACCTCTTGCATTCAGCACCAATGTAGGCAGGAAATTCAACAAAGTTTTTTTTTTTTTATTGGATATTTTGTAACTGAAGATTAGACTGGAGCAGAATGTGGAAGACAAGATTCAGGACACAGACTACCTATACAGATCAAATGAGACATAAAGACCTGGGGAACAACATGGGTAAATTAAACTAAATTAAATATGTACAATCTTTCTTAACATCAAAGACTTTGGAGTCAGACACGTCTGAGTTTGCATATCAGTTCTCTCCATTCATAAACCTAAGGTGGTAGATGATTTGCTTACTTTCTCCAGAATGTAGTTTTCCATCTACAAAGTAAACAAAAATTTAATGAAAAACATCCGAGCATGAAATATTTGGTACCCTGTGTAGGACAGCATAGTTTTGTTTTCCATGCAGATTCAGACTTGGATTTGACTACTCACTTAAAAATACATTCTCATTTACCTACAGAAACGATGTTTTAATTGTAACAGTCTTGATTTAATTATAACATTGTATTGAAATTTTATGGCTTCAGTCACACAAAAATGCATTATTCTGGATTAAGCGCTGCACTGTTTCATGGGTACTCATTACTCATGGTTCCAAGCATGCTCATATGTTGCTTCACAACTGTTATCATTCACATTTAAAATTTTAGTTCTTTAGTGTGTGCGTGCACCTGCCAAAGTGCACATGTAGAAGAAGTCCCAAAGACAACTTTTGAGAAGGAGTTCTTTCTCTGTTCACCATGTATGATCTGGGATCAAACGTAGGTTGTCAGGGTTGATGGAAAGGACTTTTATTTCTGAAGCCATCTTGCTCATCCCATCTTCATTTTTGAACGATAAGGTCACTAGTTCTGTGAAGTGGCAAATGCAGTATTTATTATAAGCTTGAAGATCTAACTGTAAATTATGTCTCTTCAATTAGTCATTTGATGTTCTATAATGCAAGAGTTTTGTAGTAGCCTAATAATATTTTGTAATCTTTCTATCACTTGATTTCTTTGGTTTTAGTTGGATGCTAGATATCTTTCATTATAAATTAGTAATAAAAAATCTGGAAAACACATCAATAAAGTTAGTTTGAGCTATATCTTGTACATATTCCAATAAAAAAGGTGGCTTCTTGGAAATGATAATTTTTGTTTTTCTGTAAGATAATCTATCCTTAGATATAGTAAGTTCATGGCAAATACTACTTACCATACAGAGCACGTTTTCTGTGCAACCACAGGTTTCAGAAACAGATGGCATGTGTTCAACTGTACATGTCAGAATTAGCTCTGGGAATAACTTCTGATCAGAGAATAAAGGAAATTAGGAGGTGCAGCAAATTAAAATGGGGCAAAGGGCCTATGCCAGATGGGACTCACATCTCTTTTAGCTACAATGTGTATACATGTGCCCATGTGAACATTTAAGTATCTGCATGTCTGTGTGTGTTTGCTTGTGTGTGTGTGTGTGTGTGTGTGTGTTGTGTATGCATGTGTGTGTGTGTGTGTGTGTGTGTATGTGTGTAGAGAATGTTGCCTTCAGGTATACAAATACATATATATATATATATACAAAAGATACCTACACATCTAAGTGTTCTTTATTAATCAAAATGATTATTCCATGATATCTAAGAAGTCAGACTAACAAATCTATCAGACTTTCAGTCCCATCTGAATATGCTTGGTGAATATAGAATCATAAGAAATTCACTTAACATTTTAAATGATCTACTATTTAAAAAAGTGATCCAGAAAGATTCTCGTTACTTTCTTTTGTATCTACATGAATACATTTTTTACATCTAGTACTTCCTGAACAAAGAAAATTAATTTCCTACTTTAGGTAGTTTATATTGTAAAATAATCATGAATTTGTACACTTTTCATTTTTTTCTTTTTTAAAATTTTTAATTATATGTTTTATATATTCACATTACAAATGTTATCCTTTTCCCCCCTCTTCCATGCCCCACCCCTGCTTCTATGAAGATGCTCCCACTCCCACCCAACTACTCCCACCTCAATACCTGGCATTCCACTACACTGTAGAAAAGAGCCTCCACAGGACCAAGGGCTTCTCCTTCTATTGATGCCAGACAAGACCATCCTCTGCTACATATGCAGCTGGAGCCATGGGTTCCTCCATGTGCACTCTTTGGCAGGTGATTAAGTTGGTGGGAGATCTGGAAGGTCTAGTTGGTTGATTTTGTTGTTCTTCCTATGTGATGGCAAACCCCTTCAGCTCCTTAAGTATTGAGGTAGATTGGAACATATTATCTGTTTGGACAATAGTTTGTCTTGTGTTTAATATGAGACGAATCCCCTAACCTATTTAGCAAAAGACCTTTAGTGTTTTTATTTCTACTTTCTTTCTTATAGATACCAGGGATGTTTGTAGGAGAACAACTATGTTTGGCAAGCTGGAGGACAAGAAATTTCTTTAACATGAGTTAAATCTCAGTAGTTAAAGACCTCTGAGACAAAGACAGCACATAGGCATATGTCAGTGACCACAGTTGAGTAAATGAGCTAAAATAGGACCAGAAGAATATTTTATCTGACCATGTATGAAATTGCTCATCCATAGACAAACTTCCCTAATATATAATGTTTTATTAGATAGCAAATCAGATATTTGGTTCTATACCATATTTCCAGGCTGCTTTCTGACTTTACATCTTAAGTAAAATGGATTCTAGTTATTTCAACCAAAGTTAATTATATTCAAATGTAGATTATTATATACACAGTGAACATTCATTACTTGGTTTATCTATAGTAGATAAGAAAGTTCTTTAATACACACCTATATAAATAAACATTATATATACAATATATGTAACATATGCATGTTACATATACAATGTATATTATGTGTGTGTGTGTGTGTGTGTGTATAGGCTCCAGTTATTTGTTCTTATATCACCATAGTAAATGGCTTTCTTCTGTAGCATGAACACCTGGAGGTTTAATAATCAGATTTTCCTGGACATTTTCCTTTATCACTATATTCCAGTTTAGTTTTCAAGCAAGATGTGTACTTCTGATATATTTGGATAGTAGGAAAAAAGAGAAAGCATTATTGCTTTAGCAGTAGGTGGTGTTGGGCTTTCAGAGAAGATATGTGACATATTGTCTGTGGTTCATATACATCCTGCTATAACTTATATAACTGCAGCTCACCAAGCAGTTCATGCACTTGGTAAAAATTGTTTAAGATTCTTGAAATTGATCAATTCCAAAGAAGTATTAGCACTATCCATGACCTTTCAGCCATTGCCCTTTCTTTATTGATATCCTTCTTGTTTGAAATACCTAGGTTTATTTTCTTTGCCTTACTGAAACTTGAGATTTTTAAAAGATCTGAAGCTTGAAATGTCCAAGTTCTGAAAGATTTTTGTTTTAATTTAAAAGACAAAAAATTCAATTTACTACCACCTCAGAGCCTGTGATGTCTAAAATAAATCTGGTAAATATTTTCTTGCTGGCTAAAGACATTTTAAAGAGTTTTAACTCCTTGACAAGGGAGAACCTCTTAAGTCTTAGCCTACTCACTGAACTCTCATGGATAATACTGTCAGAGTTTTATCCTAGAAACATGGCAGGTATACATGGTATTACAGAAACACACACACACACACACACACACACACACATACACACACACACGTTTTTGATGCTAAAACTTTGCAAAAAATTGACAACATATTAATTTTGGAAGACATAAATTCAAACAATAACAGGATTCAAAATTGTTCCTTGAGTTTAGGATTTTTTAAAATGTATATGTAAATTGGTGATTTTATAATGTTAAATCAAAATTTACATATCATTTGAATAGTATGAATTTTTAATACTATGAATTTTATTTTACTTTACATTTAAATATGTTTTAATGAAAATTTAATGTCACTTTCCTTTCCTTTTTTCCCTCCAGCTCCTTCCAGATACCTTCCCTCAATACTTCTCTCATCTCCTTGCCTCTCAACTTGATAGTTTTTCTTTGATTGCTATTATTACATATGTGTGAGTGCTTATGTATATATGTATGTAGATGCAAAATCATGTGTAAATACTGTCTGCTGAGTCTTTTTTTTTCTTTTTGATGGTGTACACATGGTTTTTATTCTGCTAGCTCTAGATTGGTCAGCCAGAAAGGAACACAGCTCTGAGAGAGGCTATTTCTGTTTCTCCCAACAGTTACTAGCTGCCTGTTGTTCTTTGTCCTTGGAACAAGAGCCTATGAAGATTTCCCCTATTCATGTCAACAGGATCATTGATATTTCTATTGTTCAGTCTTGTTTATGCAGGGAGAGCAGTTTCACAGCAGATTTACTAGCATCCTAGTCCTTGCAATCCATCTACTCTTCTTTTACAATACTGAGTCACGAATGCAGGACCTGTAATGTAGAGAGGTCTGATGGGACTTGGATCCTCACAATCTATAGATCTCTATGTTGTGTTTAGCTGTGTTTTTTTGTGATGGTTTCCATGGGCTTTAATGAAAAGGTTCTCTTTTATCTTTCTTTTCTAATTCCCCAGTCATTTCAAATATCTTTCCCAAACTACCCCCTGAGTACTTGGTGATGTTCATGGCAATAAGACCCATGATGTGTGAAAACACTTTTCAGAAAGTCATCCTAACCAATACTGGATTCTCCTTGTGCATGTTACTACTCACAGACCTCTATCACAATATGGCTTCAGCAGGCTCTACATAATGAAACACGTCTTAGAAGCTCCTCTACCATAAATGAGCTTATCCTTAAATTTTATGGTGGAATCACCCTTAGAACTTTTATTTTTTCCTAGATGGACCCTTGAGTTTCAATCTGCTTAACTATTTCATAAGTGGATTAAATGTGATAATCTCCATGTCTTTACAGATGAGTTTTCAAATCTGGAGTTGCCACTGTGAAGGTTGCAAATTGTAATTTGCTTTCATACAATTCACTCATTGGCACTATATTTTTCATCTGTTATCCTTTTATTTCCACTTTTGTTTGCTCAGTGGCACTGAAGATGTGTTTCAGTGAGTTCTGAGTGTCATACATGAAACTGTAACACTAGTATCCAGCACTGTTCTAAGAACTGAATATGGACTTAAGTTATGTTAAACAAATTGCATGAAAACAAAGAATAAAATACCATATTAAAATATAAATATTTTGGTGGCTAATCAAACTGATAACAGGGTTTTTATTTGGCTACTGATTGGGATAATCATAAGTAATAATAATAATTATGGTGGAAATATTTCTAGTTTTCAACATTTACTACATGAAAGTCATCAAGAAAGAGTAGTAATGTGTTAGGTCAATTACTACAACAACTTCCACTGCTATCCCACTCCAGTTTTTGAGGACAATTGTAGCCTGCAAATGTTGAAGGAACTGCTCAATATTTTACATCCTGGTAATTACAGCCAGATTTCAACATTAATTCTGACAGCTTCTGCCCTTAACCACTGACCTGGATGACAGTGTTTCTGTTACCAATGGTTACTAACAAATATGTGATAACAAGAAGCTAAAGGGTTATTAATTCCAATGACTGAAGACTCTAAACCCAATGAATTAAATAAAAATCATGCCATATCAATTCTAGTTCTGTGAATGATATATGAGGCTTTATCTCTCTAAATCATGAAACATCACAAGGCTTTTATGTCCTTATTAGAGATAAAGGTCATTTCTTGTATTTAATTAACACTGGTTTTCTTCTCTTTTATTCTTTACAAAACTATGGAGAAAATGGTTCTGTCTATGTCGTCTGCTTTCCTTTTGAGCATATAATAATTCTCTATGGTACCTATACCCTTTGATGATGATGATGATGGTGGTGGTGGTGGTGGTTATTTTAGTTTTTACAAAAGAAAAGCTATGAGAGGTCATAACCTCTCTGCACTTATCCCAACACATCTTTGTATTGGAGGCATTCATATTAATACCACTAAATTGAATAGAATATTTAAAGAAGTATACAGATGTTTTAGAGATGCCAGTATGTTTTCCCATTGAAACATAAAATTTGATTCCACATCAGTTAGGTAATCAAATGTTCCTCTTTTGACGTAAGGTAGTCCCTTGTTAAATAGTCAGCTTTTTCTTCTCTTTAGAAACAAAAAACAAACGAACAGAAAACAAAAAACAAAATACTCCTCATCTGTTTATTCAATCGCACCTTACAGAACCTACTTCTCTAATGTTTTTCTGCTTAGATTCTACTTTGTCCAAAGGAAGGTGCATCCCTGTTCATGAATCATAAGTAAAAGCCAATTACATTGTAACTAAATCTGCCATAATATTATATTGTATCAGACTTTTGGGACTTTTATGGTCCATGAAGTCCTAAATCTGCCTGAATAGCTAAGGATAATGGAATGGGATGTACTAATGCTAAACCCACATTGATCCAGTGACTTCACTGGATAATTTGGAAGTAACTTATTGGCCCTTGAGATTCATCATTATAAGTGTCATGAGGTACAGAATTAGTTCTTAAGTAAAGAGAGCATCATGAATTGCAAAGTTGCAGATAATAACACATAGTTGTTATCATTGCCCACGGGCTTGGAATGGTCAAGTGGGCCAGCTGCCATAGTCTTTTAGATTCTGAACTCCTTGAGGCCAGTGAAGTAGCTAAACAACTTGAGGTGCTTGCTGTCAAGCTTGACAACCTGAGTGACCTCTCAGGATACATATGGTGGATGTAGTGGACCATCTCCTTCACAATGTTCTTTAACCTCCACAGTACATGTCTTCACTCACACACAAATAATAATGTTTTAAAATTAATAAAATATAAGTATTAATTTTGGAATAAGATATTTCATATTGATAAATCAACATTTATTATTTCATTATCTAGAATTACTACCAAAGCATCAAAAATATCTTATATACATGTTTATTTAACAAATATTCAATAATGTTCCAGGAAATCAAGGCAACATAATGACAAAAGTATGGATAATCAGGAAAGGAGTCAAAAGAAGTTTATAATCCAAATGGTTAGGAAGTATATAGATACACTGGTGGAATTTGAATAATAATGTTTTCCAATCTATAGCATCAAGTGGGGAACATAATTAATTCAAAAGATTAATTAATGTTAGCCCTAAAATTTGAGCAATTTAACCCAACAAGTGTTTGTTTCTTGCTCCAGCACATATTAGGTGAGCAGGGATGCTATGCAGAGGAGGATCTCAAATGTGGTACATTTATGAACCACATCTGGGCTAGGACCTGTAATGTTCAGTCCTTAGCTATGCATGGCATGCAAGACTAGACTAAAGGAGGCACTGAGCAGCAACATGGAATATTAGGTCATGCCTGACATATTGTGGGCAAGGCAGGAGAAACCAACTTCAATCACATGGCCTCATTTAAGCAAAGGTAATAAGGGAGATGTAGTGTTGCCATGTGCCTGAAAGGGAAAGGAAACAAGCTTGGCAAACTCACAGATTGCCTCTATCATAGGAACCAAATGAAATAAAGTACTTGGCATACTGCCTGGCACATAATAAACCTTCAATAAATGCTATCTATGGCTAGCATGGGGATTTTAATTTGCTAGAATATAATGTGCTTTGACTGGATAGGTATTTATTGAGAAGAACATTTTGTTTTGTGTCAATCCATTTGACTATAAGAATAGCAACACCACAGTGCACATGCTTTACCTTTTATTGTTTATGAAGCCCTTAGAAAAGATTTCATTTTATTTTTATTTTGCCTATACTATAAGGTGGGCAGGTAATATTCCTACTTTTAATATGAGTGAAAATACACATATTGATCATGCTATAACACATATTAAATGACAGAGACAGCATTTGAGCAGGAGAGATGTTTTAGCAGTTAAAAGATCTTGCTGCATTACTATGAGACCCCGAGTTCACATGCCAGCATCAATATAACAAGCCACACTATAGCAGACACTTGTTACTTTAGGTCCAAGTGATGCAATGACATCTCCTTGTCTTTGTGCAGGGACACTGAACACATATACACCACATATACCCTGAACACACATGATCATAACGTCCATAACACACACAAATACACACACACACACACAAACACACACAAATTAATCTTAAAAGATGAAATATATGATCTGAGAGAGAATGCAAATGTGGTACTACACTGTCCAAATAACTGAAGTCTATGGCTGCTTCCTATGATTAAGAGTCTACCTATGATTCAAGGAAGATTCAGGCTGTGAGTTTCCTATGCCAGCTCTTTACTATGATCATGAATCGAAATGTCCTTTAAAACTTTCCGATGGTTTCTTTTTTCAGAAGGAGGTCGAGCTCTGATGATATGATTAGCTTACTTATTTTTGAATATGTTATAGCATTGTTGAAGGATTTTGGAAACTGAATCCTACCCAGAATAAGTTGAGGTAATACTTATCTGCAAATAATTTAAAATACATAATTCGTGATGGAACTATAGGTGTTATTGCAAGGATAGAAGACAAGGTAGTGATAGATATATTGCATTTGAGAACTTGGAAGTTTCCAAATGCCTCGCTCATAACAAAACAATCATTTCTCTGGACACTCTAGATATTTGAATTATTTAAGATTTTTTTCACCGTGATGATACAGTTGCTTGGCCCAGTGATTATTGCAGAACAGGGACTGAATGAATATTTGGGATTAGGAAGAGAATAATTTTGAAGTTCATATTAAAGCTATTAGTTAGACATGATCATATAAACGTATTCTCTATGCAAAGATGTCCTAAGTGTAAAGCTGTGATGCTAAGCTACTGTAATAGAGAGGTGGAGGCTGTAGTGTGCCCTACCAAAGCAAGAAAATGCATGCATAGAATTACTACATACCAAAAAATGAGGGTATTGCTCACCTAACACTGAAACCCTTTCAATTCTAATATTTCCCATAGTTGACAAAGGCAGTTCATGAGAGGCACTAAGGTGGGCGTCTGGAAAAGGAACTTCTGCCTTGCAAGCTTTATTCATAGGGCATGTCAAACTTCTTGAATAAAAGAGAGACACTGTGGAGCTCATTCTTTTCTGACACTAGACTCTTGTGTTCCTCATGTTTTCAATTCCCTAAGTACTGCATCCTCACATAGTGAAAAATAGAATTTTCCTTTGACATCTTTTTGTCATTTTTAATTTAAAACACACCATATTTGGGTTGTCTTATAATTCCTCTCAATCATCTCATATTACAGAAAATGATAATTTTTGGACAGTTATTTTATTTTTGATCATACATATGATTTTATATATATATATATACATATGTGTGTGTGTGTGTGTTTGTATTAGAATACATACATGAGTATAGGTGTCCATGTAGGCTGTAAAAGGCCATCATATGCCTTAGAGGTTACATTACATGTGATTGTGAGTCAAAGTCAGGTTCTCAGCATAGGAAGTATGTGTTCTTAAGCAATGAATATCTCCATCCACATTATATTCATTATATATATAATACATATAATGTATATTATGATGTATAACTAAGGCATGTAATATTCTGAATCCAATTAGCTCACCATTTTAATATTTATTATTCTCAGTGCTCCACTGTTCATGCTACCTTCTCTGGTTGTCAATGCATCAGCTGGAATCCCTGCCCATGAATAAGTGAAGGGCAGCAGAATGAGGATCTGGTGAGTGTCTTTCATGGTATATTTCTACATTCTGCACAATAGAAAGTTGTTTGACTTGTGGTCAGGGCACTTTCATATGGGAAAAATGATTGCATAGTCCAACTCCTTTGTGGCTCTTATCTGACTTAGGTTGAGGTTTTTGGCAGTCACCTAGTGCTGGAAAGAAGACAGAGTGAAGTTCATGGTCAACCAAAGCCTTCTGACAGGTGAGATTGATGGTTTGTACTTCTTACTTTTACCACTACCTTGGTTAACTTGGGTTAATTCTTTTCTAGTGCATCTGTGGTGACCTTCCAATTGCATATTTATCTGTATTCTAACAGGTTGCTTGACTCTTCTCTCTGTTGAAGACTCTTCTTTTTGTCCCCTTGGCTTTCTGATCATTCTTTGAATTTGGAAATAATACCACATTAACAAGACAAGGCTGAGGAGGTTAAAGACAGATAATAATTTGATAACTTGTTTGAGATTCTGAAATATTTATTCAGAAAGCTTCACTTTAACGTGAGCACAGTTTTCCAATATTCAAAATGATGCATAAAAAATTTATTTCTAAGCATCAAAACTAGTGTCTCCATATCTATCACACAGAGTAAAGAGAGGCTGGTTTCCATGTAAAGACAGGTTGGTGAGAATGTTCTTAAGATAGATGGTAGATGATAATCTAATTTTCTTGTAATCATCTTCTCAATATGAAGTTTACCATCCTAGGAATTTATGCTTACCCCTAAACATGAGTCGCATAGACCCTCAAGAGCAACACAGACATTCACAGAGGAACAGGTCTTGAATCAAGTAGCTGGAATTCTTTATGGTCCATGGATGACATAATACATTTTGCAGCAAAGATATTACGGAACTGATGTGAAGGGATGGCCTCAGGAATTCACCTGTCTACAGTGTGGACAATATCCATCCTGCTTTGTTCAGTTGTATTTCATTCTATTCATTCTTCCAGATACATGAAGTGTGGCTACTGATTATGACTTGACACTTTCTTATACTTATCATTCATAAATCCAAATAAAACACGTTGTTAGTTCTCTGTGATAAAACCATTCATTTTGTCTCTGATGCTGACCATTTAAGTCTAGACATGTCTATTGTTTGAAACTTAAGCTACTTTATATTCCACTGCAGCCTTGATGTAAACATATGTCTTGATTGAACCATTTTCTCATTTGGGAAACAATCACTTGGCACCTAACATGTGGCAAACATTATGCTCGGGGGTTGAGGTCGCATCCCAATCCATTGTCTCCTTGTGTAAAAATGGAGTACAGCATATCCAGGATTAGCTCTGTTGTGCTGCTTTGGATTCCCCAAGGTGATTAGTGCTTGGAAATTCAAAACTAAAAATGATTCATAGAAGCACTGAACTGAAATTAGTTTTTACCTTATTATCCTCTTTGGGGTACTTCCCTACAAAACCTTTTCTTGAAAAAGTAACATGACAGGACAATAAAGATAGAAATAGCCAGTGAACTGAAACATCGACCCAGTTATTAATTTCTGGATAGGTCCTTATGGTCTTATGTGCTTTGAAAATTTACCCAGAGTTTCTTCCTTTGCCAAGTAGCCATGGATTCATAATATTTTCTGTCTGATAAATATAGAAATAATGGAAAGTTCTTAGTACATACAGCAGGTTTTCAAAAAGGGTAAAGTATTAAGATAGCAAATTATTTTTATCTTTTCTATGCCTCAGATAGTCAAACTACTCTAAAATTCACAGTTCACAGTCATTGGGTAATTTATTATTTCTCCTGTGCTTTGAAATTGCAATCTTTTTTCCTTCTCCTGATGGAGGCCTATCAATTTTCTATTCAAGTATTTCTTTTCAATAGACTTTTATATATATATATAGGAAAGCCTGAAAAAATATGATTTGCTGCATTAGTCTGTGACATTTAAATTATAACAAAATTGTATTATATTATGAATATTGTTTTTAAAATTTTCACCTTATCATATTTTAGAGAATAAACATCACACAAAGACACAGTTCAGACTTCTGGTCATGTCATAATATAACCACAGACATGCCTTTTATTTTATTAATCTGTTTTCTTATTATAGGCTATATCTCTTTATGACCATCACACACACACACACACACACACACACACACGTGCCATTTTAATTGTAGAGTTGTTCTTTAAAACTTAGTTTCTCCTTGATAATTTTATATATGTATAACATACATACTTATTATTAACATCTCTTTAATCTCCATCATATCTTTACTACCATGTTTTTTCTACAATCCCCCTTTGGAATATGATGGGTTGTTATTTTTATTCTGATTTCAACTCACTGCTTTTACTGTTGTGGTTTTCATTAGTCTAATCAGTATTGAAGCTGAGTATCTTTAACAAGAAAGCAGTCTTTGCAATTTTTTCTCAGATGTGCACAAAATAATTTGATTAATTTTTCTTTTTGGCTGTATCTCTTTTTCTTACTGTTTTGAAGGTATTTAAATTAATTATCCTTTAGCAATTAAATAGGCAATTATCTTTGCTGAATCTGGCACCTGCCTGAAAAATTTATTTATGCTATTTTTTGCATTAAAGATTTATAATGAATTTTCAGATAAGAATCTGCAGTAGGATCTTAGCCTCAAGTTGTGGGAGGCAAGCAACAGCAATGACAATAGTGTATATAATGCTTTAAGAGTCACTTAGACACTTTCTTCCTCCACTATCAAAAATACCTTGAAGGCAGTTATCCCTTTCCTGGTACACAGGTTTTTATTAGTCAATGGCTATTGGAGAGAGTACGGTTATGTCATGCGGCATAACTGTATATAGATATAGATATAGATATAGATATAGATATAGATATAGATATAGATATAGATATAGATATAGATATAGATATAGATATAGATATAGATATAGATATATTAGATACATTTATACTATGCAGCCACTTTAAGCTCATAAAATAGCTTCCTATTATTTTTCAAACATCCTTTTTGTTTTGCCTCTCCTTCCTCCCTTCTATAGAACTTCCTTCCTCTTTCCAGTTAAGTACCCTCTCTATAATTTTTTTCCTTTTCCCCGGTATAGCACTTATATCTAACTACTACCATTTTTTACACTCTTGCCACATCTCCCTTTTAATTTCCATTATACCCAAATCTAAAGATTTCGAGCTAGGATCCATAAGTAAGAGAAAACATGCTGAAGACAGCACACATTTTACTCACGGGACTTGGATGACAGGAACTGGAACTGACCTTAAAGCCTTTTCCCTGGATAATAACTCTCACAGTTTCTGAAGGAGCTAAGTATGTTGCTATGGCTGGAAAAAACAAACAAACAAGAAACAAACAAACCCAATAGTCCAATCTATTTGTAACACCTTAAAGACAACAGTGACCTGGGAGGTCAATGATTTAATAGTGGCCCTTCAGTCTTGGAGGTAACTGACAGCTATTTAACTGGAGCTAAGGACCACTCCATGTGAGGAAATTCATGCCTGCTATTGTAAATATAGAAATTACCCATCGCTGGAGACATTTTATAGGCTCTAGGGGAGAACTTAAAACTGTCAATTTCCTAACTCAATAGTTTCTAACTCTCTTCTCAACACATATCCACAGATATTCTTAGCTCTAATCCTATTCAAAGAAACTCCATTTTGCAGCATTCTGAGGACACTATAGATATCCAGAACTTGTAAAAATTGAGATGATATATGACTGGGTGTTTCCTAGATTCAACTGGTGCATATAGTGCAACCTCAACACTGAAGGCCCTAAAGTAAACACATATATGTAGGACCAAGTCTTAATGGAGTCAGATCAGCAGTCCTCAGCCTCTCCCCACCTCTGTCTCTCTCTCTTTCTCTCTCTCTCTCTCTCTCTCTCTCTCTCTCTCTCTGTGTGTGTGTGTGTGTGTGTGTGTGTTTATGTGTATGCATTGTGAATTTGAGAGGGAGTAATAGGAGGATAAGGAATGCGTGTAATTAAAACAAACGCAATACTCATATTATATTATCTAAAATATCAAAGCCAAGGATAAGGTGAATTGGTCTGAAAAAACCTCTATTAATGTTTATTTTATAGCTTATTATTTAGAGTTCTTAATTTTTAGAGATATTTATCTTATAGCAATATATCCCTCTAAATGTTTAATATTTGTGTCTTTTCCACTTGAAAACTGAATATGCCTTTGGTTCACTCTGGTTTAAGATGAGATGCAGAGGCCAGACTACCTTTCACACTGAGGCTGTGCTCCTAAGTTCAGAAAGTTGGACAAGCACATGCTATGCAGAGAGAAATTACATTTATTTTACCCATCTATCAGTAAAATTTCCTCTTCAATTTGATTTAATTGACTGTAATTTAATTTTTATTTTTAAACAGGTTTAAGAACCTTGAGATTGTAATTTTTAATGCTTTTTATAAGGTTTAGCAATTATATGGATAAAACAGCTTTAATTGGAAGGTAAAGAACTGGGTTCTTATCAGTAAGTTAGCCACTACTTTTAAAAATAGAGGTGCTCAAATAATAGGGCAGAGTGAGTTGCTCATAACATAAAATTAGAGTAAGGAAGATTCATCTTGCACTTCTGGTTCAGCTCCTCAGTACTTTAGTACAATTCTTAAATTTCAACTTTCTCACCTAGTACATACCTACCGAATAGTTAAAATGTTCATAACAATTACCCTGTGTTATTTGTTTACTTCTTTTACTGGAGATAATATTAAATTTTTCCAATTATTTCTCAGCAAGCATTAAAATGACAGATACTGAGTAGGTTGTCAACATTTATTTTTTATGTTATAAATGGTAAGCATAGATTTCATTTCAATAAAAACTACTTCTATTGCTTTTTAAACAAAATTCTAGCTAAATCTTGAAACATGTACTAGAAGATATTGAAAATTCTCTCCATTCTTAGGTTTCTTATAGGTCAGGCAGAATGGCGAGTTTCTATAATCACAGCACTTGAGAGACTGAGTCAGGAAGATCATGAGTTCAAGGCCAGCTTTTGGTGATGTTTTTTCTCAGAGACGAATTTGTTTTTATGGTAACTCTCTGACAGAGAACGAATAAATAACATCACTTTACAGACAAGGAAACTTAAAAAAAGAGAAGTGTGTACTTGGCCAAGGACTCATAGCTAATTATGGAAGGAGCTGTAATGAATCTATACAATGTGATTTCTGACTTTTTCTGTGGCTGTGATAAAATACTACAACAAAGAAACTTAAGGGGTGAAGGATTAATACAGGTCACAGCTCAAGGTACAGTCTACCATAGTAAGAAAATCAGAGAAGCAGAATTGAAGCAGGTGGTCAGAGCATACTCAGAATCAGAAAACAGTCGGCTGAACTTTCTGTTTGACTCATTTTCTCCTATTTTATACAGTTCAGAATCTGCTGCCTAGGAAATGGAAAGAACCATCCACAATTAAGATAAGTCTTTCAACCTCAGTCAACCTAATCAACGCAATGCCCACAGGCATGTTCAGAAGCCTGTCTGGTAGTTGGTTCTAGATTTTGAAAACTGAAGATTTTTGCCCATCCTCACTGTTTCCAAGGTCAGTGTTTTGGACACTATTTTTTTTTATTTAAAAAACTTCTCTCATACAATACATTCTAACCACAGGGGAAAATATTTTCTCTTCCCTTTACTCCTTCCAGGTCCCTCACACAAGTCCCATCTCCCTCAGATCCACTACTCCTCCATTTCTTTCTGAAAAGTCACATCTCTCAAGAACAGCAACCAAATGGCACAATAAGATACCGGAAGACTGGGCATATCCCTCACACCAGGGCTAGGGCAGATGACAGAGGAGAAGGGAAAAGGTGCCAAAAGCAGGCAAAAGCATTAGAGGGACCCTACTCCTACTGTTTTAGAAGTCTCACGAATCCTCAAGCTTACAGCGATAACATGTATCCTGGGGACCTAGCACGGACCCATGTAGGATTCATGACAACTGCTTCTGTCTTTATGAGCCACTGTGAGCCCTATTTTTGGGCTATGTTATATGGTATCTTCACACCATCGAGCTATAACAATTCTTCCTTGCCCTCTTCCACAGGGGTTTCCCCAAATTCTGTCAAAAGAGACCCAATGGATATCTCCAATTTAATTTCTCATTCACCCTAACATGCGACTGTGGGTCTAAGCATCTGCTTGTGTCAGCGGCCAGATGAAGCCTGTTGTAAGATATAGGGCTAGACACCGATCTATGCGTATAGCAAAATACTATTAGGAATCATTTTATTAATTATTTTCCCACTCCAGTTCTCTGGGCTATCCAGCCTCTGGTTCTTGCTCCTGTAGGCAGTATTAAGCATGGGCTTCTGTTTGTGATGTGGGCCTCATATTAGAGCAGCAATTGGCTGGCAACACCCAGCAGTTGTAAGCCACCATCGCCCCACCACATTGCGTGTAAGACTGATAATAGGTTGAAAGTTTTGTGGCTGGATTGGAGTCCTAGTCCCAACAATGGAAGCTTTACCTGGTTATAGAAGATGGTTGGTTCAGGCTTCATATCCTCCATTACCAGGAATTCTCATGAGGGTCATCCTCATAGATACATGGGAGTTTCCATTGTATTAGGTTTCTACATCATCTCCTGCCAAATGCTCTCCAATTCCACACACTTTTCCCTGTAATATCTCCATTCATTCATCCTTACCACCATTTGTTTCTCCTATTCCTATTCCCACTGAACCCGTTTCACCTATAAAATATTTCTATTTCTCTTTTTATTTTTATTTATTTATTTATTTATTTATTTATTTATTTATTTATTTATTTATTTATTTATTTTATTAACTTGAGTATTTCTTATATACATTTCGAGTGTTATTCCTTTTCCCGGTATCCGGGCAAACATCCCCCTCCCCCCTCCCCTTCCTTATGGGTGTTCCCCTCCCAACCCTCCCCCCATTGCCGCCCTCCCCCCACCAGTCTAGTTCACTGGGGGTTCAGTCTTAGCAGGACCCAGGGCTTCCCCTTCCACTGGTCCTCTTACTAGGATATTCATTGCTACCTATGAGGTCAGAGTCCAGGGTCAGTCGATGTATATTATTTAGGTAGTGGCTTAGTCCCTCCAAGCTCTGGTTGCTTGGCATTGTTGTACATATGGGGTCTCGAGCCCCTTCAAGCTCTTCCAGTTCTTTCTCTGATTCCTTCAACGGGGGTCCTATTCTCAGTTCAGTGGTTTGCTGCTGGCATTCGCCTCTGTATTTGCTGTATTCTGGCTGTGTCTCTCAGGAGAGATCTACATCCGGCTCCTGTCGGTCTGCACTTCTTTGCTTCATCCATCTTGTCTAATTGGGGGGCTCTATATGTATGGGCCACATGTGGGGCAGGCTCTGAATGAGTGTTCCTTCAGTCTCTGTTTTAATCTTTGCCTCTCTCTTCCCTGCCAAGGGTATTCTTGTTCCCCTTTTAAAGAAGGAGTGAAGCATTCACATTTTGATCATCCGTCTTGAGTTTCATTTCTTCTAGGCATCTAGGGTAATTCAAGCATTTGGGCTAATAGCCACTCATCAATGAGTGCATACCATGTATGTCTTTCTGTGTTAGCTCACTCAGGATGATATTTTCCAGTTCCAACCATTTGCCTACGAATTTCATAAAGTCGTTGTTTTTGATAGCTGAGTAATATTCCATTGTGTAGATGTACCACATTTTCTGTATCCATTCCTCTCTTGAAGGGCATCTGGGTTCTTTCCAGCTTCTAGCTATTATAAATAAGGCTGCAATGAACATAGTGGAGCACGTGTCTTTTTTTATATGTTGGGGCATCTTTTGGGTATATGCCCAAGAGAGGTATAGCTGGATCCTCAGACAGTTCAATGTCCAATTTTCTGAGGATCCTCCAGACTGATTTCCAGAATGGTTGTACCAGTATGCAATCCCACCAACAATGGAGGAGTGTTCCTCTTTCTCCGCATCCTCGCCAACATCTGCTGTCCCCTGAGTTTTTGATCTTAGGCATTCTCACTGGTGTGAGTTGAAATCTCAGGGTTGTTTTGATTTGCATTTCCTTTATGACTAAGGATGTTGAACATTTCTTTAGGTGTTTCTCAGCCATTCGGCATTCCTCAGCTGTGAATTTTGTTTAGCTCTGAACCCCATTTTTAATAGGGTTATTTGTTTCCCTGCGGTCAAACTTCCTGAGTTCTTTGTATATTTTGGATATAAGGCCTCTATCTGTTGTAGGATTGGTAAAGATCTTTTCCCAATCTGTTGGTTGCCGTTTTGTCCTAACCACAGTGTCCTTTGCCTTACAGAAGCTTTGCAGTTTTATGAGATCCCATTTGGGGGTTGGGGATTTAGCTCAGTGGTAGAGTGCTTGCCTAGCAAAGGCAAAGCCCTGGGTTTGGTCCCCAGCTCCGGAAAAAAAAAAGAGATCCCATTTGTCGATTCTTGATCTTAGAGCTTAAGCCATTGGTGTTTTGTTTAGGAAATTTTTTCCAGTGCCCATGTGTTCCAGATGCTTCCCTAGTTTTTCTTCCATTAGTTTGAGTGTGTCTGGTTTGATGTGGAGGTACTTGATTCACTTGGACTTAAGCTTTGTACAGGGTGATAAGCATGGATCGATCTGCATTCTTCTACATGTTGACCTCCAGTTGAACCAGCACCATTTGCTGAAAATGTTATCTTTTTTCCATTGGATGGTTTTGGCTCCTTTGTCAAAAATCAAGTGACCATAGGTGTGTGGGTTCATTTCTGGGTCTTCAATTCTATTCCATTAGTCTATCTGTCTGTCTCTGTACCAATACCATGCAGTTTTTATCACTATTGCTCTGTAATACTGCTTGAGTTCAGGGATAGTGATTCCCCCTGAAGTCCTTTTATTGTTGAGGGTAGCTTTAGCTATCCTGGGTTTTTTGTTATTCCAGATGAATTTGCAAATTGTTCTGTCTAACTCTTTGAAGAATTGGATTGGTATTTTGATGGGGATTGCATTGAATCTGTAGATTGCTTTTGGTAAAATGGCCATTTTTACTATATTAATCCTGACAATCCATGAGCATGGGAGATCTCTCCATCTTCTGAGGTCTTCTTCAATTTCCTTCTTCAGTGTCTTGAAGTTCTTATTGTACAAATCTTTTACTTGCTTTGTTAAAGTCACACCGAGGTACTTTATATTATTTGGGTCTATTATGAAGGGTGTCGTTTCCCCAATTTCTTTCTCGGCTTGTTTCTCTTTTGTATAGAGGAAGGCAACTGATTTATTTGAGTGAATTTTATACCCAGCCACTTTGCTGAAGTTGTTTATCAGCTTTAGTAGTTCTCTGGTGGAACTTTTTGGATCACTTATATATACTATCATATCATCTGCAAATAGTGATATTTTGACTTCTTCTTTTCCGATCTGTATCCCCTTGACCTCCTTTTGTTGTCTGATTGCTCTGGCTAGAACTTCAAGAACTATATTGAATAAGTAGGGAGAGAGTGGGCTGCCTTGTCTAGTCCCTGATTTTAGTGGGATTGCTTCAAGTTTCTCTCCATTTAGTTTAATGTTAGCAACTGGTTTGCTGTATATGGCTTTTACTATGTTCAGGTATGGGCCTTGAATTCCTATTCTTTCCAAGACTTTTATCATGAAGGGGTGTTGAATTTTGTCAAATGCTTTCTCAGCATCTAATGAAATGATCATGTGGTTTTGTTCTTTCAGTTTCTTTATATAATTTATCACGTTGATGGTTTTCCGTATATTAAACCATCCCTGCATGCCTGGGATGAAGCCTACTTGGTCATGGTGGATGATTTTTTTCATGTGCTCTTGGATTCGGTTTGCCAGAATTTTGTTGAGTATTTTTGCATCGATATTCATAAGGGAAATTAGTCTGAAGTTCTCTTTCTTTGTTGTGTCTTTGTGTGGTTTAGGTATAAGAGTAATTGTGGCTTCGTAGAAGGTATTCGGTAGTGATCCATCTATTTCAATTTTGTGGAATAGTTTGGATAATATTGGTACGAGGTCTTCTATGAAGGTTTGATAGAATTCTGCACTAAACCCGTCTGGACCTGGGCTCTTTTTGGTTGGGAGACCTTTAATGACTGCTTCTATTTCCTTAGGAGTTATGGGGTTGTTTAACTGGTTTATCTGTTCCTGATTTAACTTCGGTACCTGGTATCTGTCTAGGAAATTGTCCATTTCCTGAAGATTTTCAAGTTTTGTTGAATATAGGTTTTTATAGTAAGATCTGATGATTTTTTGAATTTCCTCTGAATCTGTAGTTATGTCTCCCTTTTCACTTCTGATTTTGTTAATTTGTACGCACTCTCTGTGTCCTCTCGTTAGTCTGGCTAAGGGTTTATCTATCTTGTTGATTTTCTCAAAGAACCAACTTTTGGTTCTGTTGATACTTTCTATGATCCTTTTTGTTTCTACTTGGTTGATTTCCGCTCTGAGTTTGATTATTTCCTGCCTTCTACTCCTCCTGGGCGTATTTGCTTCTTTTTGTTCTAGAGCTTTTAGGTGTGCTGCCAAGCTGCTGACATATGCTCTTTCCTGTTTCTTTCTGCAGGCACTCAGCACTATGAGTTTTCCTCTTAGCACAGCTTTCATTGTGTTCCATAAGTTTGGGTATGTTGTACCTTCATTTTCATTAAATTCTAAAAAGTTTTTAATTTCTTTCTTTATTTCTTCCTTGACCAGGTTATCATTGAGTAGAGCATTGTTCAATTTCCAAGTACATGTGGGCATTCTTCCTTGATTGTTATTGAAGACCAGTTTTAGGCCGTGGTGGTCCGATAGCACGCATGGGATTATTTCTATCTTTCTGTACCTGTTGAGGCCCGTTTTTTGACCAATTATATGGTCAATTTTGGAGAAAGTACCATGAGGAGCTGAGAAGAAGGTATATCCTTTTGCTTTAGGATAGAATGTTCTATAAATATCCGTTCAGTCCATTTGGCTCATGACTTCTCTTAGTCTGTCTACATCTCTGTTTAATTTCTGTTTCCATGATCTGTCCATTGATGAGAGTGGGGTGTTGAAATCTCCCACTATTATTGTGTGAGGTGCAATGTGTGTTTTAAGCTTTAGTAAGGCTTCTTTTACATATATAGTTGCCCTTGTATTTGGGGCATAGATATTTAGGATTGAGAGTACATCTTGGTGGATTTTTCCTTTGATGAATATGAAGTGTCCTTCCTTATCTTTTTTGATGACTTTTAGGTGAAAATTGATTTTATTTGATATTAGAATGGCTACTCCGGCTTGCTTCTTCTGACCATTTGCTTGGAAAGTTGTTTTCCAGCCTTTCACTCTGAGGTAGTGTCTGTCTTTTTCTCTGAGGTGTGTTTCCTGTAGGCAGCAGAATGCAGGGTCCTCGTTGCGTATCCAGTTTGTTAATCTATGTCTTTTTATTGGGGAGTTGAGGCCATTGATGTTGAGAGATATTAAGGAATAGTGATTATTACTTCCCGTTATATTCATATTTGGATGTGAGGTTATGTTTGTGTGCTTTCATTCTCTTTGTTTTGTTGCCAAGACGATTAGTTTCTTGCTTCTTCTAGGGTATAGCTTGCCTCCTTATGTTGGGCTTTACCATTTATTATCCTTTGTAGCGCTGGATTTGTAGAAAGATATTGTGTAAATTTGGTTTTGTCATGGAATATCTTGGTTTCTCCATCTATGTTAATTGAAACTTTTGCAGGATACAGTAACCTGGGCTGGCATTTGTGTTCTCTTATGGTCCCTATGACATCTGTTCAGGATCTTCTGGCATTCATAGTTTCTGGCGAAAAGTCTGGTGTGATTCTGATAGGTCTGCCTTTATATGTTACTTGATTTTTTCCCTTACTGCTTTTAATATTCTTTCTTTATTTTGTGCGTTTGGTGTTTTGACTATTATGTGACGGGAAGTGTTTCTTTTCTGGTCCAATCTATTTGGAGTTCTGTAGGCTTCTTGTATGCCTATGGGTATCTCTTTTTTTAGGTTAGGGAAGTTTTCTTCCAAGATTTTCTTGAAGATATTTACTGGTCCTTTGAGCTGGGAGTCTTCACTCTCTTCTATACCTATTATCCTTAGGTTTGATCTTCTCATTGAGTCCTGGATTTCCTGTATGTTTTGGACCAGTAGCTTTTTCCGCTTTACATTATCTTTGACAGTTGAGTCAATGATTTCTATGGAATCTTCTGCTCCTGAGATTCTCTCTTCCATCTCTTGTATTCTGTTGGTGAAGCTTGTATCTACAACTCCTTGTCTCTTCTTTTGGTTTTCTATATCCAGGGTTGTTTCCATGTGTTCTTTCTTGATTGCTTCTATTTCCATTTTTAATTCCTTCAATTGTTTGATTGTGTTTTCCTGGAATTCTTTCAGGGATTTTTGTGACTCCTCTCTATGGGCTTCTACTTGTTTATTTATGATTTCCTGATATTCTTTCAGGGATTTTTGTGTCTCCTCTCTATGGGCTTCTACTTGTTTATTTATGTTTTCCTGGAATTCTTTCAGGCATTTTTTGCAATTCCTCTCTGTAGGCTTCTACTTGTTTATTAATGTTTTCCTGTGTTTCTCTAAGGGAGTTCTTCACGTCTTTCTTGAAGTCCTCCAGCATCATGATCAAATATGATTTTGAAACTAGATCTTGCTTTTCTGGTGTGTTTGGACATTCCATGTTTGTTTTGGTGGGAGAATTGGGCTCTGATGATGCCATGTAGTCTTGGTTTCTGTTGCTTGGGTTCCTGTGCTTGCCTCTCGCCATCAGATTATCTCTAGTGTTACTTTGTTCTGCTATTTCTGACAGTGGCTAGACTGTCCTATAAGCCTGTGTGTCAGGAGTGCTGTAGACCTGTTTTACTGTTTTCTTTCAGCCAGTTATGGGGACAGAGTGTTCTGCTTTCGTGCGTGTAGTTTTTCCTCTGTACAGGTCTTCAGCTGTTCCTGTGGGCCTGTGTCTTGAGTTCACCAGGCAGCACTTGCAGTCCGAGATGTGTGTGCAGAGAGCAGTCTCTTCTGGTTTCCCAGGCTTGTCTGCCTCTCTCCCTCCCACGGGATTTGGGTGCAGAGAACTGTTTATCTGGTCTGTTTCCTTCAGGTTCCGGCGGTGTCTCAGGCAGGGGTCCTGCCGCTCCTGGGCCCTCCCCCACGGGAGCCCAGAGTCCTTATACCGTTTCCTCTTGGGCCAGGGATGTGGGCAGGGCTGGGCAGTGTTGGTGGTCTCTTCCGCTCTGCAGCCTCAGGAGTGCCCACCTGGCCAGGCGGTGAGGTCTCTTTCCCACGGGGTCTGGTATTTATTTATTTATTTATTTATTTATTTATTTAGGTTCACATTGGTCTGAACACAATACACAAGCATTGAGGGCCTAAAAGTTGAATTTCAATAACATCTCTGTACCCCACTTGAGTCTCCTAATTCATACTCCCTTCCCTTCTCCGTAAGTAATTAATATGCATTATCAGTACCAACATTATTACAGTAACACGTGTATTCAATTTGCTGAATTAAAAGGACTCAGTAAAATATGAAACTTTATTCTATTGGGGAATATCCCAAGGTAAATTGAAAACAGCATAATAAACTACTTGGTGAAAATTCTTGAGTTTCAAAATCATTTAAACAAATACATACCATCATCTCTACACTGAAGATGCCACGTAGGATATATTTGTGATAAGACTATTGTGTCTGAGCATCTGCAAAGCAAGAGGTAAAGCTATTTTCTCTGATCATTGGTAAAGTACATTGGGAAACCTTATGAGCTCTGGTTGTCTGGTTGCCTGAGGGGATTTAAGCATTTGGAAGCTGGTGTTGGGTGAGTTTAATTCTACTTTTGTGATTAAAGTAGCATGTCGCCATAGCTCTATGTTGTTTCTCCATCTTTTTTCTGTTCTTTTTCAGGCCCTCCACCCCTCACCCAAGGTCATCTTGTTCTTTTAGGGACCATGACCCTCTTGTCATTGACTTAATGACTGTTGCAAGTAGAGAGTGAGCTGTGAATATGCTGTGTCTGTCAGCCACTAAAAGCCTGTGAATTACAGTTTCTTGCTCTGTCCGACAGCATATTTTTATCACAAAATTACTTATCCTTATAAAAGAGCTAACTTGTCACTAATATGCTCTGTTGCCTTGGCCTATTACCCTATCATCAGACTTGGAGAATGAAAGGGCCCTATCTATTTCAGGTTGGTCATCTCAATTTTCTGTGTCATAGCCAGGCCTTTTCCAAACCTGAGGACATTTAGAAAGGTGGATTCTTGGATTCTTCTTTTAAAAGTTGTTGGTGTGTGTGTGTGTGTGTGTGTGTGTGTGTGTGTGTGGTGTACACATGTGTCTGTGTCTGTATACATTTGTGTGTGTGGTATCAGTGTACATGAGCTCATGTGTAGGTCAGTAAGATATCAGGTATCTTTCTTATTCTGTTGCCTCAACATAGACTCTCTCATTGAACTGGAAGTTTGACATTTCAATTAGACAAGACCATGGAGGTAGGGATTTGCCCATCATTGACCCATAACTCCAGGATTATACATACTTGTGGACATGCCTTAATTTTTATATGGGTACAAGATAATCAAATTCAGGATCTTATGTTTCCAATGCATTCACTCTTACACACTAATCCAAATTCCTATCTCTGATTGTTCATAACTTCAAAATAAAGCCTAACTTTGTACCAACGAATATTTCTCAACATGTTTATACTAACCAAACTAGTTTCTCCAGTAATTTCACTCATTTCCTTATTCAGCTTCACTTTGGTGTCTTTGCTCAAATACACTTGTTACATTTATACCTTAAGCTATTATCTCAGGCTATAGCAGCATGCGATTTTCTACTATTTCAAAGTATTTCAGCAATTACTGACCATTGTTACTATTGTTGGCAAAAGGCATTGTTTTTGGAATATAGCCACTGCTCATAGAGTGTTTGCTCTTATACACTGTCTCAAGCCAAGAAAAATCCTGTAGAACTTTTATATGCTTTTAGTCCTTGGCCTATCAACCAGATAATCTATTCACACAGTTTTTCTATTTTTGGGAAATGGTGAGAAAACACACACACACACACACACACACACACACAAATGGTGGAATACTTTAGCAGTCTTTCTCTAATTTTAGTATCTGTGGATCAGAGAGAACTGAAAAGTTTGATCATGGAGACCTTTTTTACCCGTGACCAAGAAAAGGGCATGGTCAACAACTTTCAGCTGCTCAGACATATACCACCTGATATGCTTGCCTTGACTTTACCAGACTCTACTCCTGTCTAGGTGAGTTTTTTAAGAACTAGGAATTGGACATGCTAGAATAACTACCCTACACTCTTTCTCTCCTTTGGGTGACTGTGCTGCCAGAGGGCAGATTCAACATTTAAGAACTTGTCAGTTCCTTGGGAAGATCTCAGTGTTTTCAAATCACTTCAGGTATCTTTATGTTTTCATGGAAAAGGGAGTAGAATTCCCACGCTTGTTGGTGTGCAAGAAAATATAGTAATATAAAGACAGTCAGTACCATGGATTTAAATCATATGAAGTGTTACCATAGGATGCCCTATCTTTACATTTTGGCCAGCCAGTGATGCTATGCATCTTTCCACCAGATACAGAAGAAAAAGTCAGCAGAGCTATAGGGGAATCACTGTAACATGATTTACTCCCACAGAGAAAGATCATCTCCACATCTGCTTTTATCTCTACTGTTAAGTGGACACTGTTCACTGCTGCTTGTCAGGTAGCTGCTGACCTTAGCTTTGACCTGCAGCAGAGTTACCGCTGAGGTTGAACCGAGTTACAGGAACTGAACACTGGTTCTAATTTTTTTTTCACAAAATTCAACTAGAAAGAAATTTTAAAATGAGCTTTTATGAGTCTTTGTCAGTAGGAACCACAATGGGTTTTATAAATATATTTCTATTTAAGTGAATCATGTGTTTACACTAGATTCACACTTGCTCTCTTCTTTTTCCTTACCCATCATTCTTCTCCTTTGTTTCCCCAGGCAATCTCTCCTTTTCCTTTATTTTATATATACAATATATAATTTTTATATAGCTATATAAAATGAGAGTACAAAAATGAGAGAAAACATGTGATATTTGTCTTCCCAAATTTGACTTATATTGCTTACAATGGTGATTTCCAGTTGCATCTATTTCCATGCCAACAACATAATTTCATTCTTCTTTATGACTGAATAAAACTCCATTGTGTATACTACCACACTGTCAGTCCATTTCTTAGAAGAAATCTACGTGGCATTTTGTATGTAAGCTGCAATAAACATAGATGTACAAATATCTTAGGTATGTTGATATAGGCTAGGTAAAGATACAGCATAATTAAGCCAATGGCCATTACCAAGCTCTGTTATTTATGTGTTTAAGGAGAATAATGTTCATTTCCTTAGTGATTGGCTTAATTTACATTCCCACTAGAAATGTGTAAATGTTCACTAAAGCCAAAAGCTGGCTTAGAATGTAAAGCATCTTTCTCAGAAAGCCCGATGTCCTGGATGATTCTGGAACTCGGGTAAGCATTCAGTGATAGAGTCAGTTCCACAGTCGAGTTTGAAATGTATACTGTGGTATGTGACATCACACACACACACACACTAATGCATACATGCACACACACACCCCACAGGGATAATTGTAAATTAAGTTAATAAAGCCATCCTTGTTCCTTGAGTTCTCAGCAGTATTTACTCTTATGTGATTTGTGATAGTCATTCTGACTAGAGTGTGATGGAACCTCAATGTGGTTGTCATTTTCTTCTCCCAAATGCTTAAGCATGATGGACATTTTAAAATGGATTCATCATCCATGGACCCTGCATGCATCTTTTGCATCTGTCTATATATTATGTTAGTCCATTTACTGATTAGATTATTTCTTTTTTGTACTATATGTTTAAATCTTGTTGAGAATATTTTGCTTGTGTGTATATGAATTCAAGACTGATCACTCTTCACTGGACAACTAATAATGAGGTTAATCCCTGGAAAAGACTAATTCTAAAATAATGCGGAGAATTTTGCATTTAGTCAGCCAATAAGGAAGCTCATGGTTTACTCTATTGCTCGAAATTTTCAAAGTTTATCATTTTAAATATAGGTGATATATGTGGTCTGCACCTATACTAAAGCAGATTCAAGATATCAAACTATATGGGAAGAAAATAAAAGGAAAATGTATTCTATTTGACTGAAGTAAATATTTCCTATATGTTTAGAATAAACCTATAACCCCAAATTTGATAATATACAACTATAAATGAAGTTATTTGTATCAAGGGTATATTTCACTGATATGTTTTTATTTCCTAAAGATTTTTGTTCAGTTGCTACATGATCATAAGTGAGAATCATTACTGCCTATGTCAATGATCACTTTACTCTCAAAAACATAAATCTGCTCCAAACTTCATTACATACCTTATGCAGAGTCCAGCTCTTGCTATTCCTCATCATATGAGTGGCTGTGAGCTCTGGTAAAAGATGCTAACAATGGGAGGAGTCTCATTTTGATTTATGAATGTCATTAGCTGTAATTCTAGCTATTCTGGCTAGGTGGACCTCAAATCCTCAGAGACCCATCATCTGCTACACACAAAATCTGACCTGCCTGGTTTCTCACTCAAAGACCTCATGCCTTTTCTGTGTCAAACAATATTAGTTGGCATGACTTGACTTTCTTCCTGAGCTCACAGAACCATCAAGCAGATGATTCAAGACTAATACATCTGTAATTTCAAGTTTCTGATTTTGGACGAATTTATCTTTTCTAATTAAACTAAACTGACATGCTCACTTTGGCCCTTGCACTTGTTAACCTTGATTTCTGTGGATTGTATCCTAGGTTTTCTGTACTTTTTTGGCTAATACCTGCTTATTTGTAAGTACATACCATGCATGTCTTTTTGAGTCTGAGTTACCTCATTCAGGATGTTATTTTCTAGTTCATTCCATTTGCATGCAAAGCTCAGGATGTCCTTGTTCTTAATAGATGAGTAGTATTCCATTGTGTAAATGAAGTAAATTTTCTATATCCATTCTTCCATTGTGGGACATCTGGGTTGTTTCTAGCTGTTGGCTCTCATAAATAAGGGCACTGTGTACATAGTGGAGCACATGGCATGGTGGGGAATCTTCTGAGTATATGTCCAAGAGTGGTATATCTGGCTCTTCAGGTATGTCTATATTCAATTTTCTGAGGAATCTCCAGATTGATTTCCAGAGTGGTTGAACCAATTTGCAATCTCTCCAGCAATGGAGGAGTGTGTCTCTTTCTCCACATCCTACTCAACATTTATTGTCACCTGGCCCTTCTGATTGGTGTAAGGTAGAATCTCAGAGTCATTTTGATTTGCATTTCTCTGATGACTAAGCACTTTGAACATTTCTTTAAGTGCTTCTCAGCCATTCGAGATTTCTGTTTTGAATTCTCTGTTTGGCTCTATACCCCCATTTTTGTTGAGTTGTTTGGTTTTTTTGGAGGTTAGCTTCCTGAGTTCTATTTTGTATATTAGCCCTCTATCAGATATGGAGTTAGAGAATTTTTTTTTCAATCTTTAGTTTGCTCATTTGCCCTATTGACTATGTCCTTTGCCTTACAGAAGTGTTCCAGTTTCATGAGATCCCATTTATCAATTCTTGATCTTAGAACCTTAGCCATTGGAATTCTGTTTAGGAAATCCCCCCAACCTCCAAATGGCTCTTTCCCATTTTCTCTTCTATTAGATTCAGTGTCTCTGTTTTTAGGTGGAGGTCCTTGATCCATTTGGACTTGAGCTTTGTGCAAGGTGACAAATATGGACCTATTTTCATTTTTCTACTTACTGACTGCCAAACACCAGCACCATTTCTTGAAGATTCTTTTTTCCCATTGTATCTTTTTTGTTTCTTTGCTAAAGATCAAGTGTGTTAAATGTGTACTTTTACTTCTGGGTCTTCAATTCTATTCCATTGATCCCATGTGAAGATGCCTCAATCTCACTGGGAAGGAAGAAGAAAGGAATCATGGGGTGGGAGGGTGAGACAGAGGGAGGGAAGGACCTGGGTGAGAGATGGGACCAGGAGGGCAAAAATGGGGAACATGGTCAGGTATTTGAAAGGGCAACCAGAATGAAGCACTGAGGGCCAACACATAGAATAGAAACAGGCAACCTTGGGAGATAGGAGGTAGGGGGATCCTCTAGAGTACCAGAGACCTGGGACTCAAAGGGAGGAACCATAGATGAAATGCCTAACAGTGGGGAGAGGGACTTTGTAGAGTCCATTTCCAGTAGAAAGACAGGGTATCAAGTGGAGGGATTTTTTTTTTTTCTTTTTTTTTTCAGAGTTGGGGGCTGAACCCAGGGCCTTGCGCTTGCTAGGCAAGCGCTCTACCACTGAGCTAAATCCCCAACCCTGGAGGGATGTTTTTAACTCCCAGAGTTAAAACCTGACCCAGAATTGTTCCTGTCTAAAAGAACTGTGGGGGCAAGAAAGAAGAGACTGAGGGAAAGAAGGTTCAGTGACCAACCAAAATTTGGACTCAGCTCAAGGGATGGCTCCAAGGCCTGACACTATTACTGATGCTATGGAGTGTTTACAGACAGAAGCCTGGAGTGGCTGCCCTCTGAAAAGTCCACCAAGCATCTGAAAGAGTCAGATGCAGATACTTATACCCAACCAATGGACAGAAGATGGAACCACTGTTGTTGAATTAGGGAAAAGCTGGAAGAAGGGGAGGAGACTGACCCCATGGGAATATCTGTGGTCTCAACTAATCTGAACCCCTGATATCTCTCAGACACCAACCAGTCAGCATACACTAGATGCTATGAGACCCACAACATATATACAGCAGAGGACTGCCTGGTATGGTATAGAGAAGATGCATCTAACTCCCTTGAGACTTAAAGCCCCAGGGAGTAGAGAGGTTTGTTGGGGTGAGGGTGGAGGGGACATCCTCTTGGAGACAGGGCAGGAGGGATGGGATGAGGAAACATTTAGAGGGCAGCACTGGAGGGGTGTAACTACTGGACTGTCAAAAAAAATTAAAAAAATAATAGAGTAAAATCACGTGAAAAGTGAACAATTTTAATAAGAAATGTGTAAGGAAAGTATATGGAAACCTCCTTTATTAACATTATATAAGATAACCTTCCATTGTGCTTTTCAAATAAGAATACGTAACAAAGTGTTAATATCATTTGATTGCATGAAAACACTGACAGTTATTGTGTATCAAATTTTTTTCCAATACACATTTTACATAGTATGTGTGTGTTTGTACTTGTCTGTGTGTATAAAACAAATTTCTGTACAAAAAATTCTAAATATCTTTATTGTCCTTCATGGAAATTTCATATATTTTATAAAATTATTGTGTTGATTTACACAGACTTATTCAACTAATTTTTTACTACATATTTTTTATGCTTTTCATTTGCCAATATGAAAATATCTTTATTTGTTTACTAGATTTCTATAATAAGATCATTATAGTAAAGGATTTTATGTCATTTAACTTTGGGGTATGTGATTAAATTGTCCTTCATAAATAGCGCCTATTTTTATGCTCCCACTAGTGTGCATTGAGTTCTTCAGTGCTTTGTCTTGCAACATTTATCACAGCAAGGAGGTCTCATGGTTAAGAAAATAAGTGGATGTTAAGAGTAATACTTGTCTTTTCAATTTGCCTCCTAAAGGTCTGTGTGCATATAGCACAATCAGTAAAATGCCTGCTGTGTATGATTGAAGAGTTAGGTTCTGATTCTTATTACACATGCATAAGTCTGACATGATCATCTGTGTCTACAAGCCTAACATTGGGTGGAATGAAATATGCATTTTCTTAGAGTGTTGCTGTCCAGTCTAGCCAGTTGGTTAACTGTGAGTTCAATGAGAAATTTTCACAAGAAATAAGGTGCAGAGGAATACAGATGATCAGCATCGCCCTCTTGTCTTCACACTCACATAGACACATAAAATTTTGAGAACCTGCATGCATACATGCAAATCTACATACCTTCCTTCCCCCCACAGAGATACTGAATTCGATCTGGAGACATAGCTGAAGGAGAGAGAAAATACTTGCCTATTTTGTGCAAGATCTTAGGCTCCATCTCAGGAAACAACTCCCACCCCCAAAATCAATGTACCCGTTCAAGACAACACAGAAGCTTCTGCAGGATGTTAGTATATTTCTCAGGTTTTGCTAGGGGCAAAATGGAATCTAAGGATTAAAAAAAATCGTTAGATACTTCATGCTTTTGTTTTTTGTTTTTGTAAATTGTTAATATTTCTTCTGTGATACTTACATTTAATTGACTGTATATGTGAAGGAAAGCAATCCTATGGCAAGGAAAATGTGTTACATTTTTTATGAATGTCAAGTTTAATCACTATGTGCATTGGATGATGCACTGAATTTGAATGAAAAGGTGAAAAACTCCATCAGATAGCTGTTTGACCTTCAGCAACACATTTAATCTTGAAAAGAGTCCAGGCGTGAAAGCAACCACGGTTTCCCATAGGGCTCTAACATGAAAATCATCTGTACTCAGGCTCTCTGTGGTCAGCCTCTCTGTGTTCTTAGTCTTTTTGCCTTGTGGCATGTAAGTTAAAGAGAAATTTCTAAGTGCAATTGAATGAGATTAAACTCCTATTCTTGAGACTCTGGTCTTCAACATATTTAGTGATTTACTGAAATTCTCTATCCTCTGCTTCTTTAGCAAACAAACCAAACACACAAAAATAAACAATGACAATAACAATAAAATACCAAGAGAATCCTTAATAAGACTCAGCCATGTTCTTTTGGTTTTATTCCAAGGCAATAAAACAAACATCCTGAAGAATTAGATGCATTCTCATGTTCTTTAACATGTTTATAGTATCTGAAAACAGAGGCATGACATTAACTTCTATTTACAGGTAAATGAATAAGAACTTATGGCATTCATTTCCAAAAAAAGTAACATTCAGCAATACACAAAAGAAAATATTGCCATCCATGCCAATGTTGATAATTCACAGGGCACTATGGTAAAGGAAATTAGCAAAACATAGCCAGAGAAATATTGTTTGATTACACTTATGATAGATGATGAAACAGTGTAACCCACTTAGGATGACAGTAGAACACTGTTGCTAGAGCTGACTGGAAGTTGAGGCATGGAAGAGTTTCTCAGAGGACATACTTGTTCAATTACATTAACAACTTGGGACTAGAGGGAAGGTAACCTGGTAAAAAATACTTGCTGTTCATGCAGAGAGGCTGGGCTCAATTTCTAGTACATACAGAGATGGATGATGGAATGACGATAGTTTGATGATAGACAATAGATGATAGACAGATGTGGCAAGGCTAGATATAGGGTTTTTTTTTTAGGGTTATTTTTTTTTTTTAGTCAATGAGCAGCTCAGTACTGTGAATTCCAGATTTGATTCATAAAAGCATGTACACCTAGGTACATTAAGTTACCAATCTGCTCAAGAGGCATGGCAACACTTATAGAGTATCCTTCAGATGAAGCTAACTTGTTTGATAAGAACATTGGCATGTAGGAAGATTTCAGTAGAAATTATTATCGGGTTGGTGGATGGGTGGGGAAGCACCCTCATGGAAGAAAGGGGAATAGGAATGGCTTAGGGGTTTATGGACAGGAAACCTGGGAACGGGGATAACATTTGAAATGGAAATAATATATATCCAATTTAAAAAAGGGAAAAAATAAAGAAAGCAACATAGAAGAAATTTCAGAAAACAATGACAACATTTAATTACCAAATAAACAGGAAATGATCTAAAAAAAGAGTCTTTAGCTCAAGAATGTTTTCAAAATAGAAACCTGACATGCACTTGCTGATTCATTGTCTTTTATTTCTTAGGTCACATTTACATTTAATGAAAGCTTGGTCTTCTAGATGCTACATAAATAACCTTTCAAAAAGATTTAAGTTGATGTATTCAGTTACTGTTGTTTGTTTATTTCTTCCAAATGATCCTTTTATTTGCATGTTACATAACTTACCTTAGACCCTGAATATTTGGAAAGACTGGTAAAAGAAAAAAATACACTAATGGAATAGCTTTGTCCATTAAAAAATTTGAATAAGGAAAAAAATCAATCCAGAATCTCTTTAAAGTATTCAAATGCTTTTCAGATGAGGCAAACAAAGAGAGTTCAGAAGAATATCTAAAGGCCAACATAAATATAATTACCCCTTCGAGCTCTGGAAGTAGCTCTTTCCTCAAACCTTCTCCTCAAAGTATTCTGTCAGGTATTTAAAGATCCTAAGAGTAACAGCTTTTAGTGTGACAGAATGCCACAGCTTGAGGTGCAGTTTAAACTTACTTGAGCACTCATGCAAACACAAGTTAAAATTAGTAAATGTAAATAAATAAAGAAAAGAAAAATACAGAACATTTTTGGAGCTTTAAAAGTGAACAAGGCAGAGATAAGGGTTATGGATAAGCCATGGCTGTCTCAATATCTTATTTTATTACAAAGGAGCTGAATTAAAGAAGAATTTCCTTTTCTTTATGGCACAGCCAACCCTAATTCTGTTACACCCATCTTTGCTAATTCTTGTATAGAATTTGTGACAAATATTCTTTTAGGATACTCCTTTTTGATTATCGCCCATTAGAGCTCAAGGAACTCTGGGGAAGAAGGAGAGGAAAGATTCTAGGAGTCAGAGGGGATAGAAAATACCAAGAACTTGGCCAACTGTGCATGGTTCATATGGACTCACAGTGCCTGAAGTGGCATGCAGGGGCCTGCATGGGTCCGCCTCAGGTCCTCTGCACATATCCTACAGCTGTTTGCTTGATTTTTTTGTGGGACTCCTAGCAATGAGGCTCTTTTGCCTGCCCTTGGAACTCTTTGCTTCCTATTGGGTTGACTTGTCCAGTTTTAATATCATATTGTATCTTATATTGTATCTTGTTTTGACATGTTTGTTTTTCTCTCTTAGAAATCTGCTGTTTTGAAAGGAAATGGAGAGGGACCGGATCTGGTAGTTGTGGGAAGCTGGGAGGGGGAAATTTAGTCAGCATGTACTATATGAATGAAGAATCTAGTTTTAACTTTAAATTGCAGAAAAAGAAAGTGAAGATAGGCATTTTAGATTAAAAATCATTGTAATGTTTTTTATTACAATCTACATAAAAGTTTGATGACACTGAAGCCATCAACTTTCTTAATATAAAGACTTCCAGACCCAGACGCATGTAATGGGTAAACATGGTAGTCTATTGATTCTTTTCCTTGCTGTTGTATCTCCTTTCACCCTTTAAGGTTTTGTGAATTGGCACCTCTAAGTTAGGACTCAGGGAACAGTAGGTGTTGGTAACCAGTTTTATTTACTTTCTTCTTAACAGACAGTGGAAACTCTTGTCACTTTTCATGAAATACTTAAGGACCTAGAAATCCATAGAAAATAACTTTCCTACATACAGTTGACACATTGTGAGAATCAGCAGTGTACGGAATAGGAAGATATAGACACACAGAACAATTAAAAACTCAATTATACATTATCTAGGGCCTCTTTCCTATTGGTTCTTGTGGAATTTAGAATTGGTTTCACCAGTTCACTCAACAGTGTTTATCGGATTTAGCCTTCTCTGCAAATAGTCCACTGTCTTAAGTGTAGAATTTCTTGGCACCTTTGCTCTGGCCCTTGGCTTCTTAGATGAAACTCAAATAAAACTTAAATAAAACATAGATAAGGAACATGAAATTTTAACAAGAATTATGTTATCAGTATTTGAAAGCGATGTTGCAGTCTATTATGTGGCCTACTTACAGATTTTAAAGAGACATTTTACATCATTGCTGCACATTACAACTAAATGAGTATAAATTCCGAGCTTTTTTTTTTAAATAAAATAAACAAACACAAAACCAAAAAAATATTTTAGGTCAGATATCTCTCTCAAACAAGTGATGAAAATTCTGAACCTGCATGTTGGTGAATGTAAGGAACGTAAGTTGTTTGCTTTTTTATCTTCCTCCACCACTTGGCACTAACTACTTCACACCCTCTTTCTTATGTTAACACAGTCCACTTAATTAGTCAGCAAGGGCGGGGCTGCAAGGTACAAAAACAGGACAAAACAAAACCGAACAAATCCCCACTGATATCTGTTTAGTCACTTTTCTGTTTTCGTGCCTTTGTCTCATCTTTCCTTTGATTTCCTTTTTTATTTGATATTTTTTTATTGAATATATTTATTTGCATTTCAAATGTTATCCTCTTCTCAGATTTCCCCTATGGAAAATCCCTAACCCATCCTCCCTCTCACTGTCTCTATGAGGATGCTCCCCCAACCACCCACCCACTCCTGCCTCCCCACCCTGGCATTTACCTACATTGGGGCATTGAGCCTTGACAGGACCAAGGGCCTCTACTCTCATTGATGTCCAACAAGGCCCTCCTCTGCTGCTTATGTGACTGGAGCCATAGGCCCACTGGGATGATGGTTTAGTCCCTGGGAGCTCTGGGGAATCTCTTTGGTTGATATTGTTGTTCTCCCTATGGGTTACGAACTCCATCAGCTCTTTCAATCCTTTCTCTAACTCCTCCATGTGTCTAACCCTGTGTCGGTTCAATTGTTGGCTGCGAGCATCTGCCTCTGTATTTGTCAGGCTCTGGCAGAACCTCCCAGGAGACAACTATATCAGGCTCCTGTCAGCAGAACTTCTTGGAGTCCACAATAGTGTCTGGGTTTGGTGTCTATATATGGGATGGATCCTCAAGTGGGGCAGTTTCTGGATGGCCTTTCCTTCAGACTCTCTTCCACACGACATCTCCGAATTTCCTCCCTTGAGTATTTTGTTACCCTTTCTAAGAAGGACTGAAGCTTTCCTGCTTTCATCTTCCTTCTTCTTGAACTTAATGTGGTCTGTGAATTCTATCTTTGGTATTCTGAGCTTATGGGCTAATATTAACTTATCAGTGAGTGCATACCCATGTGTGTTCTTTTGTGACTGAGTTGCCTCACTCAGAATGATATTTTCTAATTCTATCCATTTGCCTAAGAATTTCATGAAGTCATTGTTTTTAATAGCTGAGTAGCACTCCATTGTGTAAATGTACAAGATTTTCTGTATCCATTCCTCTGTTGAAGGACATCTGGGTTCTTTGCAGTTTCTTGCTATTATAAATAAGCTGCTATGAACATAGTGGAGCACGTGTCCTTGTTATATGTTGGAACATCGTTAGGGTATATGCCAGGTATAGGTCCACAGATAGTACTATGTCCAATTTTTTGGGAAACTCTTAGACTGATTTCCAGAGTGGTTGTACCAGCTTGTAATCCCACCAACAATGGAGAAGTGTTCGTTCCTCTTTCTCCACATCCTTGCCAACATTCTGACTGGTATGAGGTGGAATCCCAGGGTTGTTTTGATTTGCATTTCCCTGATTATTTGGACTAAGAGGATTATTTGGCTTTCTGGAGTCTAACTTGAGTTCTTTGTGTATATTGGATTTTAGTCCTCTGTGGGATGGAGGATTGACAAAGATCTTTTCCCAATCAGGTGGTTGCGTTTTTGTCCAATTGATGATGCCCTTTGCCTTACAGAAGTTTTTCAATTTTATGAGGTCCCAATTGTTGATTCTTGATCTTAGAGCATAAGCCATTGGTGTTCTGTTCAGGAAATTTTCCCCTATGTCCATGTGTTTGAGATGCTTCCTCACTTTCTCTACTGTTAGTTTCTGTGTATCTGGTTTTATGTCACAAACCATAGGGAGAACATCTTACACCTGCTCTCAAATGTCATGTTTTATAAACCACTTGAAATGAACAAGGATCTTTAAAAATTTGGTTCACTCTAAAGCTCAAGAAATAGAATATTAGTCAAAATCAGTTTTTCTTAACATGCTGATCACAATCCTTTTGGCAAACACTTTCAAAAATATTTATATTCTGATTAATAAAAGAAGCTAACATAAAATTAAAAAGGAAAGTAGCAAGAAAAATAATTTTATGTCTGTAGTTTTGTTTAAACTGAAATGCATATATGAAGTTCAATAAGAACATAGAAGTCATTTTCACCATTCATTTTCAGTTAAAAGGTATAACTGGTATCTAAATATGAGTTACAATCAGATAAATATAATGACAGAATATCTTGTAACGAAGTGGTTTTCAAATTGAGGTTTGTATTTCTTTGAGGGTCTTAGGACAATTTTACAGGGGTCTCACAATACCACTGGAAATACAGATATAGCAGGTACAGTTACATCTGTATTTAGATAAGTATAGTTCAAGTTATGAAGTAGCAACTTTATTACTGTATGAAAATAATTTTATACATCAGGTTACCGCAACATGAAAAACTCTATAACAGGGTCACAGCCATAGGAAGGTTGAGAGCCACTGCTCTAAAGGAATTTGCTTTTCTCTTTAAATTTATTAATGCCATGAAAGTCAAGTAAACACCAATAAACTTCTCCAATTGAAAGAGACAAGAGAACAAGGGAGAAAATGTGTAGTACATTAATATAGAGTCAGGTGTTCAGGGTTGAGCACCTACTGTGAGTCTGAATGCTGTCATTTTCATGGTCATATCACACTAGGGATAACAATCCTATTTGTTAGAAAAGGTGCTGAAGTTTTCAGGAGTCACAAAACAGTGGCTCTAAATATTACTTTCAATTTCTTCAGTGGTGAGCAAAGTTTTATAACTTCAACTTTGCAATTATTCTATAAAAGCTAACATTTCAATGCAAAAACTTCATATTTTTTAGAAAAATATGACTTAAATGTAAAAGAAATCTATTCCTGACCTTTAAAGTGGTCATTATAAATACTGAAATATAAAAAATGGGAAAAAAATCAATGGGAAAATGTCAATTACTTTACTGAAAGACACATAAAACTTTTTGGCACACCTGGAACTGTATTTCTCCTTGCTAATATTTTAAGACATCTTGTGTTTTTTGAACCATCATGATAAGGAAAGGAAATAAGGAAGATAATGGAAGGGAAGGGAAGGGAAGGAAAGCAGATAGAAAATAAAAGGACAGTGAAAGACAGCAGGGGCATTTATAGAGATACATAGACAGATGGTAGATTTACATACACTCATACACACACACACACACACACACAAACACACACGAAGAACACTCATTTGTGTCAGCCTTTCAGGTGCAATTACTTCAATGTTAAAGAGGAAGCCCTGATGAAATATGAACATGTTTAGCAACAGTGTTTGATCCACAAGCCACCCTCGTCCCCCATGCACTGGATGGAAGTGTAATTACAGCCCATTAGTGAATTACTTGCAGTTATCCTTTGATCTTGTAGTTAATACAGTGAACTCTAATTTGCATAAATGTTATTAGCATATTTCAGAGCACTTTCTGATCTTTTTAAGGATTGACTGCTGCCTTGATAAGAAAGACCGACTTAGAAAATCATCTTTCCTTCTGCCATTGCTAGACCAAGCAGGACTTTCACTTTCAGTGGCCGACACAGAGCAAGACAGGGTCATAATAAAACAGAGCCAAGTTTGTTTATAAACTATGTGCTATTTAAAGGGATCAAATTATTTTTATTTATCTGGTTATTCACAGGATTCAAGCCCAACAATTCACAAATATTTGCTTCATTACATTTAATTACTTTACTGAAAAATCTCACTGATAACTCAATTTATCTGCTATTAAAGCCAACATTCTTAACTGTCTTTGTAAAGTAACACCCACAAGCAATTTAGTTATTGACACACAAATCCTAGACATCATGCTTAAATGTAGTTACTAGTCATCTACTTTCTTATGTTCACACTCCAAACTTCCAAATACAATCCATTCCTTGAAAAGAGACTCTTAACATGGGAGGTTGACCTCAAGCTCTTTATGTAGCTAAAGGTGACCTTAAATTCCGGATCCTACTACCTTTCCCTACCTTGTGCTGGGATTACTGATTTATGGGGCCATGCCAAATTTCTATGTGTTGCAACTTTGTACATGCTTGTCCAACACTCAAAATTGAAAATATATCTTCAGTTCCAACTGTCTGAAAAGCTCTCAAATCTGTCACCTTCTACCCACATCCCTATGTGCAAGTTTAATCTTAGTAATAGTAATCCATAGAAATATTATAGCAAATTTACCTTTACATATATTACTAGCTTAAAAAACTTGAATGAACTTTAATTTCATTCTATTCTGAACGTGGTTTATGCCACTGGCAGGTTACGGGGAAGGGAGAGAAGTGAGATGGAAGTGTAACTAAGGAGAAGTCATCAAAATTTCCTGTGATTTCTGAGTAAATTCTCTTCCCTTTGTCTACACAGGGTAGGGTTAACACTAGCTTTTCATGCTTATATGACTCTGTTTCAAAATTCTTATTTATTTTTATTTTTTTGAACCCAGTTTTAATTAAGTCATTCTGTGCTGTTGTTTCTATTCTCCAAAGTAATAACTTTTACAAGAAAAAAAATCTAAATTTTTTATTGACTACAATTTTTAGTTTTCAAAAATGGTCAGTACACAATTTATGGACTAAGGCACAAGACTGAGTCCCTTTTGAAAATCTAGAGAACAGTTTAAAATCAGTTTAGGTAAAACATCTTTTAACCAGAACCATTAGTTTTCTCACTGCTAAAATGAATATGGTACTTGTGCTCTTACTACAAATAAGAAGTGAATTTTATAAATGATGTTGGAAAGCTTTGAACACTCTAACAGGCTGCCAAAAGATCTAAACATTAACTATAAACTATAAATTATAATTATGTAAAGATTGCCCCCATAAACAAAATGTTGGATCTTATTACTGAAATTTCCTGCAGATGTTATAGAGGAACCTACATTTTTAAAATACATTTTCCAGGTTAGTGATCTGTGTCTGTCCCATTACGTTTGTTGTTTTTAAGAAGTGTTTTTACATCGTGTACTACAAAGAATTGAGAAATGAGAATATTTGTGGAAAAGGACATAAATGTTATTTTTATTTTCCATCTGGTATTTTGATAAGAGATACTGGAAGTCATCCTAGCAAGTATATCAGAAGCAGTGACCTGACAGTGCACACTGTCATTCAAAGGGGCCTTTGTGATGTCCTGAAGCTCATGTGCAGAGCCACACTAAAAGTAACAGCTTACTCTAGTGCAGGGCAGAACCTCAGGATTAATGAGGTCTTTTATAGAGTTTCCTGCTTTGAGACAAGCTGAAAGACTTTTAATGGACTTAAAAGCTTGGATCTGATGAATTGCCACTTAACACAAATTAACAGGTCAGATGAATGATCTCAGAAAAACAGACTCTTTATCTGGCTTTTGATAAGCTCCCAAGTTGAGAGATGATGTGAACAAAGAACATAAAAGGGAGATCAGCTGAGCTGAGACGTATCCAATTGTTCCTATTTAACATGTGTCATTTGGATAGTTTTTCAGTCACTGAACACTTATTGTTATCCTATTGTAATCAAGGTATACTAGCCACTGATGTTATAAGCATTTTTTCCCGGAAGCTGGTTACATGCTAGTCAAACATATTTAGCATACACATACATGGTTTTAATCATTTTATGAAGTTATTGAATATTGAAAAACTATTAAATGAAGATACTGAAGTAGAAAGTGCCATGTATCTATTTTATCATTCAAATAGTAATTTCATTGCCAAAATCAGCATTCTATAGTCATATGGTGCCTCTGGAATCTACTGAAGGTTACAATTTATGAAGAAAAATGGATGATTCATTATATTGTTTCATGAAATAGCACAATACCACCAATATCCAAACCTAATCAATGGATACAAGTTTATGGAAGTCAGAGTGAAGAAACAAGTGTCTGGAATCCTTATTCCTACCTAGTCCTCTTATCTTAAAATGACAATAAAAGAAGTAGGCAGTTATCATAAAATCTTGCACCCTTTTTATAAATATCCACACACAGTCTACCATAACTGTTTAGGCTGTGGACAATAAAGTGCCACGGCCCTTTTCTATGCTTATTTCTTAGCTCTTCTCCACTTTAATGAGACAGACATTAATGATTAAGCCAGTATAATTCAACATATATTTTAGGAAGAGGTAGTAAATAGGCATCCCTAGGTAAAAGAGCAAAAAAAAAAGAGATCTGAGTTATAATCTGCAATAATTTTTTTTTGGTTCTTTTTTTTTGGAGCTGGGGAACGAACCCAGGGCCTTGCGCTTCCTAGGCAAGCGCTCTACCACTGAGCTAAATCCCCAACCCCAATCTGCAATAATTTAAATCAACAAACAAAAGGAGTAAAGAGAACATGGAGAAAGTAAGAATTTGATTGCAAGTTTCTTTCATCTGCAGTAGCTACCTTACCACTTTCCACTTGTCAACAACTAATCCCCTAAATATTACAAAGGGATAGGAACATACAAATGAAACCAAACACCAATCTAACACTTCGAGAGTCTCATAGCAAATGTATTAGAACTGGTAACCACAAAGGGTAAGTCTAAAGAAACTAACATATTTAAAGAAAAACACTCAGGGAAGCCGAAAAAAGGTGTAAGAACAAAAGAGAGATATCAACAGAATACTCCAAACCTAGTTAGAAACCAAAAACAATGTCCCAAATTACAAAAATGTTAGTAAGATAATGAAATTTTAAAATGGAATATTATGTGGAAAGGGTATTGATAAATAAATCAATTTGAATGATCAGATAATAGAAAATAATGAATCCGAGTAGAATGTAAAACAAAGTCCATCTTGAAGAAAATCTAATACTGCTTCTCTGATACATAGAGATCATCACCTTTAAAGTCCCAGAAAAAGAAGGTATGCAGAATATTTGAATAAATGTCTAAGGGCTCTCAAGATTATGTAACACACACACACAGAGAGAGAGAGAGAGAGAGAGAGAGAGAGAGAGAGAGAGAGAGACAGAGAGACAGAGAGACAGAGAGACAGAGAGACAGAGGGTGGGAGGGAGAGAGGGGGCGGGGAGGGAGTGGGGGAGAGAGAGAGGGAGATAAATAGAGACAGAGAGACAGAGATAGACAGAGACAGAGACACACAAAGAGAGACACAAAGAGATACATATATACATTTTACAATCAGCAAAGAAAAGATAGGCCATGAATATGAAAGTGAACTAGTCTATGGGGGGAGGGCGGCAATGGGGGGAGGGTTGGGAGGGGAACACCCATAAGGAAGGGGAGGGGGGAGGGGGATGTTTGCCCGGAAACCGGGAAAGGGAATAACACTCGAAATGTATATAAGAAATACTCAAGTTAATAAAAAAAAAATAAAGAAAGAGAGCAAGGAGGTTGATTTGTCAGGAAGAAATGGAGGGGGAAAATGATATAATAATGTTTAAATTTTATTTTTATACTATAAAAACACTATGTTAAAAAGGAAAAAAGAAAGGTTTAGTAGTTCTCTGGTGGAACTTTTGGGATCACTTAAATGTACAATCATATCGTCTGCAAATAGTGATATTTTGACTTCTTCCTTTCCAATCTGTATCCCTTTGATCTCCTTTTGTTGTCTGATTGCTCTGGCTAGGACTTCGAGAACTATATTGAATAAGTAGGGAGAGAGTGGGCAACCTTGTCTAGTCCCTGATTTTAGTGGGATTGCTTCAAGTTTCTCTCCATTTAGTTTAATGATAGCTACCGGTTTGCTGTATATGGCTTTTACTATGTTTAGGTATGGGCCTTGAATTCCAGAACTTTTATCATGAAGGGGTGTAGAATTTTGTCAAATGCTTTCTCAGCATCTAATGAAATGATCATGTGGTTCTGTTCTTTCAGTTTGTTTATACAGTTGATTACTTTATTGGTTTTCCATATATTAAAGCATCCCTGCATCCCTGGAATGAAGCCTACTTGATCATGATGGGTGACTGTTTTGATGTGCTCTTGGATTCAGTTTGCAAGAATTTTATTGAGTATTTTTGCATCGATATTCATAAGGGAAATTGGTCTGAAGTTCTCTTTCTTTGTTGGCTCTTTGTGTGGTTTAGGCATAAGAATAATTGTGGCTTCATAAAAAGAAATTTAGTAGTGCTCCTTCTGTTTTAATTTTGTGGAATAGTTTGGATAATATTGGTATGAGGTCTTCTATGAAGGTCTGATAGAATTCTGCATTGAACCCATCTGGACCTGGGCTCTTTTTGGTTGGGAGACTTTTAATGTCTGCTTCTATTTCGTTAGGAGTTATGGGGTTGTTTAAATGGTTTATTTGTTCCAGATTTAACTTTGGTACCTGGTATCTGTTTAGGAAATTGTCTATTTCCTCCATATTTTCAAGTTTTGTTGAATATAGGCTTTTGTAGTAGGATCTGATGATTTTTTGAATTTCCTCTGATTCTGTTATTATATCTCTCTTATGATTTCTGATTTTGTTAATTTGGATACACTCTGTATGTCTCGTTAGTCTGGATAAGGGTTTATCTATCTTTTTGATTTTCTCAAAGAACCAGCTTTTAATTCCGTTGATTCTTTGAATAGTCCTGATAAACACCTTCAGCAAAGTGGCTGGGTATAAAATTAAATCACATAAATAAGTAGTCTTCCTCTACACAAAAGAGCAACAAGCCAAGAAAGAAATTAGGGAAATGACACCTTCGTTATAGTCCCAAATAATATAAAATACCTCAGCGTGTCTTTAACCAAGAAGTGAAAGATCTGTATGATAAGAACTTCAAGCCTCTGAAGAATGAAATTGAAGAAGACCTCAGAAGATGGAAAGATCTCCCATGCTCATGGATTGGCAGGATTAATATAGTAAAAATGGCCATTTTATCAAAAGCGATCTACAGATTCAATACAATCCCCAGCAAAATACCATCCAATGCTTCAGAGAGTAAGACAGAACAATTTGCAAATTCATCTGGAATAACAAAAACCCAAGATAGCTAAAAGTATCTTCAACAATAAAAGGACTTCTGGGGAACTCACTATCCCTGAACTCAAGCAGTATTACAGAGCAATAGTGATAAAAACTGCGTGGTATTGGTACAGAGACAGACAGATAGACCAGTGCAATACAATTGAAGACCCAGAAATGAACCCACACACCTATGGTCACTTGATTTTTGACAAAGGAGCCAAAACCATCCAATGGAAAAAAGAGCATTTTCAGCAAATGGTGCTGGTTCAACTGGAGGTCAGCATGTAGAAGAAGGCAGATTGATCCATTCTTATCACCCTCTACAAAGCTTATGTCCAAGTGGATGAAGGACCTCCACATCAAACCAGATAAACTCAAACTAATAGAAGAAATGTTGGAGAAGAAACTCGAACACATGGGCACTGGAGAAAATTTCCTGAACAAAACACCAATGGCTTATGCTCTAAGATTAAGAATCAACAAATAGGATCTCATAAAACTGCAAAGCTTCTGTAAGGCAAAGGACACTGTCATTAGGACAAAAAGGCAACCAACTGATTGGGAAAAGAACTTTGTCAATCTTCCATCCCACAGAGGACTAAAATCCAATATACACGAAGAGCTCAAGAAGTTAGACTCCAGAAAACCAAATAATCCTCTTAGTCCAAATAATCAGGGAAATGCAAGTCAAAAGAACCCTGGGATTCTACCTTACACCAGTCAGAATCTTGACAAGGATTTGGAGAAAGAGGAATGAACACTCCTCCATTGTTGGTGAGATTGCAAACTAGTACAACCATTCTGGAAATCAGTCTGGAGGTTCCTCAGGAAATTGGACATTGAAGTACCTGAGGACCCACCTATACCTCTCTTGGGCATATACCCAAAAGATGGCCCAACATATAACAAAGACACATGCTCTACTATGTTCATAGCAGCCTTATTTATAATAGCCAGAAACTGGAAAGAACCCAGATGCCCTTCAATAGGGGAATGGATACAGAAAATAAGGTACATCTACACAATGGAATACTCCTGAGCTATCAAAAAGAATGACTTTATGAAATTCATAGGAAAATGGATGGAACTGGAAAGTATCATCCTGAGTGAGGTAACCCAATCACAGAAAAGCACACATGGTCTGCACTCATTTATAAGTGGATATTAGCCCAAATGCTCGAATTACCCTAAATGCACAGAACACGTGAAACTCAAGAAGGATGACCAAAATGCAAATGCTTCACTCCTTCTCTAAAAGGGGAACAAGAATACTCTTGGGATGGAATAGGGAGACAAAGTTTAGAACAGAGGCTGAAGGAACGCCCATTCAGGGCCTGCCCCACATATGGCCCATATATATATATATATCCACCAAACTAGATGAGATGGATGAAGCAAAGAAGTGCAGGCTGACAGGAACCGGATGTAGCTCTCTCCAGAGCTACAGCCAGAATATTGCAAATACATAGACGAATGCCAGCAGCAAACCACTGAACTGAGAAAGGGATTCCCGTTGAAGGATTCAGAGCAAGGATTAAAAGAGCTTGAAGGGGCTTGACACCCCATATGAACAACAACGCCAACCAATCAGAGCTTCCATGGACTAAGCCACTACCCAAAGACTATACATGGACTGATCCTGGGCTCCAACTGCATAGGTAGTAATGAATAAACTAATAGGAGCACCAGTTCAAGGGGAAGCCCTTGGTCCTGCCAAGACTGAACCCCCAGTGAACATGATTGTTGGGGGGAGGGTGGTAATGGGGGTGGATGATGAGGGGAACACCCATATAGAAGGAGAGAGGAAGGGTTAGAGGGTTGTTAGTCTGGAAACCTGGAAAAGGAATAACAGTTGAAATGTAAATAAGAAATACCCAACTTAATAAAGGTGGAGGAAAAAACAGGAATGAGTATAAACAACATATATAGAGAGATACATTATATGCATGTTTATATGTACAGCAGTCCTCTAAAAACAAACAAAAATCCAGAACCCATAATATATATGCAAAAGATCTATAAAGTAAATTAAAATAAAATAATAAAATAATTTCTTAAAAGCCAGGTCAAGCCAGGTCAAAACCTTATGAGACAAAAGATCTCTACAGATGCCATGGTGCTTTTTTGTGTCAGCCATCTACAGCTTTTTATGGTGGCCTAGCCTTGAGAGTGGTTTGTATTTCCAATGAGATTTTAGTAGCAGAAATTGATTTTTATTTCCTATGTCCCACTGATCATAATTGGACATAGCTTCTGAGATAGGGAAATAGGGCATTGCATCTAATTCCCTTGCAAGAGCTGAGACGCCATGTTTTTGCAGAACCATGAAGGACTTGTGTATGCTTCAGTTTCTGTGACTTCGCATATTTGTCAGTTCTGCAGTATATGAAGAGCCTCGTATCCTTAGTGTCCTCTATTCCTTCTAGTTCTTACAGTCTTTCCACTCTCCTCCACGTGGTTTCCTCAGCTTTGAGGGGCAAGAGTTGATGGAGACAACCCATTTAGTACTGAGTATGTCAATGTTTCTCACTGTTTGTACAATTTTCAGCTGTGTCTCTCTGTACTTTTTCTCATCTCCTATAGGAGGAAGCTTCTCTAATGATGGCTATGAAAAAATCTTATCTATGAATATAGCATGATGTCCTTCGGAGTCATTTTTATTTTGGTACATCCCTTTAGTAGAACAATAGTATTTGGTTTTCCTCTAGGTCCCTAGTCTATCTTGTCTGAGGTTCTTCAAGCCACTTGAACAGTGTTAGAGATGAGTTCCACCTCATGAAGTGTGTCTAAAATCCAATCAGATATGTGTTGGTTACTCCTGCATGATTTGTGCTAGTATTGTAGTAACTTATCTTGCAGGCATATCATATTTGTAAATTGTAGACTTTATAATTTGATTGTTGTTTACTGTCTCCCATTTTATCATGTGGAGTACTGTTAGCTACCCTTAACATTAATCCATAGGGGTAAAGGCTTTTGGTAGGTACCAACTTTCTTTCCTGTGTCCATTGCATTCTGTAGGTATTGTTTTCAGCACTAGGAACTTATCATCAGTTTGTGGAGAAGAAACAATAGCCTTGGCAATACCCTGAATTTGGGGAAAGGGAGTCTCATAGAAAGCCTTAGGCTAACAACTCAATTAGAAGTAATCTATTTCTGGATTACGTTGGAAGCTTCCTTTGGCAAAGAGACATATGTATTTCAGGCTCTTCTACCCTGTTATTTGGCAATTCCACTCAGATCAAATTTACATGTATATATATTTTAGGACAATTCGAAGGACTGAGCTTTCTATAAAGTCCTCAAATAGCCATTAGTTGCAGTTTTCTCATCACATGTTCTCCCTATCATACCTTTCTTCCCTCACCCTCCGCATTTAATCTTCTAGTTCCTGAACCCATCTCCTCTATTCATTACTATCTATTTTATTTTTCCTTTCTACAGAGATCCATCTCTCTCTTATATAGGGAATATTCTATATGTAAACTCCGTGATATATGGCTTATAGTTTGCTTAGCAAAGACTTAACAGATAAAATCCATTTGTAAGTGGGGACATGCCATCCATATTTTGCTATCTGGGTCTAGTATACCTCACTCAGGATGATATTTTTAGCCTTTTCCAATACCCGAGAAATTAATGATTTTTAAACAATTGACTAATATCCTACTATGTATATTTACCACTTTCTTTATTCATTTATGTCTTGGTGGGCATGTAGTTTATTTTCAACTTGTGGCTACTACGTATAGACAAGAATGAACATAGTTGAGGAAGTGTGTCTGTACTGGGATAAAGGAACTTTCAGGTTTATTCAGAAGAGTGGTATAGCTAAATCATGGGCTGTATCCCAGCTCCATCATGGATTGCCACACAGACTGCCATATCGGAAATCTGTATATGGTTTCATTTTCACTAAAAATGGGTGAATGTTTCCTTTATTGTGCTTTCTCGCCAGTATGAACTGTCATTTATTTTATTGATTTTGGTCATTCTGACAAGAGTAAAATTAAATCTAAAAGAAGTTTGATTTGCAGTTCTCTGAAAGCTAAAGATGTTGAATAGTTCTTTGATTTTTTCATAGCTATTTTGGTTCTTCTTTTGAGAATTTTTCATTTTCATTTTCATTTACATTTCTGTAATGAGTTATTCAGTTTTCATGGCTTTGCAAGCTTTCTGTTGTTTCTTTAGATATGCAATTAACCTGTGATTTTCAAATATAATGCAGAACATTATTTTTATATGTTGAGGCTTGTTTTGTGCCCCAGTACATGGAGGATTTGGGGGAAAGTCTCTTGAACTGCTGAGAAGACAGAATATTTCTTTGTGTTTTGGTGAAATGTTCAATAAAGATCTGTTAGGGACTTTTGGTTTACGATGTAATTTAGCTCCAGCATTTCCCTTCTTACTTTTGTTTGAATTACCAGTTTACTGTCAAGAATGGCATATTGTAGTCACCCATTATTCCTATGTGATAATCAATATGTGATTTAAGCTGGATTAGTGCTGCTTTTATGAACATGGCTGCCATTGTACTTGGTGCATAGATGTTTAGAATTATGGTATGCTTGTAGTGACTTTTCCTTTGTTGGATATACAATGTCTTTCAATAACTCTTCTTATTAGTTTTGTTTTGAAGTCTGTTTTGTCAGATATTAATATAACTAAATTACCTTCCTGTTACTTGCTCCGTTTGCTTGGAAAATATTTTTCTAGTCTTTTATCCTCGAGTGATTGCTATACTTAATGTTAAGGCATGTTTCTTGGATATAACAGAAGATTTTTATTTCTTTACTATTTCTTATCAAATATATTAGCTTGTGGGTTTTTTGTTTGTTTGTTTGTTTGTTTGTTTGTTTTCCTGGACCAAACCCAGGGCCTTGTGATTGCTAGGCAAGAGCTCTACCACTGAGCTAAATCCCCAGCCCCAGCTTGTGTTGTTTTTAATGGTAGAATTGAGAATATTAAAGGTGTTTGCTGATACTTCTTATTTTCTCATTGTGCTGTGGGCTTCCCTGTCTTTTGAACTGATTATATATTCCATGTGGGATTTTCGATTATCAATCTCTTGAGGTTGAAGTTTTCCTTATAGTACTTTCTTTAGAAAAAGACATACAAATTAGATACTTTTTTTTAATTGGAATTTTAATTTACATTTCTAATGTAATCCCCTTTCCCAATTTACCATCCATAAGTCCCCTATCCATCCCCCTCCTGCTTCTTCTATAATGGTGATACTGTCTTCCCTCCCTGGCACTTCCCTACATTGGGTTGTCCAGGAGTGGCAAGATCATTAGTGCCCAACAAGACTATCCTTTGCTACAGATACAGTTGGAGCCATGGATCTGTCCATGTGTACACTTTGGTTAGTGGTTTATTTAGTCCCTGGAAGTTCTGGTTGGTTGGTATTGTTGTTCTTATGGGGTTCCAAGCCCCGTTTCAACTCCTTTAACCTTTCCCTAACTCCTCCAAGTGGAACACTTCTCAGTTCAATGGTTTGCTGCTAGCATTTGCCTCTGTATTTGTCATGCTCTGGCTGAGCCTCTCAGGAGACAGCTATGTCAGGCTCCTGTCAACATGCACCTCTTGGCTTAATCAATATTGTCTAGGTTTGGTGGCTGTATATGTTTTCACTGGATCCCCAGGTGAGGTAGGGGCTGAATAGTCATTTCTTTATTCATTACTCCAAACTTTGTCTCCATATATGTATATTTTTATCCCCTTTTTAAGAAGGACTGAAACATTTGACTTTCGTTGTCCTACTTCTTGAGCTTCGTGTTGTCTTTGGATTGAATCTTGGCTATTCCATGCTTTTGGGCTAATATCCACTTATCAGTGAGTGCATGCCATATGCATTTTTTTTTGTGATTTAATTACCTTGCTCAGGATGACATTTTCTAATTTCATTCATTTCCCTATGAATTTCATGAAGTCATTTATTTTATATCTGAGTAGTACTCCTTTGTGTAGATGTACCACATTTTCTGTATCCATTCCTCTGTTGAAGGGCATCTGGGTTTTTTCTAGATTCCAGCTATTATAAATAAGGCCGCTATGAACATAGTGGAGCATGTGTCCTTGTTAGATGTTGGAGAATCTTTTGGTATATGCCAAGGAGTAGTATAGCTGGGTTGTCAGGAAGTACTATATCCATTTTTCTGAGAAACCTCCAGAATGATTTCCAGAGTGCTTGTACTAGCTTGCAATCCCACCACCAGTGGAGGAGTATTCCTCTTTCTTCACATCCTCAACAACACCTGCTGTCACCTGAGTTTTTTTTTCTTAGCCATTCTGACTGGTGTGAGGTAGAATTTCAGGGTTGTTTTGATTTGAATTTGCCTGATGACTGAGGATGGTGGACATTTTTTTAGGTACTTCTCAGACATTTGATATTCCTCAGCTCAGAATTTGTTTAGCTCTGCATTCCATTTTTAAATAGGTTTGTTTGCCTCTAGAGTCTAATTTCTTGAGTTATTTGTATATATTGGATATTAGCCCTCTATTGGATGTAGGATTGGTAAGGATCTTTTCCTAATCTGTTGGTTGCTATTTTGTCCTAATGACAGCATCCTTTGCCTTACAGATACAGAAACTTTGCCATTTTATGAGGTTTCATTTGTCGATTCTTGATCTTAAGCATAAGTCATTGTTGTTCTGGTCGGGAAAATTTTCCCAGTGCCCATTTGTTTGGGACTCTTTCCCCATTTTTTCTTCTATCCATTTGAGTGTATCTGGTTGGATGAGGAGGTCCTTGATCCACTTGGACTTAAGGTTTGTATTGGGCAATAAGAATGGGTCAATTGGCATTTTTCTACCAGCACCATTTGTTGAAAATGTTATGTTATTTTCACTGTATAGTATTAGCTCCTTTGTCAAAGATCAAGTGACCATAGGTGTCTGGGTTCGTTTCTGGGTCTTCAATTCTGTACCACTGATATAGCTGCCTATCTCTGTACCAATACCATACAGTTTTTATCACCATTGCTCTGTAATACAGCTTGAAGTCAGGGGTGGTGATTCCAGTCGAAGTTCTTCTATTGTTGAGAATAGTTTTCACTGCCCTGGTTTTTTTGCTCTTCCAGATGAATTTGTAAATGTTCTTTCTAGTTCTATGAACAATTTAGTAGGAATTTTGATGGGATTGCATTGAATTTGTAAATAGCTATTGCCAACAACCATGCCAATGACCATATTGCTATAGTCATTTTTACTAAATTAATACTGGGAATGCATGAGCATGGGAGGTCTTTCCATCTTCTGAGATCATCAATTTCTTTCTTCACAGACTTGAAGTTCTTGTCATATAGATCTTTCACTTGCTTGGTTAAAGTCACACTGAGGTATTTGGGACTATTGTGAAGGGTACCACTTCTCTAATCTCTTTTTCAGCCTGTTCATACTTTGAGTAGAGGAAGGCTACTGATTTTTTTTTTTTGAGTTAATTTTATACCCAGTCAATTTGCTTAAGTTGTTTATCGGGCTTAGTATTTCTCTGGTAGAACTTTTGCAGTCACTTAACTATACTATCATATCATATTCAAATAGTGATATTTTGAATTCTTCCTTACCAATTTGTATCCCTTTGACCTCCTTTTGTTGTCTTATTGTTCTGACTAGGAATTTGAGTACTCTATGGAATAAATAGTGAGAGAGTGGGCAATCTTGTCTAGTCCCTGATTTTAGTGGGATTGCTTCAAGTTTGTCTCCATTTAGTTTGATTTTGGGTACTGGTTTGCTGCTTATTACTTTTACTATGTTTAGTCATGAACCTTAAATTACTGATCTTTCCAGCACTTTTAACATGAAGGGGTGATGAATTTTGTCAAATGTTTTCTCAGCATCTAATGAGATGGTCATTTTTTTTCCATTTGCGTTTGTTTACATAGTGCATTTCATTAGTAGATTTTTATATATTGTACCATCCCTGCATCACTGGGATGAAGCCTTATTCCTTATTGATCATGATGGATGATTGTTACTTGACTATTTCCCCTGTCTGCTTTGAATATTCCTTCTTTCTTTCTTTGTTTCTTTTTTGTTTCTTTTTTTTTCCGTTTGGTGTTTTTACTGCTATATGACAGATGGAATTTCTTTTCCAGTCCAATTTATTTGGAATTCTGTAGGCTTCTTGTATGTTTATGGGCATCTCTTTCTATAGGTTAGGGAACTTTTCTTCTATAATTTTGTTTAAGATTTTTACTGGCCCTTTAAGTTTGGAGTCTTCACTTTCTTATATTCCTATTATCCTTAGGTTTGACCTTCTCATTGTGTCCTGGATTTCCTGGATATTTTTGGTTAGGAGCTTTCTATGTTTTGGATTTTCTTTGACAGTTGTGTCAATGTATTCTATTGTATCTTCTGCTCCTGAGAGTTCTATCTATTTTATTCTGTGGGGGATGCCTTAGTCTATGACTTCTGATCTATTTCCTAAGTTTTCTAACTCCAGGGTTGTTTCCCTGTGTGATTTCTTTATTATTTCTATTTCCATTTTTAAATCCTGGATGGATTTGTTCAATTCATTCACCTGTTTGGTTGGTTTCCTGTAATTTTTAAGGGATTTTTTTGTGTTTACTCTTTAATGACTCTTACTTGTTTACCAGTGTTTCTTGTATTTCTTTAAAGGAGTTATAGGTCCTTGTTATAGACCTCTATCATTATCATGAGATATTATTTTAAATCCAAATCTTGCTTTACTGGTGTGTTTGGGTATCCTTTACTTGCTTTGGTGAGAGAACTGGACTCTGATGATGTCCAGTAGTCTTGGTTTCTGTTGCTTAGGTTCCTGCGATTGTCTCTGGCCTTCAGGTTGTCGCTGATGTTAGCTGTTCTTAATGTATCTGCCAGTGACTTGACCTTTTTGTAAGCCTATACATCAACACTGCTAAAGAGTGGTTTTCTCCCAGAGTGATCTGGGCACAGAGAGCTTTGGTTCCTGTTCAGCTCAGAGGCAGAAACCCAAAAACTCCTGTCCCAGACTGTTTCTGGGTTTGTGAGTCCTGAGTCCTCCAGGTGGGTTGTTAAGAGCAGAAGACTTGATCCTACATCTGCTCTCAGGTGTGTCAGAGCTCCTATCAACCGGGTTTTAGGTCTGGGTGCAGGCAGAAACCAGAAGGCCCCTGCCCCTGACTGCTCCTAGCTTCCTGTGCCCAGAGGGCAGTAGTCGGGTTCCTTTTGGGCCAGGAGTATGAGCAAAAGTGGAGATCTCTCCTGATCTCTCAGGAACCCCCACTTCTGAGAGTCCAGCTCTCTTCCCCACAGGATTTGGGTACAGAGAGCTGTGTGACAGTTTAGCTTCAGGGATAGGCAGAAACCGGAAGGTTCCTTCCCCAGATTGCTCCCTGGCTTGTGTGTTCTGAGGCCTGCACGTCAGTAGCTGGGAGCAGCATACCTTTTTTCCCAGGTGTATAGGTGCTCTTTATTGACTCAGATTAGATACTTCTTAAATTTGGTTTTAGCATTTGTGATTATTTTCCATCTATTGTAATCAAAAGTTTTTCGGGGTATATTAGTCTGGGTTGACATTTGTGGTCTCTTAGAGTTTGTAGAACCTCGTTCCTGAGCCTTATGTCTTTTAGCATCTGAATTTTAAAGACAAGTATTATCCTAATAGGTTTACATAATATAAATATAAATAAATATGTAAATCTTTCTCTTGAATCTTCTTAATATTCTTTCTATGTTCTGTAGGTTTAGTGTTTTGGTTATTAGGTGCCAAGGGGAATTGCTTTCTTTGTCCAATGTCTTTGCTTTGATGATTTGTATCTTTCCTGTATCTTGATTAAAATCTCTTTTATTAGATTTTAAAGGTTTTAAGTCTCTTTTATTATCATTATTCCTATTAATTATAGACTTGTACTTTCCAGATGTTTTGTGACTAGAAATAAATTTTATTTCTTTTTTTTTTTACTTTAACATTTTCTTTTCTGATGTGTTCATTTCTTCTAACTGGTCCTTAATCTCTAGAATTCCAGCTTCTACTTTTTTGTATTCTGTTAGTGTGGTTTATCTCTGAGGTTCCTGTTTGACTTTCTAAAATTTGTAGTTCCAGTTTTTTTCCCCTCAGTTTGGATTTTCCTCATTGATTTTGCTTCTGTTCTCATGTCATTAACAGTTTTCTTCGTGCTATTTCACAGTTTGTGTATTATTGATTCCACTAATAAATATATTCATGTCTTCTTTAAGGACCTTCATCATAGTCATGGTAGCTGTATTGTAGACCTTGTCTTAGACTTCTACTATATGTCATTTCTTAGACCCTACTGTAGAAAGGTTCTTGGAGAGATATTTTCCTACCTGTTATTGATTATGTTTTATACTTAGCACAGGTGTCTGTCTTTTGAAATTATTTTAATCGTAGGCCCTGATAATTGGTCTTGTTTTGGTGGGAGGTTAGGATTTTTCTTCCTGGTTTCTCTCACACCCTCTATTTTTTAGAAGAATGTGGTGCTGATCTATTGTCTGGCAGTGGGTGTTTCTGAGATTCTACCAGCTGTATTCACTGGGGGTTCTGGGTAGAATGTATTTCTAGGTATTGGAGCTGAAACTCAGAATGGTAGTACACACCTCTAATACATGGGAGATAGTGATGTAGGTACAAACAGAACTCAAGGGTTTAAGATTTCCAAGTCATTGTTGAGTACATGATAACTTTATTTATAGCTTGAACTGCAACACAAATAAGAAGTAAATAAAAGACAAATCAAGCATAACCAAAAGTTATATTAGAGGACTCTCAGCAGAGAAAAAAATCATCACAAAGTATTCATATGAGAGAATGTTTTCGGAACTAGTACATAGAATATATAAATAGCATCTAAAATTCTACAAAAATTATCCAACCAGATTCTAAAAGGAACCATGATGTGAGACTATGTCATTCTCACATAAGGTCAAAATATCTAATTAATTCAATACAAGGTGCTCAATATTTGTATTAACTAGAGAGGAACATATTGAAACAGCCATGAGTTCTGAGCTTATACTCAATAGGTTAACCATGGTCAAAACCAAAATGAAAACCTTGAGTTCTGATGGGTGGTGAGTATGATTGTCTATCATTATTGATCATTTAGTACTATTAAATTCTACACCTAAAATCCTAGAGGATGGGACATGTGATATTGTATACTATATAATGACTAAAATATGAAAAATATAAGAAGGATGAAGAATTATTTAAATGACAGAGAATACCAGAAACATTCACCATTGGAAGAAATCAAATCCCTTTTTCTAAAAACTTGATATTAAAGTTTGTAAAACTCTCAAATCCAGTAGAAGCTACAAGTGAGCCACTGCTAATTTAGGGGCAGAAATATATTTCCTAAACAGTGAGAAGAAAAAAGTCATCTTAGCTCTTGAGTAGGATCTGCAAATGTTGCTGTTTATGGCAGGGTAGTCAGGCTGGGACGAAAATGTGCTGAAGCCAGACATGTGGTCACAGTAGCACAATAGTAGTAGTTATATAGGCATAGCAATTTTTAGTGATTTGAAGCAGACTCAGGAAGGATGTTCAGATTGATATAATAGTATCATTTATGGAAAAGAAGAGAGATCAAAACAACAGATTAATTTGTTCATTTAAGAAAGAGTTCAAAAGAAGTATAATTAGAGAGGGAGAAAAGATAAGTTACATTGATTCCCCCATAATTACACAAGGAATTTTATGGTATGGATTATAATTGTTATTTTTCAATAAGCAAGCAATTTTGGTATGCTTTTCATTGCATTTGTGATACTGAAATAACTTACATCAAAATAAACATAAGAAACAGGATTTATTGAAATGTTAACATTTGGGGAAAATACTCTACATGTTTTCTCCCACTCTCATGCAACTGAGAGATAAGTGATTTGCTGACTTCTATAACATAAACTTATAATTATCAACTTGTAAAGAGGAAAGATTTGTTTTGACCTATGGCTTTATAGATTTCAGTTCATGGTAGCTTGGCTCTATTATGTGAGGCTCGTGGCAAGGGACCACATCATGGTGGGAATATTTGTTATAACAAAATTGTTCACTTCACAGTCAGGAGGAGGAGAAAAAAGTCCACCTCCTAAAGGCCCCTAATCATACTACAGCTCATACTGATGAAAACAGTTTACAACAGTTTCAAACAGAAGAACAATGCGTGGCCTTTGGTACAAGATGGGTTGAGGCTTTGTACTAAGATGCAAACTACAACAGGATGTCAAACAGGAAAGACTCTTTCCTCCCCTGTTCTAACATCTTATTTCACTTTATTTTTATAATGGCCCAGGGCAGGCATCTGTGTCAGTAAGAACATGGGAATGAAAATACTGACTTTATATTTGAAATGAGGCAAGTTCTACTCTAGCATCACAGTTAGGATGGAAAAAATGAGTCTGTGGTTCATGGTGATACTGGGCAAATGGAGGCTCATTAGTTTTGAGATGTCATCTAAAGGAAAATTAGAAAGAAAATAAAGCTAAGAAATATGAAAGATCTGACTGCACGAACTAAAAGCTGTGACATTGGATAGCTGAAAGTTCAGAAATCATTTTCACTAGCCAGCATTTTTCAGACTCTATCTCCAATGACTAAATGACAAACTTATTAAAGTCATAAAGTCTTCTGGAACTACAGCTTCTCAGTCCTGCATATTTTCATTTAGGTTCTATGAGTATGATATGAAGAAAACCTAAGTCTGTTTGGGAGTCCTGAATTGGGGCAACAGTGTAGTCAATGTTAACCTCCCCAGCAATCATGTGTAGACACAGAGTCCTTCATACAAAACATCAGGTTTAATTTCATAGTCCAATGTTTTACTGTTAAGGTCTTCATGTTTTGAATGAGATTTTAAGGTTAATCATGGCACTAAGCATGAAAATCCAAGTCTTTGTGCTTGACCCACATACTATTTAGACTTTACTGAACACAAAATATACAAAGCAATTTGGGAGCTGGGGTATGTTGCTGGTCATGAAAGTATCTCTTACAATTCTGGAGATAAGATGACAAGGATAAACAACAACAACAACCACCACCACCACCAAAGAGGGCCTTGATCATGAGCTAATTTACTATGGCCTAGGATTTCATTGCTGATCATTGTTTAGGTAAAGCTCTGGCTGGGACCCCAGAGGTTCTGTGCTGCTTCAGTCTGCTGAGTGCTTTTGGAGAAGGTAGTTTTCAGAGCTTTCTTTGATCTAGCTTTGTTTGATTTTGCTATTTCCAAAAACAAACCAAAAAAAAAATAGGAAACCACCTCTAACTTAATCTAGTGTAATCGGGGACAATGTGGAGTAAGCATTCATAATTACAAACCCCCTGGAGAAATTAATATTGTATTCCATACATAGTAGCATAAATTATAATTGTCAGTGGCTCATTGCTCTCATGTTTATGGCATGCTGAAGTTTGGACAGTAACACAGTTGTCAAAGATACACAATTTGCCATAAAATGAGGAGGATACATCAGTTTTTTTGCCTCCTGGTTATATAACATTGAATTAAAATCCTCAGTAAGCCACCTGGCTGTTATCAGATTTATCTGTAAGACAGAAAGCAGGTATATAACAGATTAATATTATTTTAGAATTAAAATGAGGCATGGTAGAATTCTATTACATAAAGCATTGCTAATAGCAATTTGAAAACTTTTGTCTTAAAAAGGCTTCGAAGTATTGGAAATCAGATCCTTTCATCCATGTGGTCCATTCCTGTGCTCTAGAGCACTTCTCAGATTTCTGTGTTGATTGGTTTTATATTTTGGGTGAGGAATACGAAGAGCAAGAACGTAATTTTTTTGATCAAGGGAGGGGGCATCTCATTCCAGATTTAGGACTTTGCCCAGTGAGCCCAGCTATGCATAGTCACAGCATCCAGCACCTTGCTCTGTCCAGCCCAAAGATGAGTTACCTGCCAGGTCCCTATATTCTCCTCTTAAGCTGTCCAATCTCTCATAGCAAAGCTTGTCTGGGACTGTGGCAGAAGGTATTGGGAGGTTGTTTAAGGTTGGAAGGAGGCTGGGATGGAAACAGATGGTGTTTTGGCAGAGTGATTAAAACATTAGATATCTGTTTTAATGAATTGCCCATCCGGCATATAAAAATACTGCAATAGTGAGACCCAGTCTCCTCAGCCAGTAATTGTGATCTTATTTACAGAATATGTTTTCTCCTGGTATAACCATGTGTTTTTTGCTGTGACTCCAAATGTCAAAACTTTTGGAATTTTCAAAGGAGAAAGAAAACACCTAGATAAATCAGAAAAAAATAGAATATAGATTAATAAACTCCCATTAAGATGTCTTCCAATAAAAGAAATCCAATGTTTAGTCCAACTTTCTGTGTGGTCTTTGGCAAGTTACATAACCTCTGTGGACTGACATTTCTCACTTTGAAAAATAAAGCACACAATCTGGTCTCCTAGCTACCACATGTTTAAGTACCAAAGAGGAGCTGAAGTTCAGATCATAATTCATGTTGGAGGAAAGATACTATGGTAACCATTAAAATGTATTGCAAAATGACCAGCAGGAGGGAAAGTAATCCAATGAGCAACTATTAACCTTCAAGCTCAGAGTGAGTTTCTTATGCATTTCTGAGTTAATATGTCCACCTTTGAATTGGAAACTATTATAAGTTATAATGATTTCATGTCTTCTACTTAGTGGGAGGACAAGAAGAAACCCATGGTCATTCCCCGGCCTACAAAGCTAATTTAGAGTTGTATATTAATTAACTGTATTGGTGCAGAACAAACCAGTCAGAATTATAAATCACAGGTTAATTCTAGATTGCCAACATGGGGAGAAGCTGTGAGGTAATTCTTCCTGGATTTTAATTTTTCTAATATTTCTATTTGCTTTTATGGACATCCTTATTTTAGAATAACCAACTTATCAGTAAATATAATATTCTACATCACAGCATGCATTTCATAAGACTGATTATTTATAAAACACCAGTAACTGAACATAGCACAAGATTACTAGCTATAAGTTCAATAGCTATAAGTTTCTTAATAGTGATTTAGGTATTGAAGTTTGTAAAAACAGTACCACTGAACACTTAGATTCTAATTCATGGTACTTTTTCACTCACTTGAGTTTCAATCTGCTTTCTTGAGTGGGTAAGAAGAAGATATGTTGCCAATTGACTAGCAATTTCAGATAGCCTTATGGAACACTCTAAGAACATGTCATATGTTAACTTTGGGAACTGATGATCCAGTCAGTTAAATGAGTTGCATTACTTCAAGATAATTATTTCCAATTATATGTCTATTAATATTCCAATGGATCTACCAACTAGTAGGCAAACTGTTTGAAATTAGTTTTGATATAATTTTTTGCATGATAATAAAAGAAGATAATTTTTAGGGCACAGATATTAAATGCCCTAAGTCGCAGTGAACATTTACAATACATTTTGGACAGATTAATATCAATTTCCCAACATTTTAAAAAACAAAACAAAATGCTAGACAGAGAGTTGGAGACTCTCCTATTGTATCATTGCTCTTACATTTTTACCCAGATCCTTATTTAAAATACCTGAACTTTATTGTCCCCAATTAGAAGAGTATAGAGTGTATAAACCAGTGTACAGAATCTTGATACAAGTAAGATATTAAAATACAAGACAAAAAGATGTAAATTGTGTTACTGTAAACTTTTTTGGGGGTAGGGCATGTACTCATGAACTGAGTTTGACTGAAGAAACATAATAAAACATCTGATGACCATTTGGGAGTAATGATTTATAAAGTGGGCATGCAAAAAGTGCCAATCTCTTTGGAGTTGAAATTCAAAGTAGGCTTTCTTCTTTTTACATTCTTTATTTGAGATAACTTTCATCTTTTTCCTCTAAGTGTAACTGCTATTGGAGGTTCTCTTATGCAATAAATCTTTAACTGCTAGAACATAGTAAGGTGGCTAAAAGCATTTCATGGCCAGCCCTATGGTTCCTGTTATTATGTTCATTTTTTCCTTTGTCTACATAATTTAGCAGGAATTTAGTTTAACAAATATTCGCATAGGTTCAATAAATCATGTCATGTATTTTATGTCCAGGAACCATTGGCAGAACATCCCAGAGACCCAGGATAAAAGCAAACAGGACTGGGAAAAATGTCAATGAAATGATTTATAATGCTACTCTGCTATAGTCACAGGGAGATGCCCAGCCCAATTGTCACAGAAGGGTATCATGCAGAAACAGATAAGAACAGATGGAGAAACCCACAGCCAATCACTAAGAGGACATAGAGGAACCCCTCAGAAGACCAGGAGGAAGGATTATAGAGGACACCATGAGAGAACACCCAACACAATCAACTCAGCAGGGCTTATTCGGGCTACAAGAGACTAAAGATACAAACACAGACACAGTTTGTGTCTGTGGTCCTCTGGTTGTATATCTGGATGATACTCTTTTCCTTCCACTATGTTGCCCCACCCAGCAAGTTTCTCTATTGTAACCTGTTAGGTCATGTTTGCTGGAAATTCGTGGGAAGCCTGCTTGCTCGCTCTCTCTCTCTCTCTCTCTCTCTCTCTCTCTCTCTCTCTCTTTGAGAAACAGAGAAGGAATGAATCTAGAAGAGGAGATGGAAACACAGACTGGGAAGAGAAGAAAGAGGAGAAACTGGGCTCAGAAAATAATATAAGAAAAAATAAAATAAAAAATGTAAAAAAATCCCCAGTATCTATGAAGCATTGTGATAATTAGTTATTAATTGCCCCTTCTTTGTTTCACTTCTAACTGACAACACATTCTCCATTATGACTTATTTTTAAGATAAATGTTTAGTCTATTAAACTGTAAGCATTTTGAGATAAAAGCTACCCTTTATTTTTATATTTCAATTTATATGTTGATATCATGCAACATTGTGGACTGCTAGTACAGTTAGGCTGTAACCTTATTTATCTAAAGAATGTAAATGTATGTAGTCTCACAACTGATCAAAGCTCACTGCCAATTTATGATAAACACAAAATAACTAAGTGTGCACCTTACTCACTCCATGCTGCTTCAGTATCTCCTTATATTGTGAAACTGAAAAAAGTTGTTTGTTCTAGTCACATATTTAAATATTACTTAAAACTATGCTTCACTTTGTCATAATGAAAAACAAAATATTACAAGTTATATCCTGAAGAGAAAAGGGAAGTATTTCCTACTCCATGTAACTGCCAAGTCTTGTACAATGAAGGAAGATGTTTTTCCTAGGGCAATTGAGTCAAATGATTTGAGAACCAGCAAAGTTTTACATTCCAAACAGTTTCCACTGCTAAATCATTTTTTCTAGTAATAGACCAAACAGCTTTATGGACCAAATTTAATAATGAGCAGATAATGAGTAATGTGGCCATTATACTCATGGTATTAACTTTTAGAGGCAGTTGAATATATGCACATTTGTGTGTGTGTGTGTGTGTGTGTGTGTGTGTGTGTGTGTGTGTGTTCAGACCATTAAAGAAGGCATGATGTCTGCAATAAATTAAGCTGGGTGATTTATGTCTTTATTGGATAAACAATAGGGGTGAGGAACAGAAACTTTTCCACAGATCACCAGGGATGCTAGTCTTATTCTGAAAAATACAAATGTGTTTTTTGAAAGTGAAGCGTGTGGCTACTCTTTCTTGAGGAGACAGAAACCAACATTCTCCCAAGTGACAACTGAATCGAGGCCATCTTCATTCTGTCTGTAGAACCTGAAACAACAACTCAATAAATATTTGCAGAAAGCACGAAAACATACATTAAGCACTATTGCTTTCTGTGGCCATAAAGTTGCTCACTTATCCACCAGACCAAAACTTAATTATCTTCCAAGGCTTGGATCCAAAATTGCATTTCCTCTCTTAGCACAGTGGGAGGAATCAATAATATCTTCCACATGATGAAAAGAATAATAAAAATAAATGTGAGTACTATTATTAAGCCACCAATGTATGCCAACTCTTCTAAATAGAGTCACTCTAATGCTTATACCATTCTTTAAGGCAGAGTGTCTTGTCCTTATTTCCAATTTGAGAAAATAGGAGTTCAGAAAGGTAAAACTATACTCCTGTTTACTTAGCTAATAATTAACAGGTCTAGAATTGGAAATGGGTTTCATTTAAGGGTAATGCTGTTCTAACTCTCTTTTGCTGCTTCTTGTGAAAAAAATATGCCTGTAGTACACTAATTTAAATAGGGATCATTTGCATTATCGAGCAGCTGTGTGGCTCTCTAAATTGACTGTTCCAAACTGTATGGCAAATAATATCTAATCCATATTAATTATAAATGCATAACCCTGTGTTTTAAGTACTGGTTAATTGATGAGTATTGCTCAGCTAAATTTTTTGTAAGTGATAAAGGTTAAAACCTTTGGCAGGGAATCCCATCTCATGCAAAAGCCTAACGTTAATACTGTGGCATTGGAAATCTTGAGAGGACATTGGAAATATTTGATCCAGTATTTGATAATGATACTGTTTTTGCATTTTGAACAGGAACAGCCTGAGAAATGGCTCAATATTTATCATCCTTGCTTTCCTTTTGCTCAAGGCAAGTCTCACTCCTGTCAGAAATGCCACTGCACATTAGAAAAATTCTTCTGTGAATCTGAAATGTCTTCCTTTGGGGGGAGCACCTACGAGCTGAGACCTGATGGTTATCTAAAATTGTATTTGTTCTAGTATAAAAATAGTATACTAGTCAACACTTGTCTATAGCACGTGGTGTAGATGTGAGGGGGGAACTCAACATCACACAGTGGGTTTAGTGCCAAGTTTTTTTTTCTTTTAGTAATGTAGAGAGAGCTATGGCACTGACACGGCAGTATAGATTCACATTAACACTCTCCTGCTTCCTCATCAAAGGATAGCATGCATGTATTACAGTTCAAGATTGATTTAGATTATGGACTCTGGTATTGGGGAGGCCAAGTTTGAATATTCCCAATGTTACTCATGAGCTGTGTAAAGTCACCATAGGTGATGACATTATGTATGCAGATTCCACTACAAAATAGCTGTAATTGGGTCTGGAAGACATAGTCAGTTATGGAAAGTAAGTAAGATGAATCTACCACAAATTTAATATGCAGTCTATATGGCTTTGATAAGATGGTTATTATTTTTCAGAACTATGTTGGGAGACAGGGAACAGACAAGAAGCCAAATAAATCCTCCTAGAAGCTGCAGTCCTTTTTGTCACTGGAAAAGCATTGGGAAAATATTTTTCTTGTTGAGAATATGTACATAGCAACTTGTTGAAACAAATGTGTTTTGAGTCACATTTGTTGATATGACAGATATCAAGAATGGCCATGAACCTCAGAGAAAGGCTTTTTTTCATATTTTCATACATGTTGATACAAAGATTTAGTCATTTTCATTCATGTCATTTTCTCTGTTATTTCCTCTCCCTTATGAAATTCTTCACAATATTCTCAAAAGTACTTTTCATACCTACATGTCCTTTTTTGTATATTACTAAAGCATTTTATTACAGTTGCAGTTGTAAGAATGGATGTCATTATTTATGGGAACATGGTGTCTTTGTCATTCAGTACACTACTGAAGAAGTTTACACCCTTTCTTTCAGCTACCAATTATTGTTAATAGTTCCACAGACCCTGGCAGATTGTAGAGTGCCTTCCCATTTCTATGATGAAATGAGACCAATATTGTTCGGATCATGTGTAGGTAACCACATTGCTTTGAGTTCAGAAATACAACTGGTATGGCATGTCAGAAACTGCCTTTAAAACAAAACAAAAACAAAAACAAAAAAACCCTCCAATTCTCTTGTAGTCCATTCTTTCAATCTTTCTCCTGAAATGGTCCCTGAGTTTTGGAGGAGATGATATATCTGCCCCATTTAGACGATTCATCTTCCGTGTCTGCATTGATCACCTGTCACAAAAAGTAGTTTCACTGGGATTCCTCGGAGCATTAATGTATAGATATAAACATGAGTGTTCAAAGTGAGGTTCAGAGGTCCATTTAGCAAAATGATAGTAGTGCTCCCTCCTCTATCACCCATTCTCTTCCTAGTCACAGAGCTTCCCCAGTTTTATAGTATATGAGTGTCTCTTATGGATGTGTGTAAATTCTAATCAGAAAGCCGATAGTTACCCCCCCATCAGAGTCGAGCCATTATTGTAGCAGTGAGTATACATCTTGCCAGCTTAGTCATTATTGTAACTCAAAAGATTTATAAAATATCTGATGACCTTCTTCCTCCAGAAGCCTGCTTAGCACCATCTAGCACTCTGAAAGCTAGCCTAAAGGAAGAAGCTTCTATCTACCTCAGCTTGACTAAAGAAAGTTCTCAGGAAAAAAAATTAAAAGCTAGAACTTTACTTGCTTTCAGAATATGATCAACAACTATGTTAATGGAAAAGGGTGAAAGAGTGTGTCCTTGCTTGCGTGTGTGTGTGTGTGTGTGTGTGTGTGTGTGTGTGTGTGTGTGTGTGTGGTGTAAAAGGAAATTCATTTCTTAGAAGCAGAGGCAGAGAGAAGGAATAACGAATACTTCTTAGGTAATAGCCATATCCAGGAGCAAACTCTACAAAAAACTAACAAATGTCAGAATTAATATAAAGCAAATTTGAAATTGACATAAGGAATTTTTCTGTATCCTTGGAGGAAGCAGCCTGCCCAATCATGCCCTATTAACCATAATCTCTGGAACAGTAAGTAAAGAATGAAACAGTTTCCAAATGATTGAAGAGGTAAGGATTATCTTAGGAAGTGAAACTGGTTTGTGTAGGAATGCTTGAAGAATTAGTTAAGTTCCTTTCAGTAAGAAAAGAAAGCAACAAGAACAAATTAGAAGGGCAAAGAGAAGCATAAATTTAAATTCAACTTGAAAGAAAAGACTAATGAAAGAAGAAAAAATGTGAATGCATTATCCCAGGAAAAAGGAAGTTTGGTAAAAAGAGGTAGCAATTCGGAATGGAGGGTGATGCTGAGGAAGCAGGCTTTTGGAAATAAGTCTTCAAAAAGACAGTTCTAAAATCTCTAGTAATAGACTGCACAAATGTGGAGTGGATGATGTATAACTATTTTAAATTAATAGCCCCGAGCAACCTATGTAATAGGAAGAAATAACTCACTCTAACAACAGGTTAAAGACTACCAGTGCTCTGGTAGAAAAGGGGAGGAAAAGTTAACACTCATAGGCTGAACAAAGTCCTGTTTGCAGCCTGGTCCCATCCTTAGCATTCTTTCTGATAGATGGTGGATTAGTTTCTTTTTCTGCAGGTCAGTATTTCTAGGGCTATGGGATGGTTTGAATACATGTTACATTTTAAATTTTGATTGTATATTAGAACACATAGTTCACGTTTAAAGGCATCAAAAGTCTTACCAAAGACTGATTAGTTGTAAATGAGCAGGGCTTGAACATAGACTCATTGGCAGCCTTCCCAGATTCTCCTAAAGAGCAGCATGTTTGAGACACCCTGCTTTACAGTCCTTATAGCGGGGGTGAGAAAAATAGGATGAGGGATGCTTATTTGCACTTCTACTTCTTGAAGTGTGCAGTTTTGTTTCTATCACCTCTTTTAGAGGCTGCTTTCTTCTGGGGTACATGACTTGAAATTTGGTGAGTGGATGAGAACTTGCCAGAAAAGAGGCAACTCGAAAACCTCAGAGAAGTGCCATCATCTGTGTTTATATTCCTTGATCCTGCGATTGTGCTTTTTCAACAGACCACTCACCTTCATGTATGGATACCTAAATTATTACAAATGGGAGAGTTAGATAAAAGGCTTAGGGTGATTACAGAATATAATAGGTGAAGAGTGTGGAACTGAATTTCACACTAGTAATAGAAGTATTAGGGCTAGCTACCCCAGTAGCATTGTCATTCATTCATTCATTCATTCATTCATTCATTCATTCATCTGTTCATTCATTCACCAGTGTTTTGCCCTCCTTCACAGCACCAATCAGGAGTATGCCAATGTAGCTGTTCTTATAGCAGTGTAAAAATGCATTGCTGCTCCTCTGGTTGAACAGTGGAGGGAGACAGACCTCTGAATTTGCCCTAATGAAATTTTGACCACTAAGGGTTGGCTTTTATTTTTGGTGAAATGTTGCTTTTATGAAAAATATCTCCGAATGACCCTCACCTAAGTATTACATAGAAGATTAAATTAAAAATGCTACAGGGAGAGGTGGGGGGAGTGAATTCAGAGTAACAAACTTGAGAAAAGAGATGGGGAAGATTTGAGACCCAGTAGGAAAAAGTCTGCACAAAGCTTTTGGAATGCGTCCACAAAAGGCACATGAGTAAAGGTGTGTTTGTGTGTGTGTGTGTGTGTGTGTGTGTGTGTGTGTGTGTGTGTGTGTATGCATGTGCTGTGGGAACAGAGAACTCACAAAGGAGAAATGATCTGGGTAATAGCAAGGATGTTAATTCTTGGTAACTATCAAATTCAGATCTTTTACATCAAATGAGACAATATTTGCATCTAAGCAGTGCAGATTATTTGTGATTGGTAAGTCATTTCTTGATTCTTTGTAATACAAGGCAATATAAACATTGTCTAAACAATTGCTGTCACGTAGTAAGGTAATCATATCTAGGGGAAATCTGTACCTGTCCACAATTCATGCTATTACTTTTCTTAATATGTTTAAAATTCTCAGATATGAACATTACAGTTGTTAGGGTCCAACTACACATTTCAATTTCTGACCTCTTGTCTTTAGATAAGACAATTTAAGTAATTCTTGTAGTCATGATTTTTTCTTTATTCTTACCTAGTTTTTTTAAGTCAATATCTTACAATTTATGTATTAAATACAGAGCCATGAATATCAAGATTCCCAGGTATGACAGCTCGGTTCACTGGTTCACTCTTTCTCAAGGGCCTTGACTCATGCCTGATCTATTATAACCGACCACCACATCCTCTCTTCTGTTTAATCCATACAAGTTTTCCTCCCTTTGTCACAGGCAATATTTTCTAAAGGGTATATGTCTGTCTCATGCTCAGGAGTATGCAGAGAATAATTGCCAATATATTATCAGCTCTCAACTGAGTACTGCATGGTGTTGAATGTTTCTATGGTGCAGTTTGTTTCCAAAACTTTGATGGTGCTATCTCCCAACATCCCTTTCACCATCTGTTATCTGACAGAGAAGGTTATTTAAGAAAATCAAATTTTCTCCATTTAGTTTCATGTTGGCTATATTGCTTTGCTGTATTTGCCTTTACCGTGTTTAGGTATGGGCCTTGAATTTCTGACCTTTCCAATATTTTATCATGAAGGGCTGTTGAATTTTGTCAAATGCTTTCTCAGTGTCAAATGAGATGATCATGTGGTGTTTTTCTTTGAGTGTGTTTAGATAGTGGTTTACATTGATGGATTTACTTATATTGAACCATCTCTGCTTCCCTGGGATAAAGCTTACATGATCATGAAGAATGATTATTTTTATGTGTTTTTGGATTCAGTTGGTGAGACTTGTATTGAGTAGTTTTCGATTGATATTCATAAGGGAAATTGGTCTGAAGTTCTCTTTCTTTGCTGGGTCTTTAGTTGTGTGCTTTAGGTATAATCTTAATTATGGCTTCTTAGAACAAATTGGGTAGTGTTCCCTCTATTTCTATTTTGTGGAATAGTTTGAAGAGTATTGGTATTATTTATTCAATATAGTACTCAAAGTCCTAACCAGAGTAATTAGACAATAAAAGGAAGTCAACAGGATGCAAATTGGAAAGAAAGAAGTCACAGTATCACTATTTACAGGCAATATGATAGTACACATATGTAACCCCAAAAATTCCACCAGAAAACTCTTAAACCTGATAAACAGCTTCAACAAAGTGGCTGCATATAAAATTAACTCAAATAAATCAGTACACTTTCTCTACTCAAAGTATAGAGGCTGAGAAAGAATTTAGTGAAATGACACCCTTCATAATAGATACAAGTATATAAAATACCTTGGTGTGACTCTAACCTAGGAAGGGAAAGATATATATGGCAAGAATTTCAAGTCTCTGAAGAAAGAAATTTAAGAAGATCTCAGAAGATTGAAAGACAACCCCACCTTTTGCCTTGCTCATGGATTGGCAGGATTAATATATTAAAAGTGGCCATTTTGCAGAAAGTCATCTAGAGATTCAATGCAATCTCTATCCAAATTCCAACTCAATTCTTCATAGAGTTAGAAAAAATAATTTGCAAATTCATTGGGAATAAGAAAAAACTCAGGATAGTGGAAACTATTCTCAGCAATAAAAGAAGTTCTGGAGGAATCACGATTCCTAACCTCAAACTGTATTACAGAGCAATAGTGATAAAACTGTGTCGTATTGGTACAGCAATAGGCAGGTAGATCAGTGGAATAGCATTGAAGACCCAGAAATGTACCCACACACCTATGGACACTTGATTTTTGACAGAGAAGCCAAAACCATCCAGTGGAAAAAAGACACCATTTCCAACAAATGGTGCTGGTTCAACTGGTGGTCAGCAGGTAGAAGAATGCAAAATTGATCTTTTATTTTCTCCTTGTACAAAGCTTAACTCCAAGTGAATCAAGGACCTCCACATAAAACCAGATACACTGAAACTAATAGAAGAGAAAGGGGGGAAGAGCCTCAAACACATGGGCAAGGGAAAAATTTCCTGAACAAACACCAGTGGTTTATGCTCTAAGATGAAGAATCAACAAATGGTACCTCATAAAATTGCAAAGATTCTGTAAGGCAAAGGACACTCTCAATTGGACAATCAGCAGTCAATAGATTTGAAAAAGATATTTACCAATCCTACATCTGATAGAGTGTTGATATCTAATATATACAAAGAACACAAGAAGTTAGACTCCAGAAAACCAAATAATCCTCTTAAAAATCTGGGTGAGAGCTTAACATAGAATTCTCAACTGAGGAATACCAATGGCTAAGAGCACCTAAAGACTTGTTCAACATCTTTAATCATTAGGGAAATACAAATCAAAACAACCCTGAGGTTCCACCTCACACCAGTCAGAATGGTTAAGATAAAAACTCAGATGACAGCAGATGCTCTGAGGATGTGGAGAAAGGGGAACACTCCTCCATTGTTGGTGGGATTGCAAGCTGGTATAACCACTCTGGAAACCATCTGGCAGTTCCTTAGAAAATTGAAGATAGTACTACCTGAGGACTCAGCTATAACGTTCCTGCACATATACCCACAAGATGCTCTAACACATAACAAGGACACATGACCTACCATATTCATAGCAAACTTATTTATAATTGCCAGAAGGTAGAAAGAGCACAGATGTGCTTCAAAAGTGGAATGGATCCAAAATATCCCGAACATTTACAATGAAGTACTACTGATCTATTAAAAACAATGACTTCATAAAATTATTAGGCAAATCGATGGAACTAGAAAACATCATCCTGAGTGAGGGTACCCAATCACAAAAGAAAACACATAGTATGTTCTCTGATTAGTGAATATTAGCCCCAAAGCTCAGAATATCCAAGATACAATTTACAGATCACATGAGGCTCAAGGGGGAAGAAAGACCAAAGTGTGAATGCTTCAGTACTTCTTAGAAGTGGTAACAAAATATTCAAGGGAGGAAATACAGAGACAAAGTTTGGAGCAGAGACCGAAGGAAAGGCCATCCAGGAACCGCCATACATGGGGATTCATTTCATATGCAGTCACCAAACCTAGTCACTATTGGGCATGCCAAGAAGTACATGCTAACAGGAGCCTGATATAGCTGTCTCCTGAGAGGCTCTGCCAGAGCCTGACACGTACAGAGGCAGGTGCTAGAAGTCAACTACCTGATTGAGAACAGTGTCCCAAATGGAAGAGTTAGAGAAAGGACTGAGGTAGCTGAGAGGTTTTCCAACTCCATAGGAAGAATAAAAATATCCACCACTATTCACCCCAGAGAGCCCAGAGAATAAACCCCCAGACAAGAGTACACATGAAGCAACCCATGCCTCCAGGCACATATGTAGCACAGTATGGCCTCTTTGAGCATCAATGGGAGGAGAGGCCCTTGGTCCTGGGAAGGCTCCATGCCCCAGTGTAAGAGAATGTCAGGGCAGGAAAGTTGGAGGGAGTGGGTGAGTGGGGGAAGCACACTCCTGGAGGCAGGGGTCAGGGTATGGAAGAGGAGTTTTTGGAGGGATGTCAGGAAGGACGATCATATTTGAAATGTAGATAAAGAAATTGTCCAATAAAAATGAAAGAAAAAAATCACAGTTTTTTTTGTTTTGTTTTGTTTTTTGTTTTTTGGGGGGTTTTTTTGTTTGTTTTTCTCACGACAATAATAGCTCAAAGAATTATTTGTTAATATTTTCCTCACCCTGTGCTACTTCACAGTCTTTAGACAATTGACAAAGTAACTGCTGATAGAGCAGTAGCTTTATGCTCCCAGCTAATTCAGGTAATTTTGCACACTATGGGTTCACTAACAATATTTAGAATCATAAACAATATGACATGGTGGATATGTACTCTCCTCATTCATGTGGTCATTCAACAAACTTCCCTTAATACTTTAATTCTTTAACTGGTTTTCCTGTTGCTAAAATCACTACATTTTAAAACATTAATTCTTACCTGTACTGTGCCCACTAATAAGAATGTCCTTGGAATTATTAATGGATGCCCCATAGGATGCCAAAATGTTCAGGTTTTACTTCTTCATTTATTTCTGTTTTGATTTGTTTTGATTTTTCCAGGTGAGAGACGTGACTAAAAGTTGGCATGGTCATATTAAGGAGAATAAATTTATTTGAATTAATAAAAGCAGCATTCTCCCATTTATTCTTACTTCCAAGATGTTAGAAGGATGTCAACAACCTTTAGAGAGTGATATTCAAAGTTCTATTATATAAAAAGCAATCCAGCACAACTTTTTGATTCCCAGATTTAAAATGAAGTAATTGAAACCATGGCAGCAAGAATACTTGGGGGGGGGGGAAGGGGAATGTTACAATTTTCATAAACTAGACTGCTGAGTTTATGAAGGTGTCTATATTAGACAAAAAAACCTTCTGTAAACATAGAAAAATATGCAGCTGGATTTAATGAGACTGCAGTCACGTCATGTTTTCATAGGTTTTACAATGTCATTGCTTCTAAATTACCACTGCGTTCTCTGTCAGTCTTTAGCTCTTGTCACACCTCCTTGACCTCTGTGGTGGTGAATCACATCCTCCTGAATGATCTATTTTCACCCCTTGATTTACATAACCCAAAACTCTCCTAATCCTCCTTCTCCCTTTCTTGTCTTTCTCAATTTGCATTATGGTTCTAGCAATGGTATCCAGCTATGAAATTGCCTGTGGCCATCTGATTTCGTTTTGCTGTTCAAGTACAATGGGGATGACCTACTTTATGTCCAGCCAGCAAATTTTTAGAATCCTGTATGGGCTGAAAATCCCAAGGGGCAGCTACTCTATCAAAACACATGGCAGAGACTGGATGACATGAACTGAGCCTTTAGCTGACCTGAGGAACACTTGGAACGTGAATGAAAACAATTCTTGTCTGAACTTAAGAAAACTGATTTAAATCAAATAAACAAATAATAATAAAAACTTAATTTTTAAAGACCTAACAATACCAATTATGAACCATAGTTAGATAAGAACCTCAAATTTTATTACTCATAATATTCAAACCAATTCAGGAATTTGAGGATTTAAGCTTCATGAACAGAAGACTTAGGATATTATACATATCTAAGACATGGTAAATGAAATTCAAGAAAGCATGTAAAATTGAGACACAATTCTGCTTCTCATCACAATGATTATTGAATGATCACGATGTTAAGGGTCTATGTTCTACAGCAGTTCATCAGATTGCTCCTGGGAAAATGAGGCACATCCTGTCCGATAGAGCAACCCAGTGCCGATCATGAGGGTTTGGGGAGGCAATAGTAGAAAAACATACTGTAATTCATTGGCTGAAATTTGAGATATTCCTTTTTATGAATATTTAGTAGTCAAGAATTCAGCTAAAATAGTTCCAAGTATTATTATATTTATATATGCAAAATATATGAAGTTTCTGTCTACATAATATTAATAATACTTAGAAGAAGGGAAAGAATTCAATCTAAAAATCTTCAAATTCTTTGCATCATAAATCTTTTGTCATAGCTCCTTTGTGTTCATAATGTTTTATTCACCTACTTATAGAGTGATGAAATGGGATTAAGTATTGGGGCTCTGTAGATTTTTCAATTATAAGTTCATGTGATTTTACTGAAAGGAAGTTTCAATTCAAAACAGAAAACTGCTAAGATAACCACTGAAAAAGCTTCAAAACTGTTCTTCAGTTCATGGTGTCACAATTTATAAGAATCTGTGGTGTATTTTCTCCATGTTAGATGTTTTATTAAAGAATGGATGGCATTTGGCTAATATATAGTTTTAGAGATAATTGTTAAAAATGTATTCAAATCTTTATGATTCATAACATAAATAGTAAGACATAGTCAGCTCTCATTTGAGAAGATGATTTTTTTTCTGTAAGCACAGTAAGGTACAACCCCTAAGCTTCTTAGTCTGTGGAGAGGACTTTACATATAAATTATTGTCTATTTTCATCTTAAACATCTGTCAAAATTCTCTCCCAATTCTAAATTAGCTTCTCTTCTACCAACCAGAAACAAGTACTATACTATGTTAACATTTATTGAGTAATAGGATATTGGGTATAGTGCTAAGGTAAAGCTGAGTTTATAAGTAATTTTTCAGAATAAAAGTGTGCATGGGGATTTATGTTATAATGAAGGAATCAACACTCATAGAGATTATGTAAGCTTTCAGACTCCAGCCTCCAACATTTAGCAAATGCCAATTTGGCTCTATGCTCCATGTTTTCAAGCAGAAACGTACCATTTCCTGTTCTCTTTGGTTCTGTTGACCGTGTAAACCATCAGAGATTGCATCACTGAGTAAGAAACTCAATGAGAGAAGGATTACTCTTGTTTGTATTTTCCTCTATTGACTTCAATAGACGCTAGATCATTGAGAGACAGATATCAAACGCTCATTCTGAGATGGATGAGTGAGTGAGTGGATGAGTGAGTGAGTGGATGAGTGAGTGAGTGAGTGGATGAGTGAGTGAGTGGATGAGTGAGTGAGTGGATGAGTGAGTGAGTGGATGAGTGAGTGAGTGGATGAGTGAGTGAGTGGATGAGTGAGTGAGTGGATGAGTGAGTGAGTGGATGAGTGAGTGAGTGGATGAGTGAGTGAGTGGATGAGTGAGTGAGTGGATGAGTGAGTGAGTGGATTAGTGAGTTAGTGGATGAGTGAGTGAGTGGCATTGGCCTATACCGTGGCACAGTTATCTGGATTTCATTAAGTCTTGAAATTCTAGTTGCAAGACCCCTTCTTTCTAGCAGAATGATTACATAGGTTCTCACCACATTTTGGCAAATGTGCATGAAAAATATCTGGCATTAGATTGCCCTCTATTTAGCTACAATTTGAAATTATCAAATTTATTTCTAGTAACTTAGAATTATAAAGAACAGAAAGGTAGAGGAAGTGGTTTTTCAAGCTCCAGCTAGACAGATAATAGCCACTTCCTGGCATGAGCCAGAAAGAAATTTAGCCTACTTTCAATCTATGCTAAGTACTCTTTCCAATTAAACTAAAGGCAGCGGATTATAAAGCTTCAAGTCTCTCAGTGCCAGAGTCTGTTTACTACTTGTAAAGTTCTATAGAGATACAAATATAGAATATATTCCCATAGGCTACAATGTGCAAAGTGCAAGATGGATGGAGCTTAGAGGGTTCAGAGGAAAGACAATCATCCAATATGAGATGAGGGGTGTAAGAATGCAGTCAACAGTAAGAACTTAAAAAAAATCTGTTTTGCCTGCAAATCCATGGCAGACATGATCACTGATAAGGCTGCAGCACAGTGGGAATCTGATCCAGTCTGCTTGAATGAAAGATGAAACAAACGCAACAAAGTTTTTGAAGCTCTGATGGAAATAATCCCTCGTGTGCATGATTTAGTGAATTTGGCCTCCCTGATATAGATTTGAAAAGAACAAAGTAACAGCCTCTGGATTGCAATGGGAAAATCAGCTTTATAGGTAGAAGTCTCAGAAGGAAAGAGTGGAGGGGAAGAGAAGCGATGAACTGTGCAGGGTAGACCTGAATTTGGTACTGTTCTTTGCTTTTGTGTCCCTGCGTATAATTTTGCTACGCTCATGTGCATTTATAGGGAGAAGATAGTGTGTTTGTATGAAAATATACAATTTTTAAATTGCTAGCACTAAATTATTTTCATACATAGGCTTGATTTTCCCAAAAATATTATCCTTTGTTATATTTCTGGTGGATTTTTTTGTTTATTTCTTTGTTTGGAAGGTTTGTTTGTTTGTTTTCAATGTCATAGGAAAAACTGAACCAGGTATATGAATGAAGTGTGGAGTCTACCCTTGTTTAACTGCATCATAAGATAATGACAAGCTAATGGCTTTTTTGAACTGGTGCTTTAATAACTATTCAATATATAGTCTATAAAAGTTGCAAATCATGTTAAATATTTTCTTCCCCATCTCTGAAACATTTCTTTCTTACTTTCACTCTTTATTAAGACATTTTTCCTTCCTTTTTATTAGATAGTTTATGTATTCACATTTCAAATGTAATCCCCTTTGCAGGTTCCTCCCCTTCCCATTCCTCCTCTTCCTGCTTCTGTGAGGATGCTTCCCATCCCACCCAACCAATCCCTGCCACCCTGGCATTGCCTAGAGAAAAGAGCCTTCACAGGACCCAGGGCTACTTCTCCTATTGATGCCAGAAAATGCCCCTCTCTTCTACATATGCAGCTGGAGCCACGAGTCCCCCAATGTGTGCTCTTTGGTTGATGGTTTAGTGCCTGGGAGCTCTGTGGGGTCTGGTTGGTTGATATTGTTGTTCTTCCTGTGGGGTTACAAACCCCTTCAGCTCCTTCACTCCTTTCTCTAACTCCTCTATTGGGGTCCCCGTGCTGAGTCTAATGGTTAGCTGCAAGCGTCTTAATCTGTATCAGTAAGACTCTGTGAGAGCCTCTCAGGAGACATCCATATCAGGATCCTGTCGGCATCCACTTCTTGGCATCAGCAACAGTGACTGGATTTAGTGGCTGCATATGGGGTGGATCCCCCGGTGGGACAGTCTCTGGATGGTCTTTCTCCACACTTAGCTCCACACTTTGTCTTTGTATTTCTTTCTGTGAGTATTTTGTTCCCCCTTCTAAGAAGGACTGAGCATCCCTACTTTGGTCTTCCTTCTTGAGCTTCATGTGGTCTGGGGATTTTATCTTGGGTTCTAATCTTCTGGGGTAATATCCACTTATTGGTGAGTGCATACTATGCGTGTTCTTTTGTGACTGGGTTAGCTGACTCAGGATGATTATTCCTAATAAAATAAAGTTGGAACTAAAAACACAATGGTGATTCAAGGAGAAACTGAAGTTTGCTTAAATTATGTCTTCATGTTTTATTCTAACAAGCTTTTGCTATTAAAACCTGTGCTGTAGTCATGCACTGGATGAACTTTCTAATGTTTTAATCATTCAGAATTATCCCAGGACTATATTTATTTTATACTCCAGAAGTTCTGAATCAAGGAATCCAACAATTCAAGTAACACTGTAAATTGAAACAACCACACCATTTATTTTTACCTTTGCTTTTCTGCCTTTACCTTGGCAGCTGGTTTTCTCCTGGTGGGAATCCTGTTTGGTTTTAAAATTCAATCCTGAACCGGTTCCAAGTAACAATCTCTAAATTCTTAAAAGGTACACTTTGTAATTCTTGGTACTTGAGAAAGGAAATTTACTTTCCAATAGTTAACTGCAAGGCAGACAATTTGGCATCCTCTTTTGCCCTTTCAATTTATGCAGCTTCATGGTTCTTACTGGGAGAAATCAGAGGTAGCAGCTGCAAGAGCCCTGCCTCTAATTCTGAGACTCACTTGTGCTCAATTGCTGCTTCTGAATGAAATGCATGCATATCCAAAGCAACAGTGTCTAAATTGGGTCTACAATGAATTGTGATATTACATGGATTCACAGATGTGACCAAAGTAATACAGAATCTGGTTTTTATGGAAAAGCAGAACAAATAGCATCATTGAAGAGAAAGACATTCCCCACCTACTGAGATTGTCAGTCTACAAAATCCATGCTTGAGAACCACACAGTAGATTCACAAAAATTATTGCGAAAAGATTTGTGTAGAACGGTTTACAAAATGTAGGTTTATGATTTGTGTGGGACTGCATCCATAGCTATTCTTGGCTTTAAGCACCCTGTGGGCCATGTGTTAAGCATCATTCATAGCAGAAACCAAGATGCCTCCCTCTATCTATAACAAATTTCCATTTAATATGGACATCATTTCTTCTACCTCTGCCCATTTTCCTGTCAAAATCCTGGCAACATCTTTGGGGAGAAAAGATTGTCATGCAATTTTAAGCCATTTGTTTTCTCTTGCTATGGCATGCAGTATTGGGCATGAACACTGCTGAGAAGTTATCAGATGCTCAAGGAAAGAGACGACTCTAGTTACAAATGGGAGGCAATGAGCCCAACATGAACTTTGAGAACTGTTTTTATTCCATGAGCTGCTGTTTTCTTAAGTGCTTCAGATGTGGCTGAGCAAAGACAAACAACATTCTGAAAATATCTCTACTGGAAGAGCCTTCTCCTCAGAACCTATAAAACATTCATAACACCTTCATTGTGCTGTAAATCCTTAGCAGGAGTTGATAACAGTGTATAAATTTTTAATGTAACATTTATAAATGGTTATTAAAACTACCCTGAAAGTAAAGTGTCAGTTTATTTTTAATTAACTGTTGGCTATTTAAGTTCCCAGATGGCCTGCAGAAAGACCAATAGGCCCACATGTCAATTATCTTTGCTTCTGCTCCTTGTAACCTTTATTCAATATTATGAGGAAGATGAAGGAACTTGAGCTTGAAGGACTTAGATGAACTCCAGTTGAAATCTCAGGACAATTTGATTTCTTATAAATATTTCTAAATTGTCCGTGAGCTACTGTGCATGCCAGGACACTTAGATTAAGACTATTCTTTTAGAGTCCCAGTAGTCGGAGCCAACTCCTTTGCCCTACTCCCAGCCAGAGCAAGAAGTATGAAAACAGATAGGAAGGTGGTAGAAAGTAACATCTAAGAGCGAAGCTTATGTCTCAGTTCCGCTAACACTCTGTTTGATCTTGAGCAATTTCACTTTTCTGCAGAATAGTGCTTTTAATTTATGAGGGCAAGTGCTAATAAGGACTAGTCAGTCAGTTAGTCAGCTTCTTGCTACACATTGTGAATATATATATATACATATATATGTACATATATATATAGTCTACCCATATTGTCTACCCATATGAATATCTCTGCCTTTTTCCAATTACTTCATTTTTCTTTTTTCTTTCTTTCTTTTTTTTTTTTTCGGAGCTGGGGACCGAATCCAGGGCCTTGTGCTTGCTAGGCAAGCGCTCTACCACTGAGCTAAATCCCCAACCTCCTTTTTCCAATTACTGATTATATTCATGGTCTCGTTCTTTTGCCTCCTCCAAATTCTGAGTTCCATGTTTCTTGTAGAATGCACAGAAAAAGGAATCCTATCTCCTCCTCATGTTTTAAAGCCTTATTTTTTCCAAGGGCTAAGAAAAACTTTTGGTTAGTTAATTAGTTTGTTTGTTTTGCATTCAAGGTAGATTTTACTTCTGAATTACGTCCTTGGAATGTCTAGAGAGCTTCTGATCAAAGGCCCAGGCGTCAGTTGTTCACTGAACTTCACAGTTAGGAAATTCAGTTGTTTCTAGGATAGCCTACCCTCAAGTAGTCCTCTGTTTCTTTTCACACTGTTCTGCTAAACCTGAAGTCTTTTGAAAAGAACACACTTGTTTTTTGTTTCTTAAAACCTTCAGTGATGACCTTTTATGTTCATATTGTTTTCATGTCATATTTGGACAATTCCTAATTATTTTTACATGTTCCATTTAGGTATAGTCTTCTGGGTTCTTTCTTTGGAAAAATAAGGCCAGTGGTCATTTTTATCACAGCATTTTATTGCATGTTGACATTCTGATTATATTTTTTGTATCCTTAGAACAAATGAGCTCCGTGAGAACATATAATCTATGTGTCACCAGCCCGTTACCACAGTAATAGACAGCGATATCAGTTGTGGAATAAGGGATCAAGTCATATTAATGATAGAGAGTGAGTGAGTTTCTTCTAGACTCTGGTGGTCATAATTAAAATCAAATTGGTAGATTTACTTTTGAGTTTTATTTTACACTATTAACAAATACCATGTTTGTGTGAAAGAATGAGTATACATACATACGTATATATATGTATATATATATGTATACATATATATGTGTGTATGTGTGTGTGTGTGTATGATTTGAAGGTTTTTTTGGTTTTTTGTTTGTTTGGTTGCTTTAGTTTAAGAAGAAATTGAGACCTAAATATTAAATTGTAGGGGAAGTTTAATCCAGCATCACAGGTTCTATGGCAAGGGATTATACCCAAAGACCTTCTAGGTCTGCATGACATGGCTGGAATGCAGATACACTATAAATTCCCCTGGCTGGAGTACATACTTTGATCCCCCTGGATGGAATACTACAGGCAGGCCTGTAGCATACACCTTCAGTCCCTAACAATGAAGGAAAGATTAGCTTGTAGAAGGAGCCAGCAGTTTGAAAATGATGTGTGTGTGTGTGTGTGTGTGTGTGTAAAATGACTGATTAGTATTTTCAGTGTAAATTCCAGATTTCTCCAAGCTACAAGTGCCTAATCATTTGAGTACAGAAACGTCTATGGAAGTACAAAGCATAAATGAATCAGTTAAAGATAATATATATAACACACCTACTTTCTAAACATTTCTTCAAACCCTACTAAATTGTAATGAATAACCTCTAAGTATATAGAGGGAAATGAGTGAAAGAGAAGATGACAGAGAATGAGAAATGTCAGTGACAATATGGAGGATAAAAACCTGAGGTGTACAAGTCACTAATTTAATCTATTTGAGAATGCTTAGTAAGAGGACCCTAGAAAACCAAGCAGAGACAAAAATTTGTGGTCACAAGAATTTCTGAGGCAATAAATTACTGGAGTACAAAATAAGAATGCAGGTTGAAATATTTTCAATAGAAAGAAAAAAGAAAAAAACAAACACTTAAAATATTAAATATATTCCTTTTAAAGAAGATAAGGAGTTATCTGTCACACCCTCTTTCTCTAGTACAAAGTAGAAAACTTTCTACCATGCAAGACTGAATCAGAGCATTTATATATAATATTTGTGATATTAGAAACACTGAGGTCAATTAAGTAAAGCACACACACACACACACACACACACACACACACACACACACACAAATACATGAGACAAAGGTGCCTCTCGCTACTTAGCTTACAAATATTAGAAACAAACCCATGCCACAGATTGTTACTCTAATTGCTTCAAAAGTTTTATTGATATAGATCTATTAATTCAATAACAGAAAGTGGTACAACCTACCTTACAATGAAGACACCTTTGACAAGTTACATTCTTATAAATTATTTGAGAAAGCTTAAAACGGAGAAATGGGTAGACGGATCTATAAATAATAGGTAGATTACAGGGGTTGGGGATTTGGCTCAGTGGTAGAGCACTTGCCTAGGAAGCGCAAGGTCCTGGGTTCGGTCCCCAGCCTCGGGAAAAAAAAAGAAAAAAAAAAGAAAATAAAATAAAATAGGTAGATTACATAAAATTAAAGATCGTGAGAATACAAGAACTAAAAAATGAGGGTGAAATAATATATTAATGAAAAAGTAAACTGAGAAAGTAATTATTTTTTCCATCTTTATTAACTTGAGTATTTCTTATTTACATTTCGATTGTTATTCCCCTTCTCGGTTTCTGGGCCAAAGTGAGAAAGTATATTTATTTCTCGATGAAATTGTTTAAAAGGAAAATATATTGCAAAAACATGGTATAGATTCTGATGAAAACTGAAAACATAAATGAGCAATAGTAATAAAAACTGCACAGTATTGGCACAGAAACAACCACATTGGTCAAGGAAATCAAATACAAAATACAGACATAAACTCACATACTTGTGGACAGTTGATTTTTGATAAAGAAGCCAAAAACGTACAATGGAAAATAAAGAAAGTGTTTTCAACAAATGGATTGGGAAAGGATCTTCACCAATTCTCCATTTGAAAGAGGGCTTTGTCCCTTTCTATTGTCACCTCCCTTACATGCCCTTCTAGGCCAGTAGCTCTTGGGAGGTCTCCATATAGACCCTTATTTTCCATGCGTTCTCTTTGCTTTATTTGAGCTCAGGTGTTCGGACTCTGCACCTATGTTTTTTTCTTGTTTATCTTCATATTTTACCTCCTTTTCTGGATTTTCGCTAAAATAATACTTTCTAGGAATGAAATCTTCAAATCCCAGGAACTCTCCTGGAGCAATAACCAGAAATTGAAAAGCAAGTTATTACTTTCTTTTAGTCTCTGCTGCCATGCATACCCCATGGAAGGCAAATGTTTCTTTCCCACACTGGTACTCTAGGACTTAGTGTGAGGCCTGTATGTAATGGTACTTCAATACAGATTTTCTGAATAACTGATCACACATATATAAAAGCCATTTTCAGAATACTTAGCCCCATGGTGCAATTATCTTTGTGAATCTAATTTTCTGTAACAGATCCATCATCTTGGCCTTATCTAACCAACTCTTGTTCTATTTTGTATTTCTGAAAGTTCTATATGTCAGAAATGTCGTGCTCAGAACCAAATTGTGTAATCTTTGTACACAATTGCCAGGAATCAGAGGCTTTTTGTTCTTTTTTATTCTTTAATTTACTTACAAAATTGGGGTGCTAGTGGGAAAGTCTTCTCTAATAGGGGCATTTATTTCGCTATGGAAATAACTAGTAATTATGCTCTCTAAATGAACTTGACTTTGTGGTTGGTGTCAGGTTTTGCTAAGTGCCCTGGGCCTGACTGAGACTAATTAGGTCTACATTAAATATTAAAGCTCTCTGACACCCTGGTTTGACGTTGACAGAAGAGAAGAAATTCTATAACCTAATCTACACCCAACAGGGGTAATTTATGTTCACTTTTTTATAACAAAAGAAAATCCAATTATGTTTCGGGCTGGCAGATAAATTTAAAGGAGAAATTAATGTAAAAATTACATAAACACACAGACACAGAGTACATAAAACAGCATAAAATGTCAACAGATAGCCCTGTTTGCTTCCAACTATATCAAATGTCTGTTGACTGTTCTGTTATAAACTAGTTATTAGGAATGGAAATAGCTTTCTGACTATAAATGTGTTAAATATAGTACAGGAGCTTGGAGTCAGAATTGAGCTCCAGATGATAAAATATGATAACACGTTCCCATAGAAAGCCATTTCTGTGTTGACTTCATTTGCCATCTATCATGAAAGCATATTTTTTTTATTTCTTTCAAGGTTTTAGATTTGTGAGACAATAATTTTCTTTTTACTTATGTATTTTTACAAGTTTGGAACAGTCCAAAGTTAAGACACCCAGTTCAAGTCCCCACTCTTTATTACATAGAGAGATGGATGGATGGATGGATGGATGGATGGATGGATGGATGGATGGATAGATGATCACATATAAGTCATAGAGTCCCATGACCTTTCTACTATAATTTTTATAAAATGAAGAGTAGACCGCGATAATAAAACACTCTGAGAGAGATAAATGTTTTCTATGGTATATGTAATCATACTGTCCCTGAGACCCTTGCCTATTTCTTCCTCTCCATTTCTGTTTCTGTGTACATGTGTGACATCATGATGTATATTTATATGGGGCTTATAAGTACAAACATATCTACAACAGGGGAGAAATAGTTGTAAAAGTGGGTAGATAGTGTAGGGTAATAGAATGCATGTGATATGAATGTAGAGTGAGAGAATTTTGCTAAGAAGGCAGGAGACCAAAAGTAGGACAGGAGAGTGGAGAAAGAATAAATAAAAACTAATTATAAGTGTGTTCATATAAAAATGTCATAATGAAGTCCATTATGTACTTTGGTTACTAAGAAGTTCCTTTGTGAAACACTCATTGTCCTGTTGGTGACATCTCTTACAGACCCATGTGACAGTGGGGTGGCACAATTCTTTCAGTCCAAAATCTAAGAAAACTGTCAGGTAACATCTACCTTGAGTACTGTAACAAATCAAAGTATATATTATAACACATTTGTGTGTTGATTAATTGCTTTGGCACTTCCTAGGTAAGAAAAATTTAATCATTACAAATTCAGTGTCTTTATGATGCAAAGTATAAGCATATGCAGATGTATGAATGGTCGCGAATCATGTCCAGGGCTCCATTACCTAGATGTAGAAATTGAAAAAAAAAAAGAGATCCTCAATTCATCATGTTACAATATGAATAAATATCTCATGTTCAGCAATTCAAATAACTTCTTTTCTTGAGAAACTAACAACCAGAGTTTTCCTTTGTTATTTTAAAATATCTTTTACTTCATTTGGATAATATTCTTTATTTTTTCAGCATTATTATATTTTTCACTGACTCCTTCATGGATCTCAAATGTCTAATAGAAAATATTCTTAAATTATATATGAATTATAAATTTAATACAAGAATAATAAACTTTAAATTTAAAATATTAGATGGGTTAACAGCTTATGGAACAGGAATTTTCTAGTTTGTTCTGATTTCAATCATCAGATCTGCAAACAACCAAAAATTTAATATAAAAAGCCTTGAAAAGTGAATTAAATAATCAAGGGTACCTCAGTATTATTATTTTAATGTTTTCTAATTCATGGCAGATTATTACATATGTAGTAATTTCTTCTTCCAACTACCACTCATAAAATTTTCTGAAAATTGAAAATAAAGATAACCTACTTGTAATAGGCAAAGTAATATTGTTAGGCAAATGAAACAAACGAAGCACCAAAACCAAAATACCACCACCACCATGAACAACACCAACAAAAACAAAAACCTGAAAAAGCAAAAACAAAACAACCAACAAAAATCCACAAGCAGTATACTAGTAAAATAGTAAAAAGCCTACACGCCAAACTCTCTTCCATCATTAGTATGTCAGAAGGACATTTCCTTGCTCTGGATGTCAGTAATATAATTCAATGGAGGGTCACATAAGAATGGTCTTTGCTTTTTCAACTCTCAATTCTGCTGACCCTCGGTGCATGGAAAGGGGAGCTAATTACATTTAATAGCTTTGAGTCAGTTGTATTGTTTGGCAAGAGAACATTTCTTTTGCATTTTGAGGCCCTGTCTGAAAACTAGGGACAACTTAGAGTGAACATCACCCTATTGCTATAAATTAGACTGCCACACACCTGTTAAAAATAATTATAGTGTTGGTAATGTTAGCGCTCTTTTGAACTGCACAGTAAGGAGGCCCTTTCTGCACTTACTGGAATGTGGTGTGATTTTTCTATGAAAGGACTGTGCAATCAGCTTGCCCAATATTACGGCCCTGCATTTCCTCCCTTGAGTGCAAAGGGACTTCAAAGACTGACTGACGGACTTTATTTATTTATTTATATTTATTTATTTATCTATTTATTTAATTATATTTCTTACCACCTCTACCAAAATAGGTTACAAAATTCTAGAAAAGATAGAAAAGCCATTTAGTGTCAAAGGTAAAAGCTGTCCACGTTACAAGAAAGCATTGTCTGTCTTTAGTGTGATATAGCTGAGTGAAAATATTAGCTATAGGAGGGACTGACAATGAAAGGAAAAGTGAGCTAATTAAACACAAAGTACCAGCATGCTCCACTTGATTTTCCTTCAGAGACAGAGCTCCTGAAAGTGAAGGCTACAATTTGTGGAACTACATTGTCTCCTGTAGGTAGGCCTGGTTATGGAAGAAGGGATGACCAGGTGTCTGTTAGATCTCTTGAGAGAGAACATAGATGATATATTGGAGTTGAGAAGATTGCTCTTTTAGGTTCATATTTCTATTCTTCCTTTCAATTTTCTCCCTCTGTCCATTTATCCTGCCTAATACGTTATTTTAAATGCTTGCAAATCAGAGTTAAAATCAATATAATTTTAATAACATATTCTCCTACTTCTGATAAAAACCCATGTAGTTCTTTTCCAAATTCCTACATCAGGGATTCTACTGCCTCCTACTATAAGCTTATTAATATTCCTAATAAAATTGAACAATTATCGAGCATAGCTGCACAATGACTTCTAGATTAATTGCTTTTATTTTACCCTCACCACTATTTCATGAGACTTTTGTATCAGTCATTTGTCTTTCAGTCGTGAAACCTGAGGCCCAACTTGAAGCATATATAAAGCAGGATCTGCTTTTGTTCTCACCGGGTGCTTTGCAGTCTGTCAGGATGGGAAGAAATATATCCTCAGTCTTCTGCCACTTGGAACTTCCTCACAATGGTGGACTAAAACTTTATCTGAGACTGTGAGACAAAAGAAACCTGTGCCTTCTTTAAGGTGTTTTGTCACAGTAAAGTGAGAAGTAATTAATCCAGAAAATTTCTTGAGAAGTAGAATAAACCTATTTGGTTAAACATCACCATATGCTTCTTGAAGTGCTTTGTAGGAAGAGGTGCATAGCCACAGGACAGAGAAAACCTTGGATTCTATAAGCAGAACCCATTGGAGTATTCTGTTGTCAGTTAAAAGACAAAAAAAAATGGAGGAGAGTAAAGATCATAGTCATATAACTTCAGAAGGAAGCAAGACACTACTGAGAAATTGGACAAAAAGTGGTGGGTGGGGCTTATGCATGCGAGAGTATCCTAATAGACTTTCCTCATGACTTTAAAATTAGAGTAGAGCTGCAGAAAAATCAATGTATTAAATTGTTTGGCAGAGGAAATTCTGATACAGCAGTATTAGGACTATTGCATTGTTACTGTGGCCAGCTTTTAGTTAGATTTACAGTGAGACCATAAAGAAAAACTGAAGCAAATAAATGTGAAAAGTATGCAATATACCAAGAAAAGGAGTTTTGAGTTTACTTATATTTCAGGGAAAAATAGATGTAGACTGATTAGTTATAATTGTTAAAGAGAAATTGTGTAATTCACACTGGAACAAGAAAACAGGCTTTTTGAAAGAGAAAACCACTTGGTAAATGTACCAGGACATAAAAACAAAAACCTTTTGAAGGGATTTTATTTTTAAAACATGTGCTTAAAATTATTGCAGTATAAGAGAGGAGTTCTGCACTATTTTTGTTTAAAACAGGGATGCCTGGGAAGTGTTTTCTCTACAAACAATCACTAAGGACCACCATAGCAGTGTGGGTAACATGAAGAATGCTGTTTCGCTTATTTATTTCTCAGCTGGTTTGCCATTTTATCTAGAAGGGCTACAATTTTTTATGAGGTAATCTTGAAGTTGTTTATTGGCTATATGACATCTTTTTTAAACTTTTTAGAGTCTATTATGTATAATATTATATTATCTTCAAATAACTATAGTTTAATATTTTCCTTTGCAGATTACATCCCCCTTGATTTCCTTTAGTTGATTATTGCTCTAGTTAAAGATTTAATAATCATATTGAGTAGATATGGACAGAAAGAAAAGCCTTGTCTTGTTTCTGATTTTAGTGGAGTTGATTTTAGTTTCTCTCCACTCAATTTGATGTTGGGTATATGATTGTTGTAAATTGCTTTTATTATGTTTACATATGTCACTCGTATTCCTTATCTTTCCAAGATTTTTTTTTATTAACTTGAGTATTTCTTATTTACATTTCGAGTGTTATTCCCTTTCCCGGTTTCCAGGCAAACATCCCCCTAATCCCTCCCCATCCACTTCCTATGGGTGTTCCCCTCCCCATCCTCCCCCCATTGCCGCCCTACCCCCAACAGTCTAGTTCACTGGAGGTTCAGTCTTAGCAGGACCCAGGTCTTCCCCTTCCACTCATGCTCTTACTAGGATATTCATTGCTTCCTATGAAGTCAGAGAGCAGGGTCAGTCCATGTATAGTCTTTAGGTAGTGGCTTAGTCCCTGGAGCTCTGGTTGCTTGGCATTGTTGTTCATAAGGGGTCTCGCGCCCCTTCGAGCTCTTCCAGTTCTTTCTCTGATTCCTTCAATGGGGTCCTATTCTCAGTTCAGTGGTTTGCTGCTGGCATTCGCCTCTGTATTTGCGGTATTCTGGCTGTGTCTCTCAGGAGAGATCTACATCAGGTTCCTGTCAGCCTGCCCTTCTATGTTTCATCCATCTTGTCTAATTGGATGGCTGTATATGTATGGGGCACATGTGGGGCAGGCTCTGAATGGGTGTTCCCTCTGTGTCTGTTTTAATCTTTTCCTCTCTATTCCCTGCCAAGGGTATTCTTGTTCCCCTTTTAAAGAAGGAGTGAAGCATTCACATTTTGATCATCTGTCTTGAGTTTCATTTGTTCTAGGCATCTAGGGTAATTCAAGCATTTGGGCTAATAGCCACTTATCAATGAGTGCATACCATGTATGTTTTTCTGTGATTGGGTTAGCTCACTCAGGATGATATTTTCCAGTTCCAACCATTTGCCTACAAATTTCATAAAGTCATTATTTTTGATAGCTGAGTAATATTCCATTGTGTAGATGTACCACATTTTCTGTATCCATTCCTCTGTTGAAGGGCATCTGGGTTCTTTCCAGCTTCTGGCTATTATAAATGAGGCTGCGATGAACATAGTGGAGCACGTGTCTTTTTTATATGTTGGGGCATTTTTGGGTATATGCCCAAAAGAGGTATAGCTGGATCCTCAGGCAGTTCAATGTCCAATTTTCTGAGGAACCTCCAGACTGATTTCCAGAATGGTTGTACCAGTCTGCAACCCCACCAACAATGGAGGAGTGTTCCTCTTTCTCCACATCCTTGCCTGCATCTGCTGTCACCTGAGTTTTTGATCTTAGCCATTCTCACTGGTGTGAGGTGAAATCTCAGGGTTGTTTTGATTTGCATTTCCCTTATGACTAAAGATGTTGAACATTTCTTTAGGTGTTTCTCAGCCATTCGGTATTCCTCAGCTGTGAATTGTTTGTTTAGCTCTGAACCCCATTTTTTTTCTTTTTTTTTCTTTTTTTTTTTTTTATTAACTTGAGTATTTCTTATATACATTTCAAGTGTTATTCCCTTTCCCAGTTTCCGGGCAAACATCTCCCTCCCCCCTCCCCTTCCTTATGGGTGTTCCCCTCCCAACCCTCCCCCCCTTATGGGTGTTCCCCTCCCAACCCTCCCCCCATTGCCGCCCTCCCCCCATAGTCTAGTTCACTGGGGGTTCAGTCTTAGCAGGACCCAGGGCTTCCCCTTCCACTGGTGCTCTTACTAGGATATTCATTGCTACCTATGGGGTCAGAGTCCAGGGTCAGTCCATGTATAGTCTTTAGGTAGTTGAACCCCATTTTTAATAGGGTTATTTGTCTCCCTGCGGTCTAACTTCTTGAGTTCTTTGTATATTTTGGATATAAGGCCTCTATCTGTTGTAGGATTGGTAAAGATCTTTTCCCAATCTGTTGGTTGCCGTTTTGTCCTAACCACAGTGTCCTTTGCCTTACAGAAGCTTTGCAGTTTTATGAGATCCCATTTGTCTATTCTTGATCTTAGACCATAAGCCATTGTTGTTTTGTTCAGGAAATTTTTTCCAGTGCCCAAGTGTTCCAGATGCTTCCCTAGTTTTTCTTCTATTAGTTTGAGTGTGTCTGGTTTGATGTGGAGGTCCTTGATCCACTTGGACTTAAGCTTTGTAAAGGGTGATAAGCATGGATCGATCTGCTTCTACATGTTGACCTCCAGTTGAACCAGCACCATTTGCTGAAAATGCTATCTTTTTTCCATTGGATGGTTTTGGCTCCTTTGTCAAAAATCAAGTGACCAAAGGTGTGTGGGTTCATTTCTGGGTCTTCAATTCTATTCCATTGGTCTATCTGTCTGTCTCTGTACCAAGATCATGCAGTTTTTATCACTATTGCTCTGTAATACTGCTTGAGTTCAGGGATAGTGATTCCCCCTGAAGTCCTTTTATTGTTGAGGATAGTTTTAGCTATCCTGGGTTTTTTTGTTATTCCAGATGAATTTGCAAATTGTTCTGTCTAACTCTTTGAAGAATTGGATTGGTATTTTGATGGGGATTGCATTGAATCTGTAGATCGCTTTTGGTAAAATGGCCATTTTTACTATATTAATCTTGCCAATCCATGAGCATGGGAGATATTTCCATCTTCTGAGGTCTTCTTCAATTTCTTTCTTCAGTGTCTTGAAGTTCTTATTGTACAAATCTTTTACTTGCTTGGTTAAAGTCACAATGAAGTACTTTATATTATTTGGGTCTATTATGAAGGGTGTCGTTTCCCTAATTTCTTTCTCGGCTTGTTTCTCTTTTGTGTAGAGGAAGGCTACTGACTTATTTGAGTTAATTTTATACCCAGCCACTTTGCTGAAGTTGTTTATCAGCTTTAGTAGTTCTCTGGTGGAACTTTTGGGATCACTTAAATATACTATCATATCATCTGCAAATAGTGATATTTTGACTTCTTCTTTTCCGATCTGTATCCCCTTGACCTCCTTTTGTTGTCTGAATGCTCTGGCTAGAACTTCAAGAACTATATTGAATAAGTAGGGAGAGAGTGGGCAGCCTTGTCTAGTCCCTGATTTTAATGGGATTGCTTCAAGTTTCTCTCCATTTAGTTTAATGTTAGCAACTGGTTTGCTGTATATGGCTTTTACTATGTTTAGTTATGGGTTTGAATTCCTATTCTTTCCAGGACTTTTATCATGAAGGGGTGTTGAACTTTGTCAAATGCTTTCTCAGCATCTAATGAAATGATCATGTGGTTTTGTTCTTTCATTTTGTTTATATAATGGATCACGTTGATGGTTTTCCGTATATTAAACCATCCCTGCATGCCTGGGATGAAGCCTACTTGATCATGGTGTATGATTGTTTTGATGTGCTCTTGGATTCGGTTTGCCAGAATTTTATTGAGTATTTTTGCGTCGATATTCATAAGGGAAATTGGTCTGAAGTTCTCTTTCTTTGTTGGGTCTTTGTGTGGTTTAGGTATAAGAGTAATTGTGGCTTCATAGAAGGAATTCGGTAGCGCTCCATCTGTTTCAATTTTGTGGAATAGTTTGGATAATATAGGTATGAGGTCTTCTATGAAGGTCTTATAGAATTCGGCACTAAACCCGTCTGGACCTGCGCTCTTTTTGGATGGGAGACCTTTAATGACTGCTTCTATTTCCTTAGGAGTTATGGGGTTGTTTAACTGGTTTATCTGTTCCTGATTTAACTTCGATACCTGATATCTGTCTAGGAAATTGTCCATTTCCTGCAGATTTTCAAGTTTTGTTGAATATAAGCTTTTATAGTAAGATCTGATGATTTTTTGAATTTCCTCTGAATCTGTTGTTATGTCTCCCCTTTCATTTCTGATTTTGTTAATTGGGACACACTCTCTGGGTCCTCTCGTTAGTCTGGCTAAGGGTTTATCTATCTTGTTGATTTTCTCAAAGAACCAACTTTTGGTTCTGTTGATTCTTTCTATGGTCCTTTTTGTTTCTACTTCGTTGATTTAAGATCTGAGTTTGATTATTTCCTGCCTTCTACTCCTCCTGCGTGTATTTGCTTCTTCTTGTTCTAGAGTTTTAGGTGTTCTGTCAAGCTGCTGACATATGCTCTTTCCTGTTTCTTTCTGCAGGCACTGAGATTTCCTCTTAGCACAGCTTTCATTGTGTCCCATAAGTTTGGGTATGTTGTACCTTCATTTTCATTAAATTCTAAAAAGTCTTTAATTTCTTTCTTTATTTCTTCCTTGACCAGGTTATCATTGAGTAGAGCATTTTTAAATTTCCATGTATATGTGGGCATTCTGCCCTCATTGTTTTGAAGGCCGTGGTGGTCTGATAGCACGCATGGGATTATTTCTATCTTTCTGTACCTGTTGAGGCCCGTTTTTTGACCAATTATATGGTCAATTTGGAGAAAGTACCATGAGGAGCTGAGAAGAATGTACATCCTTTTGTTTTAGGTTAGAATGTTCTATAAATATCTGTTAAGTCCATTTGGCTCATGACTTCTCTTAGTCTGTCTACGTCTCTGTTTAATTTCTGTTTCCATGACCTGTCCATTGATGAGAGTGGGGTGTTGAAATCTCCCACTATTATTGTGTGAGGTGCAATGTGTGTTTTGAGCTTTAGTAAGGTTTCTTTTACGTATGTAGGTGCCCTTGTATTTAGGGCATAGATATTTAGGATTGAGAGTTCTTCTTGGTGGATTTTTCCTTTGATGAATATGAAGTGTCCTTCCTTATCTTTTTTGATGACTTTTAGTTGGAAATTGATTTTATTTGATATTAGAATGGCTACTCCAGCTTGCTTCTTCTGACCATTTGCTTGGAAAGTTGTTTTCCAGCCTTTCACTCTCAGGTAGTGTCTGTCTTTGTCTCTGAGGTGTGTTTCCTGTAGGCAGCAAAATGCAGGGTCCTCGTTCCGTATCCAGTTTGTTAATCTATGTCTTTTTATTGGGGATTTGAGGCCATTGATGTTGAGAGATATTAAGGAATAGTGATTATTTCTTCCTTACATTCATATTTGGATATGAGGTTATGTTTGTGTGCTTTTCTACTCTTTGTTTTGTTGCCAAGACGATTAGTTTCTTGCTTCTTCTAGGGTATAGATTGCCTCCTTATGTTGGGCTTTACCATTTTTTATCCTTTTTAGTGCTGGATTTGTAGAAAGATATTGTGTAAATTCGGTTTTGTCATGGAATATCTTGGTTTCTACATCTATGTTATTTGAGAGTTTTGCAGGATACAGTAACCTGGGCTGGCATTTGTGTTCTCTTAGGGTCTGTATGACATCTGTCCAGGATCTTCTGGCTTTCATAGTCTCTGGCGAAAAGTCAGGTGTGATTCTGATAGGTCTGCCTTTAAATGTTACTTGACTTTTTTCCCTTACTGCTTTTAATATTCTTTCTTTATTTTGTGCGTTTGGTGTTTTGACTATTATGTGACGGGATGAGTTTCTTTTTTTTTTTTCTTTTTTTTTTTTTTTTATTAACTTGAGTATTTCTTATATACATTTCGAGTGTTATTCCCTTTCCCGGTTTCCGGGCAAACATCCCCCTCCCCCCTCCCCTTCCTTATGCGTGTTCCCCTCCCAACCCTCCCACCATTGCCGCCCTCCCCCCATAGACTAGTTCACTGGGGGTTCAGTCTTAGCAGGACCCAGGGCTTCCCCTTCCACTGGTGCTCTTACTAGGATATTCATTGCTAATGTGAATGCTTCACTCCTTCTTTAAATGAGGAAAAAGAATACCCTTGGCAGGGAAGGGAGAGGCAAAGATTAAAACAGAGACTGAAGGAACACCCATTCAGAGCCTGTCCCACATTTGGCCCATACATATACAGCCACCCAATTGGACTAGATGGATGAAGCAAAGAAGTGCAGACCGACAGGAGCCGGATGTAGATCGCTCCTGAGAGACACAGCCAGAATACAGCAAATACAGAGGCGAATGCCAGCAGCAAACCACTGAACTGAGAATAGGTCCCCTATTGAAGGAATCAGAGAAAGAACTGGAAGAGCTTGAAGGGGCTCGAGACCCCAAAAGTACAACAATGCCAAGCAACCAGAGCTTCCAGGGACTAAGCCACTACCTAAAGACTATACGGGATGAGTTTCTTTTCTGGTCCAATCTATTTGGAGTTCTGTAGGCTTCTTGTATGCTTATGGGTGTCTCTTTCTTTAGGTTAGGGAAGTTTTCTTCTATGATTTTGTTGAAGATATTTACTGGTCCTTTGAGCTGGGAGTCTTCACTCTCTTCTATACCTATTATCCTTAGGTTTGATCTTCTCATTGAGTCCTGGATTTCCTGTATGTTTTGGACCAGTAGCTTTTTCTGCTTTACATTATCTTTGACAGAAGAGTTGATGATTTCTATGGAATCTTCTGCTCCTGAGATTCTCTCTTCCATCTCTTGTGTTCTGTTGGTGAAGCTTGTATCTACAGCTCCTTGTCTCTTCTTTTGGTTTTCTATATCCAGGGTTGTTTCCATGTCTTCTTTCTTGATTGCTTCTATTTCCATTTTTAATTCCTTCAACTGTTTGATTGTGTTTTCCTGGAATTCTTTCAGGGATTTTTGTTACTCCTCTCTATGGGCTTCTACTTGTTTATTTGTTTTCCTGGAATTCTTTTAGGGATTTTTGTGATTCCTCTCTGTAGGCTTCTACTTGTTCTCTAAGGGAGTTCTTCACGTCTTTCTTGAAATCCTCCAGTATCATGATCAAATATGATTTTGAAACTAGATCTTGCTTTTCTGGTGTGTTTGGATATTCCGTGTTTGCTTTGTTGGGAGTATTGGGCTCCGATGATGCCATGTAATCTTAGTTTCTCTTGCTTGGTTTCCTGTGCTTGCCTCTTGCCATCAGATAATCTCTAGCGTTACTTTGTTCTGCTATTTCTGAAAGTGGTTAGACTGTCCTATAAGCCTGTGTTTCAGGAGTGCTGTAGAGCTGTTTTCCTGTTTTCTTTCAGCCATTTATGTGGACAAAGTTTTCTGCTTTCGGGCGTGTAGTTTTTCCTATCTACAGGTCTTTAGCTGTTCCTGTGGGACTGTGTCTTGAGTTCACCAGTCAAGTCACTTGCAGCAGAGAAGTTGGTCTTACCTGTGTCCCGAGGCTCAAGTTTGCTCGTTGGGTGTTGCTTATTAGCTCTACGCAGCGGCAGCCACCAGGAAGATCTGCACTGCCATTTCCGGGAGCTTCCGTGCACCAGGATTCCAGATGGCGTTTGGTGTTTTCCTCTGGAATCAGTAATGTGTGCAGAGTGCAGTCTCTTCTGGTTTCCAGGCGTGTCTGCCTCTCTGAAGGTTTAGGTCTCCCTCCCATGGGATTTGGGTGCAGAGAACTGTTTATCTGGTCTGTTCCTTCAGGTTCAGGGTGTCTCAGACGCAGCGGACCTGCTGCTCCTGGACCCTCCTTTACGGGAACTCAGAGGTCGTATACAGTTTCCTCTTGGGCCAGGGATGTGGGCAGGGGTGGGCAGTGTTGGTGGTCTTTTCTGCTCTGCAGCCTCAGGAGTGCCCACCTGTCCAGGCGGTGAAGTCTCTCTCCCACGGGATTTGGGAGCAGAGATCTGCTGTTGGCAGGGATCCGCCGGTTTGGGACTCCCGCTAAAAAATTCTCTTTCCAAGATTTTTAACATGAAGCCTTTTTGGAATTTGTCAACAGCTGTTCAGCATCTAATGAGGTGTTCATGATTTTTTTTTAATTTCAGTTTTCTTAGGAGGTGGATTAAATTGAGAGATATTCAGACATTGAACCAATCAAGCAACTCTGCGATGAAGCTTACTTGATAATGGTGAAAAATAATTTTGATGTCTTATTGGATTTAGTCTGCAAATGTTTTTAATTTTATTTTTCTTGGATTTTTATGTACTTAGATTTGAAATGTTATTACCTTTCCCCCCTACCCCTGCTTCTATGAGGATGCTTCCACTTCTACCTACCCACTCCAACTTCTACGCCCTGGTATTACCCTACATTGAGGAAATGAGCCTTCATATGACCAAGGGCATGTCCTTCTATTGATGTTAGACAATGCCATCTTCTGCTACATATGTGGATGGAGTCATGGGTCCCTCCATGTGTGCTTATTGGTTGGTAGTTTAGTCCCTGGGACCTCTGGTGGGGTCTGGTTGGTTTATATTGTTGTTATTCCTATAGTGTTGCAAACCCTTTCAGCTCCTACAGAGTTTTCTCTAACTCCTCCAGTGGGGTCCTCTTGTTCAGTCCAATGGTTAGGTGAAACCATCCTCATCTGTATCCGTATGGTTCTGCCAGTGCCTCTCAGGAGACACCCATATCTGGCTCCTGTCAGCAAGCACTTATTGGCAACAGCAATAGTGACTGTGTTTGGTGGCTGCATATGGGATGTATTCCCAGGGAAGATAGTCTCTGGATGACATTTTCTTCAGTCCTTGCTCCACTCTTTGTCCCAGTATTTCCTCCCGTGAGTATTTTGCTCTCTCTTTTAAAAAGGATAAAGCATCTATAGTTTGGTTTTCCTTCTTCTTGGGCATCATGTGATCTGTAAATTTTTTCTTAGGTATTCTGAGCTTTTGGCTAATATCCACTTATCAGTGAGAATGCACACCATGTGCATTCTTTTGTGATTAGGTTACCTTACTCAGGATGATATTTTCAAGTTCCATGCATTTTTCTAAGAATTTCATGAAGTCATTGTGTTTAACAGCTGAGTGGTACCCTATTGTAAAAATGTACCACATTTTCTGCATCCATTCCTCTGTTGAAAGACATCTGGGCTCTTCCCACCTTCTGGCTTTTATAAATAAGGCTGCTATGAACATAATGGAACATTTGTTCTTGTTATATGTTGGAGCATCTTTTGGGTATATGCCCAGGAGTGATAGAGCTGGGTCCTCAGATAGAACTATGTCCAATTTTCTGAGGAACTGCTAGACTGATTTCCAGAGTGGTTGTATCAGCCTCCAATCCCACCAACAATGGAGTAGTATTCCTCTTTCTCCCCATTCTCACCAGTATCTACTGTCACCTGAGTTTTTGATCTTAGCCATTCTGACTGGTGAGGTGGAACCTCAGGGTTGTTATGATTTGCATTTCTCTGTTGACTAAGGGTGTTGAACATTTCTTTTTTTTTCTCAGTCTCTGTTAAATTGGGTATTTCTTATTTACATTTCAATTGTTATTACCTTATGCTTCTCAGCTATTAGATATTCATCAGTTGAAAATTCTTTGTTTAGCTCTTTACCCCATTTTTAATAGGATTATTTGTTTCTCTGAAGTCTAATTTTTTGAATTCTTTGTATATTTTGGATATTAGCCCTCTCTCAGATATAGGATTGGTAAAGACCTTTTCCCAATCTACTGGTTGTAGTTTTGTGCTATTGACAGTGTCCTTTGACTTACAAAAACTTTGCAATTTTATGAGGTCCCATTTGTTGATTGTGGATCTTACAGCATAAGCCATTGGTACTCTGTTCAGGAAATTTTCCTCTGTGCCTATGTGTTGAAGGTCTTATTCACTTTCTCTTCTATTAGATTAAGTGTATTTGGTTTTGTGTTGAGGTGTTTGATTCACTTGTACTTATGTTGTGTAAAGTAGGTAAAAATGGACCAATTTGCATTCTTCTACATGCTGACCTCCAGTTGAACCAGCACCATTTGGTCAAAATGCTGTCCTTTTTTCACTGGATGTTTATAACTCCTTTGCCAAAGATCAAGTGACCATAAGTGTGTGGGTTCATTTCTGTATCTTCAATTCTATTCCATTGATTTACATGCCTGTCTCTGTACCAATACCATACAGTTTTTTTCATCATGATTGCTTTTATTTTACTGAGTATTTATTGCAGAAATATTAATGATGAAATTGATCTGAAATTATCTTCTTTGTTGAATATTTGTACGGTTTGGGTGTAAGGTGACTGTGATCTCATAAATTGAATTTGATAATGTTCCTTCAGTTTCCCTTTTGTGGAATAAGTTAAGGAGTATTGGTCTATTTGGCCCTGGCCTTTTGTTTGTTTTGTCTTAGTATGGTTGAGCAACTTTTTTTTTTTTATTAACTTGAGTATTTCTTATATACATTTCAAGTGTTATTCCCTTTCCCGGTTTATGGGCAAACATCCCCCTCCCCCCTAAATTTCCTTATGGGTGTTCCCCTCCCAACCCTCCCCCCATTGCCGCCCTCCCCCCATAGTCTAGTTCACTGGGGGTTCAGTCTTAGCAGGACCCAGGGATTCCCCTTCCACTGGTGCTCTTACTAGGATATTCATTGCTACCTATGGGGTCAGAGTCCAGGGTCAGTCCATGTATAGTCATTAGGTAGTGGCTTAGTCCCTGGAAGCTCTGGTTGCTTGACATTGTTGTACTTTTGGGGTCTCGAGCCCATTCAAGCTCTTCCAGTTCTTTCTCTGATTCCTTCAACGGGGGCCTATTCTCAGTTCAGTGGTTTGCTGGTGGCATTTGCCTCTGTATTTGCTGTATTCTGGCTGTGTCTCTCAGGAGCAATCTACATCCGGTTCCTGTAGGCCTGCACTTCTTTGCTTCGTCCATCTTCTCTAATTGGGTGGCTGTATATGTATGGGGCATATGTGGGGCAGGCTCTGAATGGGTGTTCCTTCAGTCTCTGTTTTAATCTTTGCCACTCCCTTCCCTGCCAAGGGTATTCTTTTTCCTCATTTAAAGAAGGAGTGAAGCATTCATATTTTGATCATCCGTCTTGAGTTTCGTTTGTTCTAGGCATCTAGGGTAATTCAAGCATTTGGGCTAATAGCCACTTATCAATGAGTGCATACCATGTATGTTTTTCTGTGAATGGGTTAGCTCACTCAGGATGATATTTTCCAGTTCCAACCATTTGCCTACGAATTTCATAAACTCGTTGTTTTTGATAGCTGAGTAATATTCCATTGTGTAGATGTACCACATTTTCTGTATCCATTCCTCTGTTGAAGGGCATCTGAGTTTTTTCCAGTTTCTGGCTATTATAAATAAGGCTGCGATGAACATAGTGCAGCACGTGTCTCTTTTGTATGTTGAGGAATCTTTTGGGTATATGCCCAAGAGAGGTACAGCTGGATCCTCAGGCAGTTCAATGTCCAATTTTCTGAGGAACCTCCAGACTGATTTCCAGAATGGTTGTACCAGTCTGCAATCCCACCAACAATGGAGGAGTGTTCCTCTTTCTCCACATCCTCGCCAGCATCTGCTGTCACCTGAGTTTTTGATCTTAGTCATTCTCACTCGTGTGAGGTGAAATCTCAGGGTTGTATTGATTTGCATTTCCCTTACTAAAGATGTTGAACATTTCTTTAGGAGTTTCTCAGCCATTCGGCATTCCTCAGCTGTGAATTCTTTGTTTAGCTCTGAACCCCATTTTTTAATAGGGTTATTTGTTTCCCTTCGGTCTAACTTCTTGAGTTCTTTGTATATTTTGGATATAAGGCCTCTATCTGTTGTAGGATTGGTAAAGATCTTTTCCCAATCTGTTGGTTGCCGTTTTGTCCTAACCACAGTGTCCTTTGCCTTACAGAAGCTTTGCAGTTTTATGAGATCCCATTTGTCGATTCTTGATCTTAGACCATAAGCCATTGGTGTTTTGTTCAGGAAATTTTTTCCAGTGCCCATGTGTTCCAGATGCTTCCCTAGTTTTTCTTCTATTAGTTTCAGTGTGTCTGGTTTGATGTGGAGGTCCTTGATCCACTTGGACTTTGTACAGGGTGATAAGGATGGATCGATCTGCATTCTTCTACATGTTGCCCTCCAATTGAACCAGAACCATTTGCTGAAAATGCTATCTTTTTTCCATTGGATGGTTTTGGCTCCTTTGTCAAAAATCAAGTGACCATAGGTGTGTGTGTTCATTTCTGGGTCTTCAATTCTATTCCATTGGTCTATCTGTCTGTCTCTGTACCAATACCATGCAGTTTTTATCACTATTGCTCTGTAATACTGCTTGAGTTCAGGGATAGTGATTCCCCCTGACGTCCTTTTATTGTTGAGGATAGCTTTAGCTATCCTGGGTTTTTTGTTATTCCAGATGAATTTGCAAATTGTTCTGTCTAACTCTTTGAAGAATTGGATTGGTATTTTGATGGGGATTGCATTGAATCTGTAGATTGCTTTTGGTAAAATGGCCATTTTTACTATATTAATCCTGCCAATCCATGAGCATGGGAGATCTTTCCATCTTCTGAGGTCTTCTTCAATTTCTTTCCTCAGTGTCTTGAAGTTCTTATTGTATAGATCTTTTACTTGCTTGTTTAAAGTCACACCGAGGTACTTTATATTATTTGGGTCTATTATGAAGGGTGTCGTTTCCCTAATTTCTTTCTCGGCTTGTTTCTCTTTTGTATAGAGGAAGGCAACTGATTTATTTGAGTTAATTTTATACCCAGCCACTTTGCTGAAGTTGTTTATCAGCTTTAGTAGTTCTCTGGTGGAACTTTTGCGATCACTTAAATATACTATCATGTCATCTGCAAATAGTGATATTTTGACCTCTTCTTTTCCGATCTGTATCCCCTTGATCTCCTTTTGTTGTCTGATTGCTCTGGCTAGAATTTCAAGAACTATATTGAATAAGAAGGGAGAGAGTGGGCAGTCTTGTCTAGTCCCGGATTTTAGTGGGATTGCTTCAAGTTTCTCTCCATTTAGTTTAATGTTAGCAACTGGTTTGCTGTATATGGCTTTTACTATGTTTAGGTATGGGCCTTGAATTCCTATTCTTTCCAGGACTTTTATCATGAAGGGGTGTTGAATTTTGTCAAATGCTTTCTCAGCATCTAATGAAATGATCATGTGGTTCTGTTCTTTCAGTTTGTTTATATAATGGATCACGTTGATGGTTTTCCATATATTAAACCATGCCTGCATGCATGGGATGAAGCCTACTTGGTCATGGTGGATGATTGTTTTGATGTGCTCTTGAATTCGGTTTGCCAGAATTTTATTGAGTATTTTTTTGTCGATATTCATAAGGGAAATTGGTCTGAAGTTCACTTTCTTTGTTGTGTCTTTGTGTGGTTTACGTATAAGAGTAATTGTGGCTTCGTAGAAGGAATTCGGTAGTGCTCCATCTGTTTCAATTTTGTGGAATAGTTTGGATAATATTGGTATGAGGTCTTCTATGAAGGTCTTATAGAATTCGGCACTAAACCCGTCTGGACCTGGGCTCTTTTTGGATGGGAGACCTTTAATGACTGCTTCTGTTTCCTTAGGAGTTATGGGATTGTTCAGCTGGTTTATCTGTTCCTGATTTAACTTCGATACCTGGTATCTGTCTAGGAAATTGTCCATTTCCCGCAGATTTTCAAGTTTTGTTGAATATAAGCTTTTATAGTAAGATCTGATGATTTTTTGAATTTCCTCTGAATCTGTCGTTATATCTCTCCTTTCATTTCTGATTTTGTTAATTTGGATGCACTTTCTATGTCCTCTCGTTAGTCTGGCTAAGGGTTTATCTATCTTGTTGATTTTCTCAAAGAACCAGCTTTTGGTTCTGTTGATTCTTTCTATGGTCCTTTTTGTTTCTACTTGGTTGATTTCAGCTCTGAGTTTGATTATTTCCTGCCTTCTAATCCTCCTGGGTATATTTGCTTCTTTTTGTTCTAGAGCTTTTAGGTGTGCTGTCAAGCTGCTGACATATGCTCTTTCCTGTTTCTTTCTGCAGGCACTCAGCGCTATGAGTTTTCCTCTTAGCACAGCTTTCATTGTGTCCCATAAGTTTGGGTATGTTGTACCTTCATTTTCATTAAATTCTAAAAAGTTTTTAATTTCTTTCTTTATTTCTTCCTTGACCAGGTTATCATTGAGTAGAGCATTGTTCAATTTCCACGTATATGTGGGCATTCTTCCCTTATTGTTATTGAAGACCAGTTTTAGGCCGTGGTGGTCCGATAGCACGCATGGGATTATTTCTATCTTTCTGTACCTGTTGAGGCCCGTTTTTTGACCAATTATATGGTCAATTTTGGAGAAAGTGCCATGAGGAGCTGAGAAGAAGGTATATCCTTTTGCTTTAGGATAGAATGTTCTATAAATATCCGTTAAGTCCATTTGGCTCATGACTTCTCTTAGTCTGTCAACATCACTGTTTAATTTCTGCTTCCATGATCTGTCCATTGAAGAGAGTGGGGTATTGAAATCTCCCACTATTATTGTGTGAGGTGCAATGTGTGTTTTGAGCTTTAGTAAGTTTTCTTTTACGTATGTAGGTGCCCTTGTATTTGGGGCATAGATATTTAGGATTGAGAGTTCATCTTGGTGGATTTTTCCTTTGATGAATATGAAGTGTCCTTCCTTATCTTTTTTGATGACTTTTAGTTGGAAATTGATTTTATTTGATATTAGAATGGCTACTCCAGCTTGCTTCTTCTGACCATTTGCTTGGAAAGTTGTTTTCCAGCCTTTCACTCTGAGGTAGTGTCTGTCTTTGTCTCTGAGGTGTGTTTCCTGTAGGCAGCAGAATGCAGGGTCCTCGTTGCGTATCCAGTTTGTTAATCTATGTCTTTTTATTGGGGCGTTGAGGCCATTGATGTTGAGAGATATTAAGGAATAGTGATTATTTCTTCCTGTTACATTCATATTTGGATATGAGGTTATGTTTGTGTGCTTTTCTACTCTTTGTTTTGTTGCCAAGACGATTAGTTTCTTGCTTCTTCTAGGGTATAGCTTGCCTCCTTATGTTGGGCTTTACCATTTATTATCCTTTGTAGTGCTGGATTTGTAGAAAGATATTGTGTAAATTTGGTTTTGTCATGGAATATCTTGGTTTCTCCATCAATGTTAATTGAGAGTTTTGCTGGATACAGTAACCTGGGCTGGCATTTGTGTTCTCTTAGGGTCTGTATGACATCAGTTCAGGATCTTCTGTCCTTCATAGTTTCTGGCGAGAAGTCTGGTGTGATTTTGATAGGTCTGCCTTTATATGTTACTTGACCTTTTTCCCTTACTGCTTTTAATATTCTTTCTTTATTTTGTGCGTTTGGTGTTTTGACAATTATGTGACGGGAGGTGTTTCTTTTCTGGTCCAATCTATTTGGAGTTCTGTAGGCTTCTTGTATGTCTATGGGTATCTCTTTTTTTAGGTTAGGGAAGTTTTCTTCTATGATTTTGTTGAAGATATTTACTGGTCCTTTGAGCTGGGAGTCTTCACTCTCTTCTATACCTCTTATCCTTAGGTTTGATCTTCTCATTTAGTCCTGGATTTCCTGTATGTTTTGGACCAGTAGCTTTTTCTGCTTTACATTATCCTTGACAGTTGAGTCAATGATCTCTATGGAATCTTCTGCTCCTGAGATTCTCTCTTCCATCTCTTGTATTCTGTTGGTGAAGCTTGTATCTACAGCTCCTTGTCTCTTCTTTTGGTTTTCTATATCCAGGGCTGTTTCCCTGTGTTCTTTCTTGATTGCTTCTATTTCCATCCTCAATTCCTTCAACTGTTTGATTGTGTTTTCCTGGAATTCTTTCAAGGATTTTTGTGTCTCCTCTCTATGGACTTTTGCTTGTTTATTTATGTTTTCCTGGAATTCTTTCAGGCATTTTTGTGATTCCTCTCTGTAGGCTTCTACTTGTTCTCTAAGGGAGTTCTTCACGTCTTTCTTGAAGTCCTCCAGCATCATGATCAAAAATGATTTTGAAACTAGATCTTGCTTTTCTGGTGTGTTTGGATATTCCATGTTTGTTTTGATGGGAGAATTGGGCTCCGATGGTGCCATGTAGTCTTGGTTTCTGTTGCTTGGTTCCTGCGCTTGCCTCTCGCCATCAGATTATCTCTAGTGTTCTTTGTTCTGCTATTTCTGACAGTGGCTAGACTGTCCTATAAGCCTGTGTGTCAGGAGTGCTGTAGACCTGTTTTCCTCTCTTTCAGTCAGTTATGGGGACAGAGTGTTCTGCTTTCGGGCGTGTAGTTTTTCCTCTCTACAGGTCTTCAGCTGTTCCTGTGGGCCTGTGTCTTGAGTTCACCAGGCACCTTTCTTGCAGCAGAAAATTTGGTCTTACCTGTGGTCCTGAGGCTCAAGTTCGCTCGTGGGGTGCTGCCCAAGGGCTCTCTGCAGCGGCAGCAACCAGGAAGACCTGTGCTGCCCCTTCCGGGAGCTTCAGTGCACCAGGGTTCCAGATGGTCTTTGGCTTTTTCCTCTGGCGTCCGAGATGTGTGTGCAGGGAGCAGTCTCTTCTGGTTTCCCAGGCTTGTCTGCCTCTCTGAAGGTTTAGCTCTCCCTCCCACGGTATTTGGGTGCAGAGAACTGTTTATCTGGTCTGTTTCCTTCAGGTTTCGGCGGTGTCTCAGGCAGGGGTCCTGCCACTCCTGGGCCCTCCTCCACGGGAGCCCAGAGGCCTTATACAGTTTCCTCTTGGGCCAGGGATGTGGGCAGGGGTGAGCAGTGTTGGTGGTCTCTTCTGCTCTGCAGCCTCAGGAGTGCCCACCTGACCAGGCGGTTGGGTCTCTCTCTCGGTTGAGCAACTTTTAATGACTGTTCCAATGTCCTTTTGGGTTATTGGTATATTTAAATTGTTTATCCAATCTTGGTTTCATTTATCAAGTGGTTTCTTTTGAGAAAATGCCAAATCTTTAAGGTTTTCCTATTCTGTGGAACACAAGTTTTTGAAGTATGACCTCATGATTCTTTAGATTCTCTCAATGTTTACTGTTATGTTTCTGATATTATTATTTTGGATGTTCTGTCTCTGCCATTCAGTTAATTTGAATAAGCATTTATCTATCTTGTTGACCTTCCCAAAGAGGCATCTTATTGTTTGCAAATTTTTTAATACTATTTTCTTTGTTTCTATTTTTATTAATTTTAGCCTTCAGTTTCATTATTTCCTGGCGTCTACTTGGGCACTTATGCTTCTTTTAGTTCTAGAGTTTTAGAGCTTCCAAGTGTGCTGAAAAGTTGCTACAATGAGATCTCTTCAATGCCTTTAGGTAGCCATTTAGAGCTTTGAACTTTCTCTTTGAAATGCACTGCATTCACTGTGTCTCAAAAGTTTGGGTATGTTCTGTGTTCATTTTCATTGCATTGTTTTTTTTATTTCTTTATTTTTGCCTTGACTCAGTAATCCTTTAGTAAGAAGTTGTTCAGTTTCCATGAGTTTTCTCTTTCTATGGTCGTTAAACATGGTCTCTTATGATCTTCAAGAGATCTGTTCAGTCCCTTCTGGTTTTTAGAATTTCCATTGAGAAGACCAGTGTAATTGTAATAGATCTGCCTTTATATTAGGTACTTTCGCCTTGCATATTTTAATATTCTTTGTGTGTTCTGTTTACTTAGTATTTTAAATATCATGTATCATGGGGAATTTCTTTTCTGGCCAAGTTTATTTAATGATTTTTAAGCTTTTTTTTGCCTTTATCCTAAAGAATACCTGTCCTTTTGAGGTTATAAAAATATTCTATTAATTTGTTAAATAGATTGTTTTGGTTTTTAAGCTGAAATTGATTTTTATCTATTTCTATTATTCTTAGGTTTGTTCTTGTCATAGTGTCCCCGATTTTCTGGATGTTGGGTATAAGTAGATTTTTGGATTTACCATTTTCTTTGACCAATCAATCTATTTCTTCTGTTGCATCTTTGACATGTGAGATTTTTCTCTTTCATTTTTTTTTACTCTATTGGTGATGCTTGCATCTGTAATTCCTCTTTACTTCCCTAAATTTTCCATTTCCAGAATTCTCCCAGTTTGTGTATTTTGTTGTTGTTGTTGTTGCTTTTATTTATATTATGTTTGTTTTCTCTTTCTACTTTCTTGGCATTCTTTAAGGAATTTATTGACTTCTTTCCATTTTTACATTGTCTTTTCTTGATTTCTTTAGATGACTTTTTAAAAATTTCTTCTGTAAGACATCTATCTTCTTCATAAAATTGGCTGTTTAACCTCATTTTATTGTGCTTCACCAGTTTGGAATATTCAGGTGTTGCTGTCACAGAATAGCTGGGCTTATAGTGATGCCATATGATGCCATATTGATTGTTTCCTTACACTGGAAATGAAGGGTTTGGGATGATTATAGTTCTAGGTCGTGATTTTTGACTTTCTTTTGCTTCTTATTTTTTTCTTGGGTATTCTAGACTTTGTGGCCATGATTTCTGGCAGCCAACATGACCTGATTCAGTAGAGAGTCCTTGTACATGTTGGGAACTGGACTACTATCGGGTACCTTGACTTTTGATGAAGCAGCAGTGTCTCTGCATGAACTGTGGGTTGATATATAGTGATAAGGAGGGGAGTGAGGACTGAGGGGATTGAGTAATAAGGAGCAGTCCATTACTGCTCCACCTTTCTGTGGTTCCGGAAGCTAGTGTGGTCCTTGGTCCAGCAGATAGTCTCTAGCTGATTTTGCCTATTTTTCTGACTTGCTTGGCCTGCACTTGTTCTTCAAACTGTCATAGCCTGCACCTGGACAACTAATGTCCACAGGAGTTGTGTTAAGGGGCACAGCACGAGGGAAGGCAGTGGGGTGGGAAAGGGTGGTGCAGGGAAATGGTAGTGCAGGGTCCTTTTGGAATCAAATGTAGAGCATTGGCCATTAGTACAGATTGGTAACCTACACCAGGGCAGCAGAATTTCACCTGCATTGTGGGGGATAGGAGTAGAAGAGAAGCAGGAAGGTGGAGCAGGACAGGGGTCAAACAGTGGGATGTGTCTGGAGGAACTGAATCTAGGGAGCTGGACTGGTCTACAGGCAGGTGGGTCATTCACCTTTTTTTCCTGACTGGTATGGTTTGCACCTCTATTCATAAAAAACAACAAAATTACAGTTATGAAGTATCAATGAAAATAATTTTATAATTGGCAGTCACCACAATATGAGGAACTGTATTTATAGGTCACAGCATTAGGAATGTTGAGAATTGCTGATTTAAATGTTTAAAACTCCAGGTTATAGTCCATTATTTTGAGAAAGTCGATATGGGAACTTAATACACCACATCCGCAGTCAAAACAAAGAGATGATAAATAGATAGATGTGTGTTTCCTCACTTCCTTGTTTGCCTAATCATTGACTAGCTTCTATTTATATACAACTCAGTGGTCAGTTCATGAAATGGTATCACCAACATTCATGCCCGATATTATAACCTCAATCCTCAGTTTTGCTAATGCACCAGGCACATGCCCACATGGCAACACGATGTAGATAATTCCTCATTAGGACTATTTTCTTTCCAGATAACTTTATACATTATTCAGTTGAAATTTAATTCTAACATAGAGATAATAGAAGACAGATCAAACTGTAGCAGGAGACAGCATACCTTGCTCCGAGTCTACCTCTCTTGATGTAAACACAAACACATTTGAAATTATTAAAATATTAGATAAGCATCAACTCATGAAGAAGTAGTCAATAAATACTTATTGGGTAATTATTAAGAGATATTTAATGACTTTTTATATCATAAATTTCTATTGTCAGAGAATAGCTTAGCCCTAATGAAGCTTATAAAAATAGAAGGCAAAAGAACTTAAAACTGACCAAAGTCCTAAAAAGAAACATAATTGAAATTGTAGGAGAAAGGAAAATATATACACATAATTGGATTAATACTTGCATAAACTTGTCTGCAAGAATGACATTTAAAAGTGAGACCTGAAGAGTATATCATACCATTTAGGCAAAGAGTGAAAGAAGGATTTTCTAACAGAAAGATCCAAGAAAGATATTAAATAAGGCAAAGAAATAAAAGAAGACTAAAATAAATGAAGGCATTGAAAACAGAGCTTAGATTCATGTTTGAGAAGACAGTGTTGCCTGTGATATGGGAATAAATTGATGAAAGTAATAAAGGCAAATAGAGAATCTGTTATGAACCACCGAAGAGCCTATGTTTAAAAAAAAATTACAAGGAAAAGAAAAGAAGAAAGAAAGAGGTAAGATTGTACTGAATTAGTAAAGATGTCAAGTGAATAGCATCCTGAGGGTGTCAAAAAGAATTACATGATTTTATGTGAAATTGCATGTGATAGTGAGTACTGGATTTATGACCTATACAATGTGCCATAGATGTAGACATTTTCCATCCAAGAATTCACAGCATTGACAAGGTGGTAATATGAAAGCAAATAATAGAAAACAAATTGAAGGGAGCTTGGCTACATAAAATAATCCTTGTTTATGTTGGGTAACTTAAAGTAAGGTTTCTTACATAGTGACATTTGAAGCAGGTCTCTTTACATGGCCAGTTTAGATTGCACATGGGAAAGTGGCCATTAACATACATGAGATAATGCCTTCTTTAAAAACATTAAAGACTTTATTTATTGTTTACATATGTATATGACAATGCAGGTTATGTTTTCCTGTGTACAGCTACTGATTAAACTCTAAAGTGGCCATCACATCCCTGTAGTTATAAGTGATCATGGACTGCCTAATGTAGGTTCTCTGTAAGAACAATACATGCTGGAACCATTCAGACAACTTTCTTGTGCTAGATACAAGTTTTATAGGTCTTGGATCAGTAAATATTTGGCAGACTTTACTGAATATCTACAAATATCAAAGATTTTATGCGTTGTAATAAAATATGCAATGTGCCATGAGATGCTAATTTTTACTTACGTGAATAAATCGAGTCATAGAATTTAAGGCATTCAGTGGAGCACAACCTAGATAAGTGAACCTAAATTGAATATGCTTTGAATCTAAATTGAATATGCTTTGAATCTAAATTGAATATGTTTTCAACCTAAATTGGATGGTTTTTAAAACTTTAAATTCATAATTACACCATCTGTTTCTAGTACTTTGTGCTTATTTTTTCTAGCAGTAAGACACTAAGACAAGCATGCATATAATTTTGATTTGACTTATTTGCTGCAATTCCCAGTAGAGTTCCAAACCCTATGAAATCCAAGATATTACTGCTTTCTCTCTTCTTTGACACAAACAACTAATACACATCTACACAATAAAGTTAACAGGATTGATGGATATTCTCCCACAAACGAAAGAAATCTGTTTAATTGAAATATATAAGTTTTTAATGTTATTGATCTAATTTTGCTAGCTCAATCCATATTTTGATATTATCATGCTTTCATTTTAAGTAACACCAATCTGTCAACAGTAATTCATTGATCTTGTCACTGGTCTCAAGGGTAACTGTGAAGACATAGAAGACAATTTGGTTCCTCATAGAAGAAATGATACATTTACATATATGTGACATAATATTTTGAAGGTTAAGTAACACTAATTCTGTTATAGGTCAAAATGCCAAGAGCACATTAAGACAAAATTGAAATGCCAAAGAGAATAATCAATGTAATAAATATTATGTCAGATAAGAAGAGGAAAGATATATAGGCAATTATGTCAATCTATTTTGGTATTAGAGGAAGTTGTATTAGACTAATATTTCAAAAATATGTAGTTGTATTGCGGGTGAAGAGACTAAATATATAAGGTTAATCTGAGCATGAGATAACCAAAAGATTGTTTAGTAAACTGGAGTAATAACAACTAAAAATGGAAGCCTACATCACAGAAGCAAGAAAAGGGTTGCTTACATAAGCAGCAGTACCACAACTTCCTTTAAAAGTTGGGTTTGCATAATGCATTGTATGAAGTTCATGTTCAAATCAGCCAAGTACTTTTTAGTTTGAAACACTTTGTAACATCAAGAAAAGTAGGTGTTGATATCTTGCCATTATATCTCCTTTTCTCTTCTATAATGTAGTCACAATAATAACTTTAAGGCAGAATTGAGGGGTTTTTGTTTGTTTGTCTTGTTTTCTTTGTTTTTGTTTTCCTACCAGACATCATTGGCAAGTGCCAGCTGCTTACCCAGATCTCCACCTTGGAAAAACTTTATAGAATATAAAGTAATACATAAGAAGAGATCCTTGGTCCTTTGGGATACTGGGATACTGGCACTAATTTCCAAGCAATCTGAGATTCTAGGGATAACCAGAAAGTCTATGAGATTCATGATTGCTCTTGCTCATTCAAGAATGTATTGAGAATGCAAGGGTACAACACTGACTGATTTAGAACTGTGAAGACTGATTCCTCCACTTGTTTATCCAGAGGGTTATATGTTGTGCTCCCAAATCATTGCATCTAAAGCATGCTTAATGCCAATCTAGCTGGTTCATGGCAATGATTGTAGTAAAGACCTTGGTTATCATTGAAAATAGAGTGGATTTTATATATTCTGTAGCAAATGTACTGCAGCAAATGCTAGGAACTAGGATTATATATAAAGAACATATACATTGAAGAAAGGGCTGTGATATGTAAACTGAGATAGAAAGGTACATTTAGGCTGTGCTATGGAAAAAATGTTTTCCAGCTGGAAGCTGAGCACAGGTCTGCAGTTAATAAAGGTAAGGCCATTTATAAGACTGCCAATGATTCAGTGGGTCCAGATCAGAGATAGGGAACTGAAGAAGTTAGAATAGTTTTTCAATTATGTTAGGGACTTGGATTACTATTCAAAAATCACTGAATAGTTTTCATCAGCGAGCATAATGAAAGTATCCAGATTTATCTTCCTTTTTAAGTATTTTATTTAACTTTTAATTATATTGAGTGTGTGTGAGAGACACACAGAGAGACAGAGACAGAGACAAAGACAGAGATAAAGAAATAGATATGGTTCACATGGCATATGAATATGAGTACAGTATTCACAGAAGCTCAGAGATGGTGTGACATAAGGAACTGGAACTACATGTGATTGTGAGATACTAACATGGGAACTGAGAGCCAATGCTGGTAATCTGCAAGTATGGTGTATACTCTTATCTATAGAGCCAGCTCAAGAGCTCCAAGTCATTAACTCTTTTTTTTTTTATTAACTTGAGTATTTCTTATTTACATTTCGAGTGTTATGCCCTTTCCCGGTTTCCAGGCAAACATCCCCCTAATCCCTCCCCCTCCCCTTCTTTATGGGTGTTCCCCTCCCCATCCTCCCCCCATTGCCGCCCTCCCCCCAACAATCTAGGTCACTGGGGGTTCAGTCTTAGCAGGACCCAGGGCTTCCCCTTCCACTCGTGCTCTTACTAGAATATTCATTGCTTCCTATGAGGTCAGAGTCCAAGGCAGTCCATGTATAGTCTTTAGGTAGCCCAAGTCATTAACTCTTGACTCATCTTCCCTTAAGTGTCAGTGTTGGCCTCCACTCAAACATATGCATGTGAACTCTAACAAGTTAGTTCATTTCTCTGGGCCTGGTTTCATTATCCTATATGAAAATAGTATCACTCGCTTGCAATGATTTATAGTCTGAGATTTATAGAAAAAATATAAAACATACTTTGCATATAAAGGGAAAAGTAAATAAAACTTCTCTTCTTTCCCTGTGAAAGTATGTTCCATTCACAGTTTTCAGTATTTAATGTATAAACTGTGTTTTGGGAGAGCCGAGGAGAATGTAGAGATTGAAGTTACAGGCAATTATGAATTGCTAATGCTGCAATCTAAACTCAGTTTTTTCTGGAAAGAGTAGTGAGTGCTCCTAACCACTGAGGCATCTTTCTCATCTCAGGATTCCCTTGTCTGTGAGCTGCCTACCACCACAAGCGGGTAACAGCATATCAAACCCAGGGATTAAACCACTACCCAAAGACTGAACATGGACTGACCCTGGGCTCCAACTGCATATGTAGCAGTGAATAGCCTTGTTGGGGCACCAGTGGAAGGGGAAGCCTTTGGTCTTGCCAATGTTGGACCCCAGTGTAGGAAATTGTTGGGGGGGTGGTAAGGGAGGGTGGATGGGGAGGAGAACACCCTTATAGAAAGGGAGGGAGAGCAGTTAGGGGGCTGATGGATGGGAAACCAAGAAAGAAAATAACATTCGAAATGTAAATAAGAAATACCCAATTTAATAAAAATGAAAAAATACACACATAAAGCAGTCTTATTTTAAGTGCCCATATTTACTTATGTAAAAGCTTAACAGGAAACTCCAATAATTGAGTATTTCATTTAAAACAATATAGCAAATAGATTATTTGTCTATAAAGATGTAGCTTCATTCATCGTTCTGTATTAAAACTTCAAGTCAACAAACTCTGAGTACACATCAATTTGAAGTAACTATCTAAAATGTACACTATCTAAGCTAATGGTTATTCTTTGAGTCAATGTAGACTTTAAGAGTGTTAAATCAACTAATGTTTGAGGACAGAGAATGACTGAAGGCAAGGACTGGAGACATTTTAAAGTGGAATTACTATTGTACAAGAGCCATGGTCATAGGTGAGTTCATATTTTGTTAGTTTTGGTGCATGGTTCTTTCATGTAGGGATATTTACCTTTCTGTCTCTATAAGTCATTTTAGTAAGTCATTACAAAGAAAGATGATGGAGAAGAGGGGTAAATTTGATATTAGAGGAGTAAATGGTTAAGTTTCACAGGATCCATCAGAATGGAGTAAGAACCAGGTAGAAGTCTGGATATCAGGGCAGATTATAAGATCATGAAAGAAAATGCAGTGAGAAAAGATCAAGGAAATATTGAGAAAGGACATTTTAAGAGCATATATACTCTTAAAACATGTAACTAAATATTTTCAGATTCAAGATTCAAAATATTTCCAATTCTTGATGGACACTCCATACCACAAGACTCCAAAATCCCATATGGAATGAATGCAAAAGTTCCTTACAAGAGTGCAGATATACTCATTGATTCCAAGTCAAAAATCTTTGGGCCTATATTGCTAGGTGAGAAATCTGATTTCATGGGATTCTGAAGCTATCACATCCTTATGTTTCTGAGAAGACAGAATCAAACAAGAGTTCTTCCCTGTGGGTTGTTTTGAGATAGGGAGGAACACACAGCACAGTGGTACAATTGCAGTGGAGGTGCAGTTAATGCAACATCTACTAGTTGACAGGCACAGACCTTTCCTTCCCAGTGGGTTCACAGGCTAACAGCATGCCTTGGAAAGGGAAAGTTTAATTAAAGTCACAGCTCACTTGGCAGCCCCTCAACTCTACACCTACCTTCAGACCCTATTTCCCCTGGATTCTTTTTTCTGTAATGATTAACCTCTCTAGATTTGTTCCTCCACTGTTAAGAAAAAGGAAGTTTTTTCTATCAGTTTTCCTGTTTCCAGTCATATCCCCAATGCCTGCTGATTGTATTTATAAATATCCCCGAGAACTCCCAGCACTCAGACAGTCTGTGAATTCAAATAAATGCCACATTAATGGAAGTAGAAGTGAGTTCTTCCATCCCACATCTTTGCCAGTAAATTTATTCTATTGAATATTTATTTATTTTGTAGATGGGAAAATGATTACTTAGAACCAGCACCTACTGTGCCTCATGTGTAGTTTTGGCCGGGAATCAAATTCTCATTTCTTTACTCCAAAGTACATCATCATTTATTGGATAGCACTCCCTTATATTGTGATACATGAAACCTACCAAGCATGACATCCACAGAGGTGGAACTCATCATGAAAGACGGTCAAGAAATCAGTCCAGGATAGAGGATCAGAACTGTTGTTCACCACAAATATACAGCGAAGGAAATACTTAATTTTGAATTACAATTACTTAGCTGTAGTTGGTAGAACTGCATGTATTTATCCTTGGGTAAGTGCTAACATAATTGAGCTTACATTGTAAGCAGTGTTTATATTAGCTAGCTTCTGGAACTAAACTCGTTGGGAAAGGATTTTACTCTTGGACTGGAAGAAAATCATTAAATAACTATGTCTTTCCAACCTGCCCTATGAATAAATTGGTACATAACTTGTCCAAGTATTTTACTATGAATATGAGATGTCTTTTTAAGGAAAATAGCTTAACGTATAGTCAGTGTCATCTTAATGTAAACTACTAAGAGTTTGCAAAAACTTAGTAGAGAAGAAGTTTCTTGGCTAATGTTACTTTATATGTGGTTCATGGGACTCACCAAACATTACATCCACAGAGGTGGTGATCATGATGAACAGAAGGTCTAGGAAGACTTTTAAGTGTTCAGAATAGCTCAGGCTATATACTCTTAAGAAAAGCTAAATTGGAATTCCTACTGCCCACCTTTGTTCAGTAGTATGACAAAATTCAGTAGTTGTGATTACAGGTTTTCATGTTGGAAACTAGTAAAAGCAAAGAAGTGAAGAAGCTGGTAGAGGGAAGAATGATTCTCTCTGCAGTACTCATCATTTTCTTGGAACATCAGCAGGTAGCAACAGCCAGGAGATTTCACTGGGTCTTGGTAAGTACAAAGTTAGCCCTTTTTTGGACAGCATCAATTTTATCACTAAACTATGTTAATATTGATTATAAGTATCTGATTAAAACAAATTGAACTGTAGTCTAGGAAACCCACATTGAATAGTTCAAGGGTTTAACCTGCTTTTAGTTCGGAACCAGGGACAAAGGCAAATAAAACAATGGTACAATGAATGCTACATTAATATTAACTCATACTTGTGTCAGATACAATTTATGCAAATGTTTGATTTGGAAATGCTTCGACTTTGTTGGTAATGTAATTTCTTTGGCTATTCTTCTATATTTTTAAACCCTACAAGTCGTAGAAGTCATTTTAGATCATATTGATCCCTATGTATATATTCTTATTAAACTGATGTTATATCATTAATTAATGCAAAATATTAATAACTGATAAAATATATTAGATATTATATCATTACAACAATTTTTGTTGCTTTTGTTTTATTATCAGAATATTGAAGCAAACTTTTTCTTTTCAAACAATGTGATGCAAAAGCTATGGAAAACTTAGTAAAAAATCTCATCAATGAAATTGCAGTGTTATTTTGTAATAGTTGGTCTATTCAAAATAAACGGAACTCTATGTTTTATCTAAGGAAGAATTTTCCACGAGAGTTTAAATGAAGATTTGTGAGAAGAAAGATAATCTACTTTTTTCCTTGTCATTTGCTTTTACACCCTAGTCTCTTGGTTGATCTGAGATGGAACTGTTCCCTGCCATGGCTGCCTATATTGACAAAAGAAGAAACTTCCAAACTTCAGATTACTACTTGGCTCATGGGTTATTTTCTTCTGTGATTACCATTTTTAATCTAGTGTGTTTGCACCGGTTTTCTTGTTTAAGGGATGGTTTGCCCTGATTTATGTAGGCAAAATAAGACACAGCCAAAACCCCTATATTTTACACTATATTTACACATTTATCTTTCCATCTGATCCCTCCAATACTCTCTTCAATCTCCAATTCATGTCTCCTTGTTAAATATTATACAACGTTTACATTATATACAAATCAGTAGATACAACCTATTGAGTCTACTTAGTGTTGATTATTTGTATTTTCTTTTTCTTTTAGGATTAACCACTTGGTATTTGACAGCCAATTAGGGGTTCATCCCTATAAAAGAATAATTCTACCTTTATTTTCAGTCATATATTATTTAAAGCTATTCATTTAGGAAAGCATCTGTTAAGACTCTGCCTAAGCACATTCACATGCCAACTGTTGCTATAATTGTTCACACCTTCTTTAATCAACCATGCAGTTGAGTTTTTGTGAAACAATGTTGTATTCTTATACCCCAAGTGCTTGAGTTTTTATGATATCAACACTTGCTGTCAATTTTCTTAAGGTTTATATGAATTGATACTAGTAAGTTAAGAAATGATAAAGTTGTCTTTGAGACTCAGACTGGCCCAGTAATTTGACACAGAACTCTACAACACTGACTACTGAACAAGAGCCAAAGAAATAAGTTTAAAGATTTAAGCATGTTTTTTTTTAATTCATGTGAGTATGAGTCTCATTTCACTCTTAAATATTTGTCCTCCTTCTCAGAGGCAAGAAGTGGACAAATTATGTGGTATCTGTCCAACATGATAGGTCTAATTACCACTGTAAAATCCGGAAATATTTTGAAATCCCACAGAAAAGTCAAATGCAAGGAATTCATAATTATTTTAAATTGATCTGAACACTCATTTACTTTGCTTAGCCTAGGAATGGAAAGAACAAAATTTAAAAAGAAGGAAACCTACTATCTTGTGCTAGCAGAACTGCTGAGTCTATGCAGTTAGACAAGCAAGTTTCTAATAGAGAATATTAGGTAGGAAGCTGGTAAGATTCAGGAAAACACAGAGAAAGGATAGGTCTTATTCTGACTAAGCCAGAAAGATAATTAGAATCTTTCAAAGGAGTGTTTTTTTTTATATATTTTTTTATTAACTTGAGTATTTCTTATATACATTTCAAGTGTTATTCCCTTTCCCGGTATCCGGGCAAACATCCCCTTCCCCCCTCCCCTTCCTTATGGGTGTTCCCCTCCCAACCCTCCCCCCATTGCCGCCCTCCCCCCACCAGTCTAGTTCACTGGGGGTTCAGTCTTGGCAGGACCCAGGGCTACCCCTTCCACTGGTGCTCTTACTAGGATATTCATTGCTACCTATGAGGTCAGAGTCCAGGGTCAGTCCATGTATAGTCTTTGGGTAGGGGCTTAGTCCCTGGAAGCTCTGGTTGCTTGGCATTGTTGTACATATGGGGTCTCGAGCCCCTTCAAGCTCTTCCAGTTCTTTCTCTGCTTCCTTCAACGGGGGTCCTATTCTCAGTTCAGTGGTTTGCTGCTGGCATTCGCCTCTGTATTTGCTGTATTCTGGCTGTGTCTCTTAGGAGCGATCTACATCCGGCTCCTGTCGGTCTGCACTTCTTTGCTTCATCCATCTTGTCTAATTGGGTGGCTGTGTATGTATGGGCCACATGTGGGGCAGACTCTGAATGGGTGTTCCTTCAGTCTCTGTTTTAATCTCAAAGGAGTGTTTTATACTGGAATATTTTATACTTTGTAAATAAATGTCCTGCTCTCACCCATTTTTACTTGATGGGGTTAGAATTTCTGACCTTACAGTATCCTATGGACTTAGTCTTTCAGAAATCAGATAGGACCTGCACATTTCACTGTACCTGGTTAGCAAATGCAATTTACAAACACAATCTATGAAGGGAGTTCCTTCTTGATCACAAGTATGGCCTTTTCTAGAAATGATGTTGGCCATTTTATATGTTATATTACATGTTTACTATATCACGAGAAAATTCTAATTTGTAACTCGGAGGGAAGCACTTTATAAAACAAGTGAATATCTTAAAATTTACAGAACCAGACCTGTTCATGCGGACTGCAAAAATTATGTCCTGGAAAGAGTAGGTTTCTTGATTTGAGAAATAGCTCACTTAGATCAGAGGGTGGAGGTGTGGGAAACTGTGCTGTCACAACCAATGGCAACTAAGAGCAAGGAATGTTTTTTTAAGTCTCCCTTGCATTTATGATACAGGCTGTTCCCTGTGCTTTGAGTCTCTGCTTTTCTATATTTTCTATATCTAGTCATCAACATATTCTGCAAGACTCATGTTAGCCAAAGCTCCCTTTCAAGTCTTTGCCTACAGCCTAGAGTGTGTGTTATTTGTGTGTCTTCCTTCTCTCTGTTAACCACTAGTCTTTGCTCCTAACATAGTTCACTACTATATTGTATGTATTGATTTCCTCATGTTTTTCGTCCTCTTGTGTGCTTTGATGATTTTTACCAAATGTGCTATGTAGTCAATGGTCAATAAATATTAGATGAATTGATGAAAAATGGATGAATGAAACCCAGAATATATGAAGAGATTCTATTGCCTCAGGGAGCAGTCTGAATTCTGGTGTATGAAAATAACATTTCTGCATGGAATGGGAGGATAACACAATCAATGTTGTATCTGTTTTCAGGGAAATTGATATCCATATTTGTAAGGATGTGTTTTGGCTGAATTGACTAGAGATAAAAGGAGACTTTACACACATTATTTCCACAGTTTTATTATTTCTCTCAGCCCCTCTATAAAAACTCCTTGCTTATTGTTCCTCCTTTTACCTGTCAAGCTCCCTTTCTTTGTTTTTCTGGGATGGTGTTGTTTATACAAGTGAATATCACGTATCATGTAGTTCAGCTCAATATTTTTTTTCTGTGGTTCTTTTTTTCAGAGCTGGGGACCGAACCCAGGGCCTTGTGCTTCCTAGGCAAGCGCTCTACCACTGAGCTAAATCCCCAGCCCCAGCTCAATATTTTGAGATAAAATTTTGGCTTCCTAAAGCCAGTTTTCAGTGTCGTAGAGTTCCAAATTTCAATTAAAAATAGTTTAAATATATCAGTAGTTAATATATTACATATATTTAATATGTAGTCTCTGTGTGTGTGTGCATGTGTGTTTGTGTGTGTGTATGCGCACATGCATGCACACAAAAGTGAAAGGGGTGTCATTTTTTAGATAAAACAACAGTGTTGAAATTAGTCTCATCTATTTTTAATAATAAAGAAGTTAAGCATAGAATACTAATGTATCAAGACACCTGTAAAGTTTATTTTTTATTATCTCCAAAAAAGGAAAATAAATATGTGGGGTTTGAAAGACCTTATTAATAGAAAAATGCTCTTAAAGAAACTAGTTGGTTTCAGTATTCACTTTTCTGGGCTCAGTTCAGTCATCTCTAAAGTTGGGACCCAGTTTTAATAGGATTTAAACAACTTGTAGACTTTAGTTGGAGCCAATAATGGATGCAAAGTTATTGAGTGAACAGCTAGATGCTCTGTACCTATACAGAAACTTATTTACTTAGGTTCCTGCTCTCTGTCAAGGAAACAATAACTGAAATTGTGTTTATGTAATAATAGATGACATAGGGTTCAGAAACAATATTGTTTCTAACACTAGGCAAGTCCCATGGGACAGGTCTTGGTAAAATTAATGAACCAGCAGCATGGAGTTCAGTGCTTATGTAGGCAGTTGATTGGGGCACACTAGGGCATCTATTTTGTTCTTCTGATGAGGAAGGTGAGAGGAAAGATGAGCTTGCTTACAACTATTTCTTCCTGGTATCTTAGAGGTGTCAATTATCTCTGGTTATTCAATTTCTCCAGTAGTCAGAAACTTGATTGAATAATTTTGGAGAATGTCTTCCATTCTTCCATCACTAATAGGAGTAGATGAGAGAATACCATTGAGATTGAGATCAAATTTTTTTTAAAATTTCAGATTATTCCCTGCCTATCCAAATTATCATCATAAACATAAAATTTTCCTATAATTTAAAGATGTTTATAATTTCCTTATATTTTTGAAGCCCAGTAAATAGTAATGACATTGTTCTATAATAATTTTTCCCTGAATAAATAGTATTAGTCATAGCATATGAGCGATTTTTATACAATACACTATCTTACAATATACTATCTTAATGATTTCCAAGAATTAGATCTTATAGGATTCTGAACACAGCCTTAATAGATAGTTCCTATCATTTCTGAGGGAGTGAATATAAGGAAATAAGGTATGCAATAGAGTGATTTGCCAAATAGCATCAAGGTAAAAGCTGTGAACCGAAATAGAAATAATGTTTCCAAATGTAAAAGCTGGATGGGGATGGTGTTCTGAAAATGTTTTGAAAATCCACATTCCTTTTAGACAGAGGAGTCATGAGGAATGAGTAGATGAAAATGAAGTGTTATTATTCTTAGCCCAGGAAAAGATTTGAATAGCCATTCTAAACAGGGGCGGGGAAGTAGATTCTGCCCTTTGCTCAGTTTTTCTTCAGTTATGGAAAGGGTTTTAAGAATGCCACTGAATTTATTAGAACATCTCTCTGGGGACGAGTGACAACTTCTGGAGTCATGACTGCAAACTGGAGGTGAAAGCACTGGCTCTCTGAATGCAGAAGGGGCATGGGCTGCTGAGGGATTTGCAGGTTGCAGGTGGCACTAATTTCACATGAAAGCAATGTGTTTGCCAAAGGAAAGACAGATGGTACCAGTCACCAGTTATTTATTTCTATAATTAGTAGCATGCTGAGATTCAGGTCTTGAAGAAATTCCCACTTCCTATGGAATTCCTTCAGTTGCCCGATGAGAAATGGAAACTAGAAGCTAAGAAAAGGAGGTTTTGAGGTTTTCGGATGGGATGACTCTTCAGATGTAAGGGCTTATAGCTCTTCTGGGAGAAAGGACACAATCTAGAGAAATGATCTTGATTAACCATGGTACTGAGTTTTTAAATCCAGGGATATTAGTGCCGTGTTTTCACAAAACATCATCGTATTTATGTTATGTATGTCATCTAAGTGAGACGAGTACATCAGGAAATAATTTTGACCATGCAAATCAAGAATTTTTGTTGGCTAAACGTATTATTGTAACATTGAGGTGATAAAGGATATCAATTTAAATCTTTAGACAGCTAAGAATGGACATAAATTAAGAGACCCTAGTTATAACCTAGTTAAAGAAGTCATGTTAACTTTTTGAGCCTATGTTTTCTGCAAAGAGAAGTAACTGATATCCACTTAGGTTTTGTAAAAATTGAATAGGAGAGAATTAAGAATATCTGTAGAACATTGCTTGGTCCAAATTTTATACCAACTAAATGGACATTAGTGTTATTATTTTATTTTAATAGAGAAGACAGAAGTTGAAAATTTTACTGGTTGAAATATACAGTAAGCTTAGCACTAAATTATTCTAGTATCAATTTATCTAATTCTGTTGAGGCAAAAAAAGATGTGATTTATATTAACATTTACTGGGCAATTTTATATTATGTATTTATTTAAATTTATTCTTTATGATTTTATCCATATTTGTGATATACTTTTACCAAACCTTTTTACCAAATCCCTTTCCCAACAAGTCCCCATCCTTTTATCATTTTGCTTTATGAGTGCCCTACTATATTTAATTAAAGTTCCGTGCATGAGTGAGAGTATGGGCTTATTTACCTGAGCAATGCCTTCTTACCAGTCACTTCTCCAGTGGGGGAAAATGTCTTACTATCTCATAAACCATTTATCATCTATAGCTTCCCCAATAAAAAGGTAAAGCTCATGAGTCCCCACTCCTTCCATGAAGAAATGTTGATGGGCCATTTTTTGCAGGTTTTATGTAGATATGGGTGTATTAACTCTATCATGATCACAAAATAATGTTTTACAGCCCTTGCGCCAATGCTTCTTCCAACTTTTGTATCCTGTCTGGACCCTCTTTGGAATTCTTCCCTGAGCTTTGGAGGCCAAGTAGGTAATGTGTTTAGTGCTGGGCACTCAGTAGTAACTTTCCATCTTCACTTTGAACAGTTATAATTATCTGAATTGACCACTATCAACATTGACTAGAAGTATACCATAACTCATGAAACTGAGGCAGGAGAGTTGTCACAATTCAAGAGCTATATAATATTCAAGCTAACATAGGTTACCCATTGAGTATTTTGTGGCTTTTGAATTCAGACAATGCCAGTATCTGAATGCTGTGTTTATGAGTGCTGAATGCTAGATGAGTGCTTATAATTACCACCTTACTGTGAGCCAAACTGCAGGTCATATACACAGAGAAATAAATTGCACAGAAAAAAAGATCATTCTCATAATGAAGAACAAGAAAGGTAAAACAGGCTAGCAAGAGGAGTCAGAGTCTGCCTGCTCACTTATTTGTTTATCTTAATTGATATTTTCAAGGCACTTCTTCTCTAGAGAGCCTCAGGCACTCTGCATGTGTTTGTTATAAAATCTCTAACTGTGTAGTGCTGGGAAAAGAAAACAGTCTCACTAATAATACCTTATGTTCTACACTATTTAGTGTTCTGTCATGCAGTCATGTTTTTCACTGAATCTCAACCATGCATCAAAAGGACTAACACAATATTATGTTTTAGATTGCAGTCTTCCTTATAATCCCCATGACTAACAACCCCTCCTCTTGACAAATCCAGTAACCCCTCCTCCATTTATAACATCCCATCCACCTAATTAAGCAAGCAAGACAGCTAAAGGGTTTTTATATATATTTTTTTCTGCATGAATTTTAGAGAACAAATTAGAAAGAAGACAAAATAAATGGTTCTAGTGAGGGATAATCAGACAGGTCGATATTGCAATATGCAGCAATGGCTTGGACATAGGATATTAGAAAAGTGATGGTGAGAAATGGATATGATCTGTAGATAATTAAAATATGCAAACATGTAGTAGGGAGATGGGTCAGTCAGTAAAGTTTTGCATGTAGGCATAATGGCTGAGATTGATCCCCAAATTTCAAACCTTAAAAGGGCTGGATTTAGAGGTGTGTTTCTTTAATTCTATCACAAAGGAAATGGAAAGAGGAAAATCTCTGAAGTTTACAGAAACACCAATGTAGCTGTGTCAACTGGCTCCAGATTCAATATGAGAGCCTATCTCAAGAATACAAATGGAGAAATGTTTCAGCTGTTAATAGCAGTAGATGATCTTCCATAGGCTCTGGATTTGAGTCCTAGCAATCAAATAGTACTCACAACTGTTTGTAACTCTGCTCCCAGGGGATCTGAATTCCTCTTCTATCCTCCCCAGGTACTAGGACACATGATGTGCAAGTGTACACAAGCAGGCAAAACATCAATACACTAAAGAAAGCATAATAAAATAATAATTATAGAAATGGAGAGCTGAGAATGATACACACCATCTACATTGGCCTTCCGTGGTTCTTCACATACATGTATGTCCAATTTCAAACATACATACACTGAAATAAAATATATTTGCAAATATTGTTGCATAAGGTTTCATTATAGCATATAAAAGATGTTGAAATCTAACAAGTTTTAAGTATAACCCTTAGCACACCCTTTAACAGAAATATATTTTAACTGTTTTTTTTTCGATTTTTAATATTTTATAGGTAAGGTGTTTAAAAATAAAGACTAGTGCTTTGAAGAGTACATGTGTCTTAGTGTTATGTTGATACTTGAATGTGGCAATCTATATAATATAATATGCTTAACATGCTCAGAACTTAATAATGAGACCATAACAAGTTCCTGCATAGGAATGCATTTTTATTTTCATAATAGCTATCAATATAGGTTCACAAGTAAGAAAGAAGGAATTAGAACTGGGAGATTTCTGGGCCCCTTCTGATTCATATGGCCATTCTTATTCTTGTAATAAGAATGAAGTTAATTGGTATTCACTCAATATAACATCCTAAACACAAAGGAGGGACAATGGAAAAAAATGTTCCACTTTGCTCTATCCTCTGCTGGGTATTGAGCTGTCTGTGTTTTAAATTAATTTTAAAAGACAAAAAAAGTTTTTGCCTCAAATTGTCCTTGGTTACAAATTAGCCTTTGTATTCTTGATGGAAGCTATATTTTTGTAGTATATGCAGGTCAAAATAATTGTCTGACAGGTACAACACATAGCTATAACTCCCCATGACTCTTAGTCCTCCTCTACTCTCCTTTGTTGTGGATATCTGTCTCTAATATTCCTATGTGTAGCCTTACTTTATTTCCCTGACCTTCTGGTATTTTTCCTCCCTATTGGACCTGAATTTTTTGTGTCTGAATTTGCTGTCAATTTGAAACGTTAAAATCCTTTCCTCTTAAAGTAAGATAGGTTTAACAACTTGGAGAACCAGGAAGGCAGCCTGATGATGAAGTGATAAGTCCAGAGCACTAGACCAGAACAGAACACCATAGTTGTTGAATAGCATTTAACTCAAATATATATGTTTTTGGTATAATAAATTCAAATAAAATACTACATATTCCATTTTACTTTTTAAAGCTTTGATTTGTATGTTGCACATCAAATTATAGTATTTTTATAGCAAAATATATCTTTTAGAAATAAGTAAATACTCAGAGAATTTAGAATCAGAATTTCCTTGTTATATTAGAAATATCTAATTATCCCCTAATTACAGTTAAGTAAACTGAGTCTCAGAGATGTTTAATCATTTCCCTAATATCATAACTGAGAAGAAACAGACATGATCATTAACATTATTAGGCAACCTATTTGGGTAACATCCTCTATGCTATGACTGTGTTTTCTATTAAAATATCCCTATACCCACCTAGCTATTAAAGGCTTGGGCCCCACATTGTGGATCTAATCAGCGGAGGTGTGGGTTCTGACTCATCAATAGTTTCATCTATCAGTTGATTCATAATTTGATAAAATTATTTGTGAGTAGTGAAGAATTTAGAGAAAAGAATTAGATAGCTATGTCTCTGAAGGATTATATTTTTCCCCTCAAAGAAAGAAAAATTGTTTCTGTTTAGAAACTGCTATGCAGTGATCAGACTCTTCTCCTATGCACTCTTCTATGATGACCTACCTCACTCACTCCAGTGTCAGAGCCACAACAGTGAGACCATTTATATTAAATTATATTCATCTGTCATCTTAATTAGGTATGGAAAATTTCTTAGTCAGGGTTTCTACACCATGATCAAGGCAAGTTCAAAATGGAAACCGTTTAATCAGGGTTGGCTGGTAGGTTCAGACTCTTAGTCTAGTATCATCATGTCTGAAAGCATGGTAAGGGTGCAGGCAGAAATGGTGCTAGAGGAAACTTTTAGTAGAAATGTCCCATACTGGGTGGAGCTTGAGCACAGGAGAACCCTGCCTCCATAATCTCATACTTCCTCTAACAAAACCATACCTCCATGAAGGTCATACTTCTTAATAGTTTCATTTCATATGGCCAAGCATTCAAACAATATGAATCTATGGGGGCCATACCTATTTAAATCACCACAAAAGTATTCAAGCACTTTATCCTGATAGCCTCAGTCCTCAGTCACTTGTTCCCTGATTGTCACTCTAGCAACATACGATATACTTATCGCCTCTTCCCAGACTCTACCTCCACTGACCATTCTGAGTATTTGAAGCACACAAATCTGACTGTAGGAGTTGGCTATGAAGGTACCTTGCAGATACATGTAGTACTTGTAGAATTTCCACTTATATAGAGGATATCCAAGGTCACATAATAAGAATAGCCACCTCATCTCTTCATTTCAGAAATCTAATGCACTTTTACAAAATCATAGATGACTACTTTGTAGTATTTCCTTTCTAAGCATTTTAGAAATATTTGATTACCATTTTCACTTTTGATATGTACACACCTTGTAAATCTCATCTGCCTTGGGCACAACATTTCTGCAGTACCATAAAACCCATCTGGTTCCTAGCAGGCATCAATATATTTTTATCGAATTGATGAAAGAATAAATACAAGAGTGGATAGATGGAGACTCGTCCTTGCTTCCTGGGTCCTCTACTCCTCATGCTGTGTGTATAGGCTGTAGGGAAGAGAAAAGCAATCAACAGAGTCTGCTTGCTCCTGAGAAAAAGCACACTTTGAAAAATGAAGTGCTCCTTGTCATTAGCTTTCAGTCAAGCATCACATCAGGAAACTTTTGCATCAGATGCTGTGATTGGACCTTGAGGGGGGACACCCACGATGCGGGTCCCAGCCTCCTGTGAGCTGGAACAGATGGTTTTCTCACACACATCTAAATAAAGCTGTAATGGTGTTGGCCCGCCAACACAGCACAGGTGAACCTTTCTGAACAAAAAAAGAAAGTGTTTCTGGAATGTCGTGTGAAAATAAATTTCTACAGTGCTGCCGGTTTTCATTTTAGACACCAATTACCCCCTTCCTTTGGATGTCTCATCAAAGAACTGCTGTTTTTTCTAGTCCACTAGTAGGAGCTTCTAAAAATTCCTCCACAGAGATCCTACATACTCTCAGGGTTATCCTATTAGACCATCACTTCGATAACACACCCCTCTCTTATATGCATGTAATGAATCTCCTTCATTTATTGAATCAAGATTGCGAAGTACAAAGACTATGTCTCTAATTGTTCGGTGTCCTGATAATAATAATTCGAGCAATGATCACTGCCAACATTATGCAACACTGGAAGTATCCTATATATACAGATACATTTACGACACACACATAAATACAATATACGATAAGATAAAGTACAATATACGATGATAAGATAGATGATGACATATTGTTATTGTTTTCTTTTACACAAGTTACATTGAGTGTTAGAAGGACAATTCTTAGTACCCCATGGCATCAAACATTTAAGTAAAGATATATTGGTATTCTCCAAATACATTTATTTGTCTTTACCTTCTTCACAAGAATTTAGTTTCCTGAACTTCAGGATCTGTGAATATAATACCGCTGTGTCTCTACCACTAAGCAAAGCATGGAGGTCCTCACAATGTTTTTGAAAAACAATTAGAAGAACATTAGAGGTGATGGGAAGAAGATTTATCGTAAACCAAGGAGTGCCATAAGTAGGAAAGTGATGAAGAAGAGGCAGGGTATCCCTTTCTCATCTCATTTGGTGCCATAAATGCCTGTCAGAGGTGTGAATATGAATCATGGGTTATCCTAGGATTTATTTCACACTATTTCGAAGTACATTTTATGCATGTTTTTATTAGTTGTTTGTTATAGATTCATTTTCAGACTTTTGTAATCTGTAAAACATGTAGCTTTCCAGTAGTTCAGTATTGACTACAGGGGTGAGTTGGCTTGGGACATGTTCAAGACACTGATTTTATTGCTTTGTATCTTTGTTCATAAGTACTACATATTTTAAAGTATTGTAATTTGTAATAAGATAAATGAAAAAAAGGAGACATTGTGTTAATTATAATGAGCCAGGTACAAACTGTAAAGGTGGGTATAGAATCTAAATAATTAAATATATAAAATACATAATAATAGTTTCCAGGAGCTGAAGGTAGAAGAAAGTAGGAGATTTTGACCAAAAGGTGGAAATGTGTTGTTAGGCAGAACACAGTGTGGTTTGTAAAGATACAAGCATGTTAATTGAGCTATCCCACGTGTGTATATATCATAATCTTCCCATGTAACATATTACCTACCTCATAAATATCTATAATAATTTGTCCCAAAATAAGATGGAATAAAATATAATTTAAAAACTAGAAAAATTGCTAAGCATCACTAATTATTAAGGATATGGCTGCTGAAACCTCAAAAGAAGTTACTCCATGAAAATCTAAAATCAGGTAAAACACAATTGAATATAGACTGTTCCTTGAGAAAAAACCTGATACACCTTATTAATTAAATGTGATGCCTTCCTGAATTGGTTATATCTGTGAACTTTCTGTGATTCTCACAGGAAGTTGTAGAATTATGTAGTAAATCTGTTACTTTACAAGAGGAATTTGGAAATTCAATAAAGCAAATTAGATCTTCTCCAAGAACTTAACAAATAGTAATTTTATGTGAGACCAAAATCCCATTCTCACAATTTTCCCTCTTTTCACTATATTCTAAAACCTTGACCAAAAGATGAAAGCTAATTTTTTCCTCTTGCAGTGTGGCAGAAATTTTTGGTTGCTATAACACCCAGATTAAAACAAGTGATTCCTGATGTGTAGTCCACACAGCTGGGGAAGGATGGCAGTGCCCAGGAAATCATGGCTGCTAGAAGCAGGTAACAGAAAGCATAAAGGAGAGAAAGGGTTGCAGAGTGTGCCTAGTCTATTAAATTTCAGAGCCAGAGTACCCATGGTAGGAAGCACTGGGGTAACCCTGCAGACTATGGCAGTTCTCAGAGGTGGGGCAGGTGCACTTGCAGAAGTATACAAGTGTTAGAAGCACAGAGGAGGAAGAAACAAGTAAATAGGTACTGGAGAGATGGAAGAAAAAGAGAAGCCAAGCAGTCAGAGCACTATGAAGAAAGACAGAACTGGAGACATGAAGACTGCTACTGATTACCAATTAGGAAATGGTGAATCACAATGTCTACCAATAGAGTCAGTAACAAAAGCAGGTGCCTGTGGGACTATGACTTCTTCCGTTGAGAAAACTGACCATTGTATGTATCACCATGACTCCCAGAGCTGCACCTTAGTCCAGGAAGAATAGCAGTACCTACAGAGTAGGGACCCATAGCTGATTCAACATATCCTTCTCTGTTTACTTCGCAGTATTGGCCTAGTTGCTCATCTCTCTAGTTGATTTTATTGAGAGTTCAACCCTGTAATCGCTATTCCTGGTTGTCAACTTGCCTATATCTGGAATGACTTACAATCCAGAATTGGAAAGCTCACCTATGACTTGATCTTGAGTCTGGGAGATACAAGTTTTTGACCTGGATTTTGGCATGGAGATCTTGAGGCTTAGTAACTATGAATACCAGGAGACTAAGGCAAGGACATATCTCAGTTAAAGGTCAGCCTAGGACAAAACAAGTCCCAGATCCAGATGTGGTGGTACACACCTTTAATCTGGGCCACATCTTCTGCTAGAGACCTGGCAAGGACATTAGAAGAAGGAAGATTCTCTCTTCTTCACCTGCTTGCATTTACTTTCCAGCACACCTGTTGGAATTGATTAGTCTTGTGGGACTAAGCAACTACTAGATCCTTGCACTTCCCATTCACAGCTGACCATTGTTAGGGAGTTGGACCACAGGCTGTAAGTCATTATAACAAATCCCCTTACTATATAGAGACTATCCATAAATTCTGTGGCTCAAGAGAACCCTGACTAGTACAAACCGTAAGACTGGATGACTATGTTGAATTACAATCTTTTTCCGTGGAGTGTTTAATATTACCCAACAATTTATTTCCTTTGGAACCTTAGGGTTGGAGAAACATTTAACCATCATACCTTACAAAATAAGATGTCATTGCTTATGCCATGTGTGCATTTGCCACTACAATGTGCAGGTATGTGATGGAGAAATGGAAGAGAAAGACAAGTGGAACTGTTTGTGCACTGTGAAGAGTGGTAGACCTTGAGGGTGATCAGGAACAGTCTGATTTGAGCATCTCGTGCTACCGTGCAACCACCTGAAGCAATGGTGAATTCTCAACCTGAATGGAGGCTAACATCCATATCTTGGTCCATGGTCCAGCAGCAGCAGAAAACTCTGCCCATGTCAATGTTCTGCATTACTACCAAGACCATACAGACTGCTCTGTTTCTATGCTGCTGCCAAGTGCATATTGATTCCAAGAGTTGAGCAAAGTTGGTCCCATCACCCACAGGCTGCAGCAGTCAGAACAGGCCAATGCCCCTATTGGCTGCACAGGACAGATGGCCCTGGTGTCAGGGATACAGATGAGCTGGCTCCACCCCTCAACAGCTATGCTGTAGCACCAAAAGAGTCACCCCTCCCCCCCATACACACTCCAGTCCCTAGCTGCCTGCTTAACTGATTCTAAGGGCATGAGTGCAGGAAATCTGGCACTACATCTTACCTTGGCAAAGCAGAACTAGCCCTGGTTGCAGGGTTTCAGGAAAGAATTCCAACTCAGCTACCACCTGGGTCCTTAACCCAGGACTTCGAGTTAGTTCAATCCAACATCGACTCCATCTATCAACTGTTGGGGAAAGTAAAGAAGCCAATACTGCAGATCCAAAGCTACAGGATTTCCATGACATAGGGCAACAACAGAAAATGTGAGAGAAGCCCAGGTGAGAATTTAGTTTTGAAAGCATGGCAGAAGCCAGAGGCCTCAAATCAGACGAATGACCCATGACAATTAACATTTGCAAGTGAAGCTACTTATACAACAGTGTATATGGTGTGACACACCCTGGCATCTTTCATGATGAGATTATTTAATTTTGTTGTTGTTTGATTGATTTTTTAAGTGGGGAAAAGTTGAAAAAGCACACATTGGATATGAAGGGACAGGGAGATAAGTAGGATTGGGGTACATGATATGAAATTCAAAAATAATCAATAAAAATTAAAAAATTCAAAGCCTACCCTTATAGCTTACTTCCTCAAGCAAGGTTCCACTTTCTAAAGGTTCAATAATTTTTACAACCATCAATACCAACATACCAGCTCTTCAAACACATGAACCAATGTGGGGGATTATACATCCAAGCCACCACAGTCACAGATTAAATATATATTCTAAAGACCCTAATTGGCCATATGTGCCTTTTCCTGGTGTCCAACCACATACTTTTTTTTTTTTTTTATTAACTTGAGTATTTCTTATATACATGTCGAGTGTTATTCCCTTTCCCGGTTTCCGGGCAAACATCCCCCTCCCCCCTCCCCTTCCTTATGGGTGTTCCCCTCCCAACCCTCCCCCCATTGCCGCCCCCCCCCCATAGACTAGTTCACTGGGGGTTCAGTCTTAGCAGGACCCAGGGCTTCCCCTTCCACTGGTGCTCTTACTAGGATATTCATTGCTACCTATGGGGTCAGAGTCCAGGGTCAGTCCATGTATAGTCTTTAGGTAGTGGCTTAGTCCCTGGAAGCTCTGGTTGCTTGGCATTGTTGTACTTTTGGGGTCTCGAGTCCCTTCAAGCTCTTCCAGTTCTTTCTCTGATTCCTTCAATAGGGGACCTATTCTCAGTTCAGTGGTTTGCTGCTGGCATTCGCCTCTATATTTGCTGTATTCTGGCTGTGTCTCTCAGGAGCGATCTACATCCGGCTCCTGTCGGTCTGCACTTCTTTGCTTCATCCATCTTGTCTAATTGGGTGGCTGTATATGTATGGGCCACATGAGGGGCAGGCTCTGAATGGGTGTTCCTTCAGTCTCTGTTTTAATCTTTGCCTCTCCCTTCCCTGCCAAGGGTATTCTTTTTCCTCATTTAAAGAAGGAGTGAAGCATTCACATTTTGATCATCCGTCTTGAGTTTCGTTTGTTCTAGGGATCTAGGGTAATTCAAGCATTTGGGCTAATAGCCACTTATCAATGAGTGCATACCATGTATGTCTTTCTGTGATTGGGTTAGCTCACTCAGGATGATATTTTCCAGTTCCAACCATTTGCCTACGAATTTCATAAACTCGTTGTTTTTGATAGCTGAGTAATATTCCATTGTGTAGATGTACCATATTTTCTGTATCCATTCCTCTGTTGAAGGGCATCTGGGTTCTTTCCATTTTCTGGCTATTATAAATAAGGCTGCGATGAACATAGTGGAGCACGTGTCTCTTTTATATGTTGAGGCATCTTTTGGGTATATGCCCAAGAGAGGTATAGCTGGATCCTCAGGCAGTTCAATGTCCAATTTTCTGAGGAACCTCCAGACTGATTTCCAGAATGGTTTTACCAGTCTGCAATCCCACCAACAATGGAGGAGTGTTCCTCTTTCTCCACATCCTCGCCAGCATCTGCTGTCACCTGAGTTTTTGATCTTAGCCAATCGCACTGGTGTGAGGTGAAATCTCAGGGTTGTTTTGATTTGCATTTCCCTTATGACTAAAGATGTTGAACATTTCTTTAGGTGTTTCTCAGCCATTCGGCATTCCTCAGCTGTGAATTCTTTGTTTAGCTCTGAACCCCATTTTTAATAGGGTTATTTGTTTCCCTGCGGTCTAACTTCTTGAGTTCTTTGTATATTTTGGATATAAGGCCTCTATCTGTTGTAGGATTGGTAAAGATCTTTTCCCAATCTGTTGGTTGCCGTTTTGTCCTAACCACAGTGTCCTTTGCCTTACAGAAGCTTTGCAGTTTTATGAGATCCCATTTGTCGATTCTTGATCTTAGACCATAAGCCATTGGTGTTTTGTTCAGGAAATTTTTTCCAGTGCCCATGTGTTCCAGATGCTTCCCTAGTTTTTCTTCTATTAGTTTGAGTGTGTCTGGTTTGATGTGGAGGTCCTTGATCCACTTGGACTTAAGCTTTGTACAGGGTGATAAGCATGGATCGATCTGCATTCTTCTACATGTTGCCCTCCAATTGAACCAGCACCATTTGCTGAAAATGCTATCTTTTTTCCATTGGATGGTTTTGGCTCCTTTGTCAAAAATCAAGTGACCATAGGTGTGTGGGTTCATTTCTGGGTCTTCAATTCTATTCCATTGGTCTATCTGTCTGTCTCTGTACCAATACCATGCAGTTTTTATCACTATTGCTCTGTAATACTGCTTGAGTTCAGGGATAGTGATTCCCCCTGAAGTCCTTTTATTGTTGAGGATAGCTTTAGCTATCCTGGGTTTTTTGTTATTCCAGATGAATTTGCAAATTGTTCTGTCTAACTCTTTGAAGAATTGGATTGGTATTTTGATGGGGATTGCATTGAATCTGTAGATTGCTTTTGGTAAAATGGCCATTTTTACTATATTAATCCTGCCAATCCATGAGCATGGGAGATCTTTCCATCTTCTGAGGTCTTCTTCAATTTCTTTCCTCAGTGTCTTGAAGTTCTTATTGTACAGATCTTTTACTTGCTTGGTTAAAGTCACACCGAGGTACTTTATATTATTTGGGTCTATTATGAAGGGTGTCGTTTCCCTAATTTCTTTCTCGGCTTGTTTCTCTTTCGTATAGAGGAAGGCAACTGATTTATTTGAGTTAATTTTATACCCAGCCACTTTGCTGAAGTTGTTTATCAGCTTTAGTAGTTCTCTGGTGGAACTTTTGGGATCACTTAAATATACTATCATGTCATCTGCAAATAGTGATATTTTGACCTCTTCTTTTCCGATCTGTATCCCTTTGATCTCCTTTTGTTGTCTGATTGCTCTGGCTAGAACTTCAAGAACTATATTGAATAAGTAGGGAGAGAGTGGGCAGCCTTGTCTAGTCCCTGATTTTAGTGCTTCAAGTTTCTCTCCATTTAGTTTAATGTTAGCCACTGGTTTGCTGTATATGGCTTTTACTATGTTTAGGTATGGGCCTTGAATTCCTATTCTTTCCAGGACTTTTATCATGAAGGGGTGGTGAATTTTGTCAAATGCTTTCTCAGCATCTAATGAAATGATCATGTGGTTCTGTTCTTTCAGTTTGTTTATATAATGGATCACGTTGATGGTTTTCCGTATATTAAACGATCCCTGCATGCATGGGATGAAGCCTACTTGATCATGGTGGATGATTGTTTTGATGTGCTCTTGAATTCGGTTTGCCAGAATTTTATTGAGTATTTTTGCGTCGATATTCATAAGGGAAATTGGTCTGAAGTTCTCTTTCTTTGTTGTGTCTTTGTGTGGTTTAGGTATAAGAGTAATTGTGGCTTCGTAGAAGGAATTCGTTAGGGCTCCATCTGTTTCAATTTTGTGGAATAGTTTGGATAATATTGGTATGAGGTCTTCTATGAAGGTTTGATAGAATTCTGCACTAAACCCGTCTGGACCTGGGCTCTTTTTGGTTGGGAGACCTTTAATGACTGCTTCTATTTCCTTAGGAGTTATGGGGTTGTTTAACTGGTTTATCTGTTCCTGATTTAACTTCCATACCTGGTATCTGTCTAGGAAATTGTCCATTTCCTGAAGATTTTCAAATTTTGTTGAATATAGGTTTTTATAGTAAGATCTGATGATTTTTTGAATTTCCTCCGAATCTGTAGTTATGTCTCCCTTTTCATTTCTGATTTTGTTAATTTGGACACACTCTCTGTGTCCTCTCGTTAGTCTGGCTAAGGGTTTATCTATTTTGTTGATTTTCTCAAAGAACCAACTTTTGGTTCTGTTGATTCTTTCTATGGTCCTTTTTGTTTCTACTTGGTTGATTTCAGCTCTGAGTTTGATTATTTCCTGCCTTCTACTCCTCCTGGGTGTATTTGCTTCTTTTTGTTCTAGAGCTTTTAGGTGTGCTGTCAAGCTGCTGACATATGCTCTTTCCTGTTTCTTTCTGCAGGCACTCAGCACTATGAGTTTTCCTCTTAGCACAGCTTTCATTGTGTCCCATAAGTTTGAGTATGTTGTATCTTCATTTTCATTAAATTCTAAAAAGTTTTTAATTTCTTTCTTTATTTCTTCCTTGACCAGGTTATCATTGAGTAGAGCATTGTTCAATTTCCACGTATATGTGGGCATTCTTCCCTTATTGTTATTGAAGACCAGTTTTAGGCCGTGGTGGTCCGATAGCACGCATGGGATTATTTCTATCTTTCTGTACCTGTTGAGGCCCGTTTTTTGACCAATTATATGGTCAATTTTGGAGAAAGTACCATGAGGAGCTGAGAAGAAGGTATATCCTTTTGCTTTAGGATAGAATGTTCTATAAATGTCCGTTAAGTCCATTTGGCTCATGACTTCTCTTAGTCTGTCTACATCACTGTTTAATTTCTGTTTCCATGATCTGTCCATTGATGAGAGTGGGGTGTTGAAATCTCCCACTATTATTGTGTGAGGTGCAATGTGTGTTTTGAGCTTTAGTAAGGTTTCTTTTACGTATGTAGGTGCCCTTGTATTTGGGGCATAGATATTTAGGATTGAGAGTTCATCTTGGTGGATTTTTCCTTTGATGAATATGAAGTGTCCTTCCTTATCTTTTTTGATGACTTTTAGTTGGAAATTGATTTTATTTGATATTAGAATGGCTACTCCAGCTTGCTTCTTCTGACCATTTGCTTGGAAAGTTGTTTTCCAGCCTTTCACTCTGAGGTAGTGTCTGTCTTTGTCTCTGAGGTGTGTTTCCTGTAGGCAGCAGAATGCAGGGTCCTCGTTGCGTATCCAGTTTGTTAATCTATGTCTTTTTATTGGGGAGTTGAGGCCATTGATATTGAGAGATATTAAGGAATAGTGATTATTGCTTCCCGTTATATTCATATTTGGATGTGAGGTTATGTTTGTGTGCTTTCATTCTCTTTGTTTTGTTGCCAAGACGATTAGTTTCTTGCTTCTTCTAGGGTATAGCTTGCCTCCTTATGTTGGGCTTTACCATTTATTATCCTTTGTAGTGCTGGATTTGTAGAAAGATATTGTGTAAATTTGGTTTTGTCATGGAATATCTTGGTTTCTCCATCAATGTTAATTGAGAGTTTTGCTGGATACAGTAACCTGGGCTGGCATTTGTGTTCTCTTAGGGTCTGTATGACATCAGTCCAGGATCTTCTGGCCTTCATAGTTTCTGGCGAGAAGTCTGGTGTGATTCTGATAGGTCTCCCTTTATATGTTACTTGACCTTTTTCCCTTACTGCTTTTAATATTCTTTCTTTATTTTGTGCGTTTGGTGTTTTGACAATTATGTGACGGGAGGTGTTTCTTTTCTGGTCCAATCTATTTGGAGTTCTGTAGGCTTCTTGTATGTCTATGGGTATCTCTTTTTTTAGGTTAGGGAAGTTTTCTTCTATGATTTTGTTGAAGATATTTACTGGTCCTTTGAGCTGGGAGTCTTCACTCTCTTCTATACCTATTATCCTTAGGTTTGATCTTCTCATTGAGTCCTGGATTTCCTGTATGTTTTGGACCAGTAGCTTTTTCCGCTTTACATTATCTTTGACAGTTGAGTCAATGATTTCTATGGAATCTTCTGCTCCTGAGATTCTCTCTTCCATCTCTTGTATTCTGTTGGTGAAGCTTGTATCTACAGCTCCTTGTCTCTTCTTTTGGTTTTCTATATCCAGGGTTGTTTCCATGTGTTCTTTCTTGATTGCTTCTATTTCCATTTTTAATTCCTTCAACTGTTTGATTGTGTTTTCCTGGAATTCTTTCAGGGATTTTTGAGATTCCTCTCTGTAGGCTTTTACTTGTTTATTAATGTTTTCCTGTGCTTCCCTAAGTGTGTTCATGTCTTTCTTGAAGTCCTCCAGCATCATGATCAAATATGATTTTGAAACTAGATCTTGCTTTTCTGGTGTGTTTGGATATTCCATGTTTGTTTTGGTGGGAGAATTGGGCTCCGATGATGGCATGTAGTCTTGGTTTCTGTTGCTTGGGTTCCTGCGCTTGCCTCTCGCCATCAGATTATCTCTAGTGTTACTTTGTTCTGCTGTTTCTGACAGTGGCTAGACTGTCCTATAAGCCTGTGTGTCAGGAGTGCTGTAGACCTGTTTTCCTCTCTTTCAGTCAGTTATGGGGACAGAGTGTTCTGCTTTCGGGCGTGTAGTTTTTCCTCTCTACAGGTCTTCAGCTGTTCCTGTGGGCCTGTGTCTTGAGTTCACCAGGCAGCTTTCTTGCAGCAGAAAATTTGGTCTTACCTGTGGTCCCGAGGCTCAGGTTTGCTCGTGGGGTGCTGCCCCGGGGACTCTCTGCAGCGGCAGCAACCAGGAAGAGCTGTGCCGCCCCTTCCGGGAGCTTCAGTGCACCAGGGTTCCAGATGGTCTTTGGCTTTTTCCTCTGGCGTCTGAGATGTGTGTGCAGGGAGCAGTCTCTTCTGGTTTCCCAGGCTTGTCCGCCTCTCTGAAGGTTTAGCTCTCCCTCCCACGGGATTTGGGTGCAGAGAACTGTTTATCCGGTCTGTTTCCTTCAGGGTCCGGCGGGGTCCTGCCGCTCCTGGGCCCTCCCCCACGGGAGCCCAGAGGCCTTGTACAGTTTCCTCTTGGGCCAGGGATGTGGGCAGGGGTGAGCAGTGTTGGTGGTCTCTTCCGCTCTGCAGCCTCAGGAGTGCCCACCTGACCAGGCGGTTGGGTCTCTCTCTCACCCGGTCTGGGAGCAGAGAGCTGCTGCGTGCCGGGATCCGCGGGTGTGGGACTTCTGGTAAACACAGAACGTGCCCGGTCCTAGAGAAATTCTGCTTCCATGTTTCCCAAGCTCACCAGGCAGCTTTCTTGCAGCAGAAAATTTGGTCTTACCTGTAGTCCCGAGGCTCAGGTTTGCTCGTGGGGTGCTGCCCAGTGGCTCTCTGCAGCGGCAGCAACTAGGCCCACATACTTTTAAATAGCAGACAGCAACTATCTGGCACATATGTCATCACTTCTACTCACATGACAGCCAGCACTGATTAATTATGGAGTTGTGGATTCTCTTCTATTAGTAGATGTAGCCTCAGAATTATTCCAACAGAGAGATGAAATTCCATCAATACTCAATTGCTCACTTAAATACCTTTCATTTGATCTCTTCATTTGCCTATTCTGGAGGGACAGAAAGGTCTTTTGAGAATGGGTTATGCTAGAACACATCAAGCAAACCTATATTTCATACCCATAAGCTTTCACTCTTGTTTTGCCATTCATACTTCTCCATGATGCATTTTCACATTATTTAAAGGAGAACTTTAAACTAACCACCTCCAGGTTTCCATTTTGGCTCAGCAGTTTGCAAGCCTCAGAGATGTGTCAAAGCAACTTGCCATCCCTATCTCACATTCCCAGAAGCTAACAAGGCAAACTAATTCCTGCTAGTTTTAGATGATCCTTTAAACAACCTGTTGCTCATCCTAGTGGATTTCTTATATTTCCAAAGATTTCAATAAGACAATATAGTTAATAAAATGTCTGTGCCATCAAAAAGGAATTACATCATGTGTGGATTTAGCACAGGAAAAGCAAGTGAGTTCTTTTCTATTCTTTTTACCAACAACTACTGAGAAACTGTAAAGTGGTTGGGGTTGATGATTCAGGTTTCTTATCTTGTTTCATCACACAAGCCATAATGAAATGGATTCTGTTTACATCAGTAGACCGAGAGTTCAGTTCCCTATAATCTCTTAATCCAAGAGAATGATGTGTAGATAAGGGTAGATACCACTTAAGGAAGGCCTGTGTGAGAAGAGATAAGAAGTGTGTCCTGAGCTCTGTCCACTTGTAAGTTCATGCTCCAGAGTCAGAATTCATGTCCTCTTTTTGCTTCCCTGACCACAATATTAAATAAATATTTTGATGGTAAATCATGTTTTGAAAGTGAAACCTTTGTCCTGATCAGTATTTATCTCTGAAATGAATGATAATTTTAATTAGACTTCTACTTTTAGTAATATTACTAACTGCTTCTATCAATTATTAATGAAGAATCTATACCTATGTATCTTCAGTAAATGATCGAATTAGCCTAAGTTCTGTTTATTTGTTTTTAGGATGCTATGTGAGCTTTGTTTCTTCTTAAACCAGCTATAATTTCCTTTACTTTTCTGAAAAAAATATTTATTCTAGAAAAATGGTAATAATTTTTCCTATTTCTTACAGGATAAAGAGTATAGACACCTTATTCTCTCATTTAATCTTTATTCACACTTTCTCTTTCTGCTTTTTATTGTTCTTCTGTTTCTGCTCAGTATTTCTCTAGTATTCTAGAAACAGTTACTTATGAATGTGAAGGTCGGTTGTGAGGAATATATTGTACCTATCATACTTGATCAATGGTGTCAAGGGTTCCTTCTTCAATGACCTTTTTACCTCTCTATGAACATTATAGCAGATTTTTGAAAAATCAGCATTGCAATGAAATACTGTAAAATCATTGTCTCTTCCCAAGGCCACCCCCCATATGTATTTGTGTATGGGGGAAGTATTGGTGTGTTCGTGTGTGCCCTGTTCAAATCTCAACAGTTGACAGGGAAGTACCTTTATATAAAATTTTCTCACACTTTCAAATGTGTTTTTTCTTTTTTCAGAGCATGAGTTGAGGACAGACAAAATATAGCTTTTATATATAGTTTTATTGCTTTTAGAAAAGACCATTTCATAGAGAATTTCTGTATACTATAGTCATCAGAGAAAAGAGATGAAATTATTGTCCAGAATTTTTCATAATATATTAGTTAAATAATATTAACTAATAATTTTAAATAATTAATTATGTGAGCAATTGTGTACTGATAATATTCGGGCAGTAATAATACACGTAAAGTTCCAGAAATGTTGCTGTTGTTTTGTTTTGCTTGGAAGATGGGAGCCAAGAATAAACACACAGTAGCAACCACTCTCCTTAATAACTTTTGCTTGTATTGTTTGGTACTTACATTCCTAAGAATATAATTTCTCATGTCTCTTCACTTTCCCATGAGAATCAGAAATTAACATGCACCCTCATCAGATATGTCATGCTACATTGTAGAAGACTGTGCTTTTAATTTATACAATTATATGTGTCTAAATTAATTCATTTATTAAGAAGTGCTTTAGTGAGCAATTTCTGTCGCTACTGGAACGTTTAGATGGTACACCCTATTCATTCATAATTTTTACTTCATGAAATTTTATTTATTTATAATTTATATTAATATTTCATGAAATTTTGGCAGAATTACTTTTTTTTTTGAAACTGAGTTTCACCATGCAGCTCTGGGTGGTCCAGAACTTTTTATGTAGGTCAGGTTGTCCTTTAACACATAGAGGAGTCCACCTGCCTCCTCTTTGTGAGCCTCAGGATTAAACACACATTCCTCTCTGTTATGGTAAATGCTACCTAGGTCACAGATCCTACTCCCAAGATATATATATCCTTGTACATGACTGCTGTTCACCTTTGTGTATGATGTCTTCATGGTACTTACTTATGATGGAGATGACTGAATCAATTTAAACTTATTTAACTTTATTAACTTACTTACATTTTATATTCTCATCATAGGGGATTAATGTGTCTCTCTTTATGTCAACTTATAATTGATATAGTTTTCTCATGTTTAAAGATCTGACTACTAATGGCTTTTTAATTAAAAACTGAAAGTAATATATTAAATGTCAACAAATACAAATTCAGAAAACCTAACTTTAGTCATAACACATAAGTTGAGATTCTTTAATTGCAATAAATAAAAATGGATTCTGGGTAGCATTTCCTTTTATTTGTATTGTTTTTGTTACATTTGCCAATTTCTTGGTTTTTTTTGTTTATTTTTGAAATCATGATTTGATTACATTTTGCCCTTTCCCTCTCCAAAACCTCGCATAAACCCTCAATATTCTTTTATTCTTGATGTTAACTATTATTGCATATATGTATTTATTTGTATATATAAGTTTGTTTATAATTATAACCTACAAAGTTTTCATAATACTACACATGTGTGCCCTCAGGGCTATTTCGTGCTGCACCACCAGCTGAAGTACTCTTCCTTGGGGACTGTGACCTGTCTCCCATTCCTAGCTTTCCACAGTTGCCTTTCTTGGGGTATGCTGGGGCTTTGTGTGCTTTTCTCTGTGTTGACTGCCATGCCACTTGTTGTCTTCCGTGCTTAGCTCACAGCTAAGAGTAAAAAATAATAACCAAGAAAATCAGTAAGAAATAAAATAGACAAGAGGTTCCAGAAAAATAGTATCAGCCAATAACAGGTCATTCTTCCAAGAATTTCTCTTTCAAATGGTGCTGTCTAGCAAACTCAGCTGGGGTATCACAGGAATACCAACATACAGAAGTTAGTGATTCACAACTCCAATGAGTGAAGTGTGTATTTTTAAATAATAGTTATTTCTACAACTTACTCATGTCCATGATGCAGGGACAGTGAAGGTATAGACAAGCCCAACATCTGTAACTGGTCGCTGTCAATTAATCTTTGCTATGCTTCTCTAGTTCTAGTTTTTCACTATGTTATGACATATCGAAGAAATCAGGAACAAGAGCACATTCGAAGTCATCAAATGTTTTAACTTCATTAGCCTCCCATGCTTTCCTTTTTATTATTTTCTATTAATATCTATGGATCCACTTACACACATATGTACATTTCCCCCTGGTCTGTAGGTGGAGGTGTGCTTAGAAAAGCATGCAGGGATTGAACATTATGGAAGTATGACCTAAAGGCAAGCATTCTGCACACAGCTCATGACATGGACTCTCCAGAAAACGTCGGGTTTCAGGTACTTCTATGTTTTGTGCTCCTTATTATGCCATGGTATTTTCATGCCCTAATATTAAAGGGTGTAAGGAGGAGTCAGCACACACGACAGCAGTGACTTTTAGTGTGTTTAGTGAACAGGCCTGCACGGTGATGAGCAGTATAGGCTTTTATGTTTGAACTTGAAGTTCTGCTTCTAACATCCAGTGTGATCCTGAACACGTTTCATAAGTGTTCTGATAAGGGCACATCAATAAAATTACATCTGCCTTATAAGTTTATAAAATGAATAAATATACATAAGTTACTTGTTTGAGTTTGACAAATTCTAAATATAATTACATTGTAACAAAATTACTGCTTGGAAACAAAACAGTACATACATTTGATACATTAAAGCAGTGTCTGTCTATGAAACTTTATACAATGTGCATCTTCCAATGTTCACACATGTGAACTTTGTCCACTTGCTTTGAAAGGTTTTACAGCAATTTATTTGAAGCTTCCTACTGATAATATCTTTCTCATTCTTGATATTTTGAAAAATAGAGTGAAAACTGTGCAGCACCTTATGCAAGCTTTAACTTTTACTGAAGACAGAACACTGAAAGAATAATAGTTTTGGAAGAAAAAAATGCAAATGTACAAAGTTTTGAAAAAATATGAATTGTACTAAAAGGAAAGTAAAACATCTTATAACCTACTTATGTAAATAAAGTCACGCCATATTTGTCAAAATTAACAGGATTCTGACTAACCTTTTGTTTTAAACTATTTCTAAAAGAACTTGAGGCTCTCAGAATAACCCAATCAGGCAGTAAGCCTTTTGAACTTGAAGTTTCCTCCTGTGTGGAGTTTATGATGGTAGATACTGACTCAGAACCAGTGACCCATTTCTTGACAGTGTCATTGGGAAATTGAGAATTCGGGCTTAAACATCACAAAGAGATTTTTCTCCAAAGAACATTTCTTCATATGCCAAATATTTTGTTTGCCTCATGGTTGTGATGTTTCTCCATCTTCTTTGGTCTATCAGTTCAGTGCCCTCTTGAGTATCTGTATTTACCCCAGATCCCTAAGTCTGACACTTAAAAACCCCTTTTGTAGACCCTGGTGACACTTGTCTGGCCCTTGTGGGTGATTTCAATCTAGTTAACACAAGGAAGAATCCCTGTGAAGAGTAGCACACCAGAGGATGATTCTAGAGCCAATAAAAGTTGGCAAAACACTTTATGGAAATTACTTTTTAATTATTCATTGACAGTTTGACTGCTGTCCAGTGGGTGTTCTGATAGGAAGGAAATAATAAATGTTTTGTTGTTGTTGTTTCTTTTGTTTGTAGACACATTCTACACTTTCTGTGCAAAATCTACATCTAATCTTTCATCTTCAGGTTACCATGGGAGGACCTGCTCAGGGTAAGGAAAAACAGTAAAGATGCCATTCATTCACTGAGACACTAACTCATTCAAATGAGTTTTCCCTTGTGATAGAAAGTTGCTTATAAAATGAGGAAATGATTCTTTATAAAAAGAAAAAAATTGTAAAAGAATCGAATATGAGGTCATGGGGGTCATATTTCAACATTTACTCCTTAACTCATCCTATTGGATACAGGAAATGTGGTATTATGAGAAAAAAAATTTAGCAAGCTCACCGAGATTTGAACTGAAATGCCACTGGTTATTGGCTGTTTGACCTCATAAAAATCAATTAACCTCCCTGAACCTCAATTTCTTCATGTGCAAATATTGAGATATTAGAATGTTGAATGATGAGTAAAACTGGGTTCTGTGTGCTTGGAAAATTTCTGTGCTTTACACAAACGGGGAAGAATATGATCATTATGCAGCAAACTGCCTTTCAAAGTGTCTAAGGATACTGTGGAGGAGGGAACATTTGGCAGTTAACAAATAGTGTGTAGGTTTCTTCAAATATCATTTCAACAGGGATACTTGGAACTATGAGTTCAGAAACTACAGGTATGGACTACAAAGCATACTATAGTAAATACAGCCTTTTGAACTGATGGGCTGAAAAATAAAGTTTTAGATATGTAAATTAATCATATATATCACTGTGGCCATTAGGAGACTACATGAATGTGAATCATCTTTACATGCTTCAATTTACTTCCTAATATAATTAATTTAATGATTATACACCAGTATTCTAGACATTGAAAATTCTGACTTCTATTAATTACTGAGTGTTTTTATTTCAATAACAGACAAAATAGACAATAATAATCTAAGATTTACTGTATAAATTTAATTCATTTTTTTCTAGCAACAAGATAAAAACAATTACATTTTTATCCATCACTTTTGTTCTGCATTCTTTTTTTCTGACAATGGGACATTACTTTTCAATACAGGTTAAATTATTTTGATGAAATTTAAGGAAAACAGAACATATAAAAGTAAACTGGTACTTTTGGCATTCTACATTCAGTCCTGTTCATGATTGAGCTTCTTATAGTTTAAACATTATCATTCAACATTATACTATCACAGAAGTTGATTTGCAAGCATTAAAAATGTTCCTGTTCTTTCAAACATATATCAAGGCCAGAGAGGCAGCGGGCCCTATTCCACACTGACAAAATCTCATGAATGATGAACTGAGAGTGAAGCACAAGTACTGAGAGAGAAATTTGGTGTGAAATCTGTAAAAGAGTAAAATCTAGTTCCTTCACTGAAGCAGGAGAACCTGTGTAGTGCCCTTTAATTAGTCAGGGTGACATCCCTACAGGTCTTCTGTGAAAAATAACAGGTTAGGAAATCTTTACATTTCTTTGTTTTCCTTTCTTTCTTATTAAAACTATTTTTAAGGAAAGATTTATGTATCCCAGGCTGGCTCTGAGGGTAGCTTGAATTCCTGTTGCTGTTTTGATATGATTTTATTTTATGTGAATGTGTATGTGTATGCATGTACAGCTGCATGTTTATGTATGTATGTTTATGTATGTATTCCATATGTTCCTGCATGACACTACAGAAGTAAGAAGAGGATGAACATTTCCCTGGAACTGGAGTTACAAAGGTTTTGAGTGATAGTGTGCAGGCTAGAAATAGAACCCAGGTCTGCTTAGTAAGCAACAAGAGCTCTTAGCCACTTAATCAGCTCTGTAGTCATTAAGATATTTTATCTTCTATTTGGAATCTTTTAAATTTAAAAACTAGAAAACACAACATTAATAATGGAGGTAGAACAAGTGGGAGAAAAAAATCAAGGGGGGAAGACATGCCTGGAAAGCCAGAAAAGACAACACTCTGCCCACATTTCTGACTCCAGAGGAAAACACCTAATGCCATCTGGGACCCTGGTGCACAGGGGCCCCGGGAAAAGGCAACACAAGCCCTCTTGGTTGCCACCCTCACGGAGAGCTGAAAAGCAGCCCCCCAGGAGCATCTTCAGCCATGGGACCACAAGTAAGACCGACTTTTCTGCTCCAAGAGACATGCCTGGTGGACCCAGGACACCTGCCCACAGGAACAGCTGAAGATCAGAAGACAGGAAAGACTACAGGCCTGAAAGCAGAACACTCTGTTCCCATAACTGGCTGAAAGAAAACAGGAAAATGTGTCTACAGCACTCCTGACACACAGGTCCATAGGACGGTCTAGTCACTGTCAGAAATAGCAGAACAAGGTAACACCAGAGATAACCTGATGGCAAGAGGCAAGCGCAGGAACACAAGCAACAGAAACAAAGACTACATGGCATCATCGGAGTCCAATTCTCCCACCAAAGCAAACACTGAATATACAAACAAACCAGAAAAGCAAGATCTAGATTTAAAATCACATTTGATCATGATAATGGAGGACTTTAGGAAAGACATAAAGAACTCCCTTAGAGAAACACATGAAAACATAAATAAACAAGTAGAAGTCTTCAGAGAGGAATCACAAAAATCCCTGAAAGAATTCCAGGAAAACAAAATCAAACAGGTGAAGGAATTAAAAATGGAAATAGAAACAATAAGGAAAGCACAAAGGGAGACAACCGTGGATAGAGAAAACCAAAGAAAGAGACAAGGAGCCATAGATACAAGCATCACCAAGAGAATACAAGAGATTGAAGAGAGAATCTCAGGAGCACAAGATTCCATAGAAATCATCGACAAAACTGACAAAGATAATGGAAAATGGAAAAAGCTACTGGTCCAAAACATACAGGAAATCCAGGACTCAATGAAAAGGTCAAATCTACGGATAATAGGTATAGAAGAGAATGAAGACTCCCAGCTCAAAGGACCAGTAAATATCTTCAACAAAATTATAGAAGAAAACTTCCCTAAACTAAAGAAAGTGATGCCCATAACCATAGAAGAAGCCTACAGAACTTCAAATAGATTGGACCAGAAGAAACTCCTCCCATCACATAATAGTCAAAACGCCAAATGCACAAAATAAATAAAGAATATTAAAAGCAGTAAGGGAAAAAGGTCAAGTAACATATAAAGGTAGACCTATCAGAATCACACCAGACTTCTCACCAGAGACTATGAAAGCCAGAAGATCATGAACAGATGTCATACAGAACCTAAGAGAACACAAATGGCAGCCCAGATTACAGTAACCAGCAAAACTCTCAATTAACATAGATGGAGAAATCAAGATATTCCATGACAAAACCAAATTTACACAATATCCTTCTACAAATTCATCCCTACAAAGAATAATAAATGGTAAATCCCAATATAATGAGGCAAGCTACACCCCAGAAAAAGCAAGAAACTAATCGTCTTGGCAACAAAACAAAGAAGAAAAGCACACAAACATAAACTCACATCCAAATACAAATATAACAGGAAGCAACAATCACTATTCCTTAATATCTCTCAGCAGCAAAGGACTCAAATCCCTAATAAAAAGACATAGATTAACAAACTGGATATGCAATGAGGACCCTGCATTCTGCTGCCTACAGGAAACACACCTCAGAGACAAAGACAGACACTACCTCAGAGTGAAAGGCTGGAAAACAACTTTCCAAGCAAATGGTCTGAAGAAGCAAGCCAGAGTAGCCATTCTAATATCGAATAATATCGATTTTCAACTGAAGTCATCAAAAAAGAAAAGGAAGGACACTTCATATTCATCAAAGGAAAAATCCACCAAAATGAACTCTTGATCCTAAATATCTATGCTCCAAATACAAGGGCACCTACATATATAAAAGAAACCTTACTAAATTTCAAAGCACATATTGCGCATCACACAATAATAGTAGGAGATTTCAAAACCCCACTCTTACCAATGGACAGATCATGGAATCAGAAATTAATCAGAGACATAGACAGACTAAGAGAAGTCATAAACCAAATGGACTTAACAGATATTTATAGAACATTCTATCCTAAAACAAAAGGATAGACGTTCTTCTCACCACCTCATTGTACTTTCTCCAAAATTGACCATATAACAGGTCATAAAGCAGGCCTCAACAGATACAGAAAGAAAGAAATAATCCCATGCGTCCTATCAGACAAGCACAGCCTAAAGGCAGTCTTCAATAACAATAAGGGGAGAACGCCTACACATACATGGAAGTTGAACAATGCTCTACTCAACGAAAACCTGGTCAAGGAAGAAATAAAGAAAGAAATTAAAGACTTCTTAGAATTTAATGAAAATGAAGGTACGATATACCCAAACTTATGGGACAAAATGAAAGCTGTGCTAAGACGAAAACTCATAGCTTTGAGTGCCTGCAGAAAGAAACAGGAGAGAGCAAATATCAGCAGCTTGACAGCACATTTAAAAGCTCTAGAACAAAAAGAAGAAATACACCCAGGAGGAGTAGACGTCAGTAAATAATCAAACTCAGAGCTGAAATCAACCAAGTAGAAACAAAAAGGACTATAAAAAGAATCAACAGAACCAAAATTGGTTCTTTGAGAAAATCAACAGGACAGATAAACCCTGAGCCAGACTAATGAGAGGAAACAGAGAGTGTGTCCAAATTAACAAAATCAGAAATGAAAAGGGAGACATAACTACAGAATCAGAGGAAATTAAAAAAAAAACTCATCAGATCCTACTACAAAAGCCTATATTCAACAAAACTTGAAGATCTGCAGGAAATGGACAATTTCTTAGACAGTTACCAGTTATCGAAGTTAAATCAGGAATAGAAAAACCATTTAAACACCCCAGAACTCCTAAAGAAATAGAAGCAGTCTTTAAAGGTCTCCCAACAAAAAAGAGCCCAGGTCTAGATGGGTTCAGTGCAGAATTCCATCAGACCTTCATAGAAGACCTCATACAAATATTATCCAAACTATTCCACAAAATTGAAACAGATGGAAAATACCGAATTCCTTCTATGAAGCCACAATTGCTCTTATACCTAAACCACACAAAGACCCAACAAAGAAAGAGAACTTCAGACCAATTTCCCTTGTGAATATCGACGCAAAAATACCAATACAATTCTGGCAAACTGAATCCAAGAGCACATCAAAACAATCATCCACCATGATCAAGTAGGCTTCATCCCAGGCATGCAGGGATGGTTTAATATACGGAAAACCATCAACGTGATCCATTATATAAACAAAATGAAAGAACAAAACCACATGATCATTTCATTAGATGCTGAGAAAGCATTTGACAAAATTCAACACCCCTTCATGATAAAAATCCTGGAAAGAATAGGAATTCAAAGTCCATGCCTAAACATAGTAAAAGCCATATACAGCAAACCAGTGGCTAATATTAAACTAAATGGAGGGAAACTTGAAGCAATCCCACTAAAATCAGGGACTAGACAAGGCTGCCCACTCTCTCCCTACATATTCAATATAGTTCTTGAAGTTCTAGCCAGAGCAATCAGACAACAAAAGGAGGTCAAGGTGATACAGATTGGAAAAGAAGAAGTCAAAATATCACTATTTGCAGATGACATGATAGTATATTTAAGTGATCCCAAAAGTTCCACCAGAGAATTACTAAAGCTGATAAACAACTTCAGCAATGTGGCTTGGTATAAAATTAACTCAAATAAATCAGTAGCCTTCCTCTACACAAAAGAGAAACAAGCCGAGAAAGAAATTAAGAAACAACACCCTTCATAATAGTTCTAAGTAATATAAAATACTTCATTGTGACTTTAACCAAGCAAATGAAGGATCTGTATGATAAGAGCCTCAAGCCTCTGAAGAAAGAAATTGAAGTAGACCTTAGATATGGAAAGATCTCCCATACTCAGGGATTGAAAGGATTAATATAGTAAAAATTTTACCAAAAGCAATCTACAGATTTAATGCAATCCCCATCAAAATACCAATCCAATTCTTCAGAGAGTTAGACAGAAAAAATTTCAAATTTATCTGGAATAACAAAAATCCCAGGATAGCTAAAACTATCCTCAACAATAAAAGGACTTCTGGGGGAATCACTATCCATGAACTCAAGCAGTATTACAGAGCAATGTTGATAAAAATGCATGGTATTTGTACAGAGACAGACAGATAGACCAATGGAACAGAATTGAAGACCCAGAAATGAACCCACACACCTATGGTCACTTGATTATTGACAAAGGAGCCAAAACCGTCCAATGGAAAAAAGATAGCCTTTTCAGCAAATGGTGCTGGTTCAACTGGAGGGCAACATGTCGAAGAATGCAGATCGATCCATGCTTATCACCCTGTACAAAGCTTAAGTCCAAGTGGATCAAGGACCTCCACATCAAACCAGACACACTCAAACTAATAGACGAAAAAGTGGGGAGAATCACGAACACATGTGCACTGGAGGTAATTTCCAGAAGAAAAGACCAATGGCTTATGCTCTAAGATTAAGAATCGACAATGGGATCTCATCAAGCTGCAAAGCTTCTGTAAGGCAAAGGACACTGTTGTTTGGACAAAACGGCAACCAAGAGATTGGGAAAAGATAGTTACCAATTCTACAACTGATTGAGGGCTATATCCCAAATATACAAAGAACTCAAGAAGTTAGATTGCAGGGAAGCAAAGAACTCAATTGAATAATGGGATTCAGAGCTAAACAAAGAATTCAGAGCTGAGGAATGCCGAATGGCTGAGAAACACCTAAAGAAATGTTCAAAATCTTTAGTCATAAGGGAAATGCAAATCAAAGCAAACCTGAGATTTCACCTCACACCAGTGAGAATGGCTAAGATCAAAAACTCAGGTGACAACAAATGCTGGCGAGGATGGGGAGAAAGAGGAACACTCCTCCATTGTTGGTGGGATTGCAGACTGGTACAACCATTCTGGAAATCAGCCTGGAGGTTCCTCAAAAAATTGGACATTTAACTACCTGAGGGTGATACCTCTCTTGGGCATATACCCAAAAGATGCCCCAACAAAAACAAAGACACATGTTCCACTATGTTCATAGCAGCTTTATTTATAATTGCCAGAAGCTGGAAAGAACCCAGATGCCCTTCAATAGAGGAATGGATACAGAAAATGTGGTATATCCACACAATGAAATATTATTCAGCTATCAAAAACAATGACTTTATGAAATTCATAGGCAAATGGATGGAACTGTAAAATATCATCCTGAGTGAGGTAACCCAATCACAGAAAAACACACATGGTATGCTCTCATTGATAAGTAGATCTTAGCCCAAATGCTTGAATTAACTTAGATGCACAGAACACATGAAAATCAAGAAGGATGACCAAAATGCAAATGATTCACTTCTTCTTTAAAAGAGGTACAAGAATACCCTTGGGAGGGAATAGGGAGGCAAAGTTTAGAACAGAGGCAGAATGAACACCCTTTCAGAGTCTGCCCCACATGTGGCCCATACATATACATCCACCAAACTAGATAAGATGGATGAAGCAAAGAAGTGCAGGCCAACAGGAACCCCATGTAGATCTCTCCTGAGAGACACAGCCAGAATACAGCAAATGCATAGGCGAATGCCATCTTTAAACCACTGAACTGAGAATTGGACCCCAGTTGAAGGAATCTTAGAAAGGACTGAAATAGCTTGAAAGGTTTTGAGACCCCATATGAACAACAATGCCATCCATCCAGAGCTTGCAGGGACTAATCCACTACCCAAAGACTATACATAGACTGACCCTGGGCTCCAACCTCATAGGTAGCAATAGTAAAAGCACCAGTGGAAGGGGATCCCTTGGTCCTGCCAAGGCTGGACCCCCAGTGAATGTGATTGTTGGGGGAAGGGTGTTAGTGGTGGGAGGATGGGGAGGGGAACACCTTTGGAGAAGGGGAGGGGTAGGGGTTAGGGGGATGTTGGCATGGAAACTGTGAAAGGGAATAACATTCGAAATGTAAATAAGAAAGACCCAATTTAATAAAGATGAAAAAAAACACATCAAGGGGGAAAGGGATAACACATAAAAAAAGAAAGAAAAAAACTATAAAAAGGACTTTTAAAATATAAGGTAGCAGAGAAGAAACAGAATGGTCCAGAGAAAAGATCCAGAGATAAAATGTAGGTAGAGGAGAAAGGAAAGGGGGGAGGGGTATCATTGTGGGAGGGTGGCAGTGAGTGGAATGTAACCTGAATCAAAAAATTTAAATTAAATTAAAAATCCAAGAAGTACATAGAGGAAAACGGAAAATCTACAGAAAATCATAAATATAAAGAAAAAAGAGAGAAAAGCAAATGGGGGAGAAAGTATAGGTATAGGATAGGAACACGGGCCAGACCTAGAGTTAGAATCCAAGAAAGGGATGTGAGATTGAACTCAAAGGAGAATAAAATCATCTATCTTCTTGTGGCAAATGGTAAATGCTACAACAAAGGGTCACTAAATATGATGTTTTGTCAAAGTAGACTATAAATTAAAAATTGGGAAGAATTCACGTTAAACTTGAATACAGTAGGAAAGTGAAGCTAGAGGAGGTATCAGTGTTATGGGGACTGAGTAAGAGGACAATGAGTAGATAACTGGGACAAGGAGAAAAAAACACATATATAAGCCTAAAAATCAAGCAAGGAAAGTACTGAATACCGTGGAATTATTTGGTTTTTGTTCTGGCAAGTAGCATATTTAGTAAATAGTGTCAGCTACAATCATTGGGGGATCTTAGGGCTGGGAGCATAAATTTGAGAAATGGGTTTGGGTGGTCGTTGGCTCTGGCCTTCATGTGAGCTTTGTAAGCTTTAAAAAAAGTGTGTGTAGCAATAGCGAATGCAGAACTGTGAGTAGCCACCAGAAAGTCCCAGATGCCAGGAAAGCAAGAAGCTCCCAGGCTCTAATAGGGATGACTTTGGTTGAAATAGCCAACAAAGAGGAGAGAGAACCTGTAGAGACCATATCCAGAGGTTAAGCATTGCTTCTGGCTGAGGAATGGGGCCATCCACCCATCTCAAAAATATTAACCCAGAATTGTACCTGTCTAAATGAAATAGAGGGATAATGAGTGGAACAAAGACTGAGGCAAAGGCCATCCAGAGACTGTCCCACCTGGGAATACATCCCATTTGCAGACACTAAACCAAGACACTATTGCTGATACCAACAAGTGCTTTCTGACAGGAGCCAGATAATACGTGTCTCCTGAGAGGCTCTGCCAGAGCCTTACCAATACAGATTTGGAAGCTTGCAGCCAACCATTGGACTGAGCATAGGGACCCCAGTGGAGTGGAGAAGTTAGGGGAAGGACTGAAGGAACCGAAGAGATTTGCAACCCCATAGGAAAAACAACAATATCAACCAACTAGACCTCCCAGAGCTCCCAGGGACTAACCCACCAGCCAAAGAATACAAATGGAGGGACCTATGGCAGGAACTGAATATGTAGCAGATGAAGGCCTTATCTGCAATGATGAGAGGGGAGGCCCTTATCCTGTGGAGGCTTGATGTTCCAGTGTTGGGGAATGCTAGGGAGGTGAGGCAGGTGGGAGTGGGAGTGGAGGAGCTCCCCCCATAAAAGCAGAGGGAAGTGGGGATGGGATAAGAGGTTTGCAGAGGGGAAATTCGGGAGGGGGTAACATTTGAAATGTAAATAAATAAAATAACCAATACAAATTAAAAAAAAATTACTTGAGGCCTAAAGTTATCTGTGAAACCAGAGGCATAGCCTATCTAAAAACCTTCCAGAGCTTTCCAACTCCAAGATGCTGTTGAATTCCCTAAGCTCTTACCTTCCAAGATTGGTGGGTGGGGAATCATTTATGGCTCACAAAGGAAAACAGCTTTTAAAACTTCTTTAGTGTCTCCCATAAAAAACCTCCAAACCCAGACAGCATTGCGGATGCCAAGAAGTGTATGCTGACAGGAACCTGACATAGCTGTCTCCTGAGAGGCTCTGCCAGAACCTACAGAGGCAGCCAACACTAAGAATGGGGTCCCCAATGGAGGAGTTAGATAAAGGACTGAAGGAGCTGAAGGGGTTTGCAACCTCATAAGAAGAATAACAATATCAACCAACCAGACCTCTCAGGGACTAAGCCACCACACCATCCCAAGAGTATACAAGGATCAACACATGGCTCCAGCCACATACATAGCAGAGAATTGCCTTGTCAGGCATCATTGGGAGGAGAGGCCCTTGGTCCTATCAAGGCTCAATATCCCAGTGTAGGGGGATGTCACAGTGCAGAGGCAAAAGGGAGTCAGTGGGTGGGTGAGGGAGCACCTTCATAGAGGTAGGGGGAGGGGGGGATTGTGGGTTTCTGGAGGGGAAACCAGGGAAAGGGGATAAGTACTGAAATGTAAATTTTAAAAAAATCCAATAAAAGAAAAACAAGGACTACTCATCAGAAACAACCTTACAGTTGATGGTGAGGGGAGGAAAGCAAGCTGAATTCTAAATTCTCGGATTTGGTATCTATCTACAACTTGTAGTGTGGACTTGGAAAGACATTCCACTTGACTCCGCTTCTTTTTTTCTGTACAATTTACAGGTTAGATGCTGGGTGTCTGGGGAGATGGAGATAACAAATAAAACAGCTAGACCAAATCTTATATAGCTCTCTCAAATGCGTGTAAGGCAGTGCACATAGAAGAGAAGCCAAACAGATAAAGAAGAACCAGGATCTATGAGCATTTCATACTATGCCTGAAAGAGATGGTTGGTTCATCCTAGGAAAAATTAGATTTTTCCATTATGTATGAATACAGGAGTTAACCATGATACCAGAAAGATAGCTTACAGAGTAAATACACACGCCACCATGCTGGCCACCTAAGTTTGATCACAGAAGACACGTGGCAGATGAGGGAGAGAATCATGTAGCAGTTTTGCAGATTGGGCTTCATGGGGGCTCCCAACAATTGGAGCAGGGTCTGTCCCTAACTCTGTTCCCTGCTTGTGTATCCAAATGGGTGGACTTGTCAGGGACAGAGACTGAGCCTAGTTCTGCAGTGACTTGATACGACAGGGAGGAGTTCAAAATATGGGGGTTGGGGGGTATTCTCCTTTCTCAGAGGAGAAGGGGAATGGGAAACCTGTGTGATCACCCTCTGTGAAGAAAGATCTAAGTGAGGGGGGTACTGAGAGCAGAGGGAGGTTGATATTGGCATGCAAAGAGAATAAATAAATTAATTAACGTAAAAAGAAAATTGAAACAAAAGTGGTTGCTCTGACTTGGCATACCCAAACTCTCCTCTCTCCTCTCCTCTCCTCTCCTCTCCTCTCCTCTCCTCTCCTCTCCTCTCCTCTCCTCTCCTCTCCTCTCCTCTTCTCTCTCTCTCTCTCTCTCTCTCTCTCTCTCTCCCTCCCTCCCTCCCACCCTTCCTCCCTCTCTACCTCCTTCTCTTTCTGAATATGTGTGTCTGTGTGAGAGAAAGAGAAAACAATTAAATGTAAAAAGTAATAGTAATTTTAAAAAATAGCATTGTTAACTTTTTGTATTATACTGGTTTGCTTTTGTGTAGACAAACTGCTTGGAGGAAATGGTAACAAAAATGTTGGGCAAGATTAAATAAAAGCATTACTTAAGAGGAGAGAAAAGAACTAGAAACCATGTCTGTGTCCTTACTTCCAGTAAGGTTTGTGACGATGCATGTTTCCCATAAGAAAAGGAAAAACATATCCAATTTTCTCTAAGAGCTGTTGTTCTAGTTAGGGTTATGTAGGATGCAGTCCGTGCCAGCATTGCCATGCATTACTCTTATCTAGGTATATAGTACAAAGGCCAAAAGTGGAACAGAAAGATGTGCCAGAGGTACGATTCAATGAGGAATGAAGCAGAAGATATTTTTTCAGATGCAGACAAGGTCATTTTTGGTGATACAGCTGCAATTGTTGGAGATTAGCAAAACAGTGGCACCTGTTATCTTTTACTCCACACTGGGCCAATGCGGCAGGTACCCTATAGGGCAACACATGGATGGCTCCAAATTGTGGAAAAACAAATTTATCTGAATGGAGTGAACTTGACCTGAAAATGCTACTTAATGAGTTCCCTCTTTAAAAAAGTACCTATGAATATCTTTTCTGAGATTAAGCCGTGAAGGCTCAAAGAAACTATACAGCTGTACTCCAAAGGTATCAAGTTGCATTTCACACTGGCAACAAAACTTGGTAGCATCATCCATGTGGTTCTGAGTCCTGAAGGAATAAAACATATAAATGTAAGGGAGTTGACTACGCTTGAGTTGATTCTGTAAAGCTCCTCTGCCCAGCCATTTTGTTGCAAAGATCAATTCCCATTAAGGATTCCACAAGAAACCATTGCATAAAGATAGGAAGGTGAAGTCTAAATTACAATAAAGAGCCTGGATGCTAGACTCATAGGACATCTGCCAAGAAAAGCTTCAGGTACACAATGGTAGCTGTTGTAAGAAAAAGCTTGTGTTTAGAGGAGGCGGAGGTAAAGGGATGAGGCAACCTAAGGCAGTTAGAGCTCAGCTAACATTTTCTGCTTTTGATAACCATTTCAGTTTACCTTTAGTTTTCTTTTCCTGCTACCCTCCCATACATCATGTTTTCCATGTGTTTCTGGGTACTGGATAAATAAAACCTTTTAATGTTATTTTACAGATACTTATAATTGAGATTATCTTTTATCATGGAGAAAAACTGGACCTTTGAGCAATATTAAGACTGTTAAAGATGATGTGGGATTTAAAAGATGCTGTAAACATATTTTACATTTTGAGATTGAGAAGAAATTCTAGGAGTGAGGGATAGAATGTATGATGGCAAATATTGTCACTTTGACTGCATCTAGGATGATCTAGGTGACATGCCTCATGGCTGATGTATGAAAGATTATCAAGATTAGATTAGGCTCTGGGCCTGTGTGTTATAGATTAAACTTCGAAGTAGACAATATAGTTCTGTAAGCTTTGGTCTAAGACTGTCATCAGGTGGCTTTTGCCAGATGATTTTTCATAGTAGTAATAAAAGTGGCTAATATATAGAAGAATTAAACATAAATTGTTTAGAAAATGCATCATAAAATAAGCTATATTGAAAACATAAAACAATCAATCAAACATATAAGCAAAATCTTTCCCTTTATTACCATTAGTTTTTCTGTCCTCTTGTCTGACTCTTGTCCTATTTAATGTGGTTGTTATTATTTTCCAAAGCCTTGTTTACAGAATTACCTCAAATGATGTTTACATTATGATAACCATATCAAAGCATTCTGGATTGGTCTGTATATATAATATTACCACTGAATATGATCTCTGCATATTTATTCCTCATTCATTAAAGTTTCTTTCAAGTTGATGAATACTCTTTTAGAGTCCTTGCATTAGAGGGTTATTGTAAACATGTCCTTTTGGGTTCTGGTTGACAATTTATCTCTGTGATGTGTCAAAAGGATAGCTTTGCTAAGTATAAAATTATTGGTTGTTACATTTAGTTTTGTCCTTCAGCACTGTGAATAACTCAACTGACTCTTCTATTCTTTAGGAATTCTACTAAGAAATATGCTGTTCAGTATATCTAGATACCTTCCTGGATTATTTCTTTGCTCTTGCTGTCCTGAAAAATCTCTGATTTAGCCCTAACCTCTGAAAGCTTACTGTCTTGCAATGGACTTGGTTTTTAACCTAACTGGTTATCTTTCCATACTTTTCTTTGGGAAGACATCAATTTCTGTTATAATTATTAGAATTACTTTCCTCTTAAGTAACTATTAAACAACAATCAATGAAACATTTTCTCCATTCTTGTCTCACTAAATCTTTTTTCTGTTTGATCTCTTGAAACTTGCATGCTTTCTCTTTCGTTTTAAATTTTATTTGATGGATCTTTCAGGTCAGGGGTTTTTGTTCCACCATAATATTATTTTTTTGCACTATCTTCTGATTAGGCTACTGAGTTACAATACTGATTTACTAATCTATGTTTTGTGGATGATATTTACTTTCCTTAAATAGTTGTTTTAAAATTACTACTTGAGAGTTTGTCCACATTGCCATTCTATTTATACCACAGGGTTAGTCTGAACTCTTACTTTAGCAGTTTGGTGATGGTATTTCTCTGAGAGCTCTTGATAAGTGGTGTGAAACAATGTCTTTGCATTAAGCAGATAAGGTGTTGGCTCCAATTTACTACTCTGGCTTATTTCTGCCCATCTTATTGGGAATCCTAAGTGGGCTCCTCGTAGTCAGTTCTGCTATTTCAGAACTAGTTTCTTGTCGCGCCCACCTCGGCCGGCAAGGAAAACGCAACACGGTTGGATTCTTCTCAACAGCCTTTACTGCAGGACACCTTCATTCTTGATACAGGGAGGAGGCGGCAGCAGCAGCCAGCCCTAAGTGTTACAGCTCCAAAAGTGTTACAGCTCCAAGTGTTACAGCTTCAAATGTTACCACGCCCAGCGAGCAGCAAAGCCGCTCGCCTTATATACACAACAGTATGCTAATATTCTTTCAGGGATTGGTGGGGCACGAGTCACCCCACTGTCATCCCAGCTACTTGTCCTCCAGAGATAGGCAAGGCATGAACTTTCATTAACATAGTACCGCCCCAGCCAGATGACTTCAGGTGCAAAACCCCACGCATGCGCAGTACTGTTGTTCACCACAGGAGGGCGCCAGATTCACCTCATTATCATACAGCTGCCCTGACAGGGGACAAGCCTGCGCATGTGCGGTAAGTTATTCACATTTGCATGGGGCTGGCTGTCAGCGCCATCTTTACTTCGCCCGCCGCTCCCTACAGTTTCTCAAGTCCAGGTCCGTTCTCTAAAAATTACCACTGTTTCACCATGAGAGTGCAACACAAGCCCAGGATTTTTTCAAAGCTAAAATTCATGTACTTCTCAAGACAATCTGTGGAGTTACTTAAATGGAAAGGTCAACGGACTCACATTTGTAGCCTATATTCATTCATCTATAGTCAGTTAATGTGGGAGTTTGCCAGTTTCCGGTTAAAGTACCACGTACAATTATTCTATGCTATTTATGCCTATGTCACCCTACAACCTTTGTCACCGCATACAACCAGTCCTGCCCAACTAGGTCACTGGGTCATATTTTTGTACACTAGTCTGATAAAATTGGTGAAACACTTAAGTCGAACCATGGTATGCAATGCAGTAGGTTACTCATTGCTGAAGTGGATGTGAGGCTCAAAACTGCAGAGACCAGTAGCAGACAATGCTGGAAAGAACTGTAATCTGCTACAGGGAGTCTCTGCTGACAGCAAAGTTATTTTCAAGATGGTCCTACCCATGGGCACTATTTCAGGAATGGAGACTATTAACATCTTCCTATTGCTAGGCTTCATTTGCTTAATATTGAATTTTCTGTGCTTGCCACTCTGTCCTACCTTCCCCCAACCAACAGATACTCTTTCCTTATACTATGCTGTGTCCTAGCTCATTTTCAATTGCTGTGATAAACAATTACCAAGAGCATCTCTGTAAGAAAAGGGATCTATGTCATTATTAAAACTTGAAGGGGAGTGAAAACACGTACCTAGAGGCAAGAACTGAAGCATAGCCCGGGGACAAATTCTGCCTTCTGCCACACTCTCCGCTGTTTGCTCAACTTTCTTTCTCATAATGCCAGAGTCACTTGCCCAGGAGGGACACTGCCCAAATTATGCTGAATGGACTCACACACAGACACACACACACACACACACACACACACACACACTCACACACACACTCACACACACACAGAGTTACTGACTTACCCTCATGGCAATCTGATGAAAGCATTTTCTCATTTAAGGGTATGTCTTCCCAGAAGATCCTAGCTTGTTTCAAATTTACAAAAACATAATGGACATCAGCAGTGTTGATGACAGGAAACCCATTTACCAATATGACTGGCATTAATTTGAGTCATGTATGAGCCTCACAGTTTCAAGAACATACCTCTGGAATAAGCAACAGCATAGGTGTCCATGATGCCTAAACAATTACAAGTCTGCCCCAAAATGTCCAGTCCTGTTTTGAAGAATAATCCCATACTAATTTAGAGTCAAACAAGGACATGCATTCCACCTGGAGCCTATACTACTGGCACACGGTGATCTACTTGAAGCCTGAGACACCTAGAGGAGAGTTTTTACCTGCTATGCTAAAATATGTTTTCTTTTGAATGAGGGTTTTCATTGTAGCGGTACCTGTATTTCACTTTAAAGCAGAGCCCTGTGTGATTCCTTATTTCACCTTACAGTGAGAATGAAGCTTTACGTTCTGGTGCTTAAGGTTGAAGAAAAGAAGGTGGAAGCAGTCTTCCTTCTACCTAACCAATGTGGTTCCATCCCAGGCCCTCAGTTTTCAAATGTCATTGGGCGAGGTGTTGTACAGTTCTACCCAGTATTGAGTGTGACTATAGACTGCCTTGTCCTGGATTTTAAGTCTACAGCCTTAATTTCCATACAATCCTCAAGGCTGATGGGCCGATGATACCCTTCACTCTTCCCTTCCTGCATTATTCTATGCAAAATTTTGGATTTCTCATCCAAAATCCATTAATTTAACCTGCTAAGTAAAAACTGATTTGTCTATGGTGAATCATTGCTAGAGGATATTAGGGTATTGGATGCCACATTACCCCCTCCAACTCAATGTTTTTTATAAATGTCATTGATAGGCTTATTAAGATTTTTATATCCTAATAATTAAAATTTCATAGGACATTGTTTCAGTTGAAAATAGAAAATGAGAAATTTAAAACTCTAAAAGCATTTTTATTCACCAGATACTTACTGCCATCTCAGAAGTTTACTGCTGAAAAAGCTCAAACTTTCTAGCTCATTCTGAATTCTGGATGTTCTGGCCCAAAATCTGTTGAATGATTCGAACTGGCTCCTCTCAGCTTTTGGCTGAATTGTTCCGTGTAGCTGCAAACTAACTTTAGCAGTCTGTTTTAATCTTCTGGCTGTTTCTCAATCTCCGGCTGCTTCTGTCTCACCTGAGTCTAGCTTGTTTTTTCCTACAACCTGTCTACAAAACTGTCTCTGTGGTTTTTTTTGTTTTTTGTTTTTTTGTTTTTTTTTTTAAATAGCCCTGCCTCTGAATTCCATGAACCTAATTGTCACCAGCAGAACTGCCATACCCAGGTACCTTGCCCTGCATTTGCCGTGACTCCTGAGTGCTGGAACTAAGTGTGTACTTTTATGCTTAGACCTAAGTTATTTCTTTACCTGAAGCTTGCTCTCGAGCTATTGCTATAGCAGGCTGGCCTTGAACTCAGAGATCTACTTACTTTTGTCTCCTGGGATTGAAAGCATGTCTGTGTTTCAGACAGAGCAGCCATGTTGCTAGATTAAAATTCCTCTATATGAAAAAAAGTATTAGGAATAATATTTAGTTGGAAAATAAGGAAAGTTATTATCAACTCAATTTTTAGAGCTCCAAATCCATAAAACAATGCAAATCCTTTTTACAAAGTAATTAACTCTATGAAATATTTATATAATAATTTTTCTTCATGTTATTTTGTCTCCTGGTTTTATTTGATATTCTCTCTCTATGACAAATCTTTTGTAATATTCTCTAAAAGAATAAAAGGTAATTTAATCTGCTCTGTAACAAAGCTGCTCAAAATCTGCTTCCCATTAAGAAGTTGAGAGAAAGACTGCTTTTAACTTCACTAATTACTGTATTATCTTCTAAATTTTAAGGTTGTAATTAAATTTGGTTAACTCTTTAAGATGTTTGTTTCTTATGTGAAATTAATCTCACTTCCTTTTAAATTTAAAATATTAAGAGCTTTACAAAAGCCATTTCTACACTGGCATGCTCCAAGTTAGGCTATATATAAGTAAAAGTGATTCTGAGCCATGCAAGTACATTGTGCTTTAAATTAAGTAGCAGCTATCATCAACACAACTTATTCCAACTCCAGAAACGGTTAAAGTGAGTGCATGTGTGCGTGTGTGGGTGTATGCATGTGTGTGTGTGTGTGTGTGTGTGTGTGTGTGTGTGTGTCTGTGTGTGTCTTGATAGATTGTAAATCATACACATTTACTTCTTACTTATAAGGAAGCTGAGATGAAGATTGCATCATCAGTAAATACAAGGTCTTGTGAGGCTTCATTGTTCATAAACTTTACTTTCTGAGTTCTCATGTACTAGAATGCAAAGATACTCCCTATAAGGTCCCAAATCACACTGAAATCTGTTCTCATAGCTTAATCATCTTTCAAAAGCATCATTTCAATATTCCACCACCACAGAGCTTATGACTTAACACATGAGTTTTAAGGAGGAAACAGCCATTAGATATTTCACTTGTCATCATGAAAGAAAACAGTACATTGTGGAGGTCTGAGTAGAAGTAAGTACTTACATTGTTATTCAGTTATATAAATTTATATAAGTTGTACATCATATTATATTAATCATGTCTTACTGTTGGAAATTTCACAGTGAACTCTACTAGCAAGTGAAAAGAATAAAAGAAATCCTTCAAGGACTTTCGATGAGTTCATACAACTGAGGAGCTCTATGCTTTCTCATTGTGTTCTCAGTGAGCTCATCTTGTTTAGTAGTTGTTTTTCATGGCTGATTCTTTCAAGAGTAAATACAATAAAGCCCCCTACATTTTTGGTCGTGTCCCTCCATGAATTACCAACTTCTATGTAGCCATCTTTTAATGCCACTGAAACTTTCTCTCACTTATTTCCTGAAAACCTAATCTCTTGCTCTGTGTTGGGTGATAGGGACATCAGAGCCAAATTATGTCAATTTAGAAATAAATTTGAATAAAATGAAAGCACAGCTTCTTTGCTGCCCTATTTATTTTCACCAGACTTAGTAACCACAGGCAGCTGATGGTCATCATTTCAGTTAAAGCCAATTTTGAACAAGTTGTGATCACAGTATCTCCTGAGAGGCTTTGTCAGATCCTGACCAATACAGATAAGGATGCTCAAAGCCAACCATCGGACTTATCACGGGGACCGCATTAGAGGAGATAGGGGAAGGATTGAAGGAGCTGCAGGGGTCTTATCTGGCATCAATGGTAAGGGAAGCCCTTGGTTCTGTGAAGGCTTTACATGAAGGTGTAGAGAAATTCTAGGGCAATGAGGCAGGAGTGGTTGAGTGGGTGGGTGGGAGAGCACCTTCATAGAAGCAGGGTAAGAGAGAATGGTATAGGGGGCTTGCAGAGGGGAAACCGGAAAGAGGATAACATTTGAAATGTAAATAAATAAAATATCCAAATTGAAGGGGGAAAAGAAACTTTGGTAACTGGGAGGGAGAAAGTAGGAAGAGAGAGAAAAAAAGGAGCAGAATCAGGTATTAGAAGGGACACAAAGAGAAGCATAGAATAGAAATATGAATAGAAATAGGAAGTTGAATAGAAATATGTAGCAGTGGGGAATGAGGAATTGGGTGTAGCTGCTAGAATGTCCCAGAAACCAGGGAAAGGAGAGGCTCCCAGGACCCAATAGGGATGACAATAGCCAAAATACCCAACAAAGGGAAGTTGAAATCTGTAGTGATAACCTGCAGTAAATAGGCATGTCTACCAGTTGAGGGATGGGGCCACCCACCCTTCTCAAAATTTTTTATCCAGAAATGTTCCTGTACAAAGGAAAGACAGGGACAAAAATATTGAACAGAGATTGACAAAAAATCCATCCAGAGACTGCCCCATCTAGGGATCCATTCCATATTCAGACATTAAATCCCCAAACTATTGATAATGCCAAGAAGCACTTGCTGAAAGGAGCCATGTATGGCTTTCTCTGAGAGGTTCTATCAGCCTCTGACCAACACAGATGCAGACACTCACAGCCAACCATAAGAATGAGCCTGGATACCCCAATGGAATAGCAAGGGGAAGGACTGTAGGAGCTAAAGGGGATTACAACATCATAGGAAGAACAATATTAACTAACTGGACCACCCAGAGCTCCCAGAGACTAAATCAGCAAACAAAAACATACGCGGAGGGATCCATGGTTCCAGATACCTATGTAGCACAAAATAGCCTTATCTGACACCAATGGGAAGAGAGCCTGTTGGTCCTTTGGTGGCTTGATGCCCCATCTTAGAACTTTAGGATAAGACTAGAGCTGTGAGGAGGGAGTAGACAAGTGGGTAAAGGAGCACCCTCTTAAAGGCAAAGGGGAAGGTGCAGTGGGAGATGGGATGCAGGGTCCATGGAGGGGTAACCAGGAAGGGAGATATCATTTGAAATTTATATGAATGAAATTGTTAATAAAAAAGGGGAAGACACTAGGGAATCTCTGAGTTAAGAAATGCACTTAAATTCATAAAACAATTACACACATTTCAATAGTCCTTCACCCCACCTGTGCCTTTTGTGCAGTCTTTGATGATGGCTCAATATACAGACAGTTGCAGGCCATACAATCTTCCATAGTGTTCAATATCCCCCAAGTCAATTTTTGATTTTCTCTTTGGGGACGGTTGTGGTAAAACAGAAAAAGTAACAAGTTGTTTCAGGATGAATTTAATATTGCTAAAATATTATTTAAATTTTTAAATTTTTAAAACTTTTATTTTTTGCTGAAATCTTAATATTTAGTGAGCCTTTCTAGTCCTTAGAGTATGGTTTTGTATACCATGTGAATATATAAAATATGATTTGTAATATTTGAATTTAGTTTAAAAACCATTTTAGGGTCTGGTAAGGAAGTTGAGCAGTAATAGGTATTTGCCTCCAAATCTTTCCATCATGATAGAAGGAAAGAAGGTGTTCTCAGTCCTCCATATACATATAACATCGTGCAATGCATTTGAACAGACACAAGGAATTTAATTAAAAATAAATACAATATTTAAACACAATCCAATACAACAGCCTCTTTACTCTGGTGATGGGAGATGCTACTAAACAGGTTGAAACAAAGTTAAAAACGAGTTAAGAATAGTCATGTAATTATGTGTTCTGGAAAGTTTGAATCCTGGATGGGTCATCTGAATACTTGTAATCAGCTTTGCCACATCCATGATTGTTTGGGTACCACTTAGAGACAGAATGAGGGTGAAAAGAAGAATATGATTTACCTGTATCACTGCCACAATTATGATCTCTATGTCATAATGTCTTCCTATCAAAATGTACATAAACACACTTACCCCAAGAAGAAATTTATAAAGGATGTAGTGTTGAATTGTCAAAATTCTACGTTCCATTTCTGTAGTAAACAGTGAGATTAAAAGTGCAGAGTAATATTAAAGACCTGAAGTTTAAATTTTAGGCTTCAAGTAAAATACTTTAGGTATTAAATGAACACAATTTGCTTAGTCTTTTATGTTAATCAAATACCTTTCTTTCTATGTTTTTCCATGTACATCCTATGTTGATTTCATTTTCCTCCTTCACATAACCATGTCCTTCAGACAAAGCTATTCCTCAGAGAGCGAGAAATGGGCTGGTACCAGTTCCAAGACTGCAAAGAATTGTATAAATGATGTGACTTTAGTACCAAAGTTAGCTTTCTCTTTCTGTTTTTTTTAGCACTAAACTCAAGTAAACCTTGTCAGTAAGGTAGACTGCCTACAGGCACAAAATCCTGGTTGCATGAGTTTTCAGTGCGACCTGTATTTGACACAACTTGTCTCTTGCAATAAGTTTGGGACTGGTGCAGTATGCATCATGTCAGAGTGGTATGTCTCTGCAAGCCCATAAGGTGTTTCTTCAAACAGGGAGATTGCACCTCCTGTAGCACCTGCCTACACCTGAGGAGTTTTGTTGTTTGTAGGAGTGTCTGGAGAAATATGATATTGCTAAAAAATAATATGGCACTAAAAGATTGAGAGTTAGGTGTGCTTGTGCACTGGGAGAGCTCGTGTGTAGTATATGCTCGAACAAGAAGGGACATTGTGATTCCTTCGCTCCAAAGGGAAGTTCTCCTCAGAAGTGGCTAATCTGTCACTGTCACTAGGCAAGAAAGGGGTGGGGGAGGTGATAGTGAGGTGAGCACATGCCAAGTTTGCTCAGAATGCTCATTGCGCGAATGATCCCCACAGCTGTTGCACACCCAATGTAAATACGGACAGCCCCATTCATCACAGGGTTCCCTTCTGCAGCGCACGTCCAAACACTGTGATGATTTAGTGCCTGCAGCTGGAACTGCTTCTTCAGGACAGCAGAGTTTAAAAATGAGGGGATGGAATTGGAGAAGAGGTAGGGGTTACAGTGAAGGAACAATTCTAGGTTTCTGGAAAAAGAAAAAGGTAAAAGGATGTCATATTCTAAGTGGCCACTCCCTTATTTTAGCTTCAGATTTTGATGCACATACGTCCCTTTAGTGTAACTAATGCTTTTGAAACAGTATTGTCTCTGTTTCATGATTTGCATATGTCTTAATAGGTACACAAGGTCTTCAAGATCTATTCTTTTAAACAATATTGACCCCAAACTTCAGGAAACCTCTGTGAGAATAGTGTACAAATTCAGCATAATAAGAAAAATATAGTTAAGTTTTACCAAATATCAGTACATGACATTCACTCATTCATTCATTCAACAATCAATTGCAAGATTCTGAGGATGACTCAGTGGGTAAGGTCCTTGCTGTGCAAGCATGAGGACCTTAGTTCTGCCCCTGTTTCCACTTAAAGGTCCATGCTCTGAAACCTGTAATTATAGGACTCAGAGAGGGTAGACACAGTTAGATATGAGGGTATTTCCTGGACAACCAATCTAACCAAGGTACATGAGTTCAAGGTGTGGTACGATACCTTCTACCAAAAGTAAAGAGTGTTAGAGGGAACAGCCGACATCCTCTTACTTCCACATGCATAGTATGCATGGTTCAGTGCACTTACACACACACACACACACACACACACACACACACACAAACACCCACACAACACACACAGAGAGAGAGAGAGAGGGGAGAGAACAAAATCAAACCTTATATTCTCCCTTTATGAAAAATAAATACTTCAAAATATAATTGAGATCTCAATAAAATTAATTCACAAATTAAGAATCACACTCTATGTTCAGCACTTAGTAGATGTTCAGTGAGTGTTCCAAAACAAAATAAAGAATCTTATTTTTTGTTTTTTTAATTCTTTATTATATATTTCTTTACTTACATTTCAAAAGTTATTCCCCTTCCCAGTTTCCTGTCCATAATCCACCATTCCCTCCCCTCCTCCTCCCTCATATGGGTATTCCCCATATCCACACAGGCTGTATAACTGTGCTTCCTTTCTTCCTTCCCATGTCCTACACACATACCTTATGTTGTTTTTTTGTTTTGTTTTGTTTTGTTTTGTTTTGATTGTAAATTATTGGTAAATTGTGGTTGTGGAATTATTGGTATTCCAATATATCCCCCTTATTGTCCTCCCCCATATTCTCCTGCACTGGGAGTCCAACCTTGGCAAGATCAAGGGTTTTCCCTTCTACTGGTGCCCCAACAAGGCTATTTTCTGCTACATATGCAGTTGGGGCCCTGGGTAAGTCCATGTATAGTCTTTCAGTAGTGGTATAGTCCCCTTAAGCTCTGGTTGGTTGGCATTGTTGTTTTATGGGGTTGCAAGCTCCTTCAACTCTTTCAATACTTACTCTAATTTCCCCCCAAGGGGGTCCTATTCTCAGTTAAGTGGTTTGCTGTTAGCATTCACCTCTGTATTGGACATGCTCTGGATATGTCTCTCAGGAGAGATCTATATCCCTTCCTTTCTGCATGCATTTTTTAGCTTCATCAATATTATCTAGTTTTGGTGGCTGTATATATCTGCCACATGTGTGTCAGGCTCTGAATGGACATTCCTTGAGTTGCTGCTCTAAACTTTGCTTCCATATCCTTTCCTATGAATATTTTCCCCCATTTAATGAGAGGGAGCATCTGCATTTTGGTCATCATTCTTCTTGAGTTTCCTGTGGTCTATAGATTGCATCTTGGGTAATTTGAGCTTTTTGGCTAATAGGCACTTATCAATAAGTGCATACCAAGTGTGTTTTTCTGTGATTGAGTAACCTCACTCAGGATGATATTTTCTAGTTAATTCCATTTGCCTATGAATGGCATGACGTACTGAGTAGTACTCCATTGTGTAGATGTACTACATTTTTTGAATCCATTCCTCTGTTGAAGGGCACCTGAGTTCTTTCCAGCTTCTGGCTATTATAAATAAGGTTGCTATGAACAGAGTGGAGCATGTGTCTTTGTTGTATGTTGGAGCATCTTTTGGGTATATGACCAAGAGAAGTATAGTTGGGTCCTCAGGTAGTGCAGTGTCCAATTTTCTGAGGAACCTCCAGACTGATTTCCAGAATGGTTGTACCAGTCTGCAATACCACCAACAATGGAGGAGTGTTCCTCTTTCTCCACATATTTTGCAGCATTTGCTGTCACCTGAGTTTTTACCTTAGCCATTCTGACTGTTGTGAGGGGGAATCTCAGGGACTTTTTGATTTGCATTTCCCTGATGACTAAGGATGTTGAACATTTCTTTAGGTGGTTCTTGGCCATTCGATAATCCTCAGCTACGAATGTTTTGTTTATCTCTGTACCCCATTTTTAATAGGGTGCTTTGGCTCTCTGGAGTCTAACTTCTTGAGTTCTTTGTATATTTTGGATATTAACCCTCCATCAAATGTAGGACTGGTAAAGATCTTTCCCCAATCTGTTGGTTGCTGTTTTGTCCTACTGACAATGTCTTTTGCTTTACAAAAGCTTTGCCATTTTATGAGTTCCCATTTGTTGATTCTTGATCTTAGAGCATAAGCCATTTGTGTTTTGTTCAGGAAAATTTCCCCAGTGCCCATGTGTTTGAGACTCTTCCCCACTTTTTCTTCTATTAGTTTGAGTATCTGGTTTGATATGGAGGTCCTTGATCCACTTGGACTTAAGCGTTGTACATGGTGATAAGAATGGATTGATTTGCATACTTCTACATGTTGACATCCAGTTGAACCAGCACCATTTGTTGAAAATGCTATCTTTCTTCCATTGGATGGTTTTAGCTCTTATCATGTCCAGTGTGGAAAATACTTTTTCTCTGCTTACATGACAAGCTGATTCAGACTTTAGCAAGAAAAGATGGTGTAAAGCATATTTTAGTTTCTCTGAGAATGTGTCATCTTAGCTAAGGAATGAAATGAGTTTTGAAAAGTTCCACTTCTAATACATGTAATTTACAATCAAAACAAAACAAAACAAAACAAAAAACAACATAAGGTATATGTGTAGGACATGGGAAGGAAGAAAGGAAGCACAGTTATACAGCCTGTGTGGATAGTCTGGGCTCATGGTATCTAAGGGTAGGTTGTGTCAGCAACCCATGAAAATATGAGATATCCTAGTGCGATATTAGTGAGCCTTTCCATTTGGAAAAGTTATTGTCTTTCAATTCAAAATGTATTTTGTAATTTTGCATTTTGATCCTTGATCTGGATATCTGAAGATAAACCTCTTCCACCTTAAAGGTGAAGAAAATCTTCGTGGAAGATTCTGCAAACAAGAACAACTAGAAGAGGGGTGCCTGTGAGCAGATGGGTTATATGAGTCAGGAATGACCCAATATGAGAATATTCCTTTTGAGCATCTTTGACTTTGGAATCCAGCTTTTTTCATCCCTCTCACAACCAGTGGTTACAGCTGGACATGAGTTCCAATCTTAGAGGAGAATTCTATTCTGGAAACCACCTTCTCTAATAGTCCAGGGTTACTATAGTTTAGGATATTCTTTCTATCAAAAGGGCATATTCCTGAAGTCCTTATTTTTTGTACTCATTCTCTCTCTGTGTCTTTGTCTGTCTGTCTCTGTCTCTGTTTCTCTTTCTGTTTGACTCTCTCTTTCTTTATCTCTTTCTTGCCCCCTCTCTTCTATTTCAATTTTATCCAAAGCACAGTATTTATAATGAAAAAATTAAAACTACTTGTTTGAAACAGAAGAGAGATACAGAGTTTAGATATAAATATACTTAAACATTTTAATGAAGGACGATAGCACAAATGATAGATACTATTTGACGGGGTTGGAGAAATGTGGACACACTAAAACTACCTCAGATCATGCAGTCTGTTGTTTATTCACCTATTGTTTCAACAAGACCAGCAACATTAAATGGGAGAATTGTGTGGGATGTACCTTCATATGAAAAGGGAATTTCTTGAAGGCTTCAGACTTTATCTGAAGTTAGCATGATATTCATTGAACTTTTTATTCCTGATGTTTTGTTCTTTCTGCCTTCTAGTGAAGAAAATTTTGTTGGCATATAATCTTAACTTTGTATGTTTAAAACCCCTCAAATAGCTTATGAAACATATGACCAAAAGTAAGCTCTCCTACCTCCATGAACACCAATTTTTGGATACATCTTTTACAATAAAGATTACCTATCTAGAAATGAGTTAGAAATAAATTTTGGATAAAATATGTAGAACACATGGACAATAGAGTGAAAGGGAAATGATTCTAAATGTCTCATACAGAAGAATCAGGTGCCCAATGTTGTGTTGGCTATATTATAAAAACCATTTTGAGAAATGAATGAAAATTGATTGTATGGAAGGAAAAGATATATAGAAATAAGAGACATAGAGATATGCTCAAAATGGTTAAGTATGATCAAAATATGTGGGGAGTTAAAGAGACTCAACACTAGGTGTGGTGTCTTAATCTCTCAATTAAGATTGTATTGGATAATCTTAAAATTAAAAAGCAAAATACTCAATAAAATTCTGGCAAACCGAATTCAAGAGCACATCAAAACAATCATCCACCATGATCAAGTAGGCTTCATCCCAGGCATGCAGGGATGGTTTAATATACGGAAAACCATCAACGTGATCCATTATATAAACAAACTGAAAGAACAGAACCACATGATCATTTCATTAGATGCTGAGAAAGCATTTGACAAAATTCAACACCCCTTCATGATAAAAGTCCTGGAAAGAAGAGGAATTCAAGGCCCATACCTAAACATAGTAAAAGCCATATACAGCAAACCAGTTGCTAACATTAAACTAAATGGAGAGAAACTTGAAGCAATCCTACTAAAATCAGGGACTAGACAAGGCTGCCCACTCTCTCCCTACTTATTCAATATAGTTCTTGAAGTTCTAGCCAGAGCAATCAGACAACAAAAGGATATCAAGGGGATACAGATCGGAAAAGAAGAGGTCAAAATATCACTATTTGCAGATGACATGATAGTATATTTAAGTGATCCCAAAAGTTCCACCAGAGAACTACTAAAGCTGATAAACAACTTCAGCAAAGTGGCTGGGTATAAAATTAACTCAAATAAATCAGTTGCCTTCCTCTATACAAAAGAGAAACAAGCCGAGAAAGAAATTAGGGAAACGACACCCTTCATAATAGACCCAAATAATATAAAGTACCTCGGTGTGACTTTAACCAAGCAAGTAAAAGATCTGTACAATAAGAACTTCAAGACACTGAGGAAAGAAATTGAAGAAGACCTCAGAAGATGGAAAGATCTCCCATGCTCATGGATTGGCAGGATTAATATAGTAAAAATGGCCATTTTACCAAAAGCAATCTACAGATTCAATGCAATCCCCATCAAAATACCAATCCAATTCTTCAAAGAGTTAGACAGAACAATTTGCAAATTCATCTGGAATAACAAAAAACCCAGGATAGCTAAAGCTATCCTCAACAATAAAAGGACTTCAGGGGGAATCACTATCCCTGAACTCAAGCAGTATTACAGAGCAATAGTGATAAAAACTGCATGGTATTGGTACAGAGACAGACAGATAGACCAATGGAATAGAATTGAAGACCCAGAAATGAACCCACACACCTATGGTCACTTGATTTTTGACAAAGGAGCCAAAACCATCCAATGGAAAAAAGATAGCATTTTCAGCAAATGGTGCTGGTTCAACTGGAGGGCAACATGTAGAAGAATGCAGATCGATCCATCCTTATCACCCTGTACAAAGCTTAAGTCCAAGTGGATCAAGGACCTCCACATCAAACCAGACACACTCAAACTAATAGAAGAAAAACTAGGGAAGCATCTGGAACACATGGGCACTGGAAAAAATTTCCTGAACAAAACACCAATGGCTTATGCTCTAAGATCAAGAATAGACAAATGGGATCTCATAAAACTGCAAAGCTTCTGTAAGGCAAAGGACACTGTGGTTAGGACAAAACGGCAACCAACAGATTGGGAAAAGATCTTTACCAATCCTACAACAGATAGAGGCCTTATATCCAAAATATACAAAGAACTCAAGAAGTTAGACCGCAGGGAAACAAATAACCCTATTAAAAAATGGGGTTCAGAGCTAAACAAAGAATTCACAGCTGAGGAATGCCGAATGGCTGAGAAACACCTAAAGAAATGTTCAACATCTTTAGTCATAAGGGAAATGCAAATCAAAACAACCCTGAGATTTCACCTCACACCAGTGCGATTGGCTAAGATCAAAAACTCAGGTGACAGCAGATGCTGGCGAGGATGTGGAGAAAGAGGAACACTCCTCCATTGTTGGTGGGATTGCAGACTGGTAAAACCATTCTGGAAATCAGTCTGGAGGTTCCTCAGAAAATTGGACATTGAACTGCCTGAGGATCCAGCTATACCTCTCTTGGGCATATACCCAAAAGATGCCTCAACATATAAAAGAGACACGTGCTCCACTATGTTCATCGCAGCCTTATTTATAATAGCCAGAAAATGGAAAGAACCCAGATGCCCTTCAACAGAGGAATGGATACAGAAAATGTGGTACATCTACACAATGGAATATTACTCAGCTATCAAAAACAACGAGTTTATGAAATTCATAGGCAAATGGTTGGAACTGAAAATATCATCCTGAATGAGCTAACCCAATCAAAGAAAGACATACATGGTATGCACTCATTGATAAGTGGCTATTAGCCCAAATGCTTGAATTACCCTAGATCCCTAGAACAAACGAAACTCAAGACGGATGATCAAAATGTGAATGCTTCACTCCTTCTTTAAATGAGGAAAAAGAATACCCTTGGCAGGGAAGGGAGAGGCAAAGATTAAAACAGAGACTGAAGAAACACCCATTCAGAGCCTGCCCCACATGTGGCCCATACATATACAGCCACCCAATTAGACAAGATGGATGAAGCAAAGAAGTGCAGACCGACAGGAGCCGGATGTAGATCGCTCCTGAGAGACACAGCCAGAATACAGCAAATATAGAGGCGAATGCCAGCAGCAAACCACTGAACTGAGAATAGGTCCCCTATTGAAGGAATCAGAGAAAGAACTGGAAGAGCTTGAAGGGGCTCGAGACCCCAAAAGTACAACAATGCCAAGCAACCAGAGCTTCTAGGGCCATACCACTACCTAAAGACTATACATGGACTGACCCTGGACTCTGACCCCATAGGTAGCAATGAATATCCTAGTAAGAGCACCAGTGGAAGGGGAAGCCCTGGGTCCTGCTAAGACTGAACCCCCAGTGAACTAGTCTATGGGGGGAGGGCGGCAATGGGGGGAGGGTTGGGAGGGGAACACCCATAAGGAAGGGGAGGGGGGAGGGGGATGTTTGCCCGGAAACCGGGAAAGGGAATAACACTCGAAATGTATATAAGAAATACTCAAGTTAATAAAAAAAAAGAAAAAAATTAAAAAGCAAATGTGTGTGAGATTTCAAAAAAAACCTGATCAACAGTGGGATTTGGATGTGAGTAAGTACATGCCATACTTTAAGAAGAAGAACAGGCTAAATATAGTTTTAACAATTTATTGCTGAGAAACCACAAAAGGAAAAAAAATGAAACAACTATTTTTACTGAGCCTGGAGCTAGATTCTTGAACAGCTGATTTGTCTGAGGAAAGCTGAGTTCAGATTTGCAGGTGTTACTTTTAAATTTTAAGCTGATAGTAAAGAATCACAGTGGCAAAGTTCAGTCAGTAATTAGAGATGAATCTAGTTGTTAGGAAGGAAAAAAGTAGTTTACTCAAATTTGATGGAGATTGTGCACTTAGCAAACATGCTAAGTTCCCCTCACATACATGGATTATTGTTCCTGCAGCATGGGGGGAAGGAAAAGGACATACCAAGATGTTATTGAAAATAGGTTGTTTAAGAGTTTTAATTTTGAACAAAGGTGATCTCTAGACCTTGCTTTGGAATTTACTGTCTTCAGATTGTACATAGAAAACTAGAGAGAAAGTTCAGTATTAAGCATAAAGTCGAGAGACAAAAAGTCATTGACAGCCAACTGGAAAACACTAATAAGATCCAGGGTGGATTCAGTACTTTCTAAATGCAATGTTAGCATTTTCTTTCGAAGAGGATTGTATAAATCTCCACCCACTAATCTCTGAATAACTGCCCTTTGCTGTGTCTGTTACATGTTGGAGAACTGGCAAGGTATCCTTGAACCTAAGCTAAACCATTTAAAACTTTTTGAGCCATATTCACTCCAAGAACTGTCTTCCATTTCCCAAATTTTAGCCAATATTTTGTGCTGTCTAAAAATATCTTGATAGCTTGAGCCTCCCTGGTAAGATTGCTTTTCTGGCACGAATTTTGTATGTGTTAAATGACTAATGAAAGCAATCTGGAAAAACTGCCTGGGTGACTGTTGACAGATGTTTCTACATGGGGCTATGAAACTAAGGCAGAGCCGTAGGTGATGAAATGTCCACTGAACTGGAAGCTGAAGGACTTGGGTTCAATCCCGGCCTGACCTTTACCACATACTGAATTTACATATAATTAGTTCTCATGGTAGATGTGGAGACCTGCACATATGGAGGTAAACATTAAGATAAATGACCACAAAACAAATTTTGTCGCAGAAAATATGCAGAACTTAATACCAATTCTTGCATATTTATTATAATGCAATGAGACTATGATAAAAGACCTAGGAACAACCTAGAGAATTACGTTATACAAACTCATTGAAATACCTCAAAAGAAACCAGGGTAATATCTAAGGAAGTAATTGGTCCTAGATAGATTGTGGGTTAGTCAAAAGGTCAGAAGTAATATTTAGTTTACACTTGCTTTTTCACCTTAGTGTTCAAGCCATAAAGTTATTATTTGTGTTTTACTTTTGAAATCATTAATTCAGTCTATACTGTGAATACATGTTATTTATACATTTTTGAGGTCTAGTTACAAATCATGATAAGCAGTATTAAATATTATGATTTGATTAAAATAGAAGGTAACATAACTTAGCTTTCAAAAAGAAGAATTTTTAATGAGTGTTGAATATCTCACTCAGTCCAGACTATTAAATGACTAAAGCTGTAGAGGAGGTGTCTTGAAGGGATAATTATTTTCTCTATATTAGACTATGATTAAAAAAAATCTACCTTTCCTTTAGAAAATTTAATCTACTAGAAGGGAAGAATTGACTCTTCAAAACATGTCATTCTTTTGCACCAAAATAAAAATTCCAAAAAAACTCAATATGATCCAATAACCCCATCTATGAACTGGTATGACTGAGTACAAATACTTAATTAATTGGTCTTAGCTATGTGTTCCTCACGCTATTTGAGAGAGAGAAACAACAGAAGTTGGAAAGCAAACTGAATAGCATTCAAGATACTGGTGAATGAATGAATGAATGAATGAATGAATGAATTCATTAATGAATGCTTGGATATATAGATGGATAGATAGATATATAGATGGATAGATAGATATATAGATGGATAGATAGATAGATAACAGATAGATTAGATAGGCAAATAAATAAGCAATAGAGCATCTGTCCTCAGATGATTTAGTAATTAGGGTGGTGACCACTTACAACAAATTGTGAAGCTGCCAGAATCTGAAAACATGTGGTATTGTATGGAAACACACACACACACACACACACACACACACACACACACACACACACACAAACACACACACTTTTAATAAGATAATCATAAATTTTCATTTTCCATTTTTTCTTTCAAAATTTCCAACTTGAACTTTTGAAGTTTAAGAAACAGATACCTTCACCTTTCTTTCCCAAATTTTACCATTTATTTTTTTAATTGTTTTCTTATGTCATTATTTTTTCCATCTTTATTAAATTGGGTACTTCTTATTTACATTTCAAATGCTATTCCCTTTCCTGGTTTCCGGGCCAACATCCCCCTAGCCCCTTCCCCTCCCCTTCTAAATGTGTGTTCCCCTCCCCATCCTTCCCCCATTACTGCCCTCCCCACAACAATCCCGTTCACTGAGGGTCCAGCCTTGGCAGGGCCAAGGGCGTCCCCTTCCACTGGGCCCTTACTAGGCTATTTATTGCTACCTATGAATTTGGAGCCCAGGGTCAGTCCATGTATAGTCTTTGGGTAGTGTCTTAGTCCCTGGAAGCTCTGGTTGGTTGGCATTGTTGTTCATATGGGGTCTCAAGCCCCTTCAGCTTTTTCAGTCTTTTCTCTGATTCCTTCAACGGGGGTCCCGTTCTCAGTTCAGTGGTTTGTTCCTGGCATTCACTTACGTATTTGCCATATTCCGGCTGTGTCTCTCAAATTTTAACTTTTAAAACCTAAGAAATTATTTTGCACATGTAGCATTCAAGAAAGTAGGCAAAATAAATCAATCTCATAAGCAAAATCATATTTATAAATTTATTTTGTGAAAAGAATGCCTTCTTTGTTCCATAAGAAAAATATGTAAGAAGTGAAACAGAGAAAAGTATTTTAAATAGGTAAGTCTATAAAGAATTGGGAAAAAAACTACTTAGCAGAAAACAGACAAATACAGGAGCTAGAATACTAAAGCATTCCTGAAATCACTCCTAGTGAAGCAGGAGTCATTGTGGGTTTATGTTATTATAGATGTGACCTCAAATTCTTGCTTAAAATAATACAAATGGTTCAAGAATAAAAGCAGCTATAGATGTAGCTCAGACAAAGAGCTCTTCCCTGGAAGGTATAAAGTTCTGTATTCATTTTTTAGTACTGCCAAAAAGTAGAAAGAATAAAAGATATTCCATTTTTTTTGTCTGAAGAATGATCCATGAACCTCATACTTTTATTGTAGAATGACTGGATTTATAATATGAGCTGCAAGCAAAAGTTAAATAGCAAAATAGCAAGTTTCACTTAGACAGCTGAAATCAAATCAGTGCTTACATCATCTCACCAAACTGACAGGGCTGCTCAGTCTTGCTAAAACAATTTAGATGGGGTTTCTCATTGAGAATTCAAGGCAGAGAGACTGACCTTTCCATAGATGAGTCTTGTGGCTTCCTGTTCCCAACATAGGCATTTTTATACCATGTGAGAAACAGTAGTAACTTGTGCTACATTTACTTCCTATAATCCTAAAGAGCACAATATTTTTTAATATCTTAAGCCATTTGGTGTTCAGTTTTCTCCTTGTCACAATGTTCGTGGCCCAGTCTGGATCACAAAAATATGTGTTGGCATGCACTTCAGTTTTTGATGCCTGAGACAAAGAGGTCCACCTTATTTGTAGAGTCTGGATTCAATAAACACAACATCATATGGCATCTTTAACAATATAGCTAAGATTACTTAAATTTATGGAAATTGATTTTAAAATTTTGCGAGAATGAATTCATTGGTTGCATCCCAATCTGAACATAAGTTCTTCCATTTTGATATTTAAAATGAAAGTTTATGTTTGGGTGAGATGTGGATCATTAAAATTTTCCACCACCACACCTTTACTTTTATTTCTCCTCCATCCTACAATATGTGAAAAATAGTGGTTGTTGTTATTCAAGTCTCCAATATTGGTGCATTTTCTTTTTTTTTTTTTACATTTTTTTTATTAACTTGAGTATTTCTTATATACATTTCGAGTGTTATTCCCTTTCCCGGTATCCGGGCAAACATCCCCCTCCCCCCTCCCCTTTCTTATCGGTGTTCCCCTCCCCACCCTCCCCCCATTGTCCCCCTCCCCCCAACAGTCTAGTTCACTGGGGGTTCAGTCTTGGCAGGACCCAGGGCTTCCCCTTCCACTGGTGCTCTTACTAGGATATTCATTGCTACCTATGAGGTCAGAGTCCAGGGTCAGTCCATGTATAGTCTTTAGGTAGTGGCTTAGTCCCTGGAAGCTCTGGTTGCTTGACATTGTTGTACTTTTGGGGTCTTGGTGCATTTTCTGTTGCTAAAAGAAACTGGTATAACCAAATCAAATTTTTGGTTCCATGGGGGCCGGATGTTTATCATGACGGGGAAAGCATAGTGGCAGAAGAGTGAGCAGGAAGCTGATTGATCACGTTCCGTTCACACAGACAAAGAAAGCAGGAAGTTGGGTGAGGCTGTAGATCCTCAAAGCCTGCTCACAGTGTAGCCTTGCTCCAACAAGGTTCTACCTCCTACAGGTCCCATAACTTCCTCAGAGTGGCCAACTGAGGACATTTCTCATCCAGATTGCAATATCTTACATTGTGCCTCCAATACTAATGGAAGCTCCAAATTCCTTAGTCCATTCTAAAGTTCCCTATTACCCCCCATCCTTTTTTTATTTTCACTGCATTTCAATTCATGGTATGTACGCAGTGATAAGTGAAGATTTGATATGAAGTACAGGATACCCATGATAGATCCCGTAAACCCGGAGAAGATAACCACGAAGGAAAGTCCCAGCAAGGAAGAATTAAATCGTTATAGGAGGCAGACAAAAGGAGGGAAGTGCGTGGTTGAGGGACTGGGGAGGTGAATGTGGGAGTTATGATCAGGTGTGAGGAGAGATAGCAGACAGGGCCAAGGAGAATGAATGGAAATCTGCTACTGAAATGATGCTGAAGTATGGAGAATCTGTAGGAAGTCTCAGAGACCAGGAATGAGGGAGGCTCCCAGGAGTCAATGCAGGTGACCTCAGTCCAGTTGTCTAGGAATGGAGACATGGAGCATGACGCGATTACCTCCTGAAGCCAGGCAGGACTCGTCATGGCGGGATAAGGCCATCAAGCCACCCATAAACTTTCAACCCAAAATTTGTCCTGTCTAAATGAAGTCCTCTGTCTCTTCCTGGAGATGATCCCTGTGTGACTCCCCATCAGGTGCAGATTTCCAATCATTCTCATGTCTGCAGTCATCCCCTTGCCAACACTCCCACTCCTCTCCTCATTCTCTCTCCTATCTAGTTCCCTCTCTTAACTTGCCACTTATGAGTATTTCATTCCCCCTTATAAGTAAGATTCAAGCATTTTCATTTATGTCTTTATTCTTGTTAGGCTTTTTTGGGTCTGTGGAGTGCAACATGACACCTGTATTTTATGGCTAATATCCATTCATAAGTAAGTACACACAATTCAGATCTTTTTGGGACTGGGTTGCCTCACTCAGGATGATATTCATTTGCCTGCACAATTCATGATGTCTTGATTTTTAATGGCTGAATATTATTCCATTGTAAAAATGTACCACACTTTCTTTATGCATCTTCAATTGAGTCACATCTAGGCCATTTCTAGTTTTTAGCAATTACAAATAAAGGTGTTATGAACATAGTTGAGCAAAAGTTTTCTTGGGATGTTGAAGCATCTTTTAGGTATATGCCCAGGAGTTGGTATAGCTGGGTTTTGAGGTAGAACTATTCCTAGTTTTCTGAGAAACTACTGAAAAATTAATTTTCAAAGTGGATGTATCAGTTTGGAATCCCACCAGCAATGGAGGAATGTTCCTCTTGCTCCACTTCCTTGCCAGCATGTGCTATCACTTGAGTTTTTATCTTAGCCATTGTGAGCTGTGTAATATGGAATCTCAGAAATTTTTGATTTGCATTTCCCTGATGACTAAGAATTTGAACATTTCTTTAAGTGCCTCATTGCCATTTGAGATTCCTGTTGACAATTCTCTGTTTATCTCTGTTCACCATTTTTTAAATTGGGTTGTCAGGACTGTTGGTGTTTATCTTCTTGGGTTCTTTATATATTTTGAATATTATACCCGTGTCAGATGAATACTCCTTCTTAATCTGCCATTTTGTCTTATCAAAGGGGGTGTCCCTAGCTTTAAATCACAACATTGGGAATATGGAGCCTGGGATGGCTAACTCCAGTGGCCAGGCAGTAACCTAGGTTTATCTATTGGGATACCAATCCACCCACAAAACTTTGGAACCAAAACTTACCCTTTCTAAAAGAAATGCCGTGATTGGGGAAGGAGCAGAGACTGAGGGAATAACCAACTAATACCTGGCCCAATTTGAGATCCATCCCATAGAGAAGCACCAATCCCTGACACTATTAATTATAGGTTGTTGCAGACAGGAATCCAAAATGGATATCCTCTGAGAGACTCCACAGCAACTGACTCAGACAGAAGAAGACACTCACAGCCAAACAGTGGATGGAGCTTTGGGACTCTTCTGGAAGAACAGAAGGAAGAATTGGAGGCCACTAAGGGGATAGGAACACCACAGGAAGACAAACAGAGTCAACTAACCTGGACATTTGGGACTCTCAGAGTCTGATTCACCAACCAAAGACCTGGCTGAATCTAGGCTTCTCTGTTCTTATAAATACTTGGACCTCGGTCTTCTTGTGGGCTCCAAACACCTGGAACTGGGGCTATCCCAAAGGCTGCTCCCTCTCTGTGGGCTACGTTCTTATAGCTCTGGTCCCAGTGGGAGAGGAAGCACCTAGTCAACTTGAAACCTGTTCTATACTTAAATACTGTATTTTAGCAAAATTTGCAGTCTTCTTTGATTTTTGTGATGTTGAGATCATGAATGGAAATATATTTTATTATGTTTAGTAATATATTTGAATATTGGTATACAAAAGTATTTCACTGATATTCTGATACATAAATATGTGTAGTTGTTTTCTCTTTGTTGGATACACACACACACACACATATATATGTATATATATATATATATATTTGTGCATAGCAACATAAGTAAGTTTTATTTAATTTTTGGTTTTGTTTATGTTTCTGTATAGACAATATTAATAAAAATAGAAGCTCTTCTGAAAATTTTGTCTCAGAAGATAATTATATATAGACTTTATAGTTACTACAGAAAGATTCCCCTGATTAAAGCTTACTGACAAGGTAAGTTACAGCCAAAGGACTTGTCAAAACTATATCAAATAAAAGTTTTAGGAAATCTCTGAAATTGACAAGATTGCCAAGCTCCTATATCCCTAAGAGTATAGAAATAGTAATGACTCCTGAAAACTCTCAGACTAGTTATGCTTTCCTTTTCTTTTCTTTTCTTTTCTTTTCTTTTCTCTCTTTCTTTCATTCTTTCGTTCTTTCTTTCTTTCATTTTTAGAGGCTCTGAGTGAGTACGTCTAAGCATCCTGGAAGAGGGAAGACAAGACACACAGCTTGGAAGAACTTGAGACCAGCTGACCAGCCTTTAAAAGCCAAAGACAACCTGATCCACATTGAACCACAAAAAGACATGCTTCAATCTGTTGAGTTTTCTGAAGATTGTGCAGTGTGCTCCAGGTTTGTTAGTTGTCACCATTTTTCAGGTTGGATTTTACTGAAGTAGCTGTCTTTGAGACATTACTACTCCTATCTGATACCCCATACCCATACAATATCCTTTTCACCCTCCCCTGCTTCAATGAGGATACTCCCACTCCCACCCACCCACTCCCACCTCAACACCCTGGCATTCTCCTACACTGGGGAAACAATGACTCCAGTTACTAGATATTTTTAGGAGTTCTATCCAAGAATGGTGTCACAAAGTATTTGCATAGCACCTTCCAAGAATTCGAGGTCTATAGGCTTATCTTTTATTTCTCTGAGAGTCAAGAGCAAATTAACAGCATAATTGTTATCACTATTATTACTTATTTTTCTCGATACTGATTGTATAAAGTCCAGTTTAACTATGATGGTTTTATATGTGCATACTGATTGGACTTTTCTCATATTCACACTTCTTAGCCTTCCCTTCCCCCTTGATAGTATCCCTTCCATAGTCTCCCCTCTACTTTCATCACATATATTCATGAAGTCACATGTTAATATGTACTTATATATTTTGTACATGAAACATGGAATGTTTGCCTTTGTTAGCATTTCTAGAGGATTTTCCTACTCTGGAGTTGGAGAAATTTGAATCCTGCTTGTGTCCTTATTGACTCTGGCCCTTGTATTGTTTATAAGGAAATGTAATATACAGAATAATATAAAAAGGCTTTAGTACTCCAGAAGTTATTGGGCTTGAGAAACATGGAAATATGTGAGAAAAGTTTTGATTCTTATGAGCTGTTTTTCTTTCTCCTTTCCCCTTTTAACATTTGGTTTAATACCGGGCCTTTAGAGCAAGACATGAATTTAAAGGCAAAGAAACCAAACCAAAAGATTGAAACAAACAACAAGAAGCAGCAACTACGTCCTTCATAAAATAAGCACAATCAATGGATGTGTGGCATCCCAAGAACTGAGCAACTACTCGGTGTGTTTTCATTAATATCTTCTACATCTCTTCTATGTAAATCCCCTCCTGGAGAGGAAGGGAACTCTTGCCTGATAAGGGTATGAAATGTTAATTAACATTAAAGATGAATCCCAATTGTCCTCATATTCTATCCCTGTTCACCTAGGTTGGTTAGGAGAAGATATCTCACTTTCCCAACCTGATGCTTAGCTGAGTGTGTTCTTGAGTTTCTCAGCCTCCCACATGGCTCCCCTTTCTTATTAAGCTACCTACAAAGCCTATGAAACAGAAGTGGCAAGATGTCCTTGTTATATGCAGGAGGGCATGAGATAGAGTCAGAAGAGCCATGTAGAACTTGCTTCTACAGCACTCTGCGATTCTACCACCGGTAAGGCATGATCCTAAGTTAGTTAGAGCCATTTAATCTACATCATCAATTGACTACTTAAGGGTGCTAAGCCAAGCTTCAATCATCTATTAGACTGAGGGTAAGAAATTTGGGGAAATGAAGTACCGTACAATAGCCACAGAATGAGCAATATGTGTATTCACATGTAAAATTATATGTATTTATAATTATAATATATAATATATTGCTAGATTAACACATGTATATATATTTACTCAATATTTAAAATGTCTTTACTAAAAATATTGTAAAACATTCATCAAGGTATTTCACTGAATTTATAGAATATAGACACACAATCAGTAATTGTTCTTATGAGTATATTTCATTGTATGTAAACATTGTCAGATATGTCAAAGACATAGAAAGGAGTTGAAAGTGAATCTAAAAAATAGCAAAATAAAACTAAAGTTATCATATTACTCTTTCATATTTGTCAAGAACTTTCAAATTTTGCAAATTCTTAAGAAATGTCTATTTTTCTCGGCCTGAAGTATTCAACCAGTTCTTTTAAATCCACATATATTTCCTATTGATGTACAATAAGACAGAAATGTAGACAATCACTGTATGTTTAAATACTAAAGAAAGAAGAATGTATAAATGAGGCTTTAGAGGGTAAGAGTGATGGATACATTGGAATCTGTTGCTTTTAAGCCATAGACTGTGTCCTACAGGAAATATCAGAGAAAGGCAGTTTCAGGATCCTGAGAAATCATTTCAGAATGAGCAAGTGACATATACTCAACAAAAATCCTGCAAATGATGCATTACAGTAAATGGGCAGAACTCCAGCTGAGAAAACTTAATAAGTAAAAGTAGGTAAGTAAATGAACAGTGGTCACTTATGCATAGAATATGAAATGGCCCACACAGGATCAGATATTGGGAGCTATGTTCTGCAACCTCAAGAAGAAGATCCTTTCTGGAGGACATGAGTTACTGAGGGCTAATACATGATGGCTGTCTTGTTCCCAACCCCTCCCCTTTCTCTCTCTGTCTCTCTCCCTCTCCCTCCTGCCACTCTCCCTCCCCTCCGCTTCCCCTTTCTCTCCCATCCCCCTCTTTGTCCCCCTCCTCCTCCCCTTTTCCCTCCCTCTTTGTGTGTGTGTGTGTGTGTGTGTGTGTGTGTGTGTGTGTGTGTGTGCTTTCTCTACAGTATAAAGTAAACAGACTCTACCAAAAGCTACATCTACTCTGATATTCATTGTGAGCACAGAAATAACAAACATAAGCACTCTGGACTAAAACTTCTGATATGTAAACCAGAAAAAAACTTTTCTTTCTTAGCTTACACCAAGTATTTGGCCGCAATGATATGAAGGCTTGTTACCACGTGATTCAAGAATCGCTTGCCATTTTGTGGTACAGGAAATAGTATGTCACTCTCAAGAATCTGGCAAGTTAGTCACAGGCTGCATAATTTAAAGAACAACTCAATTTTATTTCCACACAATTTTAGAATTGGTAATAGCCTTCTTTTTATGCTGAGTGTGCCCCTAACATTTTCATTTCTGATTGACTTGTTCAATTCTCTGTGGATCTGGACTTCACCCGAGATTAGAGATTATATTATAAGCAGCTGCCAGTGATATGTGTAGATACATTCAATTTCACAAGAATAGATTTAAAGTTTTTCAACCCATGTTTGGATTTGCAGACTGCTCTATGATTGATTTTTTTATATTGTAGATTAAATTAGAAGGCTATTTATTATAATTTTTGGAAAATGTCATAGTGAACCACTGCGCAAAAGCCAGTTGAAGGGCTGTGACACTGATTCAGGGCTGAAAAGTATTTAGTACCAAGTACTGATTTTGATGGAAAGATTGAAAGAAAAATTAAGATATTTTTGCTTTTAAGTATAGTAAATAGGTAATTTCGAAACATCAAAATGGGGGAAGAATGATGCTGAAACCAAGAACCTATAATGAGTTCATATCTAGAGATGTTAAAAAAATCTAGAGATGTTGAAAATTTTTTTAGATTATCTACCATGATGTATGGGCTTCTGTCTTATGTTCATAAAGATGATATATAAATATGCATTTCAGAACTAACATCCCAAAAGAGTAATTTAGGGTGTGAAACAAAACAGGGATTTCTAGAGAGTTCAAAACAAGGAAATAAAAGATAAATATTAAAAGTTGGTGAGTTCTAAGTTAGATAATATCTCAACAATTACATTTATTTTGAAAATTATTTTTATATCCACCATATCATTTGAATATCAGGAGCTGCTTTGGAAAGAGAAGGGACCATTATTATCCTCATTTACATGTAAAGAAATGGGGGCTTACAATTTTAAAGTTGTTTTTCTAGTAAATCATCCAGCCGAATGCACAGATGTAGCAGTTTCAATTGCAATGTTAGGCATTAAGTTAAAAGAGAAAGAATGTAGCGTGCACTGTAGGTTTAATAAGTATATAGAGAAATGGTGGAGGCCACCATTAATTAAAGAAACCTTCATGGATAAAGTGCCCATTATTTCACCCACTGCTGTGGTTATCTTGCTGCATCGCTCTTTTAAGGGGATATTTATGGCTTACTTAATAATTTTGCTATTAACACGATGGCTAATTGTTTGGAAGTCCTGGATAATTGTTGGTGAAGAAAATAAATGCTGTATCAACTGCTTTGTATGTAATGTTGAAGATTTTAAAATGCCCAATGCAAGATACAATTGGTTGGAGCTGGAGAGATGGCTCAGCAATCAAGAGCACAGGCTATTGACATAGTCTTCAATTTTCGGAAATCATAAGGTGAATTAAAAATAAGTACCTGTAACTCCCGTATCCAATGATCCAAAACCTTCTCTGGCATTTGTATGATTTAACATCTTCTTCTGGACTTTTTAGGCATTGCAATACAAGGAATGCATAGATACCCATGCAGACAAACACTTATATACAAAAAATAAAATCTAAAATAATTTTAAGAAATAACTAGTCATTTTTTTCTTTTCTATTTTTTGGAGCTGGGCACCGAACCCAGGGCCTTGCGCTTGCTAGGCAAGCGCTCTACCACTGAGCTAAATCCCCAACCCCATAACTAGTCATTGTTAAATATTGAATGGCAAGCTTCCCTTCATTATCTTATCCTATAAGAACAGACTACGGTGATATAAACATGCACTATGACATGTTACTGTAGCAAGCAATTCTAGCCATATAAGGCAGTTATTGGAACAACTATTTTACAGTTGGAGACATGATAAGAATACTTCTGAAACTCTTAATGTCTTGGGAAATTATTAACCTTTAATAATCAGAGCCAACTGTTGCAGCATTCTCTGTTCCTGTAAATAGTCATTATTTTATTCTCAGAAAGTTTATAAGTACATCTTCATCTTCTCCTAGTCAGCAAGCCTAAGAAATGATTTATTATATTTTTATTTTATTAATTAATGCTTTCATTTATTTATTTCCGAAATGTTGCTCTTCCCAGTCCTCCTCAGAATTCCTTTCCTATTCCCACTCCCCTTCACCTTTAATAGGGTGCACCACTCCTGGGCATCTCCCCTCCATAGGGCATCAAGAACTAGGCAAATCCTCCACACTGGGGCCAGACAAGACAGTCTTTGGTTGCGTATGTGCTGGGGACCTAAAATGACATGAACGGTGTCTACTCACTGTTAAGTAGATATTAGACAAAAAGTACAGAATACCCATGATACACCCTCCAGACCCTAAGAAGTTAAACAGAAGGTAAGCTCATGTGAGGACATTTCAATCCCACTTAGAAGGGGGGACAAAATAATCATGGGAGGCAGAGGAAGGAAGGGACCTAGATGGGATTGGGAATGGGGCTGGAATAAGGCAGGGGGTCAGGATAAGGTATGGCAGGAGATAGGAGAGAAGCCAAGAGGGCCAGACAATGAATGGAAATATGTAGCTGTTGGGGGTATAGGTGAGGGGAACCTTTAGAAAGTACCAGAGACCTGGGATTGGGAAGCCTCCCAGGACTCAATGTGGGTAACCTTACATGAAATGTCTAACAGTGGGTATATGGAGCCTGAACTGTCCACTTTCAGTAGTTAGACAGGACCCTCAGTGAAGGGATTGGGACACCAATCAACCTTTAAATTTTTGTCCCCAAATTGTTTCTGTATAAAAGTTTTGTTATAATTTTTAAAGTAGCATAACATATAAGGTTTGATTTTATAATTATTAAAATCTTCCCAGGAAGGCAAGATGTGAAATATTATTTCTTATTTTATTTTAAAATACAGGCAAAATAAAGGTTATAGCGATTACATCTTATTCACTGTGAAAGATTAATTAGTAGCACTGATTTCAATATAAATAATTTATTATGAGAAATTGCACACTAGCAATTGAGCCAAGTGCTTTAGAACCATTATTTGATTTAATCCTCACAATGAACTGACTATTATTATCCTCATTTTCCAGTTAATAAACCTAAACCTTGAATAAGTCAGAAAAGCTATGCAAAGCTACACAGACAATATGTAACAGAAGTGGTTTTTAAGATAGTTCTGACTTTAAATCTTTCCTGTATGAGCCATTCAGTGATGTTTTATTGAATGGCCACTCACACAGGGATACAACTGTAGGCACTGAACATTAAAGATTGCTATTTTACAAATAATGTGAAATGTTAGAGTCTCAAAAACTAGATGACAAAGCTTATTTAAATACATATAACACATATTGATTCTCTCTTTAAGAACTGTAGTTCAATGTGGTTGTATGACATGGTTCTCAGGTAATGTTGGGGAGAGGGGAACTGCTGAGAGGAAAGAAGGGGATGAAGATGAAGTAAAATATGATAGAAGTACACTTGGTGGTGCATGCATATAAATGGCATGACAGGACCTTAATATTGTACAAGTCTTACATGAGTATAGATTGATGACTGACAGAACAATATTATATAAGTAAGACAAATCTACAGACATTTATGTTTAGTCTATAGAAATCTAAGCAAGCTTCAGACGGAAGACTACAGTACCTATTACTATAGGTTTTTCAAGGAATAAGAAACTTTCAATCTGAAAAGAGCAAAGATGCAGTCCCAAGTTGACAGGTGAGCACAGACAATAATTCACAATAAAATTAACATGCTTTAGATATTTATGTAATCATTGTAGAGCAAAATTTTTTTGAAACCAAATTGTGACACATTCTTTGGTCAAAGTAATACATAGAGTTGTTTAATGAAAGTAGGGTCTACTTCCAAGAGAAACTGTTGACTTCCATATGTAAAAAAGATGAAACAAAAATAGTGATTTGCAGTCAAGTAAGTGTTTGGTGGAAACTTGACTTAGAATGGCAGCTGTTTTTGAAATCTTAATGAATAAGATAGATTGTTGTTGGCTATCTTTGTCACAGTACTTTCCATTAAGCTTAACTTTGCTAAGAGAAACTTACTCTGCTTTTCAAAATGTCAGTGGGTGTTATACATGTTTGTGTGTGTGTGTGTGTGTGTGTGTGTGTGTTTGTGTGTGTGTGTGTGTGTGTGTGTGTGTCTGTCCCTATATCACATACATGTATGTCTGGTGCTCACAGAGAGAAGAAGGTTGAAGTTTCTGTGGGACTTGAGTTATGGGTAGTTATTAGCCACCATTTAGTGCTGGGAATTGAATATTATTATATTGTAAGAATTTCCAGTGCTGAAACCTGCTCAGCCAACTTTACAGCCATACCTTAATAGTGAAATGTTTTTATATTAGGTTATCAAATGGATAAACTTGTTCTGATCAGAGCTGTTGGACTTCATTTCTGAAGGGACAAATATAGATTCCTTACCTACAGTTTCTTATGACATATCTTACTTTGACTAGTTATGAATATTGATGATGAGGAATGATGTTGGCTTACTCTTATGTTTATCACTTGCCTACATCTGTAGAACAAAAACATGTTTCTTGCTGATTTAAAAATGGATGAAGAGATAAACACTTTTTTTACCTGAGCTTAATAGATAACTTAATTCACAGTTGGATATATCTGATATCTATTACCTTAATATTTCTATCTCAATTATAATATTGTATTGAAATTCATTTCAGTATTCTTATTTCTACCATTATACTTACTGTGCCTTCTAAGATGTTCAAAATATTTATCCAATTAAACAATCCATAAATATTTAATTAATAATTTTGTCTTATGTATTACGTATTTTGAGTTGTATCTTTCCATTATCCTCTACACAGGAACATTTATGATTCTTCTCATTACTTGTCTGGCAAAATCACCTTTAAGAAACTATTTCTTTTATCTTTGTCTTTGAGATTATAATAGAGTTACTTCTCTTTCCTATCATTTCTTCCAAACTCTGGCATATACTTCTGCATACTTTCTTTCAAATTCATGGCCTCTCCTTTTCATTAGGTTTTTTACAAATATGTGTACACAAACACATACATATATACATGTTCATGTATATAAATTTCTATATAGATATTCCTAAGTATATAAATATAACAGTCTACTAAATGATATACATATGTATGCTTTCATGGGTAAGCATTTGGTATTAGAAAACAAGTTGGTGTGGTTTTGCCTGGGAAAGACGATTTTAGGTTTCATACTGGTATAGTAAAGAGGTAGTAGTAGGTTCTCATCTGAGATCCATAATGTCCTTTGACCTTTGGCCTTTACCCTTTGCCTTTTGTTCTGCTTTGTTGGCTAGACTTCCTGTATCAGTACTATTTATTCCCTCTTGCTTAGTGGGCCTTAACTCTAATTAGAGAGTCATTGTTTACTATTACGTTTTAGGAGTCAGTCTTGCAGCCTTGTGCTATTGTGCCATGCTGGTTCCGCTGTGTTTCTTAGTCATTATATCTTGGTAGAACAGTTTGCTTTATGATTCTTTCAGAAAATTGTATGGTGTCTTCTGGTACGATGAAAGCTAACCCTCAGAGAGGTTATCCAGAATAACAAGAAATAATATGTTTCTTTCTTAGACTTGGGTGAAATTGTGAAAAAAATCTTCCACATGAATGGACTACAGAAAAGATTAAGAGCACACAGGTTTCATCACCAAGGATGACTGGGTGTTGTGGAGCATTTTCTACCTTCCTCCTCAGTACGTACTGGGCCTCAAATGGCTACAAGTCAAATAGCGGTTGATTAAAAACACAATTAACAGTCCTCCCAATCTTCAGTTTATGCTACCTTGAAGGAATAATATATTATCTTATAGTTTTTTGATGATACTGTATTACAAGAACATCAAGGTAATCAAATTTACTTCTAAATAAAATAGTACTGTCATAGTAAATTTCAATAAGAGCTAACACTAGTGAATTAGTTTAAAAATCTTTTTTATCCATGTCTCCATTTCAATTGCCAACTTCTGTGCTAATACTAAAACTTGAATACATCTTCAATTATCCCTCTACCAGCTGTCACCCTGCTGAAGGGTCTCACCATCAATCATGCACTATTAAAAATGCACACAGATGCTTAACCTTCTGTCCCCTTTTGCTCCCATTTCTATTCATGACTGGGCATTTCCTTATAAAGTCTCCTTCCAAATCTCATAACAGAAAGTCATATATATATATATACATATATATATATATATATATTTCCAGCTACGATACACCTTTTCCATATTTGGTAATGGCTCCCTCTGTCTATGGCAAAAATTTGAATATATTTATTAGGGCAAAACAAATTTGAAGAATAATTTTAAACACTGAGTAGATTTCATGTTACACACACACACAAAATCTACAATTATATACATTTTCTTGGTATTTTTGTTTGATGTTCCTTCTGAATTATGTCTGGCCTTTCCTTTAATTGTGTATGGTAAACTTTACTCATATTTCAAGCTACAAATAAGCTATTGTTTCTTTTTAATTGTCTTTCTTCTTGACCTGACAGAATGAATACACACACACACACACACACACACACACACACACACACACACACACACGTATGTATGTAGGAATGATCAGGTAGTTGAGCAAATTAGACCTTGAATTTTCAATTCACCATTTTCTATGGTTGAATACAAGAATGAGTGGAAATTAATGGAATAAAACAGAAGCGGGTAATATGGAAGTAGAATAACATATAAAAAGCCAATAAAAAGAATAGAATAAAACAGAACAGAATAGAATAATAGAATAGAATAGCACATCGTTTCCAGAGAGTTTGAAGCTTGCTTGAAATTTTAAGTTTGACAAGTTGTGTCTACTGATCTATAATTGTTAGAAGCCTGATTCCTGATATTCTGGTATTCATAGTATAGGAAATTTAACATGGGAGTGTGCTGGAGGATTATTATAGGTCATCTTTCACCAGTGTATTAGATCATGAGAGGTATAATTAGTTTCCTTACAAAGCGCAGACACTCCGCATGTCTATCATCTTCTACATGTTCTTATTTTCTTGTCTACTTCTCTGTCTTGTTTATAAGTCCTTGTCAAATATTGACCACATGGTATTTTGGGTATTCTAGCTGCTGTAACAACAAACCAAGCAAATTTTATGTTTAACTGCATTAGCCACGGTCAGGTATTTGCTATAGCAATGCATAAGGAATAAGATATTCTGTGACAATTTTTAGAATAAGTCCATTCAGCTTAATGATGTGTCCCTTATTTCTGGATAAAGTCCCAATTAGATGCCCCTGTGCCATTCATCTCCATCTCTATGACAACAAGCACTAAGTATCTGATAGTCTCTGACTCCTCTGTAGCTCCTAAAATTCAGCTGATACAAAGTCAACCTTTCAGAGATAGCACCTCAGTTGTGGTGTGATCACCAAGAAGCCATAAAAGAGAATTACCCAGCTTAGGTAGATAATTGATGAGCATCAAGTGTCCCTTTGCATAAATGTCTTTTGCTTCTAGACTAAGGGCATGAGGGATCAAGAGACACCTAGGAGACAGCTTGGATGCCTTTGTCTTACTCTACTTAATGTGTACCTGTTCCACAAAGCTTAAGGAAGGAAGAACAATCTTTAAATGAACTGATAACCACTAGGCTAGTACACTTAATGATAGATTTTCTTTTTCATGATCTTTTACTGATAGACTTATGACTTGGGCCTAGGCTGCCAGGTCTTGGCATGACGGGTTTGCTATGTACCTCCATAAATGAAAACTAAGAAATGAGCTAACAATTTAAAAGGATTTATTAGTTTTACAGGGTTTTGACAACTTGATTTGCTCTTTCTTAATTTGTTAATAGTTGGTTAAGGCTGCAACAGCCTCCAGCATTGCTTATGGCTTATGCTCAAGGCTCAGATCCTTGAAATATAGGGTGTAAGCCCAGAGTGGTTTAAAAAAAGTATCATAAGCAGAGACATACTGTATCTTATCCAGAATAAAAGCAGCTTCCATCCTCACTGTATCATATAAAAAGCCCACGAAATGTAATTTTTCTACAAATCAAGAGGCTGATATAAAAAAATATTCAAAGAATTGAACGTGGTTTAAGTTGCTTGTAATGTTTATTCATTAGGTTAGGAATCACAGCCTTTGATGCTTGTCCAGAGTTCTTTTCATACAGTCGTCTTTGCATCTTGCAAAGGCCTTCTTAAAAACAAAAAACAAAAAACCCAAAACTTAGGAGGATAAAATGCTAGGATAGTCCTTAATAGGATAATGGGTAGGTACAGAAAATGATGTAGGAACCTCTAAACTTGTTGGTCAATACTGTTTAGTGCAAGGATGTACACCTACGTTTTCCAAACCAACCCACTTATTAGCATTTTTCCTTGTGCAGAGTTCACAAAGAATCAATACTTCACTAGCCTGCAGAATCCTGCTTTATTTCTCCCTGATATCAAGCAAACTCCTGGGAACACTATGTGAGTCATAATGACAGGGGATGGGTGATAATAAAAGTCCTGCATTATGCCACATTAAGAATCATCTTCCCATAAAACTGGTAAGCTGCTCAAACATTCCCCTGTGTAGCTTCAGACACAACCATCAAATATTTAGCATGGATTTTTGGCTAATATGACTCTTTTATTCCTGTAGATAGCCTATTAAAGCAAGCATTGGTATTACTAGCCGTTTAGACTCAAAGAACTAGCCACGGAGAGATTAACTGGACAGGATAAGCATCACTGGAGTAGCCAAACCAATCTCTTAGATCCCTTTACTACAATAGTCACTCCCTGCTTCTCTTGGCTCTAAGTTCTGGCAGGATTTTAGAAATTTTCTTCACGGACACTCTCCAGCTGCTCTATCTGTAGCCAGAGAGCTTATGATTGCTGTCAGGAATTAAGCCTCACCACTCACTCCCCTCTACAACCACTCTTGAGTTTGTCCCTTCCCTAATCTCAGAAGGCTACACTCATCTGACCTCCCCTGGACTTAACCTCCCTCACACTGAAAAGACTCATTTTGTTTACTGAGCAGAGAAGCTAATAGAAGGCAGTAGAATTTAAGCTTCCTGGGACTTGCTTTACAGGCTGACAAAATCATTCTTTTTTTCTCTTTCACTCTCTGTTAAATATTCATGGCTCTCCAACTTTTAGATACAAAGGTACATTTTGTTTTAAAATGTGCTGATGCAAGGCGTACTGGATTGCACTGATTTCCCCTCCTTTGCATTTCTATTACATTTGAAATAAAGGGGTCCTCATTCATTTTTTTCTGAAATATGGACCTGAATTTATCTTTGCTTTTCTCTTTAATTTTGTTGCTATTTTATGAAAGGGCTTGGGTTCATAGAAAATGTATGTGTTTGATAGTTTCTCTCATTTGACATTGCATACACATAAACACACACACACACACGCACACAGAGACATGCACACACATGCACAGAGAGAAGGAGAGACAGAGAGACAGAAATATAGAATTATAATCTTTTATGTGTATCTTGGCATAATATTAATATAATTTGAAAGACAGCGGTGGAGTAGGAAGCAAATCCTGACTAATGCCGGTCAAATTTCATTTAACAAAGAGTTACAATGTACACAATGCAATAGTTTGAGACACTGGAAGTTAAATGTTTGGATTGTATTGTTGCTTTTCTTTTCTTGTTTGTTTGTTTGTTTTTAGTTTCACATACATCATTATATTTTAATGAAAAAAAGTAACCTGTTGTTCAGCAAGCTGTGGGCTTTTGCTCACAATACTAAAGGAATATAATATTGTGTTTCCAGGGACTAAGCCACTACCCAAAGACTATACATGGACTGACCCTGGGCTCCAACTACATAGGTAGCAATGAATAGCCTAGTAAGGGCACCAGTGGAAGGGGAAGCCCTGGGTCCTGCCAAGGCTGGACCCCCAGTAAATGGGATTCTTAGGGGGAGGGCGGTAATTGGAGGAGGATGGGGAGGGGAACGCCCATATAGAAGGGGAGGAGGAGGGGCTAGGGGGATGTTGGCATTGAAACTGGGAAAGTGAATAACTTTTGAAATGTAAATAAGAAATACCCAATCTAATAAAGATGGAAAAAATATTTATTAATAGGAAGGGTGTGTCCTGTAAATGATCAGTGGTTGTAAATAGAACAAAATTAAACATTTAGTACTTATTCAAATAGAATTTTAAAAAGATCCAATAATGACTGAATTTTTTTTCATCTTCCCAGCAAACAATATCTCAGGATCATAATCACATGCTAGTGAAGGCAGCTGAGGCTTTGTGTAGTGTGAGACCTTAACTGTGGGTTGCCATGATTAGAAAACACCTATGTATTTAATAAGCCTATTTTGCCTGCAAACATGAATTATTTGTAACATACTGGTCAAGCGTTGTTCACCTTTAGATAAAAGCCAATGCAAGGTTCTAGAGATTGCAACAGACATGTATAGATACTTTGAAAATTTTCCAATATTAGTATAATTCTGGTATTTTCATAACCGCTAATGTTTATTTCTCTATTTGATTAATTTTAATTTATCATTTTTCTCATAAATAAAATGCCTGTGCAACTCAACACACATAATCTGCTGAGCTACATCCTGAGCTCACGGTTTTGAACTTGCTATGCTGCCCTGGTTATAGTCCAATTAATGATCTTTTGCTATGACAGAAGACATGCAATCCTTTACTCAACCTTGTTTTGTTTGTTGTTGTAGTTTGTTTATTGGTTTGTTTGTTTGTTTCTATTTAGTAATGGACTGCCTTACTCTCCTGTGTTGTCTTTCCCACATGCCATTTATCACTCACTATACTTACAAATTCATTTCCTCAAAACCGTCTCAAACTCTTCCTGACTCTGACATACCACCTATATATTGGCTTCCTTCCAACTATGAACACCTGTCTTGAGGAATAGGTCCATAAAATCTCACCGATTAAAGACAGGTTATGGTGAGGTGAGATGAAATCCTATCATAAAAGAATAGTATGGTGTTTTTCCAAAGGCAATGTAAGATTAATTCCATAATGAGTATAATAGATCATCTCAATGATTTGAGAATGAAATAATAAAGACATCAATAATACAATAAATATATCTGTTTTAGTGACCTGCATTTTTACTCTCAACATTGATTTTGGAAAGCATCATTATTTACAAGGACTCCACCATTTCAACTCATGCAATATCCTTAATTGTAAGCCCAAGGGCCTGTATTTATTTTCAGCCATTTCTATTTCTTAAGCAAGTCCTGTTCATCTGCTTGTCTGTGGAATTTATTGAGTTGGTCATGGTTACATGATTTTGTTTGTGTGAATTATTTTATTTAATTGATTTTTATATTGTTGAATGACAAATATATACAAAGAGATTTTGGAAAATGCGCACATGGTAAAATAACTAGACCAAAGTCCATGAACTATGTATATGTAATAATATGCCTTAGTTAAAGAACACAAATTTTAACTCTGGGTTATTTTTTAGAATGCAATTAATTAGTAGTAAATATAGTTACCATGTCATGTAAACAGAGCTCTTGTGTGTATGTCTGCATGTGTGTGTGTGTGTGTGTGTGTGTGTGTGTGTGTGTGTGTGCGGGTGCATGTACTTATCTATATGTTCTTGTGGCAATGAGAAGTTGACAACACATATTTGTCTCACCACCTTACATTTTAGGGATAGTGATGAAAAGGTGCCAGGGAATTATTTTTCTCTTTTTTTGTTTTTGTTTTTTTTTGCTTGTTTTTGAAATAGTATTAATCTCTCTACCTCATTTCTGATGGGTAGATGTGATGTTAAGTATTCTTAGTTGACAATTTATTTTCTTGAATATTTATAGTATCATCCCTCTATCCACTAGTAGCCTTGTTGAGACTCATGTAAGTGAGATGTTTTACTGTATAATTTTCTAGATACTTCTTTGACTTAGAGTTAATGCTTCATTTTATATTTTGTGTTTATTGAATTCATTTGGAGATCTTTAGCCTTTCTGTATCTACATCTTTATCTTGTAAGATTTGGAACGATTCCTGGTACTCTCTCTCTAAACAGACTTTCTATCCTACTTTTTTCCTCTTTCTTCTTTAGTTTCTGTAACTCAAGCATGTAAAATTTTGCTGTAAGCATTCGACCTTTTGATGCTGTTCTGTAAAGCTCTGAATCCACAAAACTGATTTATCGCTCTCTTTATTATATTTCTTTTAAATTTTAGTATTTTAGTTATAGACTCGTTAACTTTGTTTTTGAACTTCACTGTTGTTAAATTTATCCTTTGGGATTGCTGCTCTCCAACCAAATCTTGTCAGGCAGTTCTTTAATTTATTCCACTTACTATTATTATTTGCCATTGTTGCATTGGTGTTGTGTTTTTGTGATCACTTTCTTATAGTACTGCGGTCCTAGCAATCACAGAAAGTGAACTGTCCTTTCTATTATATTCAAAGCATCATTTTTTTGTTATATATTCAGATGTCTTAATATCTTACCAAGTTTTCATATCCCTTTTTGAAATTTATGGACAGTTATACTGTAGTATTTCAGCAAATGGACGAAAATTGGAAAGTTTTATCTGATCCTCTGGTTTCCATTATTGTTTACTGCTTTTTCTGTTTTCTATTAAAATTAAATGCCCACTATTCACTACTTAATCCTAATCTGCAGTTTTTATTGAATAGTGAAAAAGGATGCTCTTATAAATACAGTTGAGAAAAATTAATTACTATGTTTGCAGTGAACATCACTTACCTATACAGTTATCCAAAACACTTTGACACCAAAGATGTATAATAGCACAGATGGGGCAACTGCTACTAGGGCATTTTCCTGGCTACGGTCCTCAATGCTGTATTTTTTCTAATATAGCCTACACTAGTGTGTAAACATGTGTCAAAATATAAAGCATTTTTTGTGAAGAATACAGGTTCTGGGAAATTTTAACTCCCTCTTCATTTTAGAAATGTCCTTGTGGACGTAGCATTTTGTACATGTTTATCAACATTAGGGCATTTAACTATTAAACCACAAAAACAATAGAAAGTATATTAAATTATTGACATTGTATCCAGAAGTTGACAAGAGGTTTGCTTTCAAATCATGGCTGTCCCATTAAGTATGAAAAATTTTATGCTGAGACACATTGATCCTTAGCTTTCTCTTTGGTAAAACAGGCATGATTAAATCTGGCACAATTACAGGTGTCTTAAAAAGGCAAATGTCAGAGTGCAAACCTTGTTTTTAATTACTAATGGCATTTTCATCAGTGAAAAAAATAGACTTCACGAATTTGAGAAACTTACCTAAAGTGTATATTTTAGAAAATTTGAAGATGATGGCTAGGGAGAAAGTTCAATTGGTAAAACCCTTGTTTTAAAATAGCTATGATGTGTATCTTGATTCCCAGAACCAAAGTTAAGAAAATTAAGTCTGTTTTTGTGTCCCATGTTTGGTATTTAGGCACTGAAGAGGCAGAGGCAAATGGATTACAGAAGCTCATGAGTCAAACAGCTTAAGAGTCACAAACCATAAAATGGGGGAGAGAGGAAGAGGGAGAGCGAGGGAGAGGGAGAGGGAAAGGGAGAGGTGAAGAGGGTAAGGGAGAGGAAGAGAGAAAAAGGAAGATGAAGAAAAAAGAATTCATAACACATGAGAAATAACACAAACGGTTATCATTAGTTTTGTATGTATGAACATATCTATTCATGTGCCCACTTAGAATATACATGTACACCTACAGAAAAATATTTTGAAAGAGACAAATAGGAAGAGACAAATAGGAAGACAAACCATATTAAAATCTAGTCACTCTTAGGGATCAAAGAAAGAAAACAAGGAAACTACAAAGATGATGTGTATAAAAATGAATCTAAATTTTAGCAAACCCTATTACCTGCACATATTTGGAATGCAAATATCTGTGCATGTACATTTTTGGAATATGTATGTGATTTGGATACATATTCAATCAGTATTTGGTATAACAGACATTATTCTAAACAGTTAAATATTTTGCTCAACGTGGCACAGACTACAGATATTCAAAGTGGACCTTTGGCATGCTTTTAACAACAGCACGCTAGAGGTTCTCTGTTTTGGAGAATCCCATACCTCACCTTAATAAATATGGAGATAAATAAGTTTAAAGGAAGTCTTAAATTTAGCTATTGGTAGAGCTACAAATTAAAATTCCCAGAGAAATGTCACATAGTAAAGGCTCTACAGTGCTCCTAAGTACATATAACTCTGTGATTGTGGAAATTTGAAGTCTTCTACAAATTTTTAATTTTCCACAATTAAACCCACTTAAGCTATCATTAGTTCCCTTGTTATGCATTTATGGTCTACCCAGTAACCTGACTTAATATCTTCTTGACTATCATTTTGAAATGCATTAACTTCTCAGACCACTAGTTTCCAACAATGCAAAAGCTAAGGTCTATCCAAATAGCTTGTAAGAAGTAAAGCCAAGACCCAAGCTTCAGTATAATTCTCCGGACTAAAATTCTCATAAACATACTTTAAAATGCCACTATTTATGTATTCTGTAGTCTTTTCTTTGGTTCCTAAAAAGGTTTCCACATTGAAACATTATTTGGGTAACATGAATCCCTGTTAAGCACTCATGTTCAGTTGAAGAGTAAGTTCTTTCTTATTCACTTTGAGGTGGGAGCTGTATTCTGTCCACACAGGGAAAGTAGTGGTTGGAAAAATAACCTGGCAGTATCTATCTAAAATTAGCATAAGAGGGATCCATGATCAACAAAACCAAAAGCAGAAACTAGTGCTTGCACAACATGCTCAACAAATATTTGCTGAATAAATGCATATTTATGAAGCTAGTAGGAAATTTTCAATCTTAGGGTAGAGAAACAAAATGTTCTTCTAGCCAAAGAATCACTGATGCACAGAATTAAACTTTAAAGGCTATGAAAACAGAGCTGCTGGTGGGAGGATGCATGGCACAGCTTGTAAAGTGTTTACTGCACAAGTCTGAAAACCCAAATGCGATGCCCTGGAATCCATGAAAAATACTGGATGTTGTATCATATGCTTGTAGTCACAGGGCTAGAGAGAAGTTAAGGTTCTAGCAATCTAGGCTAGTTAAATCAGTAAACTCCAGTTTCAGTGAAACAGCTTGTCTCAAAAATAAGGTTAGGAGAAATTGAAGGAAATATACCTCACCGATCTTTGGTTTTCATACACATATGCAAACACGCACACACAGAGAAAGTTATGAAAACCAGGCTATCATTCCCACATGAATATTAATATCTTCATCTTCTTTCTGGTCCCTGGTAACTCAGTGAAAGAAAATGTAGCTTCTGGGCTGTAGAGAAAAAGCAAGATCAGAAGTCCAGCCCACAGAGAATGTAGGAATCTTAAAATGCCAAAGTCTAAAGAGCATCCTATTTGCTGCCGTGTGTTTGATAGACATGAATGAGAGCTAATTGCTCTCATACTGTAGTGATGCTGGTTATAATCACAGGAGTGATTCTCTACCAGCACCAAGATACTTGTCGACATTCGGGTCAGTTTGCACCTATTGATTTCTTTCACAATCAGTTTTTATTTCTCAGAGTCTCCTGTTAGCTCATGCAGCCAAGATCTCAAGAGTGACAGTTTCTCTTAAAACCTGCCTTACTGGCTGCTGTTGAGGACCTATGAAATGTGAAGGTCCATGTTGCCTTTAATTGGGCATGTCTCACTGAATAATGTAGCATAGATGCTGAAAGTTTGTACAAGGAAAAGACAATGTGAGAGAAACAGACATTCATGTCGTGTTTGTGTGTGTGTGTGTGTGTATGTGTGTCAGTGTGTGTGTGTGTGTATATAGGAAAATTAGATAAAATAGCTACTTCACTGAACTCAGTCACCACAATCCTAGTAAGATATATGACTTACAGATGCCACCACTTGGCCAAATATAATATATATGAATATATAAGAGAATGTGTAAATAGATATAGTCACAATATAAAAGAATTTGACTTTGTAACATAAAGCACAAAGCTATGAGAGCAGCAAAGAATGTCATCCAACTGTAGAGACAAAACTCCCTGAAAGTACGGCCTCCCAGACAAAGGCACAGAAAAAGAGCATGGAAAATCATTGCAGACAGATGGAATAATATACTCAGGGTTTATGGTACATTTAATGATCTTTAACATAAAGCACATTAATTCTAATTTAGTATGGTGAACAATTAGAAAATTGTCAGTGGTGAGTTTGGTATTTTGACCAGATTCTGGAGCATGGAGTCCTTGACAAACTCTACATTACATTGTATTGTTTTAGTATATCATATTATTTCCACTATTTCTGAGTTAGGGGACCTTGTAAGCTATCACACTTTATTATTTTCATGCACATCAGTCACTCAAATTATTTAAAATTTCAAAACTTTTGTCACTTTTTATTCTGATGTTGCTATTCCTACAATTACATTCTCTATAGTTTATCATGGATACATTGCTTTTGACATTATTTGTTCCATACCATCTTATTGTCTATACCTATCTCAAAATAAGTTAGTGTTTAAATTTCCCAGGACTTAGTCACTGAGAGACTCCTGGCCTTCAAATTTCAGTTATATTTAAGTTGCCTTTCATAGGTCAATGAAATCCCAATCAAAATTGCAAAAGATATGTTTATAAAACTTGGGAAGCCAATTCTAAAATTCACACAAAACATACAATATTTAAAGTAATTAAAATTACTTTGACAAAGAGTAATCCAAGATTATAAAATGTCTGATTTAAACATACATTCTAGTAATCTAAACATTATGGACCTAAGGCCACAAATTAATGTACAAGTTAATGTAATACAGACATTTCAGACAGAGACTTACCACATATCCAGATATCTTTTGTTTTATACACAACAGAATAATAAGAGAAAAATTATAACATTTTCAACAAATTTTACTGGAAAATTGTATTTCTCTCTATTAAACATATATAAGTAAGTTTGATATTTTGGACTATTTTATGAATAAAACATAAGTTGATGATAAAGCTACACTTAATACTTAATACTGTAAAGTTGTTAGGAATAAAAGGTGTTATACAAGACTTTGACATTTGAAATGGTGAATACTAAACTGATTATGTCAGAAGACTTGATCCTGGAACTGATGCTTAGATCAAATCATCCTAAATTATATTAAAAATCAAAATAAAGTGTGATATAAAAATGATAAAGTAAAAACCATTAAGGCCCCAAATAAAGTTCTCTTGTGCTGTGGTCAATATGGGGGAAAGAAATATCCTTCCTAAAAGGGGGAACAAATATATCCATAGGAGGGGATATGGAGGCAAAGTTTAGAGAATAAAGGAATGGCCATTCAGAGCTTTGAGATCTCTTAATGCTCAGGCTCTGCCCAGTACAGAAGAGACCTTCTCCTGGTTGCCTTACGATCAAGATGTAGAACTCTCAGCTTCTTCTAGAGCACCATGTCTGCATGAATACTGCTATGCTTCCTTCCATTATGATAATAACCTGAACCTCTAAAACTGTAAGTCAGCCTCAAGTGCTTTCTTTTATAAAAGTTACCTTGGTCATAGTGTCCTTTCATAGCAATAAAACCCAAATGAAGACATTGTGTGTTATCAAATAATACCTCTGTTTGTCTAGCCTCAGTCCCTAGGAGTTTGAGACTGAAGAACACCAAGGCTATACTGTAAGTAGAATCTTTGGTTTTCCAAGCATATCTTGCTGCCAACCTGAAAAACACAGAAATTACCAAATTAAATCGTATTGTTATATTACTAGATAGGACTCATTATCCCCAGGCACGATATTGAAAATAGTAATCTTCTACAAATTTATGTTAAATCATTACTAACAAATACCAATTCTGTGTCCGTTTGAATTACTCAAGGGCAATGCCTCATTTAAGTATTATCCTATCCATTTTAAGTGAAGATGCCCAGCTACAAAGCCTGCAGCAATGTCATATTTGTGCACGTGTATATATCCAACTACATGTACTTTATTGATAAGAATTTGAAACAGTCATCTTGCATAATTATATATTTGAAAACCGAGTTTCAAGGAGAATTAAAATGCACAAATAATTGAAAGAAAAGTTGTATATTTTCTGCATACTTAATGCTCATGTCAAAGCTTATTTAACGCTTGTAAATTTTAGAGGATGGAAACAGAAATAGTGTGAAAACATAGCTGTATCTTTTAATATTCATAACTATATACAAAGAACTAGTGAGGTGGTCCAGTGGATAAAGTTGCTTGCTGCCAACCCCGATCATCAGAGTTTAACGTCTGGGATTCACACTATAAAAGGAACAGACTGACTCCCAGAAATATTTTCTAAGTTCCATGAATTGCAATGACATATAAGCATGTACAGAAACACACACACACACACACACACACACACACACACACACACACACACACATACACACACACACACTCACACACACTAGAGAGACAGTGAGAGATGCACACACATACATACCCACACTTGTAAATTAGAAAATGACTATACAATAGCTAAGGGAGACAGAGAAAATGTTCATTGGTGAGTTGAGTTAGCTCAGTGGGGCTAAGAGATACTTGTATAATTATCAGCTTGTCTTCTTGGATTCCATAGCAATTAATATTTGGTTAGTTGTTAAATAGTGATCCTTCAACCTGGGTTTTAGAATTCAGTCTTGTACTCAAAATTCCTATTGTAGTAACCTGGGTGCTGGTCTGGCTTAAGCAAGGTCAACGCTGTACACCTGTTACTCCTGTTTTCTTGCATAGCATATATTTTTTTTTATTTTCACCATTTGCCTTTACTCTAGGGACTACACACATAACTGGTTTTATGAGACAGATATTCTTCATTGTTTTTAACCTAGCAGAAAATTGTATTCTTGAACCTAGAGTCCTGCTATATTTTCTCCCCCTTTCTTGATCACTGACTGTAGACTCATCCAGATCTTTATTTTTCATGAACATGGGGTTCTTATAACAGATTCTTCTTGTCTGCTCTTGTCTGTTGAGTCATTCGGTATCACTATAGAAATACTGAATCTTGCTACCACACCTTGATCTATCCTCTTGCCTGAGTTTTCTCCCAGCACCTTTATCTGAGCCCCATCTATATGCAGCTTTCTGAATGCTAAATCCATCTCTACTGACTGTACTTTATCTAACATAGCTTCTTTTTTTCTTTTTTTATCTTTATTAACTTGAGTATTTCTTATTTACATTTCGATTGTTATTCCCCTTCCCGGTTTCCAGGCCAACATCCCCCTAAACCCTCCCACTCCCCTTCTATATGAGCTTCCCTTCCCATCCTTCCCCCATTACCACCCTCCCCCCAACAATCACGTTCACTGGGGGTTCAGTCTTAGCAGGACCCAGGGCTTCCCCTTCCACTGGTGCTCTTACTAGGCTATTCATTGCTACCTATGAGGTCAGAGTCCAGGGTCAGTCCATGTATAGTCTTTAGGTAGTGGCTTAGTCCCTGGAAACTCTGGTTGCTTGGCATTGTTGTTCATAATGAGGTCTCAAGCACCTTCATGCTCTTCCAGACCTTTCTCTGATTCCTTCACAGAGGGTCCCATTCTCAGTTCAGTGGATTGCTACTGGTATTCGCCTATGTATTTGCTGTATTCTGGCTGTGTCTCTCAGGAGAGATCTACATCGGGTTCCTGTGGGCCTGCACTTCTTTGCTTCATCCATCTTATCTAATTGGGTGGCTGTATACCTATGGGCCACATGTGGGGCAGGCTCTGAATGGGTGTTCCTTCTGCCTCTGTTCTAAACTTTACCTCCCTACACCATGCCAAGGGTGTTCTTGTTCCCCTTTTAAAGAAGGAGTGAAGCATTTGCATTTTGGTCATCCTTCTTGAGTTTCATGTATTCTGTGCATATAAGGTAATTGAAGCATTTGGGCTAATAGCCACTTATCAATGAGTGCATACCATATGAGTTTTTCTTTAATTGGGTTACCTAACTCAGGATGATATTTTCCAGTTCCATCCATTTGCCTATGAATTTCATTAAGTCATTGTTTTTGATAGCTGAGTAATATTCCATTGTGTAGATGTACCACATTTTCTGTATCCATTCCTCTGTTGAAGGGCATATGGGTTCTTTCCAGCTTCTGGCTATTATAAATATGGATGCTAAGAACATAGTGGACTATGTGTCTTTCTTATATATTGTGGCATCTTTTGGGTATATGCCCAAGAGAGATAAAGCTGGGTCCTCAGGTAGTTCAATGTCCAATTTTCTGAGGAACTTCCAGACTGATTTCCAGAATGGTTGTACCACTTAGCAGTCCCACCAGCAATGGAGGAGTGTTCCTCTTTCTCCACATCCTCGCCAGCATTTGCTGTCACTTGAGTTTTTGATTTTAGCCATTCTCACTGTTGTGAGGTGAAATCTCAGGGTTGTTTTAATTTGCATATCCCTTATGACTAAAGATGTTGAACATTTCTTTAGGTGTTTCTCAGCCATTTGGAATTGCTCAGCTGTGGATTCTTTGTTTAGCTCTGAACCCCATTTTTAATAGGGTTATTTGTCTCCCTGCAGTCTAACTTCTTGAGTTCTTTGTATATTTTGGATACAAAGTCCTACCTGTTGTAGCACTGGTAAAGATGTTTTCCAATCTTTTGGTTGCCATTCTGTCCTAACCACAGTGTCCTTTGCCTTACAGAAGCTTTGCAGTTTTATGAGATCAGATTTATTGATTCTTGATCTTAGAGCATAGGCCATTGTTGTTTTGTTCAGGAAATTTTCTCCAGTGCCCATGTGTTCCAGATGCTTCCCCACCTTTTCTTCTATTAGTTTGAGTGTACCTGATTTGATGTGGAGGTCCACTTGGACTTAAGCTTTGTACAGGGTGATAAGGATGGATCGATCTGCATTCTTCTATATGCTGACCTCCAGTTGAATCAGCACCATTTGTTGAAAATGCTATCTTTTTTCCATTGGTTGGTTTTGGCTCCTTTGTCAAAAATCAAGTGACCATAGGTGTGTGTATTCATTTCTGGGTCTTCAATTCCATTCCACTGGTCGATCTGTCTGACTATGTACCAATACCATGCGATTTTATTGCTCTGTAATACTGCTTGAGTTCAGGGATAGTGATTCCCCCAGAAGTCCTTTTATTTTTCAGAATAGTTTTATCTATCCTGTGTTTATTGTTATTCTAGATGTATTTGGAAATTGTTCTGAATAACTCTCTGAAGAATAGGATTGGTATTTTGGTGGGGATTGCATTGAATTTGTAGTTCACTTTTGGTAAAATGGCCATTTTTACTCTATTAATTCTGCCATTCCATGAGCATGGGAGATCTTTCCATCTTCTGAGGTCTTCTTCAATTTCCCTCTTCAGGGGCTTGAAGTTCATATCATACAGATCTTTTACTTGCTTGGTTAAAGTCACTCCGAGATATTTTATATTACTTGGGTCTATTATGAAGGGTGTGGTTTCCCTAGTTTCTTTCTCGGTTTGTTTCTCTTTTGTGTAGAGGAAGGCTACTGATTTATTTGAGTTAATTTTATACACAGCCACTTTGCTGAAGGTGTTTATCAGGTTTAGTAGTTCTCTGGTGGAACTTTTGGGATTGCTTAAATATACTCTCGTATAATCTGCAAATAGTGATATTTTGACTTCTTCTTTTCCAATCTGTATCCACTTGATTTCCTTTTGTTGTCTGATTGCTCTGGCTAGAACTTCAAGAACTGTATTGAATAAGTAGGGAGTGAGTGGGCAGTCTTGTCTAGTCCCTGATTTTAGTGGGATTGCTTCAAGTTTCTCTCCATTTAGTTTAATGTTAGCTACTGGTTTGCTGTATATGGCTTTTACTATGTTTAGGTATTGGCCTTGAATTCGTATTTTTCCAGGACTTTTATCATGAAGGGATGTTGAAATTTGTCAAATGCTTTCTCAGTGTCTTATGAAATGATCATGTGCTTTGTTCTTTCACTTTGTTTATATATTGGGTTACCTTGATGGTTTTCCATATGTTAAACCATCCCTTCATACCTGGGGAGAAGTCTACTTGATCATCTTGGATCATTGTTTTGATGTGCTCTTGGATTCGGTTTGCCAGCATTTAACTGAATATTTTTGCGTCGATATTCATAAGGGAAATTGGTCTGAAGTTCTCTTTCTTTGTTCGGTCTTTGTGTGGTTTAGGTAAAAGAGTAACTGTGGCTTCATAGAAGGAATTCAGTAGTGCTCCATCTGTTTCAATTTTGTGGAAAAGTTTGGATAGTATTGGTATGAGGTCTTCTATGAAGGTCTGATAGAATTCTGTATTGAACCCGTCTGGCCCTCGGCTCTTTTTGGTTGGGAGACCTTTAATGACTGATTCTCTTTTGTTAAGGGTTATGGGGTTGTTTACATAGTTTACTTGTTCCTGATTTAACTTCAGTATCTGGTATCTGTCTAGGAAATTGTCCATTTCCTTCAGATTTTCAAATTTTGTTGAATATAGGCTTTTGTAGTAGGATCTCAAGATTTTTTGAATTTCCTCTGATTCTGTAGTTATGTCTCCCTTTTCATTTCTGATTTTTTTAATTTGGACACACTCTCTGTGTCCTCTCCTTAGCCTGGCTAAGAGTTTATACATATTTTTGACTTGCTCAAGGAACCAAATTTGGTTCTGTTGATTCTTTCTATGGTCCTTTTTGTTTCTACTTGTTTGATTTCAGCTTTGAGTTTGATTATTTCCTGCCTTCTACTCCTCCTGGGTGTATTTGCTTCTTTTTGTTCTAGAGCTTTTAGGTGTGCTATCATGATGCTGATATATACTCTCTCCTGTTTCTTTCTGCAGGCACTCAGAGCTATGGGTTTTCCTCTTAGCACAGCTTTCTTTGTGTCCCAGAAATTTGGGTATGTTGTACCTTCATTTTCATTAAATTCTAAGAAGTCTTTGATTTCTTTCTCTCTTTCTTCCTCTTTCTTCCTTCCTTCCTTCCTTCCTTTCTTTCTTTCTTTCTTTCTTTCTTTCTTTCTTTCTTTCTTTCTTTCTTTCTTTCTTCCTTGACGAGGTTATCATTGAATAGAGCACTGTTCAACTTCCATGTGTATGTGGGCGTTCTTCCCTTTTTGTTATTGAAGATCACCTTTAGCCCATGGTGATCTGATAGAACACATGGGATTATTTCTATCTCTCTGTATCTGTTGAGGCCTGTTTTATGACCAATTATATGGTCAATTTTGGAGAAAGTACCATGAGGTGCTGAGAAGAAGGTATATCCTTGTGTTTTAGGATAGAATGTTTTATAAATATCTGTTAAGTCCATTTGGTTCACGACTTCTCTTAGTCTGTCTATGTCTCTGTTTAATTTCTGTTTCCATGATCAGTCCATTCATGAGAGTGGGGTGTAGAAATCTCCTACTATTATTGTGTGAGATGCAATGTGTGCTTTGAGCTTTAGTAAGGTTTCTTTTATGTATGTAAGTGCCCTTGTACTTGGAACATAGATATTTAGGACTGAGAGTTCAATTTGGTGGATTTTTCCTTTGAAGAATTTGAAGTGTCCTTCCGTATCTTTTTTGATGACTTTTAGTTGAAAATCGATATTATTTGATATTAGAATGGCTACTCCAGCTTGCTTCTTCAGACCATTTGCTTGGAAATTTGTTTTCCAGCCTTTCACTCTGAGGTACTGTCTGTCTTTGTCTCTGAGGTGTCTTTCCTGTAGGCAGTAGAATGCAGGGTCCTCATTGCATATCCAGTTTGTTAATGTATGTTTTTTTATTGAGGAGTTGAGTCCATTGCTGCTGAGAGATATTAAGGAATAGAGATTATTGCCTCATGTTATATTCATATTTGGATGTGAGATTATGTTTGTGTACTTTTCTTCCCTTTGTATTGTTGCCAAGACGATTAGTTTCTTGCTTTTTCTAAGGTGTACCTTGCCTCCTTATGTTAGACTTTACCATTTATTATCCTTTGTAGAGCTTGATTTGTAGAAAGATATTGCATAACTTTGGTTTTGTCATGGAATATCTTGGTTTTTCCATCTATGTTAACTGAGAATTTTGCAGGATACAGTAACCTGTCTTGCATTTGTGTTCTCTTAGGGTCTGTATGACATCTCTCCAGCATCTACTGGCTTTCATAATCTCTGGTAAGAAGTCTGGTTGATTCTGATAGGTCTGCCTTTATATGTTTTAATTACTTTTTCCCTTACTGTTTTTAATATTCTTTCTTTATTTTGTGTATTTGGTGTTTTGACTATTATGTGATGGGAGGATTTGCTTTTCTGGTCCAATCTATTTGCAGTTCTGTATGATTCTTGTATGTTTATGGGCATCTCTTTCTTTAGGTTAGGGAAGTTTCTTCTATGATTTTGTTGAAGATATTTACTGGTCCTTTGAGCTGGGAGTCTTCACTCTCTTCTATACCTATTATCCTTAGGTTTGATCTTCTCATTGAGTCCTTGATTTCCTGTATGTTTTGGGCCAGTAGCTTTTTCTGTTTTACATTATCTTTGACAGTTGTGTCAATGATTTCTATGGAATCTTCTGCTCCTGAGATTCTCTCTTCTATCTCTTGTATTCTGTTTGTGATGCTTGTAGCTATAGCTAATTTTCTCTTCCTTTGATTTTCTATATCCAGTGTTGTTTCCCTGTGTCCTTCCTTTATTGCTGCTATTTCCATTTTTAACTCCTTCACCTGTTTGATAATTTTTTCCTGGAATTCTTTCAGGGATTTTTGTGATTCCTCTGTATAGGCTTCTACTTGTTTATTAATGTTTTCCTGTGATTCTCTAAGGGTGTTCTTCATGTCTTTCTTGAAGTCCTCCAGCATCATGATCATATGTGATTTTAAATCTAGATCATGCTTTTCTGATGTGTTTGCTTTGGTGGGAGAATTGGGCTCTGATGATGCCATGTAGTCTTGGTTTCTGTTGATTGGATTCCTGTGCTTGCCTCTCTCTCTCAGGTTTTCTCTGGTGTTACCTTGTTCTGCTATTTCTGACAGAAATAGACTAGACTGTCCTATAGGCCTGTGTTAGGAGTGCTGAAGACCTGTCTTCCTGTTTTCTTTCAGTCAGTTATGGGAACAGAGTGTTCTGCTTTCGGGCGTGTAGTTTTTCCTGTCTATTGGTCTTCAACTGTTTCTGTGGGCCTGTGTCCTGGGTCTACCAGGCAGGTTGGTTGGAGAAGAAAAGTTGGTCTTACCTATAGTTTCGTGGCTCAAGTTGCTCATGGGGGGCTGCTTTTGAGCTCTTGGTGAGGGCAGCAACCAGGAGGGTCTGTGCAGCTGTTTCCTGGTGCACCAGGGTCCCAGATGGTGTTAGGTGTTTTCCTCTGGAGTCAGAAATGTGGGCAGAATGTAGTCTCTTCTGACTTTCCAGGCGTGTCTTCCCCTCTGAAGGTTTAGCTCTCCCTCCCATGGGATTTGGGTGTAGGGAACTGTTGACAGATTCCCTTCAGGTCCAGGCCCTGTCTGGACTTCGGCGGGTCTGCCTTTTGAGTGCCCTATCTTCTTGTTCCCAGAGACCCTATACAGTTTCTTCTTGATCCTGTTATGTGGGCAGGGGTGGGCAGTATTGATGGTCTCTGCCACTCTGCAGTCTCAGGAGTGCCCACCTGTTCGGGGGTAGAGCTTTCTCTCCCAAGGGGTTTGGGAGCAGTGAGCTGTGGGCTCTTTTTTTCTGAATAACTGTTTGTATAAGCTTTGTGAAGCACCACAAGAATAGATACAACACTACCAAAACAATAGCCAAATACCAAAACAACAAACCTTGTGGAATGAATAGTTAAATAGAGTAGGTTTGACAATTCCCTCACTCTTTCTATTTGCCCATTGTTGTTTCAGAGCATTTTAAAAAAGGGATTATTGTGCTATGGCCCTGTGGAAAAAATAAGGTTGAATTACTTCTTTGAAAAATATTCAATCAGTAGACATTTAAAGGATATGAAATTAGTGGGAACAAGGATTTAGTACTCAGACTTTTGGCTGTGAATAAGATAAATAAGAGAGCTTTTCTAAAGGAGCAAGATGCAACAAGCTAAAGTGTAACTTTAGGATGGGGATTGAACGATTCAGCGATGCAGTTACATGAGAGTGCACACTTCTATATATTTGTTTTCCCATCACTGGCATAGTAGTAAAATTATGTAATATTTATTGAATCTTAATTAAGTAAAATAGTTAGTTAATCATCTTCATTAATGATTTCATCCCATAAAGTGAAATAATATCGAGGACAATGGGACTTAATAGAATTGTCCAAGGGCATCACATAAATCAATGAAATGTTTGCTGACTTGCTGTGCACCTGAATCCTTTGGTTTCCAAAAGCAGAATCCAGTGTTGGCAAAGAATGCTTTTCTTACTTTCAATTTTATCTGAAATGTTATAGGACCAGTAATTATTGTTTTTTCTTTTTTTACATATTTTAATTTTTTTTTACTTTGTAAATTTTGAAAAGCTTTCAGATTTAATATTAGAATATGTTACAAGGAATCTTGGTGTAGTTATATGGAAACAATGTTCAAAATGATAAATTGATAATTACGAATATCTAATTTCCTCCAGTTGTTCCACTAAAGAATTTTAGTGGTTTAATAGAAAGACTAGAATTACAGGCTATATTCAAATCTCATGTCTCTTTTATTTCCTTTAGTATTTTGATTTTTGGAGTGATATGAATAAAAATGGCCTCCATCGGCTCAAATATTTGAATGTGGAGTCACATCATCCCTGTTACACTACTCAAGAAAGATTAATAGGTGTAGCCTTGTTGCAGGAAATGTGTCTCTTGGCATAATATCTCTCTCTCTCTTTCTCTCTCCCTCTCCCTCTCCCTCTCCCTCTCCCTCTCCCTCTCCCTCTCTCTCTCTCTCTCTCTCTCTCTCTCTCTCTCTGTGTGTGTGTATGTGTGTGTGTGTGTGTGTGTGTCTCTCTCTGCAGCTTGTAGATTTGGTTGTTGAACTCTCAGATACTTTTTAACATCACGACTGCCTACGTGTGGCCATGTTCCCCACCATGAGGATAATGGACTAAGTGTTTGAAATGTGAGCAACCCCCCCCCCACAATTAATGTTTCTATTATAAGAGTTAACAAGGTCATAGTGTCTCTTCACAGGAATAGAAATTAAGACAATATTGTAGACAACAATGGTCTATTATTTTGTCAAGTATCCCTAAATTTGAGTTTACTATATATTCCTATGTTTCAGTTTAGAATATGTGAATATTTTTGTGGGCAGGCTGGTGTTCAGGGTTGTCCTTGTTGTTGTTGTTGTTGTTGTTGTTGTTGTTGTTGTTTATTCTATTTTTGTTTTCCTTTTGGTTAGTTTGGTTGAAGATTGCTTAGAGGTTAGTTACTCTTCTCATTGCTTCGCCTTGCTGTCCTATCTCTATTACCTCGTTAGTACATTTCTGATGATATTAAATTCTGTTCACTTAGAAAATCACATGTGTATTGTTTATGGTTAATTACTATCTTCCTCAACTGTATTCATCAGGACAATGCTGAGACCATGTAAAGAGAATTATTCTCTTGAAATTTAAACCGAACTGTCTGGGATATGATGACATATGATAGTGAGTGAATGTGGGCCACCTGTGAACTTCAGGGAAATAATGCGTCCCAATTGCTGGCATGGGCCACTGAATCACCTCCACCTTGCGAACAATACAAATCTTTAGATCATGTTGCAGATCCCTCATTTAGAAACTCCGTGATGCAGAATCTTTGCAAACACAGCCCACCGATGATTCTGATGTTACAGTGGTGTGCTGTTCTACCCTGTTCTTTCGAGCAGACTGTGAAACAGTGGCAGAAATAAACACAATTAAAGATGAGAACGACTATTTTTCTCAGAAATGCAAACATTTCTGTTCATATTCTTTGACTCCATTGCTTCAAGGCCAAAGGTGAGACGCAGTGTCAAGGCGGTAGGAGAATTTGGCAGGAAAGGCTACTTGTCCCTGTGCAGGAAAGAAGACACGCTTCAGGAACAGATCTGGGAATGGGGAAAAGGTATAACTTTTAAAGGTACATCTCTGCTACCTTATTTCTGCTGGATTGTTACCAGACTTCCTAAAATTGTGGCATTGGTTGGATACTAAGCCTTTAATACTCAAGTGCATAAGGAACCATTTTATATTCAAATTGTGACCCTTGGTAAGTTGTATTGTCAAAATGCTCTGTTACAAGGTAAACAAAATTCCTCTAGCATTTCTGTGGGAAGACACCACAGTACAACAAAAAGCAACAGCAGGGGAGCGAAGCAAATAAATACAGAAAGAATGTTTGTATGTTATCTGTTGTTCAGTTTGGTGATATCCCGTCCCTCACATAGGCTATTTTTCATGTGCATTTCCATCCTCTATGTAGAAAGTTGATATATTATTCAATAATTGTCAGCAGTGAAAAATGTATGGAGAGATAAAGAAAGGAGTTTTTCTTCTTCCTGACAGAGTATAAGGAACTATTCCGTTTATCAGAAGATCCGAACTCTAATGAATGGATCCCACTGTGCTTATCCATCTACTGAAAGAGCAGGCAAACCCAGGCCACAGCTCTTTTGCTGGCCTCTCCTGCATGCCACTGTGTTCACAGTTCTTTGTTCTCAGGAATAAACTACTCACCCTTTTCTTTCAGAGGCTGTAAGTTTGTCCAGAAGTAGTCAATGAAAGCTCTCTGAAAGTACACAAATGAAGACCTGGGATTTTTCCATGCTAAACCAACCAAAATAAGCTTTCTCTTTATAACACTATCTAAACTTGTGCCCTCAGGCTATATTTAATGCCTTGTTTTTTTTGTTTTTTTGTTTTTTTGGTTTTTTTTTTGCCTTGTTTGTTTTTTTGTTTTTTGTTTTTTGTTTTTTTTTTTTTTAGCTTTTCAAGCCTATACCTTTCTTCTCCTTTTGAAAATAAGCAAAACTGTCTATAATTTAAATTTTCAGGAATTAAAATTCACTTCTCTCTAAGTGGTAAGATCAGTGTTAGTTTTCAAGGATTATTTATCAATATTTTGCAAATGCTTTATAGTCACAATGTATGGATTTGATATTGTCTTTCTAAATATGGTATCATATAGCATAAGCTATTGTAAACTTTTTCAAAGATTGTCTTAAGAATTACTAATGATTAAAAACAGATATCCAAAGGCATGACGATGACAACCTATAAACCTAGCATTCAGCAAGCTGAATTGAGAGTCTAAGACCAGTCATGGATACAAAGGGGCATTTTGTCTACAAAAAAATTGATAATTAAACAATAAAGATACTATTTAGTATGATCTTAGCTCTTAGCTTAAAAATTTAAAAACATAGGTTTCAAAGAATATACATGATACATTAATAATAATCCACATATTATGTAAAAAGCAAATTTTTCATCAATCGCTCAATATAGTAGTTCTTCCATACAGATACATATGGTATAACTATTAGAAGAAAATGACAGATTCATTCATGCATATATGCCAAAGTTGAGAGTTGCCAAAATTCTTTTATGTAATTAGAAGCAAAGTAAGACGTTCTGAGAGTCTATATTATTCTGCTGCTTGGTGAAGCTTTTCACATTGGAATATTCTTACCTTTTAAAAATTTGGGTATGTAGAATATGATCATACATTGAGTTTGAGGAATATGTACTTAAAGCAAATGTTGAGCAATATGACCACTGTCAGGGACATTCAGCTCTGACTGCATCCCAGGAAGCTTGCTGGCACCAGGGACAGCCAAATCATGCCTCCCCCCCCTACACACTAAATAAACTACCTGCCTTTTCCCCCTGTGGCACACCTAGCAAGTGAGCTGAACCTATCTCCTGTGCTCTATTTTCAAGCCTTTCTAGCCTGCAGCTCTGTCTACATTCTGCATTCCTTGAGCCCCAGTGGCATCAGAGTAAATTATATGAGCCCAATCCCTCCAATCTCCTCCTTGCCAAGTACTCTTGGTGCATGTTCAGCAGCAGTGAGCTGGGCCCTATCCCCTGAGCTCCATTTTCTGGGCCATGGTTCTGCAGCATTCCAGGGGTGGGGTGCTACCAACGCAAAACAACTGAGCAGAATTCCCCTCACAAAGGTCCCCCTGCCAAGTTCCCAAGGGAAATACATAGCAGCAGCATGCTGTGCCCTGTCCTCTGCACTCCATATTCTGGCCCAAAACTGCCAGCATTTCCCACGGCCTGCCTGCAGGCACCAGAGACAACTTGATATTTCTTCTTCTCAAGTCCTTGCCTGCAAGTGTCCCTAAAGTAAGACTAAGAGTTGTAAACTAGACCAGGTCACATCTATTTCATTTTCTTGCCCACAACTAAGATTGTACTCCTGGAGAACTGAAACCAGCAAAGACAAACAGCTGGCTAAAGCAATACAATCAACAACAAAGAAGTAATATGGTACCACTAGAGCCCAGTGTTCTACTACATCAAACTCTGGATATCTTACCTTAGGAGAAGAACAAGAAAATGACCTTAAATCCATCCTCAGGAAAATTGTAGAAGCCTTTAAAGAGGAAATAAATAAATACTTTAAAGAAATATAGAAAAATATAATCAAACAAGTGAAGGAAATGAATAAAACTATTTAAGACCTGAAAATGAAAATATAAATAAAACACAAACTGTGGGAATCCTGAAGGTGGAAATCCTGGAGAAGAGAACAGCAACTACAGATGAAAGCATCACCAACAGAATACAAGACATCAAAGACAGAATCTCAGGCATAGTAGACCTGATTGAAGGAATCAATACATCAGTCCAAGAAAATGTTAATCTTAAAAAGTTCTTGACATAAACCCCTAAGAAATGAGGCACTATGTAAAGACCACACCTAAGAATAATAGGACTAAAGGAAGACAATTCCCAAATCAAAGGCACAGAAAGAATTTTTTAAATCATAGAAGAAAATTTTCCCAACCTAAACAAGTGGTATGCCTATAAACACAAAAAAACTGTACAGAACACCAAATGGAATGGACCAGAAAATAAAAATCCTCCTGCGACATAATAACTAAAACACTACATGTATGGAACAACAACAAAAAGAATGTTAAAACTTGCAAGAGGAAATGGACAAGTAACATACAATGGCAGACCTATAAAAATCAGATATGTCTTCACAATAGAGACTCTTAAGAGTCAGAAGGGCCACGGCAAATATCTTGAGGTCTCTAAGAGACCATAGACTAGTATACACAGAAAAACTTTCTAACATTATAGATTGAGAAAACAAGATATTCTATCACAAAATCAAATTTAAACAGTATCTATCCCATAAACCAGGCATACAGAAGATAATAGAAGGAAAACTCCAACCCAAGGTTGTTAACTGAACCCAAGCAAACAGGGAAATAAATAATTCCATGTAAGTAATATAAAAAAAGAGAAGGAAATAGGCACTTGTGTGTGTGTGTGTGTGTGTGTGTGTGTGTGTGTGTGTGTGTGTGCGCACAACGCACACACAACAATATCAAAATAACAGGAAATAACAATTACTGGTCACTAATCTTTTTCAACATCAATGGACTAAATTTTTCAATAAAAAGACATAGGCTTGTAGGAAGATCTTGGCCAAGCAGGCCCTGCTACAATTCTGGTGCATGCAGAACCTAGAATCTGCCAGCATAGCTAGAGACCATGGATGCTGGATCAGGTGATGAAGGAGTCAATGAGAAAGAGACAGCACCACATCTGGCTACTTGAGAGCTAATGAGATGCTGGGAGGAAGTATAAATGTTTGTTCAGTTCCTACAATAAATTAGATGGCCTTTTACCACTTGCCTGAGTCCAGGAATCTATGTCATTGAGTTTCCACCTTCTTATCTGTCCTTTCTTATATTAAGAGTTTAGGTCAGTGTTGAAAACAATTCAGGCTAACCAAATAGTTGGCAAAAGAAGGTCCATCAATCTGTTGTATGAAAGAAACACACCTCAGACACAAAAATGTACATTGCCTCAGAGTAAAGGGCTGAAAATATGTTCCAAGCAAATTGCCCCCCAAAACAAATGGAAATAGTGATTATAATATCAAATAAAATAGACTTTCAATCAAAATTATTCAAAAGACCTGGGAAGGAAAAATTATATTTATCAAGGAAAGATCTACCAAGATTTTGTCTCCACACCAAATATCCATGCCCCAAATACAATGGCACTCACATTCATAAAAGAAAAATTACTAAAGCTGAATCATACATTGAAATACACACATTAATATAAAAGTAACCCAGACAAATAGTAAAGAGATAAATAATAAAATTAAGAGACATCATGAATCACATGGACCTAACAGATTTCTGAGAACATTTCATCCAAACAAAAAAGCGCCTCAGAACTTCATGAAATTTTCTTCAAAATTGACCATATATTCAGTCACAAATAAACCTCAATGTAGCCAAGAAAGTTGAACTAACGTCTTTTACGTTATCACACCACCTTGGATTGAACAACAACAATAACAACAGAAAGCCTACAGAGTCATTGAAACTGAACATCTCCCTATCCAATGAACACTGTGTCAGGGAAGAGAGAAAGAAAGAGAGAGAGAGAGAGAGAGAGAGAGAGAGAGAGAGAGAGAGAGAGGGGTGGGGGAGGGAGGGAGGGAGGAAGGAAGCAAAGAAAGAAGGAAAGAAATAAATTAAAGACTGTCTAGCACTCAATGTAAATGAAGTCCTGAGCATTAGGAACATAATGAAAGCAGTGCTAAGAGTAAATTTCATGGTACTAAGTCCTTCCATAAAATAAAAAGGGTGAAGATCACATATTAGCAACTTTAGAGAACATCTTAAAAGTTCTAAAACAAAAATATGCAAACACACCAAGAGCACTACACAGCAGGAAATAATCAAGTTCAGTGTTGAAAGTAATCAATTAGAATCTAAGAAAATAATACAATGAATCAAGGAAACCAGATACTGAGTCTTTAAGAAAGTCAGCAAGCTAGGCAAACCCTTAGACAAAATCCTGTGCTCCATAAAATTGGAAATCCTAAATGAAATGTATGATTTTCTTGACAGACCTTACTTACCAAAGTTAAATAAAGATTGGGTAAATAATTCATATAGACCTTCAACCTCTATGGAAATGAGAGTAGTCACTAAAATCCACCCAGCCAAATGAAGTCCAGGACCAAATTTTTTTTTTTATTGAAGAATTCTACCAGATATTCAAAGAAGAGCTAATTCCAATGCTCCTCAAACTATTGTATGTAATAGTAACAGAAAATACATTACCAAACTCGATGAGGCCACAGTAACCCACAAAAACTTGGCAAAGAAAAAGAATTTTAGTCCAATTTCTCTTGAGAACATTGATTAAAAAATACCCAGTATAATATTCAAAAACTAAATCCAAGAACACATCCACACATCAAAAACATCATCCACTATGATAAAGTGGGCTTCATCCCATAGATCCAGGGATGGTTCAGCATATGAAAATACATTAATGTAGTTTATTATAGAAACAAACTGAAAGAAAATGCAAGTACTTCTTTTCCTTCCTCCTTTTCCTTAACTGTGATGCCTTGTCTAGCCTAAATAGAAGGAGGTACACCTAGTCCTACTGCAACTTGGCAATCCTAGGTGGGTTTATAATCAGGATGGAGAAAATGGTGAGAGGAGAGGGAAGAGGGTGGGGCTGGGAGGAAATATGGAAGGTAGAGTATCAATCAATCAAGATGCAAATAAATAAGTTATTGGAATTTTTAAAAACTTTTTCACTATACAGAATGTTATGTTAAGAGTATTAAGAGTCACTTTAAAACAATACATATTCTTCTTAAAATTATGTTATTTGCGTCAATCCCAGAGAAATATACATTATGTTAGTTATTAAGACTGGTTTGAGGAAAGCCATAGAACATTTGGATTTTAAGTTTTATTACATACTTCTTGAACTTTGTATTTGAGTGTAACTATAGTAGAGGACTAGAATGTGATACACTTATGATAGCACCTGTCTAGCATGAATATTGCCCTGAGTTTGAACCCTGGCAATAAATGAAGTTGAGTGTGATGATACATGCCTATCAGGTATTCACCCCTTTCTTGACCACATAGCAAATATAAGACTAGCCTTTATTTAGTACATGAGTGAAATTTTGGCTCAAACTTTCATATCCCATAATCAAGTAATTAAAAAATGTAGTAGAAAGTATTTTGATTTCTGGTATACAATACTTGGAAAGTTAAACAGTAATTTCAAGACATATTCAATTATCAAGTTTCATAGAAGTTTTTCCTTCCAGCATCTCCTTTTCCTTGGTGATTTGTGTCTCCCACCTTTAGCTTCCATTGTGCTGTAAAAAAACCTTTCTTTTCCTTCCTCCTTTCCTCTCCTTCCAAGCCCTGTCTTCTCTCCAAGTCTTTCAGGATCTTCATTCCAAGTCTAAGTGTGAAAACAGCTGCTAACTGCTGCTGCTTCCAAATTGAGATGGGGCCACAATGCAAGCAAGAGGCCAAGACAAGAATCATTTTGAATAGAGAAAGTCTTGGCAGGGTCTAATGCTCTGGGACCCATCTGTGAGAAAAGATCATTAATGTTAATTTAAGTGAGCTCAGGGAGCAAAGGAATAGAGCAGTGTTTTCTGAAGGAAATAGCTTGTGCTAAGGGCTGGTTTTATTTGACAGGGACAATGAGAAATCACTTGCCTGTGCTAAATGGAAACATGATTATCTATAACTGATAACATGGTTTTCAGCTCTCCTTACTGCTCTGGGGCAGAGCAGCCCAAAAGGAAGCAGCAGGAAAGTCCTGTGACGCGCCTTATAATGCCAAAGGCTGTGCCCTAGAATGGGGTGAAGAGTTTCACTCTGGGATAAAAAATATGGTTGCTTGCTTAGCTTTAAAAATGTGTCAGTTAGGACTGATGGATGGTTCAGTGGTTAGGAATACTGATTACTGTCTATTCCTGTGTTCCATTCCCAGCAACCACATGATGGCTCACAACCATCTGTAATGAACTCTAATACCCTCTTCTCTTGTGTCTTAAAAGAGTGACACAGTATACTCATATAAATAGAATAAATAAATAAATCTTAAAAAGTCAGTTAAGTACCAGTGATTCAGTTTTCCTTATCCCAATGTTAAATAGAAAGACTGCCATATATTTAAGTTTTGACGTGAACAACAGTGACCTCATGAACTGAGATAAATATTCTCAGGCATATTTTCATCTACAAAGTGGAAAGATAATTGTATTTATCTCCCAAAGTTATTTGTAGTCAGTGTCAATATTGATAAATTACATTTTAGTAATGACCATTGTATGCTATAGTCACCTATGAAGGATTTATAATTACAAATAATATATATGGCAGAAAAAATGGAATTCGAACTTTATGACTATAATAGAGAAGAGACAAATTTGAACACATTTTTATAATGTAGAAATTAGCCTACACTGAACTTCATCATTTACAGAACCACTGTGGCTTCATACTGATAAGATAACAGAATTTTGTAGGAGTGTCTTTAAAACCAAACGTGATTAGTAGAACCCCCAATATCCTCCATATTATAATATTAACCCCCTTACACAGTACACATTCACATTACCCAGTGGCTCAGAGCTTTAATAGAATTCTCCCTGAACAAAATGAGTTCTAATTGGTGCACAGTTCATCTCGTACCTGCTTCACTGTCGCCCTTCCATCTACTCTGACAATGTGATGTATAGGCTCCACTAGACTTGGGCTACTCAAAGGCTGCTCAACAAATCTCAGGTGCAGTTGTGTAAATACAAAGTGAGTCATTAAAATGTGTTTTAAGTAGCTCTTCCAGAAGTTTTGAAGTTTGAAAAGTACTGTGTGCAGCCCAAGACAGGCAAATAAAATAAATAAAGGGAGACAAATAATGGTTCCCTCTAGAAAAAGAAAGGAAGAGAACTCTGTATATAGTCATTTTTTTCCTGAAAGTTTTGACTGCTGCTTTCCTCAGCTTTTTATTGCCCTTGCTTTAAAATGCAGACTGAAGAGAGAGGGTTGTTGGGTATGAGCAGAAGAAGTCCTTCAAGTGATCAATTTAAAACATCCTTTGTCCCTATGGTAACCCAATGGGTAGGCAAGAACTTAACTTTCTCTCTATTCTGTAAATGGTAGATGATCCTTTCACTTCACTTTTTAGGTCCTTTTAGGAGAAATGTAATTTATACATATAGACAGATCATTCAAGGCAGATCACCCTGCACAGTGATTTAGGTCACACACTATGATTTATAAAATTATGGTGATTCAAAAATAAAAGATTAACAATTGAAATTGTCTTCGGCCAAAATCAAGATTTAATTCAGTCATGAAGAATGCACTGAAGAAAAAATAAAGGTAAGAAGAGGATGTAATCTATCAACAAACGCAAGGCACTGATCTAAGTGTAATGCCTCTACACACTCATGGCTTTTATTTTCTCTATTTTATAGAGTGATAAACAGAAGGATAAGAAAGTCAAGTATTTTACTTAATATTAGATAATTATTCAGTTGTAGAGTCAAAGATTGATTCTGGGTGAACATACCAGTTCTATTTTAATGACTGATCCAATATATATTTTCTAATTATTTAATTTTACTAATAAACTACATACATACACAAACATATATGCAATGCACAATATACTTGAAGAAGGTTATTTAGAGAAATCACCACAGAAAATGGGATTAGATAAATTTTAGCATATATAGGTAAGGAAGGAACAAAGATTTCTGAAATAAAACATTCAAAACTAAAGATAAATCCATGTACGAGGAAAAAGTTCTTTGCTGCCCTTGTTGTACTGCCTCACATTTTATGAACCGAAATGTATTCCACTCACACAAACCACTTCAACATCTTTTGTTTTTAATCTTTCTAACATAGGAGAACAAATTTAACAATGAGATTCTGTTTCTGTTCTGTACATGTGGAATAATTAAATTTGCATCCCACTTCAGTGTCGGATTTAAAAAGAAATACATCAATTGGACACATGCCCCATGAATATAGCTTTTGGAGGAGGGGGCAGAAGCATCTTTCTTCTAAGCAATAATCACAGTAAAATCTTTGCTTAGTGACAGCTTGTTTGAGGTTGGATTAATTCCCATTTGAGAGAGGCCAAGGAGGCAGGATGCAGGGAAGAGAAGGGAGGAAGGTTGAGAGTGGCAGAACATAATTAGAGAAAATCCCAGGAGATTTTGATATGGAAGATTTGCAACACAGCACAGTTGACAAATATCTGGGAATAAAAACCTAGGTCAGAGAAACAGCGGGGACATTTTTCAGACTCTGGCTTGCTTCCAAGGTCTCAATATTTTCTTCCATAAGGAAATGAGGTACTGGGCTTCAATCATAGAAGAAATGAGTGTTATAGCCTATAATCAATTAATGCATGGAGCATAAGGAGGTGAGCCGGGGTTTAAACCTCGTTCCTGCCACAGTCAATCTTTGAGGCCTTAAAGTGAGTACTCTGATGCCTCTAAGTTGTCACTATCAGTGAAAAAACACATGGTGATGGTTTCTCTCACCCATTGGATTTCAAAGGGGGACAAAAATACAAAATAACTATTCTTAGTATGAATTGAGTTGTCAGAATTTTTCTCCCTACTATCACTTTCTACAACCACTTCAATATGTCCTTTACATGAATGTATCATTATTTCATTTTGAAAATTACTTCTTATACTACAGAAGGTAAAGAGAACATAGCTATACATGTTCTCTGAACACTACTCTCTCTATTAAATAGATATTTGTAGTGAACAACCAATCTAAATAAGCAAATAAACCAAGGCCTCACATGTTCACTTCCTGAAATCTAGTATACTTCAGAGAATTCTTGTTTACTATGGCTCCACCTAACTGCATGTGGTAATTGAATAAGTAAACAAATATAGGACATGGAGAAAGAAAGGGAAGAAGACAGACAGAGATGGGGAGAAGGGTGTGTGTGTGTGTGTGTGTGTGTGTGTGTGCGTGTGTGTGTTTGTACATGTGGAATAGGTCTAAAATCTAAAATCCAATTATGAAGCAATGGGTTTCTTGCATAGCATTAGTGCTACTATTTCCCAAGTGGACCTTTCTCATCTGGAATGTTTGTCTTGTAGTTTAGAGCATTTGTATATGGATGAGTCGGTTGGTGTATTTTCTTCTTTAGCACCTAGCTCAGCACCTTCTGAGACTCAGAAAGTAAACCAGGGAGAAAGCAGGAAGCTTACTTTCATCTTGATTTTTCTTTGTGAAGAAACCTCAGATACACCTTGAACAAGAAGATTTTTATCATTTGGTTTTTGTGGGAAATCAAGAGAAGTGTCAAGATCCTTTTGCTTTGACTATCAACATGCCACGTAACCCAAAAAAATGGAGTACAAACTAAACAAAAAATTCTCAACAGAGGAATATCAAATGTCTGAGAAGCACTTAGAGAAATGTTCAAAATCCTTAGTCATCAGGGAAATGAATATCAAAACGACTATGAGGTTCCATCTTATATCCATCATAATAGCCAAAATTAAAAAACTCAAGAGATAGCACATGGTGGTGAGGAGGTGGAGCATAGGGAATTCTCCTCCACTGGTGTGGGATATAAACTTGTAGATCTACTTTGGGAAATCAGTTTGGCAATTTCTCAGAAAACTGGGAATAGTTCTACTTTAAAATCCACCTATAACAATGGTGGGCATATACCCAAAAGATGTTTTAATGTCTCACATAGACACTTGCTCAACTAGGTTAATAGCTGCTTTATTTGTAATATCCAGAAACTGGAAATAACTCAGATGTCCTTCAACTAAAAATGGATAAATAAAATATGATATTTCTATCCAATGGAATTCAGCTATTAAAAACAAGACATAATGAATTTTATAGTCAAATGGATGGAACTTGAGAATATGATCCTGAGTGAGGAAACCCAGTCTCAAAGAACGTGCATGGTATGTACTCCTTTACAAGTAGATATTGGCCACAAAATACAGGTACTATGTTACAGTTATCAGCCCAAAAGAAGCTAAACAAAAAGGAAGGACCAAGTGAGGAAACTTGACTCCCTTACAAGGGTGAATAAAATCGTCATAAGTCAAAAATGCAAGGAGAGACCGCAGAATCAGGGAAGATGGGGGTGTCAGAATCAGGTGTGGAAAGGACAGATGAGATGGCTAGATGGCCATGGAAATCTGCATTTGACTGAACTGAGGAGATCGAATCCATTTACAGGACTAGAAATGACCTGAGTAAAGGGAGGTACCCATAAATCAAAGAAAGTGACCTGAGCTGGGACTCAGTACACTGGTGATATGGAATTTGAAGGGGCCACTTCCTATAATCAAAAGGAACCCCAGTGGAGACAATAACCCACCCATACATCTTTCAACCCCAAATTTATCCTGTCTACAAGGGATGCAAACACTGGACAGAGAGCAGAGACTGAAGGAACGGCCAACCAATAACTGGCCCAAATTGAAACTCATCCCATGGGCAAGCAACAACGCCTAACATTATTAATGATACTCAATTAGGCTTACAGACAGGAGCATGTTGTCCTTTGAGAGGCTCCACCCAGCAGCTGACTCAGACAGGTAGAGACATCAGCAGTAAAACAGTGGACAGAGCTTGGAAGAATAGGAAGAAGGATTGTGAATCCTGAAGTGATAAGAACACCACAAGAAGATCAATGGAGTCAACTAACCTGGGCTCCTAGGTCTCTCATAGTCTGACCACCAACCGAAGAACCTAGGCCTTCCAGCATATGAAGCAGATGTGCAGTTTGACCTTCATGTGTGACCTGAACAACTGAAATGGAGGTTATACCAAAAGCTGTTGTCCGTACATTGGATATGTTCTACTAGCTGAGCTGTCTTATCTGGAAGCATCTAGCCTTGTAGAGAACTGAAGTGCCAGGGTTTGGGGGACATACCCTGGGGGCATCTACCCACACAGAGGAGAAAGGAGAAGAAAGAGGTGGGAAAGATTTGAGGAGGCAGTGAACGAGAGGGGACAATGTGCATGATGTGAATAATTAAAATAAAAAAATATCGAACCTTGGCATTGGGGACCTTATTTGCTAGCCCAAGCTGTAGATGAGTACCCATTTACAGTTATATGGTACATTTCCTTTCAACTTTTTTTGATTTCTTTTTCTATAAGATATATTTTTTTTACTTACATTTCAAATGGTTTTCCCTTTCCCTGTTTCCAGTACATAGGCCCGCATCCCCACCCGGTCACCCATACGGGTGTTCGCCCCATTCAACTCCCTTACCACTACCCACTGGACATTTCCCTGTACTGGGGGTCCAACTTTGGCAGGACCGAGGGCTTCCCCTTTGACTGGTGCCCAAACAAAGATTTTCTCTGCTACATATGCAATTGTAGGTCAGTCCATGTATAGTCTTTTGGTAGTGGTTTAGTCCCTGGAAGCTCTGGTTGGGTGGTATTGTTGTTCTTATGGGGTTGCAAGCCCCTTCAGCTCTTTCAATCCTTCCTCTAATGCCCCCAAAGGTGGTCCTGTTCTCAGTTCAGTGACTTGCTACTAGCATTGACCTCTGTATTGGACATGCTCTGTATGTGTCTTTCAGGAGATATCTATATCCGGTTCCTTTCAGCATGCACTTTTTAGCTTCATCAATCTTATCTAGTTTTGGTGGCTGTATGTGTATGTATGTATGGGCCACATGGGAGGCAGGTTCTGAATGGCCATTCCTTCAGTTGCTGCTCTAAACTTTGCTTCCATACCCCCTCCTATGCATATTTTTCCCCTTTCAAGATGGAGTAGGCATCCTCATTTTGGTCATCCTTGAGCTTCCTGTGGTATATGTATTGCATCTTTGGTAATTTGAGATTTTGGGCTAATATGCACTTATCAATGAGTGCATACCAAGTGTGTTTTTCTGTGATTTACCTCACTCAGGTTGATATTTTCTAGTTCATTCCATTTGCCTAAGAATTTCACGAAGTCATTGTTTTTGATAGCTGAGTAGTACTCCATTGTATAGATGTAACACTGTTTTTTAGTACATTTCTCTGTTGAATGGCATCTGGGTTCTTTCCAGCTTGCGGATATTATAAATAAGGCTACTATGAACATAGTGTAGCATGTGTCTTTGTTGTATGTTGGAGCGTCTTTTGGGTATATGCCCATGAGAGGTATAGCTGGGTCCTCAGGTAGGAGAATATCCAGTCTTCTGAGGAACTTCCAGACTGATTTCCAGAGTGATTGTAACTGTTTGCAATCCCACCAACAATGAAGGAGTGTTGCCCTTTCTTCACATCCTCACCAGCATCTGTTGTCACCTGAGTTTTTGATCTTAGCCATTCTGATTGGTGTGTGGTGGAGTCTCAAGGTTGCTTTAATTTTCATTTCTCTGATGACTAAGAATGTTGAACATTTCTTTAGGAACTTTTTAGCCATTTGATATTCCTCAGCTGAGAATGCTTTGTTTAGCTCTGTACCCCATTTTTGTACCCCATTTTTAATGGACTTATTTGGCTCTCTGGAGTCTAACTTTTTGATTTCTTTGTCTATTTTGGATATTAGCCCTCTATCAGTTGTAGAATTGATAAAGATCTTTTCCCAATCTGTTAGTTGCCATTTTGTCCTAATGACAGTGTCTTTTGTCTTACAGAAACTTTGTAGTTTTATGATGTCCCGTTTATCATTTGTTGATCTTAGAACATAAGCCTTTGGTGTTTTGTTCAGGAAATTTTCCCCAGTACCATATGTTCGAGATTCTTCCCCATTCTTTCTTCTATTAGTTTGAGTGAATCTGGTTTTATGTGGAGGTATTTTATCCACTTCGACTTGTGTTGTACATGGTATTAAGAATGGATCTGTATGCATTCTTCTACATGCTGACCTCCAGTTGAATCAGCATCATTTGTTGAAAATGCTATCTTTCTTCCATTGGATGGTTTTAGCTACTTTGTCAAAGATCAAGTGACCATAGGTGTGTGGATTCATTTCTGGGTCTTCAATTCTGTTCCACTGATCTATCTGCCTGTTTCTGTACCAATACCATACAGTTTTTATCACTATTGCTCTGTAATACTGCTTGAAGTCAGGGATGGTGATTGACCCGATGTTCTTTTATTATTCTGTATAGTTTTCGCTATCCTGGGTTTGTTATTTGAAATGAATTTGCAAATTGCTCTTTCTATCTCTAAAAAGAACAGAGTAGGAATTTTGAAGGGGATTGCATTGATTCTGTAGATTGCTTTTGGCAAATGGCCATATTTACTATATTAATCCTGCCAATCTATGAACATGGGAGATCTTTCCTTCTTCTGAGATCTTCCTCAATTTATTTCTTCAGAGACTTGATGTTCTAGTCACACAGACCTTTCACTTGCTTGGTTAAAGTCACACCGAGGTATTTTATATTATTTGGGACTATTCTGAAGGGTGTCATTTCCCTAATTCCTTTCTCATCCTTTTTATCCTTTGAGTAGACGAAGGTTACTGATTTGTTTGAGTTAATTTTATACCCTGATACATTGCTGAAGTTGGTTATCAGATTAAGTATTTCTCTGGTAGAACTTTTGTGATTACTTAAGTATACTAACATGTATTCTGCAAATAGTGATAATTTGATTCCTTCCCTTCCAATTTGTATCCCTTTGACCTCCTTTCATTGTCTGATTGCTCTGGCTAGGACTTCTTGTAATATTGAATAAGTAGTAAGAGAGTGGGCAGCCTTGTCGAGTCCCTGATTTTAGTGGGATTGCTTCAAGTTTCTCTCTATTTAGTTAGATGTTTGCTATTGGTTTGCTGTATATTGGTTTTACTATGTTTAGATATGGGCCTTGAATTTCTGATTTTTCCAAGAATTTTATCCTGAAGGGGTGTTGAATTTTGTCAAATGCTTTCTCAGCATCTAATGAAATGATTTGAGTTTGTTTATACAGTGGTTTACGTTGATGAATTTCCGTATATTAAACCACACCTGCATCCCTAGGATGAAGTCTACGTCCCTGGGATGAAGCCTACTTGATCATGATGAATGATTGTTTTGATGTGTTCTTGGATTCTGTTTGCAAGAATTTTATTGAGTATTTTTCCGTCAATATTAATAAGTGAAATTGGTCTCAAGTTGTCTTTCTTTTTTGGATCTTTGTGTTGTTTAAGTGTAAGAGTAATTGTGGCTTCATAGAAGGAATTCGGTAGTGCTCTGGCTGTTTCTATTTTGTGGAATAGTTTCAATAGTATTGGTATGAGGTCTTCTATGAAGGTCTGAAAGATTTCTTCCCTAAACCCATCTGGTCCTGGACTCTTTTTGTTGGGAGAATTTTAATAATTGCTTCTATTTCTTTAGGAGTTATGGGGTTGATTAGATGGCTTATTTGTTCCTGATTTAACTTTGGTACCTGGTGTCTGATAGAAAATTATCCATGTCCTCCAGATTTTCCAGTTTTGTTGAATATAGGTTTTTATAGTAGGATCTGATGATGTTTTTAATGTCCTCAGATTCTGTTCTTATGTCTCCCTTTCCATTTCTGATTTTCTTAATTTGGATACACTCTCTGTGTCCTCTGGTTAGTCTGGCTCAGGCTTTATCTAACTTGATGATTTTCTCAAAGAAACAGCTCCTGGTTTTGTTGGTTCTTTATATAGTCCTTTTTGTTTCTACTTGGTGGATTTCAGCCCTAAGTTTGATTATTTCCTGCCTTCTACTCCTCCTGGGTATATTTATTTCTTTTTGTTCTAGAGATTTAACGGTGCTGTCCATCTGCTGACATATGCTCTCTCCTGTTTCTTTTAGCAGGCACTTAAAAAAAAAACAAAAACAAAAACAAACAAACAAACAAAAAAAACCAAAAAAACAAACGAACAAACAAAAAAACCAAAAGCACCGCATTCATTTTGTCCCCTAAGTTTGGGTATGTTGTATCTTCATTTTCATTAATTTCTAAGAAGTCTTTAATTTCTTTCTTTCTTCCTTAATCAAGTTGTCATTGAGCAGAGCATTGTTCAACTTCCATGTATATGTGGGCTTTCTGTTGTTATTGTTGTTATTGAAGACCAGTCTTAGTCCATGATGATCTTATAGGAAGCATGGGGTTATTTCTATCTTCCTGTATCTGTTGAGGCCTGTTTTGTGACCGATTTTGTGATCAATTTTGGAGAAGGTACTGAGAAGAAGGTATATCTTCTTGTTTTAGGATGGAATGTCCTATAAATTCCTGTTAAATTGATTTGGATCATAACTTCTGTTAGTTTCTCTATGTCTCTGTTTAATTTCTGTTTCCATGATCTGTCCATTGATGACAGTGGGGTGTTGAAATCTCCTACTATTATTGTGTGAGGTGCAATGTGTTCTTTAATCTTTAGTAAGGTTTCTTTTATGAATGTATGTGCCAATGCACTTGGAGCATAGATATTTAGGTTTGAGAGTTCATCTTGGTAGATTCTTCCTTTGATGAATATGAAGTGTCTTTCCTTATCTTTTTTAATGACTTTTGGTTGAAAGTCAGTTTTATTTGATATTAGAATCACAACTCCAGCTTATTTCTTTGGGCCATTTGCTTGAAAAGTTGTTTTTCAGCCATTTCCTCTGAGGTGATATCTGTCTTTGTATCTGAGGTGTGTTTCCTGCACACAGCAAAATTCTGAGTCCTCTTTACCTATACAGTCTGTTAGTCTATGTCTTTTTCTTGGGGAATGAGTCTGTTGATGTTGACTGATATTAAAGAATAGTGATTGTCGCTTCCTGTTATTTTCATTGTTAGAGGTGGAATTATGTTTGTGTGTCACTCTTTTGGTTTCATTGCAAGGAGATCATATTCTTGCTTTCTGTATGGTGTGGTTTCTCTCCTTGTATTGGAGTTTTCCAATCATTATCCTTTGTAGGGCTGGATTTGTAGAAAGATATTGTATAAATTTGGTTTTGTCATGGAATATCTTGGTTTTTCCATCTATATTGAGAGTTTTGCTTGATACAGTAGCTTGGGCTGGCATTTGTTTTCTCTTAAGGTCTATATGACATCTGTCCAGGATCTTCTGGTTTTCATAGTCTCTGGTGAGAAGTCTGGAATAATTCTTTTTTTTTTTTCTTCTGAACAGCCTTTACTGCAGGAAACCTTCATTGTTGACACGGGGACCCTGGAATAATTCTTATAGGTCTGCCTTTATATGCTACTTGACCTTTTTCCCTTACTGCTTTTATTATTCTTTCTTTGTTTTGTGCATTTGGTCTTTTACATATTTTGTGACAGGAGGAATTTCTCTTCTGATCCAAACTCTTTGGAGTTCTGTAGGCTACTTGTATGTTAATGAGTATCTCTTTCTTTAGGTTAGGGAAGTTTTCTTCTATAAGTTTGTTGAAGATATTTACTGGTCCTTTAGTTTGGGAGTCTTCACTTTCTTTTATACCTATTACCCTTAGGTTTGATCTTCTCATTGTGTCCTGGATTTCCTGGATGTTTTGGGCTGGATCTTTTTTCCTTTTACATTAGAGTTGACAGTTTTGTCGATGTTTTCTATGGTATCTTCTGCACTTGTGATTCTGTCTTTTATCTCTTGTATTCTGTTGTTGATCCATGACTCCTTGTCTCTTCCTTAGGCTTTCTATATCCAAGGTTGTCTCCCTTTCTGCTTGCTTTATTGGTTCTATTTATATTTTTTAATCCTGAATGGTTTTGTTCATTTCCTTCACCTGTTTGGTTGTGTTTTCCTGTAGTTCTTTCAGGGACTTTTTGTGTTTCCTTTCTAAGGGCTTTTACTTGTTTATTTGTGTTTTTCTGTATTTTTTAAGGGAGTTCTTTATGTCCTTCTTAAAGTCCTCCACTATTATTTTATCATAAAATGTGATTTTGAATCTAAATCTTGCTTTTCTGGTATTTTTGGACATCCAGTATTTTCTTTGGTGGGAGAACTGGATTCTGGTGGTGCCAAGTGGTCTTGGGTTCTGTTGCTTATTTTTCTGCACTTGTCTCTAGCCATTGGATTGTCTCTTGTGTTTCCTTGTCTTGCTGCTTCTGAGAGTGACTAGACCCTCCTGTACGCCTCTGTGTCAGCACTCCTGTAGAACTTTTTTTTTTCTTTCAGCCTTTTCTGAGAACAGGTGCTCTGATTTCAGGTATGTAGGCCCATTTGGAGACAGTCTTCTAGCTCTAGGTGTGGACTGGAAGCAGAAAGGTCCTACCTCTGATTGCTCCTAGGTCCTTGCACCCAGGGGGCACTGTTGGCACTAAGCAATTCCCTCTTGAGTCTTCAGTGTGGGCAGAGGGTAGTCTCCTCTGACTTCTCAGGAGTATCCACACGTCTGATTGTCAAGCTCTCTCCCCCATGGGATTTGGGTGCAGGGAGCTGTTTGGCCAGTTCAGTTCAGTCCTGGGCACAGACCAGAACTGCAGGTATGGACAACTGTCTGTTTCTATATCCCTGTGTCCAGAGGCACTGTGCAGTTTCCCCTTGGACCACAGATGTGGGCAGAGGTGTGTAGATAGTCTGTCCTGTGGTCTCAAGATGTCTGTAATTCTGGGTGTTCAGCTCTTCTCAAATTCTTTTAAAAATTATAAATTATAGCTTTTAAATTCATCTATAAGCCATTTACACGTGAATGTTGCATGGCCCCATCATTCTAGTTAATCCCTCTCTTTTCCCCCCTCCACCTGTCTTTCAATCTCTCTTTGTTAGAATCTTTGGCCATAAACATTCTTCTTTTCGTCATACAGTCTACTACCTATTTTAGGCGTTTGCTGTTGCTAACCTCTTTTTAGTTTGTTGGTTAGAGGGGGTCCAAGTTAAAGATAACAAACTTGGACGATTGATACTGAGATTGACATGTGAAACGGAACATGCTGCCTTACTATCTCTGTGTTTGGATGGCCCCCATTTAATAAAAAAGTTTCCACATTCATGCATCTACCTAAAAATTTCATTTTTCCTAAAATCAGAATAAAACATCATTAGATATAACATTTCTTTCTTTCTTTTTTTTTAAATTAAATTGAGTATTTCTTATTTCCATTTCGAGTGTTATTCCCTTTCCCGGTTTCCGGGCAAACATCCCCCTAATCCCTCCCCCTCACCTTCTTTATGGGTGTTCCCCTCCCCCTCCTCCCCCTATTGCCGCCCCCTCCACCCAACAATCTAGTTCACTGGGGGTTCAGTCTTAGCAGGACCCAGGCCTTCCCCTTCCACTGGTGCTCTTACTAGGATATTCATTGCTTCCTATGAGGTCAGAGTCCAGGGTCAGTCCATGTATAGTCTTTAGGTAGTGGCTTAGTCACTGGAAGCTCGGATGCTTGGCATTGTTGTTCATAAGGGGTCTCGAGCCCCTTCGAGCTCTTCCAGTTCTTTCTCTGATTCCTTCAATGGGGTCCTTTTATTGTTGAGGATAGTTTTAGCTATCCTGGGTTTTTTGTTATTCCAAATGAATTTGCAAATTGTTCTGTCTAACTCATTGAAGAATTGGATTGGTATTTTGATGGCGATGGCATTGAATCTGTAGATCGCTTTTGGTAAAATGGCCATTTTTACTATATTAATCCTGCCAATCAATGCGCATGGGAGATCTTTCCATCTTCTGAGGACTTCTTCAATTTCTTTCTTCAGAGTCTTGAAGTTCTTATTGTACAGATCTTTTAGTTGCTTGGTTAAAGTCACACCGAGGTACTTTATATTATTTGGGTCTATTATGAAGGGTGTCCTTTCCCTAATTTCTTTCTCAGCTTGTTTCTCTTTTGTGTAGAGGAAGGCAACTGACTTATTTGAGTTAATTTTATACCCAGCCACTTTGCTGAAGTTGTCTATCAGCTTTAGTAGTTCTCTGGTGGAACTTTTGGGATCACTTAAATATACTATCATATCATCTGCAAATAGTGATATTTTGACTTCTTCTTTTCCGATCTGAATCCCCTTGACCTCCTTTTGTTGTCTGATTGCTCTGGCTAGAACTTCAAGAACTATATTGAATAAATAGGGAGAGAGTGGGCAGCCTTGTCTAGTCCCTGATTTTAGTGGGATTGCTTCAAGTTTCTCTCCATTTAATTTAATGTTAGCAACTTGTTTGCTGTATATGGCTTTTACTATGTTTAGTTATGGGCCGTGAATTCCTATTCTTTCCAGGACTTTTATCATGAAGGGGTGTTGAATTTTGTCAAATGCTTTCTCACCATCTAATGAAATGATCATGTGGTTTTGTTCTTTCAGTTTGTTTATATAATGGATCACGTTGATGGTTTTCCGTATATTAAACCATCCCTGCAAGCCTGCGATGAAGCCTACTTGTTCATGGTGGATGATTGTTTTGATATGCTCTTGGATTCCGTTTGCCAGTAATTTATTGAGTATTTTTTTGTCGATATTCATAAGGGAAATTGGTCTGAAGGTCTCTTTCTTTGTTGGGTCTTTGTGTGGTTTAGGTATAAGAGTAATTGTGGCTTCATAGAAGTAATTCGGTAGTGCTCCATCTGTTTCAATTTTGTGGAATAGTTTGGATAATATTTGTATGAAGTCTTCTATGAAGGTCTGATAGAATTCTGCACTAAACCCGTCTGGACCTGGGCACTTTTTGAATGGGAGACCTTTAATGACTGCTTCTATTTCCTTAGGAGTTATGGGGTTGTTTAACTGGTTTATCTGTTCCTGATTTAACTTCGATACCTGGTATCTGTCTAGGAAATTGTCCATTTCCTGAAGATTTTCAAGTTTTATTGAATATAGGTTTTTATAGTAAGATCTGATGATTTTTTGAATTTCCTCTGAATCTGTAGTTATGTCTCCCTTTTCATTTCTGATTTTGTTAATTTGGATGCACTCTCTGTGTCCTCTCATTAGTCTGGCTAAGGGTTTATCTATCTTGTTGATTTTCTCAAAGAACAAACTTTCGGTTCTGTTGATTCTTTCTATGGTTCTTTTGGTTTCTACTTGGTTAATTTCAGCTCTGAGTTTGATAATTTCCTGCCTTCTACTCCTCCTGGGTGTATTTGCTTCTTTTTGTTCTAGAGCTTTTAGGTGTGCTGTCAAGCTGGTGACATATGCTCTTTCCTGTTTCTTTCTGTAGGCACTAAGCGCTGAGTTTTCCTCTTAGCACAGCTTTCATTGTGTCCCATAAGTTTGGGTATGTTGTACCTTCATTTTCATTAAATTCTAAAAAGTTTTTAATTTCTTTCTTTATTTCTTCCTTGACTAGGTTATCATTGAGTAGAGCATTGTTCAATTTCCACGAATATGTGGGCATTCTTCCCTTATTGTTATTGAAGACAAGCTTTAGGCTGTGGTGGTCTTATAGCATGCATGCGATTATTTCTATCTTTCTGTACCTGTTGAGGCCCATTTTTTGACCAACTATATGGTCAAATTTGGAGAAAGTACCATGAGGAGCTGAGAAAAAGGTATATCCTTTCCATGAGGAGCTGAGAAGAAGGTATATCCTTTTGCTTTAGGATAGAATGTTCCATAAATATCTGTTAAGTCCATTTGGCTCATGACTTCTCTTAGTCTGTCTACGTCTCTGTTTAATTTCTGTTTCCATGATCTGTCCACTGATGAGAGTGGGGTGTTGAAATCTCCTACTATTATTGTGTGAGGTGCAATGTGTGTTTTGAGCTTTAGTAAGGTCTCTTTTATGTATGTAGGTGCCCTTTTATTTGGGGCATAGATATTTAGGATTCAGAGTTCATCTTGGTGGATTTTTCCTTTGATGAATATTAAGTGTCCTTCCTTATATTTTTTGATAAATTTTAGTTGAAAATTGATTTTATTTGATATTAGAATGGCTACTCCAGCCTTCTACTTCTGATCATTTGCTTGGAAAGTTGTTTTCCAGCCTTTCACTCTGAGGTAGTGTCTGTCTTTGTCTCTGAGGTGTGTTTCCTGTAGGCAGCAGAATGCAGGGTCCTCATTGCGTATCCAGTTTGTTAATCTATATCATTTTATTGGGGAGTTGAGGCCATTGATGTTGAGAGATATTAAGGAATAGTGATTATTGCTTCCTGTTATATTCATATTGTGATATGAGTTTATGCTTGTGTGCTTTTCTTCTTTGTTTTGTTGCCAAGACGATTAGTTTCTTGCTTCTTCTAGGGTATAGCTTGCCTCCTTATATTGTTGGGCTTTACCATTTATTATCCTTTGTAGTGATGGATTTGTAGAAAGATATTGTGTAAATTTGGTTTTGTCATGGAATATCTTGGTGTCTCCATCTATGTTAATTGAGAGTTTTGCAGGATACAGTAACCTGGGCTGGCATTTGTGTTCTCTTAGGGTCTGTATGACATCTGTCCAGGATCTTCTGGCTTTCATAGTTTCTGGCGAAAAGTCTGGTGTGATCTGATAGGTCTGCCTTTATATGTTACTTGACCTTTTTCCCTTACTGCTTTTAATATTCTTTCTTTATTTTGTGCGTTTGGGGTTTTGACTATTATGTGACAGGAGGAGTTTCTTTTCTAGTCCAATCTATTTGGAGTTCTGTAGGCTTCTTGTATGTTTATGGGTATCCCTTTCTTTAGGTTAAGGAACTTTTCTTCTATGATTTTATTGAATATATTTACTGGTCCTTTGAGCTGGGAGTCTTCACTCTCTTCTATACCTATTATCCTTAGGTTTGATCTTCTCATTGAGTCCTGGATTTCCTGCATGTTTTGGACCAGTACCTTTTCTGCTTTACATTATCTTTGACAGTTGAGTCGATGATTTCTATGGAATCTTCTGCTCATGAGATTCTCTCTTCCATGTCTTCTATTCTGTTGGTGAAGCTTGTATCTACAGCTCCTTTTCTCTTCTTTTGGTTTTCTATATCCAGGCTTGTTTCCATGTGTTTTTTCTTGATTGCTTCTATTTCCACTTTTAATTCCTTCAACTGTTTGATTGTGTTTTCCTGGAATTCTTTCAGGGATATTTGTGACTCTTCTCTATGGGCTTCTACTTGTTTATTTATGTTTTCCTGAAATTCATTTAGGGATTTTTGCGATTCCTCTCTGTTGGCTTCTACTTGTTCTCTAAGGGAGTTCTTCACGTCTTTCTTGAAGTCCTGCAGCATCATGATCAAATGTGATTTTGAAACTAGGTCTTGCTTTTCTGGTGTGTTTGGATATTCCGTGTTTGCTTTGGTGGGACAATTGGCCTCTGATGATGCCATGTAATCTTGGTTTCTGTTGCCTGGGTTCCTGCGCTTGCCTCTCGCCATCAGATTATCTCTAGTGTTATTTTGTTCTGCTATTTCTGACAGTGGCTAGACTGTCCTATAAGCCTGTGTGTTAGGAGTTCTGTAGACATGTTTTCCTGTTTTCTTTCAGCCACTTATGGGGACAGAGTGTTCTGCTTTCAGGCGTATAGTTTTTCCTATCTACAGGTCTTCAGCTGTTCCTGTGGGCCTGTGTCTTGAGTTCACCAGGCAGATCGCTTGCAGCAGAAAAGTTGGTCTTACCTGTGGTCCCGAGGCTCAAGTTTGCTCGTGGGGTGTTGCTTATGAGCTCTCTGAGGTGGCAGCCACCAGGAAGATCTGCGCCGCCCTTTCCGGGAGCTTCCGTGCACCAGGGTTCCGTGTTTTCCTCTGGAATCAGTAATGTGTGCAGAGTGCAGTCTCTTCTGGTTTCCCAGGCGTCTGCCTCTCTGAAGGTTTAGCTCTCCCTCCCACGGGATTTGGGTGCAGAGAACTAGATATAACATTTCAATATTGTTCCTATTCATTAGTTGTTGGATACATAGACTGGTCCAATTTCCTAGCTATTGTAAATAGAGCTGCAATATACATGGATATTCAAGTATCTCTATAGAAGGATTCTGTATCCTGGTATATGCTTAGAAATGGAATAATTAATTTACAAGGTAGTTTACCTTTTAGAGTTTTGAGGAGCTCCATGCTGTTTTCTATAGTGGTTGTAACTGTTTGCAATTTCATAAGCAGCAAGGAGTCATATTTCTCCTTGCATTCACTGGATTTTATTATTATTTGATTTCTGGAGAACAGATATTCTGATGGGGTGAGATAGAATATCAAGGTAGTTTAAATTTGTATTCCCATCACAGGTAATGATCTTCAGTTCTTGGTAAATTGCTAGCCATTAATATTTCTACTTGCTGTCCACATCTTTATCCCTATTTTTAGTTTGTCGTTTGTTTTGATGGGTTTTGTTATTTCCTTGTACATTATTAATCCTCTAATTAATATATAACTGACAGAGGTTTTGGTTTTTGTTTGTTTGTTTGTTTTTTCCTATTACTTAGACAGTTTTTTTTAAAACTCTGATTTACAATTTCCTTTGCTGTGCAAAAGATTTTGGTTTCATGAGTTCCCATTTGTCACATATTAGCCTTTCTTCATATGTGACTGAGTCCCATTTAGAAAGTCCTTACTTATGCCTGTGTATTGCACCATATTTCCTAATTCTTTTTTCACAGTATTTCAGGGTTTTGGGTTGACACAGTCTGAAATAAATTTGTTCAATTTTGCTTTTCTTTTCAAAACTAACATTTAATGCTCATCATACCATAAAAAGTCATTTGTGTGTCACAGCTACCATTGTGAGTCTGGGGTTCACTGTGGATCTCTGGGCTGGAGATGCTTGTAGGTCTCTCTAGTGCAAATGTAACATTTGATGACATGGAGTGGGGAAATAAATTGGCTAGAAACTGAGGCAAACTTGCTGCATGGGTATCAGGTCAAATGAATGTTTGACTGCCAAAAGAGAGCCCAGACGTCCTTCTCTCACTTCAAGGGTAGTATATATTTATTCTTTATTCTAAGATTCAATTAATGATATTAGAAAGCATTAAAGATTTGGAAGTAATAACTTCCTATATGATGTGAAATTTGACGAGCTATAGTTAACCTTAAAGAATCAGGGTAGTTTAATAAACTTTTGTCATTGCTACATTTCTCAGAATAACTCTCTACAACTCTTTGACAAATTGGTAAAATATAGTGCTTGATATTTAAGCATACAGTACACAGGAACACCTTAATTATACTTGGTTTTATTTATTTGTGTCAAATTTTGGAACCTATTCTCCAAAATGCAATGCTCTTCACATTTGACACAAGTTAACACAGACCCTCTCACCAAAATTCATACACTTAGGAATTTTTTAGGGCTACATTACACTTTTTAACTTTCACATAATGTTATATATACTTGCTATGGGCATTATGATATTTTGAGGAATATATTTTGGATACACTAAGTCTAATTGGCATATACTACCTTACATATTTATTTTCGTTGTGAGAAGACACTTAACATTGTTAAAGAATGTAACTTTGTCTGTTAACTACAGCCACTATATTGTAAAATAAATCCTTCAAGATGAGTCTTCTTAACTAACTAAAGAATGGTGTCCTTAGATCAACATTTTTTAAATCCAGTGAGGTTGACAGTGAACAGTAAAGGTCAGAGGTACATAGAAAGCACTGAAATATCTGTAACATCAGGTTCTTTTTTATACTTGTTAGTGGACATTTCCTATTGATTTTAATATAGCTATTTAAATTTACACCACTAACAATAATTTGTAGAGTTCTCTCTTTCTTATATCTTTGTCAATATGTATTTATCTTTTTAAAAGCAGACATCCTTACAGATGAGAAGTGTTCATTCATTTGGCTTTAAAATTGCCTATTGTTAAGAGTTAATGATATCAACTATTTTTTCATATTCTTGTTGACCATTATTTATGATTGTTAATCTGTGAAGACTATTCTCTGGCTTTCAAATTCTCTGAGTGATATTAATGTTCATATGTATGAAGATATACGGTTTGCAAATACTCTCTCCTATTTTATATGTTATCTCTTCATGCAAAAATGTTTTCTTTGCTATGCAAAAACATTTTACTTTTATTTAACCCCATTTGCCTATTTGTTGCTTGTATTATATAACTCATCTCCAAAATACAATTACTCATATACTTGTCCCAAAAGGCAATACAATTTAGTAATTTTATAATTTTAAATCTTTCATTATTATCCTAAATCCATTTTCTTTTCATGTGGAATATAGAGAGGGTCAGATTTTATTATTCTGTATGTACAGATTCTTGTTTTCAAGCAACATATATTGTTTATAATATCTTTTCCTTTTGTGTATTTTCCATGATTTTGTTAATGTATTGAGTTTTAAATGCTTCCTCCTTTACTTGAGATTGGCCATTCTACTAGCCAGTACTAGCTTCCCTTTTGTTCTTTTCTCCTAAGCTCATAAAGCGGACACACACACACACACACACACACACACACACACACACACACAGTTTTTTACTTTATATCTTGCCCTCTTGGCACATAGATTATCTCCCACCTCAAAGAGCTTGCCTTTACCACATCACCTGCCCTAAACTTAGTATCTGCTCCCACCTATTTCTCTAGAATACTTTTATGCTTTTTTGAGTGGAATGTGTTTATGTTGTGCATTTGCATATAAGCATATTTATAAAAAGTTTACACCCATTCCAACATATTCAGGCAGAATGGAGTTAAGAAAGCTTTGCTTAACTTCAAATCTATGTGATATGCATTCAAACATTCATTGACTCTAGTCCTATACAACAAGACAGTCATTCACTGGATGAGTCATAAACTTACATTTTCTTTCTGTTTTGTTAATTGTCTGTTAATATCTATGACACTGGTTAGAGAATGCCAAAAGGCAGACAAAGGAGAAGGATTCCAATTTAATCACCAACTATGAAACATTATTTTCCATCTTCTCTTAGTACTCTTCATTGATGTAGTTTCCTGATTTACACAAATTCACATTGATTTTGCTTCTATGTTTTCATCATCATTTATAGCCTGTAACCATAGCCTTCAGTGTTAAATTATGTTCTGTTTCAAATATGATTGTGATTATTTTATTGCCTCTAATTAAATTGTAATATCCCTGAAGATAGAATAGTTAATATTTGAATGCTATTGTCTGTGTAGTTTCTACTGTGTGAATGGGAAGCTGACACTTTACTATTGTGTACACCACAAAGCCTTTTTTCTGACACTTTAAATTTTTTTCATTCAATATTAAAATAATAACTTTCCTAGTTAATTTTTATTTAGAACATTGATGCTTAATACAATATATAAAATTATATATAAGTAAACTAAAGATCAATAAAAGGCTTGGTGTATAGAGAAATGGGAGGTTTAAGGGGACTTTTAACAGACGTAAATGATGGGTGCTGGGTATGGGTATTGAATTTGATAAATTACTTTTCCATAAAAAGTCTTTGTCATGGTATAATTATTTTCATGTTTTAATGCAGACAAAACATTCTCTGATCATTGTCCCACATAACTCCTATATTTCCTCTTCTTTACCCTGATTAGCTCTAATTTTAACCTCTCTTTTGCCTTCCACACCTCAACAGTATGGAAATGCATACAAAATATTTCCAGTTCACAAAGCATAATCCATTATTAATACTTCTTATGGATGTCACAGAAATGATAATTTTAAATTGGGAGTAAGGACAATAGCATTCTTTTTTCCTGATTTAAATTTAATTTTTTTTTCTTATTCACTTTACATCCTGCTCAATGCCCCATCCAAGTCAGCCCCTCATGAAATCCTTCCTCCATTTTCCCCCCTTCTTCTCTGAGTGGCTGGGAACTCCCTGGCACTTCAAGTCTCTGCAAGGCTAGGCAGCAAGTAGAACATATTCCAAGAGCAGGCAATAGCTTTTGACATAGGTGTTTCCAATCCACATGAAGGGCAATCCGTATACCTACTAAATATGAATGGGGAGGTCCAGCCTCTGAACAATCTTTGGTTGGTGGTTCAATCTCTGAGAACACAAAGTATCCTGTTGTTCTTGTTGTGGAGTTCCTATCCCCTTAATGGGCCACAATTCTTCCTCATATTTTTCCATCAGAATCTCTAAACTCTATCCAATGTTTGGCTATGGGTGTCTGTATCTGTCTGAGTTAGCTGCGGGATGAAACCTCTCAGAGGACAAAATGTTCATGTCTCCAAGAAAGAAAAAAGTATCATAAATAGCGGTTTTGGATTAATGCTTGCCCATGGGATTGGTCTCAACCTGGGCCAGTTATTGGTTGACTATTCCCTCAGCCTCATGCTTCATCGCTCATGCCTGCATTTCATGCAGACAGGATAAATTTTGGTTTGAAAATTTTGTGGGTGGGTTTTTGTCTCTATCACTCCACTGGGGTTCATTTCTGTTGATAGGAGAGGAGGTGGCTTCTTCAGATGAGTCAGAGTTAATGTCACTCCGATTGATACTTCGGTGCCTCCTTTATCCCAGGTCTCTGTCTCATTTGACAGATGACCCCACCTCCTCACACCTGTCAGTTGCAGACTACTATTCATTTTCATATCCATCTAGTCATCTCCACAGTCTTTCCCCACACCTCATGCTGAACCACCCGTTCCCCTGCCATTCCACCTTACTCTCAGTTCCCTCCCTCCATCTGCCTCTTATGACTGGATCATTCATGCTTCTAAGTGAAATTCAAGCTTCATCATGTGGTGCTTCCTTTTGTTTAGCTGCTTTAGGTCTCTGGAGTGTAACATGTTATCTGTATTTTATGGATAGTATCCACTAATAAGAGATACATATCATTCATGTCCTTTAGGGACTGGACTACTTTACTTAAGATGATATTCTCAGGTCTCATCTATTTGCCTCTATTTTCTGGGGAAATTCATGCTGTCTTGGTTTTTAATAATGGAATAGTATTCTACCTTATAGATGTATCATTTTTTCTTTATATATTTTTCAGTTGAGGGACATATAGGTTGCTGCCATTTTCTTGCTATTATGAATAAATCTGCTATGAATATAATTGAGCAAATGTCTTTGTGGGATGTTGTAGCACCTTTTGCATATAAGTCCAGAAGTTATGTAGCTAGGACTTTAGGTAGAACTATTTCCAGTTTTTATAGAAACCACCAAATTCATTCCCAAAGTGGTTGTACAAGTTTGCACTCCCACCAACAATGGAGGAGTGTTCCCCTTGCTCCACATCCTCGCCAGTACATGCTATATCTTGAGTTTTTGATCTTGGTCATTCTGATGTGTATAAGATGAAACATAATGGGTATTTTTATTTATTTCCCTGATGACTAAAGACTTTGAACATTTCATTAAGTGCTTCTCAGTCATACAAGATCCTCTGTAGAGAAATTTGCTTAATTCTGTACCCTATTTTCATTGGGTTATTTCAGTTTCTTGGAGTCTTACTTCTTGTGTTCTTTATAAATTTTGGGTATTAGCCCTCTGTCAGATGTAGGGTTGGTGAAGATTTTTTCCAAGTCTTTGGGCTGACAATTTGTCCTATTTACAGTGACCTTTGCCTTACATAAGCTTTGCAGTTTCATGAGGTCCCATTTATCAAAAGTTGATTTTAGAGACTGAACTACTGGTACCCTTTTCAAGAACTTGTCTTCAGTACTTTAGTACCATAGCTTTCAAGGGTATTACCCACTTACTCCTCTATGAAATTTAGTGTATCTGATATTTTGCTTGGTTGCTGTTGTCGTTATTGTTGTTGTTGTTGCTGTTGTTGTTTTTGGTTGAAGTGCTTGATACTCTCAGACTTGCATTAGTTTTCAGGGTGATTAAGTATGGATCCATTTTCATTTTTCTACATGTAGACATCCAGTTAGACCAGCACTTTATTTTTCTATTGTATGCTTTTAACTTCTTCATCAATAATCAAGTAAGGACACACATAAATCCAAGAAAAATATTTTTTAACAGTTTAATTCAAACTAAGTTCACTTTTTTCAATTAGATGGTATTTGAAATAGGATTAAGAAATTCTAGATGCTAAGTAGGGAAACAGGTTCACTTCTCAAAATTAAGGATTTTTGTCTAAAGCGATTATCAGCTTTAAAAAAGCATCAAAAATATTGCTAATTTTATCCAAACTTTGAATTAAAGTTTTCAATGTTTTCTCTTTCTTTGCTTTTGGCTTGATCTTTAGAGATTGTAGGGAGAAAAAGATGACCATGATTTCTTTTCTAACATTTCTATTTGGCTGTACTATATTGAGCCATGATTATTTAATGAAGTGTTTACAAAACATTGTAATGTCACCGATATTTTTAGGTTTTAGGCTTCTGTGTTTGTGAAAGCAAGCCTGTACCATATATCACTTATGAGGACAGTTCATCTTCATTGTCATATCACTATGTTTAATAACAAGGTTTGATGTTTGGCAAATGCTGAATTTTTAAGATGAATATGACATAATGTGAATCATTACTCAAAAGCTCTAAGCGGGAAAAACCTTGATAGCTATATAAAATCTTAGAGAATCCAACAAGTTTTGAAATCCAATATGGGGATGTAATAGAGTGTAGAGAAGACTAGGTATGATTGAAGCATATGTGCTTTATCTCTCAAAGAAAGGAAGTCATACAGCTATTCAGAATTGCACACATGAAGAAGATGCAAACAGTTTTAGTAGCTCTTCTGGGTATTCAAGAGAATATGAAAATCAATATATATATATATATATGATTATACAATATATATATGATCCATCTACATATTTATATTATTAAATACTATAATTTTAAATCTTAGTATAGGCTTTAAAAATTCATCATGAGAGCAGCTCTCTGCTCCCAGACCCCGTGAGAGAGAGACCCAACCGCCTAGTCAGGTGGGCACTCCTGAGGCTGCAGAGCGGAAGAGACCACCAACACTGCCCACCCCTGCCCACATCCCTGGCCCAAGAGGAAACTGTATAAGGCCTCTGGGCTCCCGTGGGGGAGGGCCCAGGAGCAGCAGGACCCCTGCCTGAGACACCGCCGGAACCTGAAGGAAACAGACCGGATAAACAGTTCTCTGCACCCAAATCCCGTGGGAGGGAGAGCTAAACCTTCAGAGAGGCAGACAAGCCTGGGAAACCAGAAGAGACTGCTCTCTGCACACACATCTCGGACGCCAGAGGAAAAAGCCTATCTGGAACCCTGGTGCACTGAAGCTCCCAGAAGGGGCGGCACATATCTTCCTGGTTGCTGCCACTGCAGAGAGCCCGTGGGCAGCACCCCACGAGCGAACTTGAGCCTCGGGACCACAGGTAAGACCAACTTTTCTGCTGCAAGAAAGCTGCCTGGTGAACTCAAGACACAGGCCCACAGGAACAGCTGAAGACCTGTAGAGAGGAAAAACTACACGCCCAAACGCAGAACACTCTGTCCCCATAACTGACTGAAAGAGAGAAAAACAGGTCTACAGCACTCCTGACACACAGGCTTATAGGACAGTCTAGCCACTGTCAGAAATAGCAGAACAAAGTAACACTAGAGATAATCTGATGGCGAGAGGCAAGCACAGGAACCCAAGCAACAGAAACCAAGACTACATGGCATCATCGGAGCCCAATTCTCCCACCAAAAGAAACATGGAATATCCAAACACACCAGAAAAGCAAGATCTAGTTTCAAAATCATATTTGATCATGATGCTGGAGGACTTCAAGAAAGACGTGAAGAACTCCCTTAGAGAACAAGTAGAAGACTACAGAGAGGAATCGCAAAAATCCCTGAAAGAAATCCAGGAAAACACAATCAAACAGTTGAAGGAATTAAAAATGGAAATAGAAGCAATCAAGAAAGAACACATGGAAACAAGCCTGGATATAGAAAACCAAAAGAAGAGACAAGGAGCTGTAGATACAAGCTTCACCAACAGAATACAAGAGATGGAAGAGAGAATCTCAGGAGCAGAAGATTCCATAGAAATCATTGACTCAACTGTCAAAGATAACGTAAAGCGGAAAAAGCTACTGGTCCAAAACATACAGGAAATCCAGGACTCAATGAGAAGATCAAACCTAAGGATAATAGGTATAGAAGAGAGTGAAGACTCCCAGCTCAAAGGACTAGTAAATATTTTCAATGAAATCATAGAAGAAAACTTCCCTAACCAAAAAAAAGAGATACCCATAGACATACAAGAAGCCTACAGAACTCCAAATAGATTGGACCAGAAAAGAAACACCTCCCGTCACATAATTGTCAAAACACCAAACACACAAAATAAAGAAAGAATATTAAAAGCAGTAAGGGAAAAAGGTCAAGTAACATATAAAGGCAGACCTATCAGAATCACACCAGACTTCTCGCCAGAAACTATGAAGGCCAGAAGATCCTGGACTGATGTCATACAGACCCTAAGAGAACACAAATGCCAGCCCAGGTTACTGTATCCTGCAAAACTCTCAATTAACATAGATGGAGAAACCAAGATATTCCATGACAAAACCAAATTTACACAATATCTTTCTACAAATCCATCACTACAAAGGATAATAAATGGTAAAGTCCAACATAAGGAGGCAAGCTATACCCTAGAAGGAGCAAGAAACTAATCGTCTTGGCAACAAAACAAAGAGAATGAAAGCACACAAACATAACCTCATATCACAATATGAATATAACGGGAAGCAAAAATCACTATTGCTTAATATCTCTCAACATCAATGGCCTCAACTCCCCAATAAAAAATAGATTAACAAACTGGATACGCAACGAGGACCCTGCATTCTGCTGCCTACAGGAAACACACCTCAGAGAAAAAGACAGACACTACCTCAGAGTGAAAGGCTGGAAAACTACTTTCCAAGCAAATGGTCAGAAGTAGAAGGCTGGAGTAGCCATTCTAATATCAAATAAAATCAATTTTCAACTAAAATTCATCAAAAAATATAAGGAAGGACACTTCATATTCATCAAAGGAAAAATCCACTAAGATGAACTCTCAATCCTAAATATCTATGCCCCAAATACAAGGGCACCTACATAAGTAAAAGAAACCTTACTAAAGCTCAAAACACACATGGCACCTCACACAATAATAGTGGGAGATTTCAACACCCCACTCTCATCAATGGACAGATCATGGAAACAGAAATTAAACAGTGATGTCGACAGACTAAGAGAAGTCATGAGCCAAAAGGACTTAACAGATATTTATAGAACATTCTATCCTAAAGCAAAAGGATATAACTTCTTCTCAGCTCCTCATGGTACTTTCTCCAAAATTGACCATATAATTGGTCAAAAAACGGGCCTCAACAGGTACAGAAAGATAGAAATAATCCCATGCGTGCTATCGGACCACCACGGCCTAAAACTGGTCTTCAATAACAATAAGGGAAGAATGCCCATATATACGTGGAAATTGAACTCAATGATAACCTGGTCGAGGCTGAAATAAAGAAAGAAATTAAAGACTTTTTAGAATTTAATGAAAATGAAGGTACAACATACCCAAACTTATGGGACACAATGAAAGCTGTGCTAAGAGGAAAATTCATAGCGCTGAGTGCCTGTAGAAAGAAACAGGAAAGAGCATATGTCAGCAGCTTGACAGCACACCTAAAAGCTCTAGAACAAAAAGAAGCAAATACACCCAGTAGGAGTAGAAGGCAGGAAATAATCAAACTTAGAGCTGAAATCAACCAAGTAGAAACAAAAAGGACCATAGAAAGAATCAACAGAACAAAAAGTTTGTTCTTTGAGAAAATGAACAAGATAGATAAACCCTTAGCCAGACTAATGAGAGGACACAGAGAGTGCGTCCAAATTAACAAAATCAGAAATGAAAAGGGAGACATAACTACAGATTCAGAGGAAATTCAAAAAATCATCAGATCTTACTATAAAAACCTGTATTCAACAAAACTTGAAAATCTTCAGGAAATGGACAATTTCCTAGACAGATACCAGGTATCGAAGTTAAATCAGGAACAGATAAACCAGTTAAACAACCCCATAACTCCTAAGGAAATAGAAGCAGTTATTAAAGGTCTCCCAACCAAAAAGAGCCCAGGTCCAGACAGGTTTAGTGCAGAATTCTATTAAACCTTCATAGAAGACCTCATACCACTATTATCCAAACTATTCCACAAAATTGCAACAGATGGATCACTACCGAATACGTTCTACGAAGCCACAATTACTCTTATACCTAAACCACACAAAGACACAACAAAGAAAGAGAACTTCAGACCAATTTCCCTTATGAATATCGACGCAAAAATACTCAATAAAATTCTGGCACACCGAATTCAAGATCACATCAAAACAATCATCCACCATGATCAAGTAGGCTTCATCCCAGGCATGCAGGGATGGTTTAATATAGCGGAAAACCATCAACGTGATCCATTATATAAACAAACTGAAAGAACAGAACCACATGATTATTTCATTAGATGCTGAGAAAGCATTTGACAAAATTCAACACCCCTTCATGATAAAAGTCCTGGAAAGAATAGGAATTCAAGGCCCATACCTAAACTTAGTAAAAGCCATATACAGCAAACCAGTTGCTAACATTAAACTAAATGGAGAGAAACTTGAAGCAATCCCACTAAAATCAGGGACTAGACAAGGCTGCCCACTCTCTCCCTACTTATTCAATATAGTTCTTGAAGTTCTAGCCAGAGCAATCAGAGAACAAAAGGAGATCAAGGGGATACAGAAAGGAAAAGAAGAAGTCAAAATATCACTATTTGCAGATGATATGATAGTATATTTAAGTGATCCCAAAAGTTCCACCTGAGAACTACTAAAGCTGATAAACAACTTAAGCAAAGTGGCTGGGTATAAAATTAACTCAAATAAATCAGTTGCCTTCCTCTATACAAAAGAGAAACAAGCCGAGAAAGAAATTAGGGAAACGACACCCTTCATAATAGACCCAAATAATATAAAGTACCTCGGTGTGACTTTAACAAAGCAAGTAAAAGATGTGTACAATAAGAACTTCAAGACGCTGAAGAAAGAAATTGAAGAAGACGTCAGAAGATGGAAAGATCTCCCATGCTCATGGATTGGCAGGATTAATATACTAAAAATGGCCATTTTACTAAAAGCAATCTACAGATTCAATGCAATCCCCATCAAAATACCAATCCAATTCTTCAAAGAGTTAGACAGAACAATTTGCAAATTCATCTGGAATAACAAAAAATCCAGGACAGCTAAAGCTATCCTCAACAATAAAAGGACTTCAGGGGAATCACTATCCCTGAACTCAAGCAGTATTACAGAGCAATAGTGATAAAAACTGCATGGTATTGTTACAGAGACAGACAGATAGACCAATGGAATAGAATTGAAGACCCAGAAATGAACCCACACACCTATGGTCACTTGATTTTTGACAAAGGAGCCAAAACCATCCAATGGAAAAAAGATAGCATTTTCAGCAAATGGTGCTGGTTCAACTGGAGGGCAACATGTAGAAGAATGCAGATCGATCCATGCTTATCACCCTGTACAAAGCTTAAGTCCAAGTGGATCAAGGACCTCCACATCAAACCAGACACACTCAAACTAATAGAAGAAAAACTAGGGAAGCATCTGGAACACATGGGCACTGGAAAAAATTTCCTGAACAAAACACCAATGGCTTATGCTCTAAGATCAAGAATCGACAAATGGGATCTCATAAAACTGCAAAGCTTCTGTAAGGCAAAGGACACTGTGGTTAGGACAAATCGGCAACCAACAGATTGGGAAAAGATCTTTACCAATCCTACAACAGATAGAGGCCTTATATCCAAAATATACAAAGAACTCAAGAAGTTAGACCGCAGGGAGACAAATAACGCTATTAAAAAATGGGGTTCAGAGCTGAACAAAGAATTCACAGCTGAGGAATGCGGAATGGCTGAGAAACACCTAAAGAAATGTTCAACATCTTTAGTCATAAGGGAAATGCAAATCAAAACAACCCTGAGATTTCACCTCACACCAGTGAGAATGGCTAAGATCAAAAACTCAGGTGACAGCAGATGCTGGCGAGGATGTGGAGAAAGAGGAACACTCCTCCATTGTTGGTGGGATTGCAGACTGGTAAAACCATTCTGGAAATAAGTCTGGAGGTTCCTCAGAAATTGGACATTGAACTGCCTGACGATCCAGCTATACCTCTCTTGGGCATATACCCAAAAGATGCCTCAACATATAAAAGAGACACGTGCTCCACTATGTTCATTGCAGCCTTATTTATAATAGCCAGAAACTGGAAAGAACCCAGATGCCCTTCAACAGAGGAATGGATATAGAAAATGTGGTACATCTACACAATGGAATATTACTCAGCTATCAAAAACAACGAGTTTATGAATTTCGTAGGCAAATGGTTGGAACTGGAAAATATCATCCTGAGTGAGCTAACCCAATCACAGAAAGACATACATGGTATGCACTCATTGATATGTGGCTATTAGCCCAAATGCTTGAATTACCCTAGATCCCTACAACAAACGAAACTCAAGATGGTGATCCAAATGTGAATGCTTCACTCCTTCTTTAAATGAGGAAAATGAATACCCTTGGCAGGGAAGGGAGAGGCAAAGATTAAAACAGAGACTGAAGGAACACCCATTCAGAGCCTGCCCCACATGTGGCCCATACATATACAGCCACCCAATTGGACAAGATGGATGAAGCAAAGAAGTGCAGACCGACAGGAGCCGGATGTAGATCGCTCCTGAGAGACACAGCCAGAATACAGCAAATACAGAGGCGAATGCCAGCAGCAAACCACTGAACTGAGAATAGGACCCCCGTTGAAGGAATCAGAGAAAGAACTGGAAGAGCTTGAAGGGGCTCGAGACTCCATATGTACAACAATGCCAAGCAACCAGAGCTTCCAGGGACTAAGCCCCTACCCAAAGACTATACATGGACTGACCCTGGACTCTGACCTCATAGGTAGCAATGCATATCCTAGTAAGAGCACCAGTGGAAGGGGAAGCCCTGGGTCCTGCTAAGACTGAACCCCCAGTGAACTAGACTGTGGGGGAGAGGGCGGCAATGTGGGGAGGGTTGGGAGGGGAACACCCATAAGGAAGGGGAGGGGGGAGGGGGATGTTTGCCCGGGAAACCGGGAAAGGGAATAACACTCGAAATGTATATAAGAAATACTCAAGTTAATTAAAAAAATAATTCATCATGAAGTGAATTGTTCCATTAACATTGACTATATACAGTCTCTGCAGAGCACCAAACAGAGTTAACATATGTACTCTGTGTGACCTTGTTTCTTTTTTGGGTGTATGCCAGACATTGCTCATTGATCATGGAGTTCCTTCCTTCCCACTGTATATAAATGAGCAAAGAGTAACTTCTTATAAACACTCTGAGCAGCCATCACCACCATTCAGAGATGCAGGAAGAATGTGTCTGCAGTCCTAGACATGGGTAAATTAATCATTGCATTCATTGTTTTTTCCACGTATGATAGACATTTATAAAACTTGAAGAAAGAACTGGGTCAGACACTAAATTACAATAATTATACCTCATTATTTGATTGTCTTGTTCAACTTGTATGCGTGTTCAAATATCTTTTCTAATTAGAGCCACAAAGATCTTTACGAAGTAGGAAAGAAAGTGTGTCTTTATTAAAATAGAGAAAACAAGTGTTCAGAAAAGTTAAATGAGTTGCCAAAGATTATAGATCTAGTAATTAGAGATTTTTTTTAAAAAATGTACCTTAGATAGCTGGGGTCCTTACAATAATAATTTTAAAAAATCACAGAAAAAATCACCGAGGCGGTGGAGGGATGCCCCTAGCAGCAAAAGGAAGCAAAAAATGGTCCACACATAATTCAGGTAGTTTGCATCTCAGTCATTATTATTCTTACTGTGAAGAAACGGCCTTTGGTACGTGTAGTAATGGCAAGTCTGTACCATTGGAAAGTGTGACTCTTCCTTCAACTCAATGAACTTTCTCCGATTTACTGGCTTCAGAAAGTTCAGCTGGAATGTTGGAGGGAGACGAAAAGTTCAAGAAAGAGCTCCTCAAATTCTTGGATAGTGAACTGCAGAGAATTCTTCCACTCTTCATTCTAAGTTTTATTTCTGACCTTGTAAATTGCTTGCCTGTCCACTAGAACAATCATCCATATCAAGTTAGTTATAGATTTATAAAACATGCCATTTTCTCCTCATATGTAAGAAAGAAAATGCCCTGATGATAAAAAAAAAAATTCCACTGTCCTGCCTGAAGACAAAGTTCCTGTTACAATTGCTTAATTGTAAGATGATTGCTTATGATGGTAGTGATGTCGATTATGTTTGGTAGTTTTATTAATAATCCTCCTTTGTGCATTTTAATAAACTATATCCATTTTCTTTGGTTTATATTTGATTATTTCAGAAATCTCTCAAGTAAACAGAGGAGGTAATATAAGAAGTAGATAAAATGACACGACAGTCATGAATTAAATGTCAAAATCTAATCAAATAAAGACAGTAGCAAAGGTTAAGATTAGCTGTACAATAATATATAGGGAGGGGTCTTATGACAATACTGGCAGACACAGTATAAGGATTTACTAGCTGCTGAAAGCACACACCTTTACCTTATTCTTGGACATCTGGTAATTCCTGTCTTTTATAGACTGTTCATTTAACTTAAAATCTCCATGGTTAGCAGAGAAGATGCATATGATGAGTCAATGGTCCAATAACTGATTTTCAGAAACTGTAACACTGAAGACGTGTGAAATTTTCTTTAATGTACTTGTCTTCAACCCAAGCATTTACATCACTTTAGAAAGATTTGTATGTGAAGGTTGAGATTTCTGAATTTTTCCAATGTTACTGTACATACAAATGGTTTGATCACTAATATTATAGTATTTCTCTTCTTAATCTTACTGTTTACTTGTTAACACCCACTTTGCCATTAATTTGTAAACACTTCTCAGTCCCGCTTTACTGCATTTTTTGCAAAATATTTTCAAATTTAATCTAACATTTTTTCAGTAAACTCACATCTATAGTGTATTACATAGCAGTCCACACCACATTTTTAACAGCTTGTTCTGCAATGAAATGCATGACTTCTTATCATTAAACTAACATCATTGTGGGACTAACTCATAAGGTCACTAAATTCCTTATTACTTGTTCATTTTTACATTGATCCATTCTAACAGACTTGCATCCATCCTGCTATTCATTTGTATCACTAAAAAATAGTAACTGATAGATTTCAGAACCAGAGGAACAAAGGAGTCCCTTAAAGACGTATATTTTTTTAGTTTGTGAGCTTTGATCAAAGCGATATATTTGGGGCAAAATAGAAAGTTTTGAAAATATCAATATTTGCTTTCCATCACAGAAAATCAAATATATGCCATTTTAGTTAGGGTGCATGTATGTGAACTTTAAAAAATTCCTCAAATAATTTGATATATGGACACCAAGGAAGTTTCTACTAAATACCATTAGTATTTATCATTTTTTCACCAAAAAATAGTTAATATATGGCTAGCTTAATAATTTTCAAAGACTCATGTTCTTCAAAATGATCAAAAGTTAGATTTAGTGGAGAAATTCTTTCATTTTCCGTAATGTTTTCACATCATTCCCACTATCAAAATATTACTTTCTATTACAAAATAAAACAAGGCTAACTAGAAACTGACAAATATAACAAAATAACCACTTATGCAATATAAGAGAAACAAAAAAAATCTTTCATGATGCAGAATTAATAAGAAAATGTTTAAACAGTTAAATACTAGCAAACAAAAGTCTAGTCTTCTCATCAAATGAACGGTTGAAAAACATATATAAGGTCATTGTCCTATATTCAAAACAATTTTATGTACAGTGATGAGAAAAATATTTTTGCTAGATATGTTATGATATCTTACTTGTATTCTCATTTTAAAATATGTAATAAAACCCAAAGCAATTTCTTGACAGCTAGCATGTTTTAAAATCTTTATTGGCTTGTACTTACTTTTAAACCAGGTCTCTCTGTGTAGTCCAGGACGGCCTCAAACTTCCTACCGCCCCTTTGACTCATTCTCCCAAGGGCTTAGATCACAGGCTGTACCTCTACAACTCTCATTATTGATGTACACATTTTAAGAACAGTTCTGTTAGTTTCTTTCACTTGTAAATTTGTATTTTGTTTGTATGTATATATTATTTAATTTTATTAACTCTTTAAGAATTCTGGGGTTGGGGATTTAGCTCAGTGGTAGAGCGCTTGCCTAGGAAGCGCAAGGCCCTGGGTTCGGTCCCCAGCTCCGAAAAAAAGAACCCCCCCAAAAAAAGAATTCCATACATTATATTTTTTATCAACCTCACCCTACTTTCCCATCCCCTCACAGATCCAGCCCTTATCTCATAACTACCGAAATTAATGTACTCATTTTTTATACTCACTTACACTCCTATAGTGTTATTTATATACTCCTAAAATGTGGCCATACAATTTAGGCTGTGGGTGTTAGGTACTAAGGAATATACCCTTAAAGAAAGCCTGACTATAAATTTCCATGGCAAATATAACGTAGGAAGAATGATTGGGCAGGCCTAAGGCTATGGGTATGATGATGATCTCTGTGTCCCTTTTTGCCCAGCTATGCCTAAGAAAACACAAGATTCACACTGCCAGTCTGAACTCCAAAGCTGTAGAGGAAGAAAACAGTATAAGGTAGAGAGACTGCTCTTCCCAATCTAAGTCACCAGATTCCTAGTCTACTGGGAATAAACAAGATAACTAAATATGAGACCTGCAGGTTGCTAGCATATACCTATAAGTTACATGGAGTATTGCGTTTCTGATATACTCCTCCACCTGCAAGAGCAGGGTTATGGTAATTAGAAATTTAGTATGACTTTGGTTCTAGATCTGCAGCTTAGGGACTGAATGATCAAGAAAGCCACTTTAATCTTACAGAGATTAAATTTTCTTAATTAAATGAAGATTGAAATGAAGATCAACATGAGCTATGTGAAAGGGCTTTACGGGTTGTGAAGCATGTGGGGTGAGTGCAGCAGTGAGTCAGCTACTCCTGCTTTCTAGTTTTGTGGTCACCTAATAACCCTTTGACTACTCAATTCATTTTTTAGTAGGAAAAATCCATTCAGGCTCAAATGATTTCATTATAGGAAAAAAATTAGCCACTTATAAACTATCTGTTTAGTAGTCTCTCAAATCTGAGTGGTATCCAATTTCATACATGTAAGGGAATAACTCAACAATTTTCAAGTACCCAGTCTCAACAGCCAGACACCTTCAAGAAGAAGAAGAAGAAGAAGAAGAAGAAGAAGAAGAAGAAGAAGAAGAAGAAGAAGAAGAAGAAGAAGAAGAAGAAGAAGAAGAAGAAGAAGAAGAAGAAGAAGAAGAAGAGAAGAAGAAGAAGAAGAAGAAGAAGAAGAAGAAGAAGAAGAAGAAGAAGAAGAAGAAGAAGAAGAAGAAGAAGAAG